>NC_138032.1:34662515-35262515 GCF_964106645.2 Podarcis pityusensis
GTACCGCTCCGGCGGGAAGGTAAACGGCATTTCCGTGCACTGCTCTGGTTCACCAGAAGTGACTTAGTCATGCTTGGCACATGACCTGGAAGCTGTCCGCGGACAAACACCAGCTCCCTCAGCCAGTAAAGGGAGATGAGCGCTGTAACCCCAGAGTTGTCCATGATTGGACTTAACAGTCAGGGGTCCCTTTACCTTTACCTTGAGTACTTGCTTACTGTTACAACCTAACTGAAGAGAAAGAGCAGGTTGTGCTTTGCCCTGCAGCAGTATATGGCCAAATTTTAACATCATAGCTGGTGAGTAAGAAGCATTTACCCATATGGCATTGTTGGGATGGATCCAACGATTCCTAGAGCTGAGTTCTGCTCTCTTGTTCACTAATGGAAAGAGTTGATTAATTGAGACATAAGGCAGATTCTCTGGTCCCCTATTATGTTTTTTTGTTATTCCATAACAGGTTAATTTAACCCATAAGAGAATCCAGAAGTAGTCATATGAATTTTCTGAGCAGAGCAATATAATCTGCACCAAAACGCCTTATTTGTCTCTAGCATTCAAGCAGATAAAAGAATACCTGAATGCACAATAAATTGTTCTTCAGCTGTTTGGAGGTAATAATATATCAATTACCAGTATACCAGTTAAAGCCCATGTGAGCAGCCTTACTTCATTCTAACTCTGAATCAGACCCATCTAAAATGATAATGAGTTCGTGCAGAAATTCAGGTGTTAATTTGTAGCTTATTAGACTAATATACTCCAACCAACTTCAGATACCTTAACAAGCAACATGGTGTCCCTTATTGCAAAGTTCCTGTAAGTAGTTCCCTTTTGATGCAAGGAACTCTTGTGAATGCTCATTTGAAAATTCAAGATCTAGAGTAACATAAAGTAGTTGAGCAGCTACAGATTCCAGTTGGGGCTGAAGTCAGCCGACATTGTAGGCAGTCCTAATGACTAACTGGTGACCAGCATACAGCTATAGAATAAAATATTAGAACAGCCTTCTTTTTCTACCAAGATTGTGATGTAATCTGTTCCAGATTGGTAAGGATTTCTTCCTTCCTCCCCATTCCCCCCCCCCACTCTGTTTCCTGTAGCTGATGTTTTCTCAAAGTAATGGGGTTCTGTTTTATCGCCATCTAAATTTATTTTCCTCTTCCCATATCTTTTGAACTTTGTGAAACTTGTTTCTCTGCGGATGACGCTGGCATGACTAAAGCTTGCACAAAAACTGCATGGTATTTCAGTTCTTCTTATCTCTGCATGTACATGTGATGCTATGCCTATTCAGCAGATGTTAGTGGTATTCTTTTGTTTTTCTTTACCAAACACAACTCAGAAATGAACGGACCCTGGAAATACAATTTTCTTTTAACTTGGAAGTCTCAAAATGAGCAGTACTGAAACATTTTAGGATCGCAGGAGCAGTCACTCATACAAGGAGCCTACATATAGATGGTATTGGCTATCCTATCTGGGATCCACATTAATAAATTCTGCTACTAAACACAGTCTGTAAATGCACTCTTTTTAAAAGCAGAGTGGTTGGCACTTTAATTGGAGAAGGAAACAGCTGAGGTAATATGATGTCAAGATTTTACTGTATATTTACTGTATATTAAACAATATAAGGACATACACTAGACCATTACAAACACCCACATTTCATAAGATTTCCCATAGGACCTTCTGAGTTAAAATATGTCAGTGATCTAAAGTTTCAGGAAGGTTCGTGTAACTCAAATAAAGCCCTTAAGAGCCTGTGTGGTGTAGTGGTTAAGAGCGGTAGACTCATAATCTGGTGAACTGGGTTCGCATCTCCGCTCCTCCACATGCAGCTGCTGGATGACCTTGGGCTAGTCACACTTCTCTGAAGTCTCTCAGCCCCACTCACCTCACAGAGTGTTTGTTGTGAGGGAGGAAGGGAAAGGAGAATGTTAGCCGCTTTGAGACTCCTTAAGGTAGTGATAAAGAGGGATATCAAATCCAAATTCCTTTATAGGGATTTCATAGGAATATAAGGAATATATACAAACATTGGTCCATCTGCCTCAGTATTGTTTACAGAGATGGGTAGGGGTTCTCCAAGATTTCAGACAGAGATATTTTCTCCAAAAATTCACCTGGATACACCTGGGAATGAACCTGGGACCTTTTGCATACAAAGCAGGTTCTCTTCCACTGAGCTACATCACTTCGCAAAGGATATAAACTAAAACAAGCAGATTTGGATTTATTTACTCACTTAACCCTACCCTTCCAATATCCCTGAAGGAGCAATGATCTTTTCTTTGTTTCTTTTCCCTCTGGAAATAAGTGTTTTGTTCCCCTGAGAAGGAACGCTTTTCCATCTCAAGCACTTTCACATGTGCTTCTTCTCATCTACAAATCATTTGTCCTGCTCTGTTCTCACATGTATGCAATAACTTTTCTTAATGTGACATTTGGAGATAAATTCAGGAGATTTATTTTCAGCGTTTTGAACCTTCATTTTGTAATGGTATCCATTAAAAAAAAGGATAAATTTATTTTAACATGTTTTAGAGTAAAGTTCAAATCCTCAAGCACAGAGCACAATCTACCCAGAACTAAAATGTGGGTGGACTGTGCCTTTATTATTATATTTTAATATATAGGTTGAAGCATATTTTATTTGCTGGAGCATATTTTTTTATTTGCATTTGTGCTTCTCTGGTTTAATCCTGTGCATGTTCTTGATTATCTTTTCTTTCAAATAATTTATTACTTTTTGTTTCTCATTTCTTTTTCTTTCTTTGCCTGAATTCCTGCTTCCCCACTCCTCCTCCCCGCCTTCTGACTATTCTCCCTGGCCCACTCCAGTTCTCTGCCTCTGAAAGCTTCAAAGAATGACAAATCCAGAAGTTTGAAAAAAATGGCCCGGTAAGAATGAAAAGAAGCTGACATGTTTTTGTCTCTTCATTTTAAATGAGCTGTCCAAACCTCAAGGCTCTTGCTTTCGTTTTAAGAGTACAAGGTTTTGTTCAGCATTACCATAAAATGCCCCTAATATTAATTTCTTAACTCAAATGCAACCATCTAGATTGAAGAACCATGTTATTAAGAGGGGGGGGGGAAATACTGAAACTTTTGGCTCAGGTATCATTTTAAAATAAGGTGTCTACTGTTTAAAGACATACCAGAAAATGTTCTCCTTGCTCTATTTTATAGACAATGGGTAACATAGACAATGAAATTTCAATACTTCTTAGCTTCTGAAGTTTCAATCATATTTTTCAGTCAAGCCTTTTTGTTTCTATACTGAAAATTTATATCTCACTCTCCAAAACAAAGCATGCATTTCAATTTTGTGTTCAGTATTTAAAGGGAGTTTGTACATTCCTATCCTAACATGCAGACTTTTCACTACTAAAATCTCACTTTTGCCTGCCACTCCTAAGCTAGAATTGGCCTTTTATCTGTATCTGGAGAAAATGCAAGAATTGCACTTGTGTGCATGATCCAACTCCTCCTCCTACGTGTCCAGTAGTTCTTGCACCTGGACCTGTAGGGAGGGAGAGTGGCTCAGGATGCGGTCAGTGGTATGGAAATCCTCTTGCAGCTATGGTGAGATTGAGGCACACAGATACCGGATCCTCCTCTGTTTGCTAAGAATGCGATTGTCTTCATGGTAAGGGCTAGGCGTCTGGAAAATACCTAGAACTTTTGTATTCTGGAAATAGTCAGTTACATAAGAATATTAAAAAAACTGCTAGACCAGGTGCGATAGGTTTGATAAGCCCTTTGCAATAAATCCACCTGCTCAATCAGAGTTGTATTTACAGTTTTTATTGTACACTATTTACAAGGTACAGAGCATCACTTCAAGCGTCCGAATGGTCCATAGCAGATCCCAGGAGTGGGAACTTCCTGCTCCTCCTCCAGCAAAGCAGCTTGGACAATCCCAAATGTCTACGTTGTTCTCTGTGTTTTAACCCCCTCCTGTCCTGGGCTGACTGAACGGGTGTTCCCTCTCCCTCTGTGCCTGAGCTGGTAGAGGGGTGTTGCTGTTCTCTAAAATCAGGGAGACTTGCCTCCGCCTGAGTGGCCTCCCCTTCCACTCCACCCTCTCTCAATCCTGCCTCTTCTACCGGCTCCGCACTCTCCCCCTCCTCCAACTCCGGAGCCTTCCCTGCTGGCTCCGTGTCACCAGGTCAATGGCCCAATTAGTCCAGCATCCTGTTCTCACAGTGGCCAAGAGGACTCTTTCCTCCTGAAGTTTCCAGCAACCGTTATTCAGTTGTTTCTCTCCTTGGTGTTAGAATTAAAACCAGAGTTTCTCAAACTTGGGTCTCCAACCACTTTTGGACTACAATCCCCATCATCCTTGACCACTGGTTCTGCTAACTAGGGATGATGGGAGATGTAATCCCAAAACAGCTGGAGATCCAAGTTTGGGACACCATAATTTAAATGAAGGAAGTACTAGGATGCCTGGATTTTTGATAAGTGGTATCTTATACAAATCTAGACTAGACTCTGCTCTTAGAATTTCATTGGATGGCTCTTCAGCAGAAATATTATCCATTCCAAAGGCAAAAACCTTGCTGTAACCACCACCTGGGTCTTTGCTTTGTTCTCCAGGACACACTTGAAAATGGGGAAGGTTTGGTTTGGAACTTGGTGACTGAGGAAATTGACTTGAAGCAGGAACTTTTCAATGAGGAAAGTGAAAGGGAAGGGAAGGCATCACCATCTCCTCTGCTTTGCCACTTCTCTCTTTCACACACATACCAAGATGCTATTCATACAAGAATGACCCTTTGGGATTTCAGTACATGCGTTTGCTCATGTATTGCTAACTCAGTAGAATAGTTAGACAGAGCTGGGCAGAAGTTTAAGAATGAACATCGGATTAAGATTACAATGTTGCCTAGAATGTTAAATGTGCTCCTGGGTGTTGCATTGCAAACGTTATGTTTTTCATTTCTAGGGAATTCATCAACTACATGAAACGATCCAGAACACTCTATGCCTCTTTAACTGAAAGACTCTGTGATGGTGATCTTGTGATGAAAGACAGTTCGACTTGCTGGAACGGAGAGGATGTTGTAGAAAGGTAACTGTGAGAGGGATGTTCTCTCTCTGAGTGGACACGATGGAGGGGATTTGTTTCTGCATACTGATTGTTTCTTACTAGACTGGGACAAAACCCTTTATATAGGTCAGTTTCTTTCAACCGGTGTGTTGAGGACTGGGCAAAAGCACTTACATACACTTGTCATTCTGAGTCTGTCACCAGGCCTTTCTGGCTACGGTAGGTGACACTTAATTCCTGCCTAGTTTGCACTGCCTTACAGAGGTGCAATATAACTTCTGATAGTTGATTAAATATGTAGTATTGGGTGCCATGCCATTACCAGTCTTCTTGGATCATAGCACTGGAGCTAGAAAGAACATTTTACCTGCCATGTGGAGGTCACTCAGTAGGTTGATAATTGCTGGTGGAGAGGCTTGATGAGAACAAACATTTGATTGTGGTTCCTTGCCACTCTGATCTTTTTAATCCATTCTACCATTGCTACGTTGCACATTGTTTTGCAATTCTGACAAGGGGTGTAATTGAATGCTGCACTCTTCCAATCTTTCCATCTGCGCAAGTGTTGATGCCCCATCTCCTCCCCATGTGCACTGTTTAGAGAGTTCTCCAGCTAATTTCAAGGATGGGGGGAGTGGAAGGGGGACAACCCCATTGCACAAGTAGTAGTCCTTGCACAAGAATTCCACAGACAGGCCTTGTTAGGTGAATCCCACTGGAAGAGTTGTTTACAGTTTCCTCTTGTTCAATAGATAGAAATAGAGCAAAAATGCTAGGAACAGAGTAGATAAGAAGAATCAGCTGATGGTTTTAGTAATTCCCTTCCATATGGTGATGGTAGTGATTTCTGTATAGACTTGAATATTCACAATTGGTTTTACAGCCCTGGATTCTTGGCTACATTCAGCATTTATTTTTTTTAAATGCTATAACAGAAGTGTTAAACCTTAAGATGAGTGCTCACTCAAAGGACAGATTCTGAAGCTGAGGCTCTAATACTTTGGCCACCTCATGAGAAGAGAAGATTCCCTGGAAAAGACCCTGATATTGGGAAAGATTGGGGGCACAAGGAGAAGGGGACAACAGAGGAGGAGATGGTTGGACAGTGTTCTCAAAGCTACGAACATGAGTTTGACCAAACTACGGGAGGCAGTGGAAGACAGGAGTGCCTGGCGTGCTCTGGTCCATGGGGTCACGAAGAGTCGGACACGACTAAACGACAACAAAGTGGTGATAGGTCTTGGACCCCTGTAGCTCACAAACGTTTGAAAATCTACATATATATGTTACTAGAAATAAGCAACAATGACATCTGGCTCAAATCAGTCAACCATAGTTCTGAAGAGGGGTCAGACATGTCCCTTTAATTGTTCATCGGCAGAGTCCATCTAGGAAACAATAAAGTGCAACATGGCCTATCCCTTAACTGTGGCTATTGATGGGCCATTATTTGAAGCCACAATTGACTAGCAAACGAAAAGAGAACCAGATTAATATTGACCATAATTAAAGTTAAAGCAGACCTAACTCTTAACTTTGGTTAAATCCAGAAGCAGAGGGGTAGGGAAATTGAAGCAAAGGGGGATTGGGCTCCCTCCCCTATCAGTGGGTCTTGACAGATTCACTGGCAGCAATGCCAGCTTTCCAAGTGATCTACACAGAATTGGGTGGTTGAATGTCAGCAACATTCAACCTGCACTTCCCCAATGTGGAGTCAGTTCTGATTTTATTTTTTTAAAGCAAGAACCCAGGGCAGATGGACCCTGCTGAGTGACAGGGCCTCAACCAGCTGCTCACTCAGATGCTTGGTGCTCTTCTGGAGGAGCAAGCATGATACCCCATTCCTTATCCCTAGTTGAGAGGTCATGCTGTGTCTGTACTGGCACTGGGTAGGACAAAACAACCTGGATGATTACTGTGTCTTGAAAGTTCATGCTGAAACTGTTCTTGGCTTGGTGTGATTCCAAATCTGCACCAACACAATAAAATAAGCCACATAAATGTAGCAAACACTATGCGACCTTCACAACTTTTGCAAAGATCATCTCTGTCCCTGATGGCATCGCAGCGGGGAAAGCTTTTGAGTCTTCGTACTTGGCACTCTCTATGTGTGCTTTCTTGCTGTGTGTTCTGTTTACAGATCCTTAAGGAATTCTTTGCAGGCTTGTTTGCTTCAGATTCGTTTATTGTTCTTTTCACCTTAGCAGGAAGCTGCATCTCGCCAAGAGAAAAGTCTCTTTCATGAAAGGTGATTTGGCTGGGGGAGAGTGAGCTGGGATGCATTTCGCTGAGGCCTTTTGATTAAAAACAAAGGATTAAAGGTGGCACAATTGATTCTTATCTTTTGTACAGTAAGCTACATTCCAGCCATGCAAAAGTCAGAGGTTTATGCAAAAACATATACCTCCTTCCAGGCAAGGGAGAGTCCAAGGACCTGTTCTGTCTGAGCAAAAGCTCTCAAGAATGGTACAGAGCAGGGCTTGTGAGCCTGGGGAGATGGGGTATGGCATGAGGAGAGCCCTACGAGGAGGGGTGTAGTGGGGGGGCAGGGGCACAGCCCCGGGTGCACAGTTTTGAGGGGGCACAAACGTAGAGATCCACATTCCACCCTGCCTGCTGCCAGGGGTCTCTGGACCCCAGAGCCTGGCCTGGCCATGCTGCTGTGCCCCTGACCCCCTTGCTGAATGGCCACCCAACCAGCATTGAGGAGATTCAGCCGCCACGGGCTGCAGTGGCCAGCCAGGGTCCTTCCTGCATGGGTGGGTGGGCAGGCAGCAGAGCATGGCCCCGTTTGTCTCTTGTGGTGAGGCAGGCACAGCAGGCCCCATGAACCCTCTGCATGCATTTGCCCAGCAGCATGGGTGGCAAGGGCTAAGCTAGTAGAGTGGGTTCTGTTCACTCTCCACACCCTGCCCCGCCAGGCAAACATCCCGGGTACCAGCAAACAATGCCATGCTCCTGCCCATGAGCCAGATAGTAAGGGTTGGATGACAGAATTGGCCACCAGACTTGGGGTTTCTCACCTCTGCTGTAAAGATGCTGACTGGATAACAGGATTGTACTATAAATTACACAATTGCGCTCTGAATTATCCTGGATCAGCCCCTTATCTCCTGTGAAACATCTGGAGGGAGTGCTGCTAGCGGATCTGTGAAGAGTTCCTTTAAGGGTTCAAGGTTTTCAAGTACCGCTGCTTTAGTGCTGTCAGCTATCCAAGTAGCACTAAAGTGACACCTAGTGAAAAAGCACTGAAAACAATATAACAGCATAGAATCATAGAATCATAGAATCATAGAGTTGGAAGAGACCACAAGGGCCATCGAGTCCAACCCCCTGCCAAGCAGGAAACACCATCAGAGCACTCCTGACATATGGTTGTCAAGCCTCTGCTTAAAGACCTCCAAAGAAGGAGACTCCACCACACTCCTTGGCAGCAAATTCCACTGTCGAACAGCTCTTACTGTCAGGGAGTTCTTCCTAATGTTTAGGTGGAATCTTCTTTCTTGTAGTTTGGATCCATTGCTCCGTGTCCGCTTCTCTGGAGCAGCAGAAAACAACCTTTCTCCCTCCTCTGTGTGACATCCTTTTATATATTTGAACATGGCTATCATATCACCCCTTAAACTCCTCTTCTCCAGGCTAAACATGCCCAGCTCTCTTAGCCGTTCCTCATAAGGCATCGTTTCCAGGCCTTTGACCATTTTGGTTGCCCTCCTCTGGACACGTTCCAGTTTGTCAGTGTCCTTCTTGAACTGTGGTGCCCAGAACTGGACACAGTACTCCAGGTGAGGTCTGACCAGAGCAGAATACAGTGGCACTATTACTTCCCTTGATCTAGATGCTATACTCCTATTGATGCAGCCCAGAATTGCATGTTGCAGGCAAAGCCAAAAATGAAAAAAATGAGGGGGATAGGACTGTATAAAGAGCCAATATAGATTGAATCTGACCCAAGGGGTATCTAGTCCACCATTCTTCCTCCAGTAATGTCCAGTCTGGGCCAAGCTATGCATGACCTTAGCTATGTAGTACTGCATTTGAGTGCAGGGTCTTATTTTCACAAATTAGCAGCACTGAGCTACTGATCTGGATTGGGGCCCTAACCTGAAAACTAGAGGGATTTGGCATCTTTTAGAACCTGTTCTGCACACTGAGTGCTTAATCAAAGTTTGCAGTGTGAGGACCCTTTGCTCCCTTAAAAAAAATCAGTTTTCTGCATTCTCTGTGGAGGGTTTGGTAGCATTTGGTAGATGTAATTCTGAATCCAATACAGTGGTACCTCTGGTTAAGAACTTAATTCGTTCTAGAGGTTCGTTCTTAACCTGAAACTGTTCTTAACCTGAAGTACCACTTTAGCTAATGGGGCCTCCCGCTGCCACCGCACGATTTCTGTTCTCATCATGAAGCAAAGTTCTTAACCCGAGGTACTATTTCTGGGTTAGCGGAGTCTGTAACCTGAAGCATCTGTAACCCAAGGTACCACTGTGGTGAATCAGAAAGTAGATCATCCATGTTAATCCGGTTGGATGAGTTGCTTGTGAACTCAGCCCTGAAATACCTCAAGCATACACACTGGCAAGGGTCCTGGTTTTAATTTCCCTACCCCTTCTTGCATTTCAAGAAGTTGTCTGCAAGGTGAGTAATATTTATTTATGGCATCCACTAATTGATACTTAGCTCTTTAGGAAAAACAAATGTAGACTTTATAAATAATGCACCACATAAACGTGACATTAAATATTACGATAGAATATTTATAAATAATAAAAATATGTCAGTCATTAAATAGGGTGGTTTAAGTTTTGCAGAACAAATTCGTGTATTGAATTAGAATTTTGTATTAAATCAGGAGTGGCAGCTGCTACTGTGAAAGAAGCAGCTGGGAGACTGGTTTTGAAGCCATAATAATAGTAATAATTTAAAAGAAAAATACAGAGTTTATGGGAAGGAACGTTTGTATTTCAACCTTTTCCACTCTGAATGTTTAGATCTTGTTACCTTAAGCAGGAGAGCTTAATGTAGTGTTGTGGCTTAAAGTAGGCTTTGATTTAAATCTTATTTTCACCAAAAACTCAACCCGTGTTCAGTGCATGGTTGGGTTCCTTCTTCTGAGTTTTTCTCTGTTGTATATGACCTCCAGATGTGCTAGGAAGAGGCACTTAGGGGGTGCATAGCTTCCCAGGTCCAATCAGTCAGTGCAATACAGACACTGGCAAATATTTTTGAATGAACTTTGATGACAGCACAATAGAGATGCCCAATTGCTTTTGCATGGCCCATACTTTACATGAGAAGGGTGCGCGAATGCTTAGGAGCTGAATCATCTTAGAACTACTTTTGAATAACATGAAAACAATAGCTTGGGTTTGTGAGATTTTATTTTTTTAAGAGCTGATTAAGTTTGATGTCAAAATCAAAGGGAGGAGCGCAGCTGTAGGAATTATTGTGGTTTCCTTGAGCCTACAGCATACATTACCTCAGAAACCAAGTCACAGTGGATTGTAAGGCGGGGGGGGGGGGGGAGAGAGAGGAACATGGAATGTATTTTGAATGTTTCTAGTTTGCCACAGTCATCAAAATGTTTTCAAAGTAAACAACACACTAAAAACCAAGCACAATCTTGCTGGGATGAAGCAATTTTAAAATGCATCCTATAGTCTTCCTCTCTTACAAATAATCATTGGTCATCTGAAAAGCAAAATTTGCACAGCTAGCGAAAGAAGGCACACAAATGCAGAGAATTCCCCCCTTTAAAGAAATAAAATATAAAACCTAATGGAATACGTTAACATTGACTGGGACGAAAAGCACCCCAGTGACAAAAAATGGATACATTGATTGGGATATTGTTTTGTCCCAGACTCTTTTGGGGTTTCAAAAAGAAAACTGTCTGGGCACTTAATCTGCATCATGAGTTCTTTTTGTGCAGGAAAATGTTTACTCCGTATGTCACATTGGAAGGCAGGATGTAAATCTAATAAATTATTGTGCTGTGAGGTAGTCTGTTTCTGGCACCATGAAAACATTTATGCTTGTGCAAAACCCATCTGTACCATCCAAAGCAAATATAAGAAGGGGATGGCTGCTCTAGGGCTGGGTTTTTGTCACATATATCAGCATAGCTGTCAACATTTCCCCTTTTTAAGGGAAATTCCCTTATTCCAAATAGGATTCCTCTCAAGAAAAGGGAAAAGTTGACAGTTATGTATATCAGCACAGAACATCAGTCAGGTTTAAGGGTTCCTTCTGCATGGAGCAAAATATCAAGTTATATATGGTGAAATGAATGGGGAGAAATTCAAGTGTGTTTGCCATGTGATTTAATAACAGATACAGTCATACCTCGGGTTGAAGTAGCTTCAAGTTAAGTATTTTCGGGTTGTGCTCTGCAGTGAGGTGACCCGAAAGTAACGGAGCGCATTACTTCTGGGTTTCGCCACTCGCGCATGTGCAGACGCTAAAAATGACATCATGCGCTGAAGCGACGAAACGCGACCCGAGCATGTGCAGAAACACAGTCGCATCTTATGTTTACTTCAGGATGCAAATGGGGCTCCGGAACAGATCCCGTTCGTATCCAGAGGTACCACTGTATAGGTCTTCCCCCTGTACCCTGAATTCCAGCTCCCCATAGAAGATCCTAAGAACAATTTCCCTGCACTGCATCCCATTTTTCCCCCTCAATGGCTCTTTTTCAGGATGAATGTGGGCAGGTACAACCCACCTTTGCTATTTCTGCCAGTTGCCTGCTGTAGCTCAGAAGCTGATTCAGGACGGCAAAAGCCTCATTAGCTAATTGAAGCCAAGGAAGGGCTTTAGCTGTTGAAAGGGCACCCAGATCCAAATTAAAAACCTGACTACAGTTACATTTTATGCCTGCACAACCCAGACAACAGCACTAGACTTATCTCAGCTCAATGAAATGAGAAAGCTACCCTGGTGACCAGCATTGCTGAATTGAATGAAACAGCAATGAATTGAAGGAAACAGGGCCAATGCCAACAAGATGTTTAATTCCAAATAAACCCTGCAAAGGATGAAAGAACAAAAGAAGAGGTTTGTTCTTTAATCATCGCTCTGTAGAGGATATGGACAGAACAGCAGCCTGCTGATCCTTTCCTTTGCTGTAGTGCAATGCCACCTAGCAGCTTCTGTGGATTATTCAGCTATCTGGGGCTCAGTCAGCTGTATGCTACGAGGGCATGTAAACCCTGGCAGTGACGCCTCCTGTTCGCCCATGTTACATTCTTAATCCACAATTGCAGTTGCCAAACCACTGGGAGTTGTATGCGTGGTGTTCACAGTCTGAAATGACTGTTCTTCATGCAGCCTGCTGTTAAAATGCTGTTGCCTTGATGTGCAAATAGGCTCCACATCAGTGTGCTGGTACTCCTTAGGCAGCTGCCAGGGCCCTCAGCTGATGCCTTCCCTGGGTGTCCCTTAAAAAATACCCTCGGCTCTGGATCCATTCCAGTCTGGCTTCCGCGCTGGTCATGGGACCGAGACGGCTTTGGTCGCCCTAACAGATGATCTCCGCAGGCAGCTGGATCGAGGCGGGTCGGGGCTGCTGATTCTTCTAGACCTGTCAGCAGCCTTCGACATGGTTGATCACGAACTCCTGGACCACCGCCTTGCCGACGTGGGGATCCAGGGCACAGTCCTTCAATGGCTGCGCTCGTTTCTCTCCGGTCGGGGACAGAGGGTGGCGCTTGGGGGGGAATTGTCATCCCGCCACTCCTTGGTGTGTGGAGTGCCTCAGGGTGCGATACTCTCCCCGATGCTTTTTAACATCTTTATGCGCCCCCTCGCCCAGCTTGTCCGGAGTTTTGGGCTGGGTTGCCATCAGTATGCCGATGACACCCAACTCTATCTGTTGATGGATGGCCATCCTGACTCAGCCCCAGACACACTGACCAGATGTTTGGAAGCTGTGGCTGGATGGTTACGTGGAAGCCGGTTGAAGTTAAATCCTTCGAAGACAGAGGTCCTCTGGCTGGGACGGGGCGATATGGGATTGAGGGGGTCAACTCCCATCTCTTCGGGGGTGCAATTAGTGCCAGCACCGTCCGTTAAGAGTTTGGGTGTAATCTTCGATACCTCCCTCTCTATGGAGGCGCAGATTACAGCTATAACAAAGGCGGCATTTTTTCATCTCCGCCAAGCTAAACAGTTGTCCCCTTATCTCTCTCGCCCTGACCTAGCCACTGTGATCCACGCGACGGTCACCTCCAGACTGGATTATTGTAACTCGCTCTACGTGGGGCTGCCCTTGAGACTGACCCAGAAACTCCAGCGGGTGCAGAATGCCGCAGCGAGACTCCTTATGGGGTCTTCGCTGCGAGATCACATTCATCCGGTACTATACCAGCTGCACTGGCTCCCGGTGGAGTACAGGATCAGGTTTAAGGTGCTGGTTTTAACCTTTAAAGCCCTATACGGCCTAGGACCCTCGTACCTACGGGACCGCCTCTCCTGGTATGCCCCACAGAGGAACCTATGGTCTGCAAATAAAAACATCCTGAAGGTCCCAGGCCTCAGAGAGGTTAGGCTGGCCTCAACTAGAGCCAGGGCTTTCTCGGCTGCGGCTCCAATCTGGTGGAACGCTCTGTCACAAGAGACTAGGGCCCTGCGGGACCTGACATCTTTCCGCAAGGCCTGCAAGACAGAGTTGTTCCACCAGGCCTTTGGTCAGGGCCCAGCCTGACTCCCTCCTCTGGCAACCTGCACAGAACTTTGCTTAACGGTTGCCATTAATTTGATTTTAATTAATTTTTATAATGAAATGTTTTAGAATGTTGGATTATTTGATTGTTTGATTATTTGTTTGTTGTTAGCCGCCCTGAGCCTGGCTTTGGCTGGGGAGGGCGGGATATAAATAAAATTTATTATTATTATTATTATCAACAGCTGAGTCTGGGAGACAGCATTTTCATTCCTGCCAAATGCTCCTGATGCAATGTGTTCCAGGGCATTGTGGGAAATTTAAATGGTGGCTCGCAGCTGCCCAGCACTCTGCTGCTTCCACCCACCACTGACAGGAAGTTCATCAAGGCCCACCAATGGAGGAGGAGGTCTAACCCAAGGGCGCTTTGCCAAGGACCCTCCATACCTGGTGCAAAGAGAAGGAGGATCATCTCAGAGACTCATCTGTGGGGGGGAAACTGACTTTCACATTGTGAGTAAATGTGCAGAGGTTCCCAATCTGCTTTACTGAAATTGAGTACAGGAATCTGAGTACCTGTCAAGATAGTTAAGGGTTGCATTCAGATGGTACTTCATTCTGTCTTCCTGACATTTCCTAACCTGTGAATTTTTGCAATTTATGTGATCTTTCACAGTTTGGTGCTCGTTTCCATGTTAATTATTTCCAGCGGGGGAAATCTATCTGCAATCCTGTTGTGGGATTTTTTTCATTGCAATGGAATTTGTGGCAGCGGTGGTGTATCATGGCAAGGCCAGAGGGGCAGTGGCCCCAGGCGCAAAATTCTGAGAGCGGTGCAAGCAGGCACCTCCACAACAGGCTCCCTCATCAAGGATGTATGTCTAAGCTCCTGCCACCTTCTGGAGATGTGGAACTGTGCAGGACTGGTTTAACCATTAAACAAAATAAGCACGGGGAGGGAAGGGGGGCACCACAGAAATTAGAAAAGGAGAAAAAAATTCCAAATATTAATAAAGTGGAAGTATGCAAAAATAAACATTTTCTTTTGTACTGTAGGTTTCACTTCATTTCAAAAAATAATGTTTTTTTACAGTTTATTATTGTTTATATTTTGAATTAGATATATATGGGGGCACCAAATAAGTGCTTAGGGCCTCTAAAGGTCTTAATCTAGCCCTGGAACTGTGGCTAATTTTAAATGGTGGAAATGGTACAGTGGTACCTCAGGTTAAGAACTTAATTCGTTCTGTAGGCCCGTCCTTAACCTGAAACTGTTCTTAACCTGAGGTACCACTTTAGCTAATGGGGCCTCCCGCGCCACTGCCACGCGATTTCTGTTCTCATCCTGAAGCAAAGTTCTTAACCCGAGGTACTATTTCTGGGTTAGCGGAGTCTGTAACCTGAAGCATCTGTAACCTGAGGTACCACTGTATATGCGAGGGTACTGCCACATAGTAGCATAGTGCAGGTTGCTGGTTCCCAGGTACAAGTACTCACCATCAATTTGTTACAGTAAGTGCCACAATTTTAACATTTTTTGGGGGGAGGTGCCTGTTCCGTGTACGCCTATGTATCTGCAGAAAAAAAGCACTGCATCCGGGCATGGATATCCTCAGGTCTTTAGAGCTATTTTTCTGTCAGCTTTGCCACCTGGGCTCTGCGATGATGCATAATTCTCTTTTCCTCCGCTCCCCTTCAGTCTCATCTCTCCTTTGAGCCAGTTGTGTTGCCAGTTGTGATGTTGTTACTAGCCCACAAGGAAATTGCTTTGGATGAGCAAGCTGCTCAAGTGTTGCTGATCGCAATTTAACAGCTGTGCGATCTGCCTGTGGTTGGGCTTCTTTCGGCACTTGTATTTTGCCTGAAACTTTTTGTCTTTGAGAATATTTGTTGAATCCCGCCTCCCTTTGTATTGTTTTAAGCACCTATATACACGTTTGGTTCAAAATGGTTATTTGTGATTCTGTTTGCATCTTATTTGTGATTCTCTTTGCATCGTATTAAATGGCAATCTCTTTGGGGAAATTTTGCTCGTCTACTGCTGAACATAAACACTGGGAAGATATGTTACCTTCATGCTTGCATTTTTAAAAACTTAGGAAATGTGTTCATCTAGCTCAATATTGTGTTGGGCAGATGCTTTTCCTATCACTTTCTGCCTGATTTTTTGAACTGCAGATTCCAGGAACTTCTGCATGTAGAATTTGTGTACTACTGCTAAGCTATGGTCTCTCCTCATATGCCCACCTAGCATTTTGCCTTTATTACCAGCCATAACATTTGAAAGGTGATCAGATTTTAAAGAAACACATTTCGCTGAGACTTGCATACATTTGGGGTGCAGCAAGACCTTTGCACTATTTATCACAAATAGTTAATTGGATGGTGAAAGTTTCTCTGAATATTTCATGTGCTGGGCTGTGAGCTGTACATGACATTTATTTTGGGGAGCTGGGGTGGGGAATCATACCTCACTTTTCTCTATAAATAATTCTCAAAGCAACTTACAGGCAAATCATAAAATGCAAAGAGACAATTCAGGTTGCAATAAAAATAGTTCAGATTACAAAAAAACAAATTCCATATATTAAAACCAAGAGCAAGATAAAGCAGTTCAGTATTAAAAAAAACAAACCCTGATGAGTTTGATTAAATGAAAAGGTCTTAGCAGCTCAGCAACTTGAGGAACCTTCCTAGAAGAGAAAAGGCTTTGTCTGTTTGCAAATAATTCAGATACACATCTGGCATAAAAGAAAACATTTTTGATACTTGAAACCAATTGATCTATTTTTGGAGGCCTGTTTTCTAATGCCTGCATGCTTTTCCTGTAATGCTGGGGTGATATTTTGAGTGTTCTGCTGCCCCCTCCCTCTTCAGACATTGCGCTGGTGCTGGTGTTGTGTTATTGCTGGCACGGGGAAGTCAGAGAGAGATAATCACAGTACTTAACCTCTTCCAGAAGCATTGACAGGTGCTTTTAAAAAGAGCCAGCTTCAAACTTCGATGCTTTGGGGAGGGGGTGAATGGTTGCACATTTCAGTCAGGCAGTGTTTTTCCAAGTGCGCTCCTAGGGTTCCTTGGAGGCTTATCAAGGGTTTCTCAATGAGAACAGAAATAGCGGACAAACTTCCCTGGAAGACAGTTTGTCAATTATTACCGCAATTGCCCTGTAATGTGCAGCTGTTAGAGGGAGTTCAGCGTTTCCAAGGACCTGCTCTCTGGGTGGAACTGCACATTTTGAATTCTTCTGCAAATCTTTTCATTTTTGTGTGCTATTGAGAAATTAAAATTTAAAAGGAAGGCCTGGGAGGTGCATGCAGAGGGGCTTCTAAGCTCTCTCCCCCCACACACTGTTTTTCTGCTTAAAATATGCTCCCTTTCTGTTTTGACTGTCACTGCTGAAAAGATATGGGTGTCTGTGTCTTCTTCCCAGCAGGGGTAAAAGAAGGTGGCCTTTTTAGCAGGAAATCAGCAGAAGGGGGAAAGAAGCACTTCTTCCCTCTTCCAGCCATCATCTTAGCATTGTACATCCTTCAAAAGAGTTGTTAGAAAGGATAATGCACAATGGCACTTTATGGCAAGGTTTGGATTATTCAAGCTTCATCAGCCCAGAAACAAACTCTTCTTGCCCGACCACCGCCCAGCAAAGCTCTCTTAGATAGTAGTCAATACTCGTTTCCTGGCTGCATGCCTAAAAAGGACTAACTTTCGATTTCATAGCTGAATTACGGGGAGTTCAGGACAGACAAAAGGAAGTATTTCTTCACACCTCACATAGTTTACCTATGGATGTGATGGCCATGAGGTTATGTGGTGTTAGAAGGAGATTATACGGATTCCTTGAGGATTATTCTTTATTAAATTTCTATGCCAAGCTTCACCCAAAGATCACAGGACAGTTTGCAGTCTAAAATCACAGAAATACATGCCATAATAACAAAGAAAAACAGTGCTCCCCGGTTTAAAAAAGCCATAGATTGTTTCCAGTGAGGTCTAATAAGGGAAATTGTGGCTTGAGCTCAGGTTTCAGGTGCGATCTCTGGCATCTCCAGGAGAGAAACCCCGGACAGCAGCTACCAGTCAGTGTATGAATGATGAATTTTTTGGACCAATGCTCTGACTCAGTATATGACGCCTTCACATGTTCCTATTGAGAGGTCCGGAGGGTGGCAACACGAGAACGGGCCTTCTCTGCAGTGGCTCCCCATCTATGGAATGCTCTCCCCAGGGAAGTTTGCCTGGCACCTTCATTATATACCTTTGGGTGCTAGGTAAAAAGTTCCTTTTTAACCAGGCCTTTGATCTGATTTATATCCTATGCCCTTTTAAAATGTGTGTTTTTTGGGGGGGGCTATTGGATTGTTTTTATTTTTATTAGGTATTTTGTGGTTTTACATCTTGGTTTAATTCTGTGAACCACCCAGAGACAACCCCCCCCCCCGGGGTATAGGACGGTATATAAATTCAATTATTATTATTATTATTATTATTATTATTAATAATAATAATAATAATAATAATATCTTTTGCAGCCTACAGGAGTTGTGGGGTGAAAGTCTGTGTGCTCCTTGACATTTAAATTTAAAGGCGCTCCCTCTGAAATACCTGAAAATTACTGCAACACGGCAAAACATTATCAAGGTGCTATGAGAAGTTGGCTCATGGTATGCCTTGTGCTTTAGTGACTCCTTGATTCCCACTCCCAATGGTACCCCAGTGGTACAAGCCATGCATATTCCTATGAGCTTTGTGCTGGTGCTAGAGTCTGAATATCTGATTGCAGCTAAAATTAAAAGCCACTTTTGGATAAATATGGCCCTGTCAGGTTTCAGGAATCTGTTCTTGCTCCTAAAGATCAAAGGAAAGAAAATATTCCCTCTGTGCAGACGTGGCTGAATGAGGCAAGACTTGTGTAATGAACGTGAATAAGCTTGCATTTTTCAAACATCAACTTGATGGCTGTGCATCTACAAATATATTTCATGGAATATAAAAACCATTTCTTCTCTGCTGTAAGAATGCAAACCAGTTAATACCGTTCATGTTTGTCATTTGTTTAAACTGTAGGTCATAGATTAAAAAAAAAATGGTTCATCGGCTGTTCAGTATTTTGAGAAGTAGTTTGTGTGCTCGTTCGTTTGTTCTGTATACATTTGGACACCTCTCGAGATATCATCACCAAACTTGGCGTGAGGGTAACCAAAGTGTGTGGAGGAAGGGGCTCTTCATTGTAATGTGAATGCAGGCTGCCATTCTGAATCAAGATGGTGGACAAAATGTGACTGGATTGACTTCACCTGTTTTCTGACATAGTTTCAGCTGCCTCTTGAAATAAATGTGGCACAAAGATTCCTGAGGTGGAGCAGCAGGCTTTGTCACCATTTGGACACCAGGTGCCATTTTGAAACAAAATGGTGGACAGAAATATGACTTCAGCATGACTTCGTCCATTTTTTGGGTGTAAGTTTAGCCTCCTCTCAAAATATCAGCACCAAACTTAGCATGAAGGTTCCTGAGGTGGGGGCAGTGGTCTTTGCCAATGTTTGGATGCCAGATACCATTTTGAATCAAGATGGCAGACTGAAATGTGACTTTGTCATGACTTTGCCAGGTTTTTTGGCATGAGTTTGGGCTCCTCTTGAGGTATCATCACTAAATCTGGCATGAGGAATTCCGAAGAGGGGTATGCAGTCTTCTTTGATAACAAAGCATTAACAAATAAAAACAACACTTCTAATACAAAAAAAACATGCAGTAAAAATATGATAAATGAATAAAAAAAAATATAAAATAGCAAAATCACAAAATTCAAAGTGATTGTATATGTTAGGAATAACAATTAACCCTGCAGCAAGAAACAGAAAACATTCTTTTGGTGTATTTTTGGTTTCTATGGAAGCCGCCCAGAGTGGCTGGGGAAACCCAGCCAGATGGGCGGGGTACAAATAATAAATTATTATTATTATTATTATTATTATTATTATAACAAGTGTCTGACAGATCTAGCTGCCCACCTTGAGTGGTACTGGTCCAGCATCAGCAGCAGACTATGCTAGGACACTTGGCCCCTAGCTACACTTGGCCTGTGCTGGCCCTAGCTACAACCATGCAGTTAAGTACTGTGTGTTTTAGCAGTCCAGGATGCAGTCTCATATGTTGAAATACCAGCTAAAATGCCACCAACTTCTATATATGATCCAGAGCCCTAGTCCCTTGTATGTTGCTAGTTTCTTCTTTCATAAGTAGAAATGCAAGATGGAGTCTTGCCTCCCAGGACTTCAGTGAGAATATAAGGTGGTGGTGTTTTTCTATTAAAAAAATACTTTTTTCAATATCAGGCAAGTACATACATACTTCCCCTTCCAACTTTAAACCAGGCATCCTCTTAATTTCCAAGCAGGCTGCATTAGCTTGTTTCATATGGTGGCCACACATTGTGATTTGGCAAAAGACCCAAAACTTTCTTATCGCCTGCAGAGACAAATGATTGAAAACAGACTTGTAGAAGGTACAAAGAGATGTCTATCTTATAGATGCAATTTTCCTATCACCTCCTCATAGGCTGATGTGAATTATTTCATGGGTCTGTACGCCTACTTTTTATTATTGACAATGAGTTTAGTTTGAAATATATTCAAATGTAAAATAAAAAGGGCATTTTTTAAAAAAAAGGTTTCTACCATATCTGAATCCAGAGGTTTTTAGGAATGGGACCTTTCCCCTCCAAAAAATAATTACTGTGTGTATGGGGATCACTGCACATGAGGAGGGTTAACCCTTCTATGTCCAGCTGCCCCCCAATCACTTCTGCACAGAAATTAGGAGCAAGGGGTAGAAACAGTCCTAATCTCATGAATGTGAGATTTCCCCCCTAAACCTAATTGCCATGTGGCGGGGGCGGAGAAGGGAAGCCATAGGCAGTGGCGGACCGTGGGTGAGAAACAATATAAATATCAAATGCATAAATAAACCCTAGTGAGATGCTCAAGAATACAAGCATAAGCCAGCCACTATGAGTGATCCTCAAGGTTTATATTGTACAAATGGATGAAGGGTGATTAAGAATCTGTAACTAACTAAATAAAACTAATGGCATCCTTGGTCCAAGTTTTATTACTACACTGCCTGAGTTTCTTCATAGACTTCCAACTGTGTGCCTTTCCAATGTCAGGTGTGTGTGAAAATCATATTAAATATGCAAAGATTTATGGTTAGCTGCAAATGCGGTGCTGAAATGTTCATTCAAAGGAGGAATTAGAGACGTATGTCAGTTATGTGCCTTGAAAGGATTGCTGGATTTCAGGACACTAGCAGGACACTGATCCCTTAAAGCAGCACTCAGCGCAGTGCTCAGCTGCACAGTCAAATGCCTATGAAGAAAGTATAGCCGATTTTGTTTCGAATTAGCTGTATTATACTTCAAACGTCTTTGCAAGGCATCTGAAGCCAAAATACACATGGAAACTGCAACTGAGTTCAGAATTCAGTGCAACGTGGCCCAACCATGGCAGTGCTGTGCAAATTGACATATTTATGATGACTTTTCTACCTTCCCCCATTCCCCATTCGCAGCTATAAAGTGCAGGGGTTCCTATTTACACAGATCAGCCTCATCACATCGTAAGTGGCCATGACCTCACACAATGCTCCTACTGGCCACGGACGAAGTCATGGTTGCTTGCAACACAATGAGGCTGTTCCAGGCAGCAAGAGCCTCTAAACATTATATCAGGATGTGGAAAACTGACCACAGGTAAGCCGTGTTTCCTGGCATCCAAATCTTGAGAGCAATATATGCAGCAACACTAAATATAGGATTTATTAGTAGGCCAGTTTGAGAATGTTTGTTTCTGGCAATGTGTATCTTCACCATGAACTGAAAGAATAGCAATTTATTTGCAAAATTGCTGTTAAATATAGAATAGCAATTCATTACAAAAAGAAAGAAAGAAAGAAAAAAGAAAATGGCTTGTCAGGCACATCTTTCCAGCAACTTCACAATACAGAGCTTTCCTGAATTCTTGAGTACAAAAGACTTTTCTTTTTTCCTGCATTATGTTGCATATGAAAGATGCTATTTTAGACTTGTCTAAATCAAAATGCCTAATTTAAACATCTGCTGTATGACTTCACCATCTAGTAATACATAGTAACAGAAATTTGAGCAAAGAATGTCTGGATAAAAATTAGTTAGAATGATTGGAAACTGTTTAAATCTTTTGTTAATTTTAATCAGTGCTATTTTTCTAGAAAAAGAGGTGCCGGAACTCACAGGAACGCCTTCCTTGCTCTTTTATAATAGCAATGGCATCCACCTGAGAGGTGCTAGAACTGAGTCCTGGCGAGTTCTGGCTAGAAAAAAGCCCTGATTTTAATTACAAGAATATGGATTATTACTATTATTATACTCTTCTTCCCGAAAGAGCCCAGGGTGGCAGACACATCCACAATTAAAAAAATAAATAAATCTAGAAGAGTTGAAACATTTTAAAAAGAGTTACAGTTAAAAACATTATTTCATCCAGATATTAAGATGTACATTCAGAACTTATAATATGAACAGCATATTTTGCTTTGTAGTAGAATAATAGAATTATAGCGTTTGAAGGGACCCCAGGGGTCATCTGGTCCAAAATTTCAATGCAGGAATCTCAACTTAAGCATCATTGACAGGTGGCAATCACAACATCTGCTTAAATACCTCCAATGAATGAGAGTCCTCAACCTTCTACAAGAATAGCTCTTACCATCAGAAACTTCTTCCAGACTATTACCGTATTTTTCCATGTATAAGATGATGATTTTTGTTTTCAAAAATTGAGGGTCATCTTATACACAGATAGTTAAAAGAAACACTACCTGTGTAGTAAGCCCATGGTGGTGTGGCAGTCCACTTCTGTCAACCAGTGAGCGGACTCCTGGCAACCGTTACATGAGGACCACCGCTGATGTTTTAATACATGGTAGGGGAATGCAGGGCAGTACTGTGGCTGTAGGGCGACGGGGGCTTCAGGTTGATGGAGCCACTGGATGATCTCCCCCCAAAAGGCTCAGATCCTGAGGTCCATAGTTAGGTCAAAGGATTAAGAGCCTAATTATAGGGAGGGAGGGTGGTAGAACTGTGCAAGGAGGAACCAAAAGGGGCCGAGTTTCCGCCACGAGCAGTTTGATTGGCCCAATAATAATAATTTATTATTTATACCCTGCCCATCTGGCTGGGCTTCCCCAGCCACTCTGGGCGGCTTCCAACAAAATATTTATATACAGTAATCTATCAAACATGAAAAGCTTCCCTAAACAGGGCTGCCTTCAGATGTCTTCTAAAAGTCTGGTAGTTGTTTTTCTCTTTGACATCTGGTGGGAGGGTGTTCCACAGGGTGGGCGCCACTGCCAAGAAGGCCCTCTGCCTGGTTCCCTGTAACTTGGCTTCTCGCAGTGAGGGAACCACCAGAAGGCCCTCAGTGCTGGACCTCAGTGTAGAACGATGGGGGTGGAGATGCTCCTTCAGGAGTGACACAGCCAGGGACTCCCTATGATGCAGAAGCCAGCCCCACCCCCCGCGCATGGGGCGGGCTCATGACCAGCCCGCAACTTCATTTCCCTGGGGAAGGGAAATGACTTTGTCAACAGTAACTTGCAACATCTTCTCAGGGTTTCAGACAGGGAGTCCTTCTCAGCCCTACCTAGAGATGCCAGGAATTAAACCTGGAACATTTAGCATGCAAATGCCTTTCCCATAACCTGTTGCCACTACCTGAAGGTCTTTTGTCAGCTTAGCATACCTAGGCCCTAACTCTGATGCCAAGCCGACAGACATTCTTAGCCTTTGTTTCATATGCTTCTGTCATTGCCAGAATGGCCCTGGCCATTGTAAGGACACTTGAGCTTCTGGCAACAAATTGGTGGGTCACTTGAGACGTTGATAATATTTCTCCTATACGCCTTTCTTTTTTATGTAGGAAAAAGAGAAACTATGACTTTTTATGCCTATGTTCGAAGAATGTGTAATGATTTCCAGCCATATCTATGCACTCTTTGGAAAGCCTCTTGCATTCATACGATTGATGTCATGTGCAGTTTGGCACTTAGAAGTACGTGATTGCAGAAATGCCTTTGATGAGCAAGATAGCCCATAGAAAATGATTAAAGGCAAAGATTAATGGCTGGTGTAAAGAGCTGTTTCCACTTTTACTGTTATAGTTAATTTCTGCGGATATTAGAATACAAATGCATTTTTAACTGTCACTAATTTATTTCCTTTGAATTTCTAGGGAAGTCTGACTTATTCCACCAACATTGTAACACATAATGTGATCTTTCCCTGCTCTCCCCACATTGGAACTTATAGCTGCAGATGTACATCTTAACAGTCTGCTCTAAAACTTTTGGAAGTTATTTTCTTTGGCAAACCTACTTTTCAGAGTTTTGCTGCGTTTAATTAGGCTGCAGTTGCTCAAATGACAATGGAGCACAATATTTCTGTCATTCCTCCTGACATGCAAATCTATAGTTGATTTTTATTCTAAAAAAGGGACCCAAAATACTTGCTCTTGCTGGCAACATTTGGCCTGTATTATTGGAAGAGAAATTCTTCAACTCTACATTTCCACTTTTTACTCCCCTTCTCGCATAGATTTACTTCCTGTGGGAACTGTTGAGTGTAGATCATGAATATTTGGTTAAAATAATAGACAGTGGCTTCCTTCACTGAAATGAAACTCACATTAAAATATGAAGTATGTTATTTACAATGGTGATAAGACATAAATGGTTGAGAGACTGTTGCACCAATTCATTTTCCTTTAAATTGTTTAAATTGACGGTTACCATGGTTTCAGTCTACTTGACATTGCTTCCTTGTGTGGGGATAAACCCCTATTTGTCTTGTCTTCCTCCCCCCTCACACACATCTACTTTGAAAGATGTATTGTTGTGTAAATCTAAATCCAAATGAACAAATGAATTTGAATTTCAAAGGAATTTCAGTACTGGCATTTTAAAAATAAACCCAAAAGGAGGAAAGCATGTCAGTTAGTAGAAGTGAACTAACAAAGATCAATGGCACATCAAAATTCCTCAGATATTTTTACAATGGCGGGTCTGCTCTACATACCAGCTCATAGGTAGTTATTTCAACTCTGTTTGGAAATAATTTCTGACTTCAGTATAACAGTATGAGAACTGAAATGAAATAAACTACTCGTCCAAATTATTCTGTGCTTTTCATGTACTTGGTAAAGCATTTATCCGATCAGCTTAGCCATTCCACTGTGCGCATAATTGCTGTTATTGACATATTTACCACAGTCTACTTGGAGACGTGCTTAGTATTTTCTTGTTAGCATGCAATTTAGGTGTTTGTTTGTGGCTTCACAGTCAGTTTGTATTAAACAGGGCCATTTGTTTTGGGAAAGACCTTTCGATGTTTCATTTAACACGGAGATGGCTCATATATAAAACCAAACCATGGCTGAGTGTTATGGTAATGTCCTCTCTGCCTCCTTCTTCCCCATGCACTCCAGTTCAGTCAGTTCCTAAGTTTGGTCAAACCATAGTTGGTTGTTCCATCTGAATTGGCAGACTTAGGCAGTTTCATAACAGTTTTCATTGTATAAAATCATCATTAGCATTGAAGAATGAGGTGCATTGGGGGTTGGTAAATAACTGAGAGTGATCACTCATAGAGCTTGTAATCAAGGCCTGGCCTGTGCTATTGACTGGGTTAGGAAGCTTCTCATAGTTGACACTCTGATAGGCCCAAGAGCGTCACATCTTCTTGCCCACCAGCTTGCAGTAGTGACACTGCACTTTCCCACTGGGCTCTGGAACCTTAAAAAGCTATTTTGGGCTGTTTGTTTGGACATCCTTGTTGAATCTGCTTGTTGGCCACTGCTGAAGACCTAGTGAGGGAACAGCAGGGTGTGTCAGAAGATGCTTTACATCACAGGCCCTCAAGTGCTCCCAATAGCCACATAAAGTTGTAAGGGGTGGGAGAGCTGTTGATATACCCTGCCTAGGGCAGCAGCAACATTGCATCTACAGCTTGGACACTTGGTGAACTGGAAAGAGGACTTTGAAGAACATCTCTCCCACCCCCACCCCCGAACTTGCTTTGCTGTCACTTCCTTTGAGGGGAAGAGCAATATGCATCTGGTTTTCCAAAGACAGAGGAGAAAAAGAGGACAATACTGTCCTCCTATGAATCTGTTGTAACTGAGAACTTATTTGGATAGCCATTAAGGTTGAAAAGTAGCCTACAAGTGCTGTTGAATGAATGGATAGTTCAACTCCTGTGGGCTTCAGTGGTCAGGAGGGTTAATGAACATGCAGATCTCTTACTCTTAGCCTTGCTGTCTCCACTGCTGAACAGAATACTGTATCCTGGCTACTCATGCAATGCACCGCATATTTAAGGATCTAGAATGGGCAGTGGGAATGGTGCCCCCACAGCAAGGAAATCCCTGGAAACTGACGGAGCTAGTCTTTAGTGCATTTTAGTGCAATAAGATACCTATCCTTGCCTCTCCGGTGACAAGTAAATTGGCAAAGGTTGTAACCTGGTAATGTTTTTGTACCTTGTAGCTTCTGCGTAAGTGAAGGGAGAGCAATCTGCTACTGAGAATTACTCTTATAGATGTATAAAATCTTCTGGCACCAAGTACCGTATTTTTTCCTTGTATTAGACGAGGTTTTTTGACTAAAAAAATCATGTCAAAAAACTAGAGTTGTCCAATACACGGGTAGCCAGCCAGTTGGTGGGAGTGCAACTTGCCCTGATGCTCCAGCAAGCGGGAAATGATCTAGGGAGTATTTTCTCCCTGCAGCTATGTGGGGGGGGGGGGGGAGAAGCTGGCTGGCTGGAGTGCAACTTCCCCCGATGCCGCTGTACGCGGGAAACGCTCCCTAGATTGTATCCCGCACACAGCAGCATTGGGATAAGTTGTGCTCCAGCCAACCAGCTGGCTGGCTTCTCCCAATGCCGCTGCGCATAGCAAGCACTCCCTAGATTGTTTCCTGCACGCAGTGGCATTGGCGGAAGTTGCGCTCCACCAACCAGCTGGCTGGTGGGAATACAACTTCCCCCGATGCCGCTGCATGTGGGAAATGATCTAGGGAGTATTTCCTGGCCGCAGCTGCGTGCGGGGAGAAGCTTAACAACTTTGGGCCATCTCCCCTCATTTTCTTTAAAATCGGGGGGTGGGGCTTATAGATGGAAAAGTACAGTGTACCTGAAGACAGCATTACAGAGCATGCTTGCTAAGGAAGATGCTATAGTTTTGTGTGAGGTAGCACAAGCCACTCTCGGCTCAGCCATGACTGTAGGTCCCATCTTTGAGCATCATCTGCCTGGACTAGCCAGAGAGTTTCTAAGGGGAAGGCTTAATTTGGCTGATACACTGCTCCAGTAGTGGGTTATAAACTATGTATTTGTGACTGCATTCTGACATGGACAGAGATATGTAGGTCTCTTAGGATAAATTAGATGTTGCAATATCATGCAGGCAGTGGGAAGCATATATAGTAAGTCCTGTTCCTTGGTACAGCTGTAAGCATTCCTGAAAAATTGATAGCAGATGGCTACACGAGTGTGTATGTGGTTCTATTGACAGATATGTCCCTGAGTGGCTTAAGTCATTTTAAAAGAGCATGTCTGTTCTGATCCTAAGTTGGTCGTCTATGGTTTCCTTCTGATCTCTATTTCTTTTTCCTTACAGTGAGTCTGCTATGTCTCACTTTGAATTCTTCAGAGAGCTATATTTTAAGGTGATAGAGCAAAGTATTCCAGGTCCAGCATAATGGAAATACCATCCAAATACCTGATCACTGAATTATTTCAGACCCATAAATTGTTCTTTTTTTTAATGTATAGGAAATGTGCAGACATTGTCAGCAGCTGTGGGATTTCTTTGAATACCAAGTTTTGGGACTGGGTTATTTTCACCTCGCTATAGTGCCAGATGAGAGGACAGGATTTTGTAGATCTTATTTATGCATATTGATATAATTTGTTACAATTGCTTGTTACAAAAACGAAAGGCTCAGAGAAATGTATAAAGTCTCTTGACTAAACTTTGCACATTCTATGGTCATTATGCACAATCTAACAGACCTTGTGAAATGTGCATATATCAACTGAATTTTGTACTTTCTCCAGTCATCATATTTGGCTGATTTTTGTACATTCTATATTCGGTATGCACAGTCTCCAGGAAACATGCTTCCCTCACCCCATTTCTTCTTCAGACGTGTGCAATTTGTGCTCCTTGAGCTGCTTTTGGCTCACTGTCTAATCTTACACGAGCCACGTTATCCCCTCTCACTGATCAACTAAGCGGCAGGAAAAAGAGGAGTCCAGATTAAAGGTTGATTTTTTCCCAGCCTTCTTTTCACCTCTCAGTTGTTCCCCAGTGAGCAGAGCAGCATACTGCAGTGAGAGGAACAATGTAAACCTTAAGAGTGACCTGCTTGGTATGGGAGAGAGAATTGTAAGCAGTAATATCAGAAGGAAAGGAAATGCAGAAATCTCCAGGGAGGATCACCTGACATTGACTTTGCGGCCTTTCCAGCCCAGAGCAAAGCTCCCTCTTCTTTTTACTTTTCCATTTTTTAAACTTTTAATTGTGATGAGCTCTTTGCTGCTAGCTTTATCCTCTGGTTTCATTTCATTCATTGCATATCTTACTGTTCTGTTTTCTTTGTGTAGAGAATGCTGAAAGGTCAGCCTAAAAATGCATTCGATAAATAAGCAAACGTGCTTTGGACTTGGTCCAGCCAAAGTTGACCACATTTAAGTCTCATTGTGTATGTGCTCCTTCCCATGGACTTTCAAAAGATGTTTTCTGCTCCCATCTTCATAACTGTAATTCAGTTATCCCTATAGAAGTAGGAATAATCATTCGCCCTGGTTCAGAGTTCTCAGCAAAATTCTCAGCAAATACAATTGTCCTGCTTTGTTTCGGTGGAGAGAGCTACCTGCACTCAAAAAGGGTTATGTGTATAGATGTACTCCTCAGTTAAAATGAATGATTGGAATAGGGTGATTTAAAAAAAAACCACATTAGAATTCTCAAGCAGTGACGGGAAACAGGGCTGCTAGTGACTGATATTTTTAAATGCATCATCCATTAAAATATTTAAAATATTCTTCATCCTACATTTTATACTCTACTTCATCCTGTATTATATTGTTTTAAATGGAGACATAACTGATTTTGAGTGACTCGAATTTCTAGACACTGGAAGTCACTGCTCCAGATGGCAAAATGTTTCTCTCTCTTCTCTTTCTCTCTCTCTCTCTCTCTCTCTCTCTCTCTCTCTCTCTCTCTCTCCCCTAATCCCCATTTTTGAACTGTGCCAACAGTTGTAATGCAATTATCTTAGCCCTTATTAAGGATTACACATCTCATTTGGTTACTAAAATGAAGTTTTGTGTAGCTGGAATCAGCATGTTCCAACTGAATTAGTTCACCAGCTTATTAGAAAGGGAAAATAATAATGACATATTATGTTTTTATTTCATTCCTTCAATCAACTGTAAGAAAAGTCCTGTTTGAACATGAGAAATTCAAAAGTAATAGACCATTAAATTGACTAAAACTTCATTCATTACTGGAATCTGATCTGGGACAGATCAAGTTTCTTAGCAGAAGAGTATTCCCTTTCCAGCCTCATTCCTTCATAAGTTATGGCAAGCTGAACTCTTCATATGTTCCACCCAACAGGTGCATGTTGCAGTTGAAGCATGTATAATAGTATTTCCATAAAGTGCGAACTATCTTTGCTGCATTTCATACTGCCTTTCTGAATCCTTGTCGATGGAATAAAGGCAACTGATACCAATGTAACTGCATTGACACTTAGAGTTTTGTTCTTGAATTTTTGAGGAGAACAGGTTCAGTCTTAATAAAGTGTCCAGTGACTGTAGGCCACAGCTTGAAAAATGAAAGACAGAAGTAAAAGTGCAAAAGGAATGTGAGGGCTTACTGCAATAATTCTGTCATTGTGTGAGGTTATAGCACTTTTGGGGTTTCTTTTATTGATGGTAAACAAGGAGACGGTCTTATAACATGGAATCCTCATCCACAGGGTTTACACTAATTGAACTGATACTACAAAAAGGGACAAACCACAATAGGTAAAATAAGCTCTGTCCCCAAACCTGCCCTTCAATTTCTGACAGTTTTCTTCACCTGTGAAAGAGGTTTCCATTTTTCTGCCTCATTTGCAGGGCACTGTAGAATGTCTCTGTAATTCCAATGTGTGCAGAATTATCAGTGCAAAGTAGTTGTCGGTTGGTGGGTGCTTTTCTTTCCTTTAAATTTATCTTCAAGCTCTGCTGCCTCCCTAACTTCTTGAGCATCCTGCTCTGAAGAGTCCTCATGGGAGGAGTAAGCCACATGATTTTGTTCCCTGGGTTTCAGCTGAAGTATGGAATGAAGTATGGAATGTAGTTCAGCTATTGACGATCGAAGATTGGTGCGCTCACTTTGTTTTCTGCACTGATCTCTTTATAAGTAAAGAGGCTTTACTTAGAGAAATAATAACAAGTAGCTGTCATATATGAGGTAGCCTCCCTGCTTGCTTGCCTGCCTGCATGCACTTCCTGCATAGGACACTCTAGGATGTAACAGAGTTTTTTTTTTTTTTAATATAGATTTTTATTGGTTTTACAGCATTTTTTAAACAATACAAACAAATAGAAAGACAAACAAACATGTATAATTTCACAACCTTTTTTCCATAATCTTCGTTTCTCAGACTCCCCCATACCTCCCCTTTCTGCATCCCTGTTTGCAAAATTATTTCAGCAGCTTTTAAGCAATTTTATCAAATATATGTCCTCTTAGTCCTTTCTCTAACTTAATCTTATGTCTCTGTTTCCCCTTTTCTCTCAGCACCTCGGCATTTTAGCATTCATCAATTTTATAATAGCTCTTAAGATAAATTTTAAATTTCTTCCAGTCCTCTTCCGCCGTCTCTTTCCTCTGATCACGGATTCTGCCAGTCATCTCAGCCAATGTCATATAATCCATCACTTTCATCTGCCATTCTTCCACGGTGGGTAGGTCTTGTGTCTTCCAATACTTTGCGATGAGTATTCTTGCTGCTGTCGTCGCATACATAAAGAAAATTCTATCTTTCTTTGACACCAATTGGCCGACAATGCCCAAGAGAAAGGCCTCTGGTTTCTTAGGGAAAGTACATTTAAGTACCTTTTTCATTTCATTATATATCATTTCCCAGAAAGCCTTAATCTTCGGGCACGTCCACCAAAGGTGATAGAAAGTACCTTCGGTTTCTTTACACTTCCAACACTTATTATCAGGCAAATGATAAATTTTTGCTAGCTTGACTGGGGTCATGTACCACCTGTAGATCATTTTCATAACATTTTCCTTTAAGGCATTACATGCCGTAAATTTTATACCGGTGTTCCACAACCATTCCCAGTCAGCAAACATAATATTGTGACCAATGTCCTGTGCCCACTTAATCATAGCCGATTTCACTGTTTCATCTTGTGTATTCCATTTCAGCAGCAAGTTATACATTCTTGACAAATTCTTGGTATTGGGTTCTAACAATTCTGTTTCTAATTTTGATTTCTCCACCTGGAAGCCAATTAGGATGTAACAGAGTTTTCAGGAGACACAGGCAGAGGGCAGACCATTTGAGAGATGATTTGCAGTATGAAAAAAAAAAGCACTCCAATGCACCCCTTGGTCACCTCAAATGTAGGAAGCAGAACAGAAGAACCTGCATCCTGCCCCTGAGAATTGCACTGAATGTATTCCCCTTTGACAAATGCAATTGGCCGGGCCTGTCATTAATGTTTGGGGGGATGCAAATGCTTTGTGGGGGGGGGGGTGCAGGTAAATTTTCAGCACAGCAGCAGTAGAAATGATGGCTCCAATTTAGAGATACTCATTCACCCAAAGTCAAGTGCAACAAGACGATGTGTACTTGAGTGATGCTGCCTTTGTGGAAAACCACTCACAGTGGAACCAGTTAGGGTATGTACCATGGGTAGGCAAACTAAGGCTCAGGGGCTGGATGTGGCCCAATCACCTTCTCAATCCAGCCCGTGGATGGTCTGGGAATCAGCGTGTTTTTACATGAGTAGAATGTGTCCTTTTATTTAAAATGCATCTCTGGGTTATTTGTGGGGCCTGCCTGGTGTTTTTACATGAGTAGAATGTGTGCTTTTATTTAAAATGCATCTCTGGGTTGTTTGTGCACCATAGGAATTCATTCATTTTCCTTACCTTAGTCCAGCTCCTAAACCCATGCCTCCCCCTCTTGTGGGCAAAACCCACCGACGCTTGGCAGACCCAGGTCTTGCCTCACAAGTTGGCCTCTCATCCCAACTCTTGATAAATTTTGACTCGCCCTCCAAGAGTCCCCCGCTGAGGAGTGTAACTCAGAGTTCCTTCCACCAAAACAATTCCTTACCATCTAATCCATCAATGCCGGAACTGGAGTCTTCATACTCCCCTGAGCGGCATAGACCCGACATACAAACGGTACCAGTACGCCGAGCATCCCCCGTACCTTCGCCAGTACCAGGTCAGGGGAGTGCTCCACCTACATCAAAAAATGGCCCGGATTTGATTGAAGACCCGGCCGGACATATAAACCAAATGGTTTCATCGGCGACCTTTGGACCTCGCGGTGGGGCAGTCTCAGCAAATCCAGTGGAGTTTCCCACTGAAGTGTCCGCCCTTGGGTTAGCCAGCGGGAGACCCGTTTTGTCGCCCCAGCCAGAATACCTCACTACCAACTTTAAGACTAGGTACCTTCAGCAGGTGCCTGCCATGCAAAGTAAAATAACTGACTTTTTTGTGGGGTCTGCCTTGCCTCCAAAGGACTCACATTTCTCCCCGAAATGACAGCGAATTGGTCACAACAGGAACTCCCCCCTATCAGTCCTCAGCTGGAACATTGCGGGCTGGAGGGGAAAAAAACTTGACCCAGAATTCTTGGAGTATATTAACCTGTTTCATATTATCTTGTTCCAAGAATCGTGGGAAGTAGAGAAAATTGCCCTAAATGGCTTTGAGCTTCTAGAACTCCCTGCCTGCCCCTCTCAGAAAGGAGGCCGCCCCAAAGGGGGCCTAATAATAGGCATCTCCCTCAACCTACATTCTAAATTTACTCTAGTACAGGCCTTGCCTCCTTACGCCCTTACCGGGCTGATTGAGGGGGAAAAGATCTCACTTCTAGTTACAAATGTTTACTTGCCACCTGGGGGTTCTTCCTCCGAACTGGGCTCTAAATGGGGCTCGCTAGAAGAGCATTTGCTCTCATGCTATGTTAAGTTTCCAAACACCCCGGCCATAATAGGTGGCGATTTTAACGCCCGCACAGCAGCAAATTGGGACTCGCTGACCAAAGCTAAATGGTGGGTTACCCCAAACCTTGATAATTATGATCTGGAACATATCATGAGGAGAACTTCTAAAGACCAACGAGCAAATGAGGCTGGAGTACTCCTCTATCAAATGGCCATCCGTTTAAATCTGGTCCCCCTAAACGGCACATGCCTCCCTGATATTCCAGGGGATTTCACTCACCTGAGCGTCAAATCAAACAGCGTCCTCGATTACCTGTTGGTCTCCAGTGATCTACTTAAGTGTATTTCCACCTTTAAGATCGAGAATGTACAATCTAGTGATCATCTTCCTCTGGTAGCCAAGCTTTCCCTGAACTGGCAGTCGGAGGCCCATAGACATGCGACCCAGATGGTAACCAACGAATCTCTCCAAGTAAGAGGAATCAAATGGTCGGAGACCCAGGCTCAAAGGTATCAGGAATTCTTTCAAAAAGAAATCCTCGGGCCCCATTCCAACATAGGCTCTGCCTCAGATGAGCATAGCATAGTGTTGAAACGCTTCCACCATCATACGACTGATCTTACGTCCTTCTTCAGGTTACCACCCAAAATATTAAATCGAAACGAGTATACTTACGGTGCCCCCTGGTATAATTCTCAGTGCAAACAAGCAAGACAGCGCCTTCGTGCTATATATAATGTATATAAGACCTCTGATGCATCTACTCTGCCAGCTAGTTATGCACAAGCCAAGCAAGTTTACAAACGCACGCAGAAAATTGCCAAACGTGAGTGGCAACAAAATCGCTGGCAGGCCTTGATTACTGCTTCAAAGCCACATAGATCCAGGGAATTCTGGTCTTTGATTAATAGAAGGGCGAGGAAATACCCAAGGGCTGTCATCCCAGCACCGACATGGGAATTGTTCCTGAAGAAATGTTTCTCACAGGCAGATGCCCCCTCCGACCATCTGATGCATCTGTTTTCCCACCTACCTATTTGGCCTTCCACCGATCCTGACGAAATAGCTAAGCTAATAGCCCAGCTGAAACCGGGCAAAGCCCCAGGGCCCGACCTGATCCCTGCTGAAGCCATCAAACTACACCCAAAATGGTGGGCTGGCATCTTGGCCAAAACCTTCGACGCAATCAACGCTTCCGGTCTCATCCCCAAAATATGGAAGGAGGCCATTATAGTACCAATTCATAAAAAAGGTTCTCCAATGGAGCCGGAAAACTACCGCAACATCAGCCTCCTCTCGATCATAGGGAAAATTTATGCCAGCTTTTTGCTGACTAAACTATCGCGATGGGTAGATGAGACTAACCAGATTGGCCATGAACAAGCAGGGTTCAGAACTAAACGTTCTACAACTGATCATGCGATAGTTCTTTACCATCTGGCACGGAAGTACTCCTCCCCTCCCCGGGGCTACCTTTGTGCTGCCTTCTTAGATCTAAAGGCAGCCTTTGACAGCGTTCCTAGAAATATTCTTTGGGAGAAACTTGCGAAACAGGGCATCGATAGAAGACTCCTATGGCTTATAAGTCAGCTCCACGAAGGTACCCATGCCAGAGTGAGACTTACTCCTGCGGGCGACCTCACAAATTCGATACCAATAAACAAGGGAGTGCGCCAAGGATGTATACTGGCTCCCTGCCTATTCAACCTATTCATCAGCGACATGCGAGCACCCCTAGTCAACTCATCTCCAAGTACACACGCGCCTAGACTAGCGGATTACCGCTGTCCACTCCTTTTATATGCGGACGATGCGGTAATTCTATCTTATACACGTGTTGGACTAACCAGAGCTCTGAAGATCTTTGCCACGTATTGTCAACTCAACCAATTAACCATCAACCATGTTAAATCTAAGATTCTGATTTTCACCAGAAGTCGGAGATTATACGAATGGAAGCTTGGCGGAGCAAAAATAGAGCAAGTCCTAAAATTTCAATACCTAGGAGTTATTTTTCAATACAATTTGGGGTGGAAAGCACAAATTCAACACCTACTTATTAAGGCCAAAACTCTGTCATATGCGCTCCTCCGATTTTTCTTTTCGGATGGAGCTTTGCATGTTCCCTCGGCCCTAAAGGTGTTCAAGGCAAAAGTGGTTACCGCGCTTGCCTATGCTGCCCCGCTCTGGGCCGTGATGACAGATCTTGCTCCTCTTGAGACTCTGCAAAACCAATTCCTACGTCGGATCCTAATGCTTCCCCTGTGCGTAAGTAACGCAGCCATGCGACTAGAATTGAAGATCGCATCCCTAGAAACCTGCCTGTGGAAGCAAGTCTTCAGTTATTGGTTATCATTGTGGCATAGATTACCAGACCATTACCTTGTCCAATGCTTATGGCGAGATGAATTCTCCAGCCTTTGGACTAGTAGAATTCATGCCAAACTCCTGAGTTACGGAATCTCTCCCTTAGATTCCCTAAAACTAGATCAAATCACTGCTCAAAGACTGATCCGCCAAAGACTGGATGACATCGATTTACAGCGAAATTATACGCTGGGGGGAGGTGTTTGTTCGCCCCAGAACATTGGTATTACTTTAACTTACTGCGTTCCATCATACCTCTCCTCCCTTTCGACTGTTGCCCATAGGCTGGCCTTCACCAAAGCGAGGTTTAACGTTTTTCCCTCCAATGTTCTGAGACATAGATTCTCAAAGGGCCAAGCCTCCGCCATGTGCGAATGTGATAAGGAGACGCCGGAGTCGCTTCAGCACATTATGTTCACTTGCCCCTTGTTCAACGGGCCACGGGCAAATTTGTTGGGATCAATCATGCAGAAACTAGAGGGTACCCCACCAAAATTCCACCTTGCCCAAATCTTGCAGGATAAGGATACCCATACGACCCTGAAAGTGGCTAGGTTTCTGGTCGCTGTCCTTACCCAAAAGCGTTGCCAAGGAGCACTACAAGCTAATTAAGGCGCAGTATGTCATTCCATCTCATAGTATTTTATTGTTACAGTGGTGTTTTAGCGGCTGTTTTTACCCACGTGCACAAGCTGTTATTTATGTCTTGTTTTTTTCTGTATGGGCCTATGGCCGTAATAAATATTTTTTTTTTTTTTTTTATTTTCCCCCCAAAATATAGTCCAGCCCCCCACAAGGTCTGAGGGACAGTGGACCGGCCCCCTGCTGAAAAAGTTTGCTGACCCCTGTAAACATTCCCACCTTCAGTTAGATATGGTGGGAGAGTGTCAGTAAATTTATGATACGTATGGATGCTAAGGACTGTATTGTGCTTGTTGGACGCAATATTTGGGAAAAGTCCTCTGTATGGCCACACATAGGCACCTCTGGGGAACCACATCAGTTCCTGTGCATCTCAGTCAGCATACCCATGCCCAGTGGCATCCAGTGCATGGCTGGCATATACAGAAAGAAGGAAGATTTTTGCATCTTTGGATCTGCCCATCTGGCTGCAGCTGGGTCACAGTACACTGGCTTGTACAGATAAAATGCCTTGTAAGAGACATTGGCTGGTCTTATATAGGGAGCTTAGGAGTAAAGTCTGAGAGCGAACGGTTTCTGCCCACCCCCCTTCTCTTTGAACAAGCTGCTTCTGAAAGTTTCAAAAGCAACGTGTCTCCTGGAGGGGAAATCACGATGCATATTTGCTTAAAGGAACTTTCTGAATCACTTGCCGAGCGCTTGCGAGTCCCTAGACAGACCTTTGGTCTGATCCGGCAAAGCCGTTCTGTTCTTCCTTTTGTGCAGCCATGGACAATGGACATTATAGCAGAGGACTTGTATAAATGGCAGAATTGTTATCTGCTAAATGCTCAGATTTCAAAGGCGCAAGCTAGTAGCTTAGGGAAGTGATGACGGGGTTTGATGCATCTGTTTGCTTGAATGCACTTTGGATTTTAAAAGCATCCTTAGCTCAGTTTCTTTCATCGTTGTTTGTGACTGTCCTGAAGCTGAGAATATGCTGCCTGATAGCTCTTTGCCTCACATCTGAAAACCCCCTTTGTGCTAACACATAAGAAAAGAACACCATAATTCTATTGTTAAATTGTTGGCTAGCAGAATCACATTCTCAAAGGCAGGGGTATTAGGAGTTCCAGCTGGGATTCTGCTGAGTGATATTTTTTTTTAGGAACCCTGCTGGTCCTTTCCCACTCTATAAATGCTGATGGCAAGGAGGAAGCCAGGCACAGAGTAATTAAGCTGCACTGCACCCAGTGACACAAGAACAGCACAGATGTTTGCCATTCTGTTCCATCTCATCTCTGTCGATTTGTAATAGATCGTTTCGCTCAAAGAGGCCTTGCAAACATTTCCATTATTTTTTATTTAGCAGTGACACCTGTGAGGGAGATGTAGCTTATAATTCAGTGAATCATGGGATAAAAGAACAAGCACTTAGGATTTTTTTTTTTTGCAGAAACTGTGGAAAATCCCACCTTCTGCATTAAGAATTAAACCTTCCCCTTCCCCGAACAGGGTGTTTACTACAAATTTATATGCAGTATGCAGATCACAAAAAGATGGCATAGATTTTGTTCAAATGTGCTAGCAGTTTGAAAGCATGTCAAAGTGCAAGTAGATAAATAGGTACCGCTCCGGCGGGAAGGTAAACGGCGTTTCCGTGCACTGCTCTGGTTTCTCCAGAAGCAGCTTAGTCATGCTGGCCACATGACCCGGGAGCTGTACGCCGGCTCCCTCAGCCAATAAAGCGAGATGAGCACCGCAACCCCAGAGTCGGCCACAACTGGACCTAGTGGTCAGGGGTCCCTTTACCTTTACCTAGGACTAGGTTTTCAACATTGTGATGTATCACCAGCTAAACCTTGTGATATATACATCACAATGTTGAAAAGGAAGGAGCAACGGGGTGAAGCTGCCACCAGCACCCAGTGCATGGAGGGAGGAGCCAACCCCTGTGATGCACCAGGGTGAAGCTGCGACTGTTCCCGCAACCTCAGGCGTCCAGCGCATGGAGGAAGGAGACAGCTCATCCACTTGGCCACAGAAGGAAGGTGAGCTGCCAGCCATCAGGCAAGGCCCACCCGCGATATATTGCCAGGTAAAAATGGCATTGCAATCTTGCCAACCTTTTTGTTGCTCTGTCTTCATCAGCCAGCAACCCAATCCACACCTTTTCTTACAGGAAGGCATGAATCACTGCTCTTGGCACTAACTACACAAAAATGGATCCTTTCTGGGCAACAGTGTTGCATTAAAAGGCACAATACTTTTCTTTCTTTATGCATATCCTACAGGATCAGAAGTGGCCTATCTAGTCCAGAATCCTGTTCTCACCATGGCCAACTGGATGCGTAGTGTGGATATTAATATTGCACAGCCTGAAGCAATTGGATGCATAAAAACTGACTCCTTTTGAAATAAAAAAAAGTCCAGAACCATAAATATTATTCAAAGCTTTACTAACTAGAACAACTTCAAAACAAAACAAATCAGTGATATATCCAAATAGTTGGGAACAAAAGACAAAAGCAACTCCCCTCAAAATGGTGATTTGCAATTGAATACCTTAATCATGTGGCCTAAGGTTAAACACTCATGTGAAAGAGCAGAGAACACCAAGAGGTTTAGGCCAACCCAACCAGCAGTAGCCCTGCTCCTGAACAGCATTTGGATCTGGCATATTTTACGACAGCTTAACTCAGGCTGACGTAATTTACATTGTACCTTTAATGTCTCATCTGGTTTGGCCCTCTGCTGCATCATCTTGCCTTAAATCAGTAAAATTTGCTATTCTGCATCCCCCCCCCCTTCCCTATGTCTGTAAAATGTGACTTAACGGTATTTACATCATGGGTGTAATGTGAGGCATGCCCAGTGGGAATTTGTCAAGTGATAGTCATATGAGCGTTGTCATTAAAACCATTTGTTGAAGACATCTGGCTAACATTCATGAGTTCTTGGCACTGGGCCATCTGTAAAAGAAACTGGACTCTGAGACATTTGGTGGGACACTGCCACTATCGCAAGAATAGCTTTTCTTCCATTTTATACTAGATTACAATTTCCTTTCTTTTCTTCTGAATGATAAAATCTCTCCCCTCCTTTAAAATTCAGCAAAAACACTTTTTTCCCCTCAGTGTCCATTTTTTAAAGCAAAAAAAATTGTGGGTTTGCTGTAAATAACTTTTATAGAGCAACAGATGGGATACTTTTCAGATTTTAGATACTTCTAGTCAGTGGAAATTGTTTGCCGTTACAGCAGATTAAAGACACTGTGAAGTCTTGTGTGTGTGTGTGTGTGTGTGTGTGTGTAATTATGGGGTAGTATTTTATTAACACACCTGAATACTGCAGGGTTAAGCCTTTTAATAAAAGGATGCTGCAGGCAATATCCCATTTCATCAAAAAATCTTTTATGCATGATATGTTGCTAATAATGTGCCGGTTCCCAAAAGAAAAGTAATTTCTGTAACTCTAAGAAGGAAGCGAGTGAGATCTGACAAGGGGAGAAATCAGCAAGCCTCATGCTACTAATGAGAACTCCCTTCAGATATTCTGGCTAGATGGGGAAATGAAGTTTCCAAACTGATAATGACACACAATCTGAGGTACAACTGCAGGGACAGATTTGACAAGCACAAAAACAGGAAAAGTGAAAAATTGTTTTTCGCAAAAATACATTTTCTCACACACACACAAAAACCCCTGAACATACTTTTCCTTGTTGCTGAAGCTAAACTGTGCTGTTTGCTTACAGTTCTTGTACAAAACTGAAAGCAATTGGAACATTTTGTTTAAATGGTTTTATAGAATGCACAAATTTTGCACAAGAAAATGGGTCTGCAAGAGGCTACAAGACTGAATGTAAATGAAGTTCTGCTTCCAATCTTATGTCAGTCGTGATATAAACTCACTAGGACACCTTAAGGAAGCTGGTATTCTTTTGGCTTCTGCCTTCCCTACCTGCAGTATGGGGGTGGTAGTAGTGGTGTAAGGAATACTGGGGATTAAGTGATTTGAGTCCTTAAAATGTGTTGCATCATTTATTTATTTATTTCACATTGGCAACTGCAGTTCTTTAGGGTGACTGCATCAGGCGTACATGGAAGCCTGTTTTGCTTTTCATTTTGTCATGGTTTCCATATGCTTAGTACAGTGGTACCTCAGGTTAAGTACTTAATTCATTCTGGAGGTCCGTTCTTAACCTGAAACTGTTCTTACCCTAAAGCACCACTTTAGCTAATGGGGCCTCCCTCTGCCGCCGCGCCGCCAGAGCATGATTTCTGTTCTCATCCTGAAGCAAAGTTCTTAACCTGAGGTACTATTTCTGGGTTAGCGGAGTCTGTAACCTGAAGCGTATGTAATCTGAAGTGTATGTAGCCTGAGGTACCACTGTATGTGAAAGTAAGTTTTATACACACATTTATTGATTATTGATTTGCAGAAATGTCTGTACTACTAACATTGTGAAAAATATTGTAAAAATAACACCAACAATACAATTACATTCATAAGACAAGTATAAAATACATCACCAATCAGTAGATCAAGTTAACACATTAACATAACTGGATCATCTCTCAGGGAAAACCTATGTGTTCATGATTGTGTGTTGTGTATAGGTTATTCCTGGTGTTTTATTACAGCGTCCTAACAGCATAGGAGTGGCCAAACTCAGTTTCTGTGAATATGCATATAGAAAAGATACTGTGTTCATTCAAACTTGCATATGCATATTCCCAGTATTTGGGACATGGGTGGCACTGTGGTCTAAACCACTGAGCCTCTTGAACTTGCCAATCAGAAGGTCGGCAGTTTGTGCAAAAGGGTGAGTTCCCATTGCTCTGTCCCAAAAGAATGAGTGAATAAATGAAACTTTGTTTGCATCAACCTTCGGCCAGAGCAAAAAAAAATATCGCGATACACACAGAACAAAATTAAAAGTCTCTCCTCTGCTCTGTCCCAGCTTCTGCCAACCTAGCAGTTCGAAAGCACACCAGTGCAAGTAGATAAATAGGTACCACTATGGCGGGAAAGTAAATGGCATTTCTGTGCACTCTGGCACTCATCACGGTGTCCCATTGCACCAGTAGCTGTATCTGCTCTCTTGTAACTTGAATCCATTGCTTTGGGTCCTACCCTTCAGAGTAGGAGAAACAAGCTTAGTCCATTTTTATGTGCATCAAAATTGTCGCCTTTGCAGTTCAACATTCCAGTACATGTTCTGAATTGGAATGGATTTTCTCATTTTCACATAAAACCTGCGATTTTCAGCCAAACCACATCCTCCTGTCTCATTTTATTAGGTAGTAAAACTGAAATGCATCTTGAGATAATTTTGTTATTCTTCTGACTGTTTGTATTGGCATCTTCTCTAATGATGGACAGCACCACTGAGAGTTTAATAAGCTCACCAGTTCCAGAATTTTGCTATAATTAAAAAAAAAATTAAAAACAGGTGCACAAGAGGATAGCTGTGGAGACGGGCAGAACTTATGTTTACCTTGCATAAAAAGGCTTTTTTCTCCTTGATTTTTAATGGCTTAATCCTTAATGGTGTGGAATCATTTGTTCACTCAGTGAGCTCTCTCAGGAAATGGCTGAGCTTTTCTTGACCACTGTCTGCAAATTCTCTGGAAAAGCTCAGAGAGACAGAGTCTGTTGTAGTTCAAGACAACCAGGGTTTGACCGTCTGCTCTATTCATGGCATTATGACATGGGCTTTATGAACTCTAAATTGTGTAGAACCAATGTAGTGTAACCTGCCAGAGTAAAAATAGCCAGTGTGACTCCCTCCTGGTGTTATTGGACTTCTGACTGACCAATGGCAAGTGGGCTTAAAGGTAGGCACACCCAGGGGGTGGAGCTGACTGAGTCCCTACAAAAACTTTGCTCGTGTTTGCTTCTTAGTGATAAAAGGAGTGCTTGCCCCTCATTGAAACCCTAGTCTCTCATTCCAGATTTCGGAAAGGGATTGGTAGCTGGGATTATATTCTGGTGCGAGGAAGAACCTCTTTCTCCTTTACTCTCGTTAGTAAATATATAATCACTGTCAATCAAAAGTGAAAATGCTCAATAATGCTGGATACTGTAAACAAACAAGTAAAATTGGATGTGCCAAATAATTTTTGGACTTGGGCAGCAAGAATTAGCAGCTTGATGCAAGCATTGCAAAAGGAAAAACGCTTTCACTGCAAGGAGTGACATTATGACTTGTGGGTTTCAAAGTAATTTTCACCTTTTCTGCCCACAATTTTTCCTCTGGACAAGGAAGTGAATGTTGCACCTTTGTAAAACACATAATAATAGCTTCCATAGTGGTGTTTATGTTGTATGTGTGATTATGGCTACAGTAGGACAGTTTTAGCAGCACCGTGAAAAGTATTACATTTGCTTCTGGGTGTAACCCATAATGACCTAAATAGCGAATATCCACATTGTCCTTCAGTCATAGTAGCATTTAAGAAATTTTAGATTAGGTATCGGCCCTTTGTCAAAATCTTGCCCCTTGAATTTTTGGCTTTCCCATCCCAAAGTCAGGCAGCATATGTGAAGAGTGGTGGTTGTGCCCATGTGATTTGCCAGCAGCCCTCTTTGTGAAATGATGGACAAGCACTGGTTTGCTTCCTATGATCCTGTGTTACCCATCCATTAATTTTGTTTCCAAAGCCCTTTATGCCCACATTCATTTCATTAAGAAACAAGATACCCCATCATTATATCTTTTCCTGTCAAAAATTGCTGAGATATGTATGTTTGTTTATTGTATTTTACCTGGCAAATATCCTGCTACAGAAATGTGCACTTTGAGATACATGCCCTGAACTCTATTTTGAATGTGCAGATTCTCTCTGTAGGATTGTAGATTGGGTTTAACATTTTAAAATAATGTGTCGCCCTGGCTTTTTAATTTCCTCTTGCAACATGAATTGTTTGACTCCTCAAATTACTCAGGTCCTTATCTTTCAAATCCATTTGTATGTTTGGAGTGATCATTGATTAAATATAATTAACTCTCCATCTCTCGTGTGCAAGAGTCATGTCCTATAGCCTTCAGCTCTCTCTTGAAATTATCACTGACCTGTTTCCCCTTCATATATAAAGTCTTCTCTTGACTGTCATTTCCTGTAAAAGGAAATATGTAGTCTAGAAATTGTTCCACCAGGGGTTAGAGCTCATTGCGTATTCCTTAGCAGCAGCAACTTGCTTCAGAATCCACAGGCAGACCTCATTGGAACATCCACTTCATTAAACAGCGAAGCTGGCATTCTAGGCCTCTGGTATGTTAGGAAAGGGAGATGCCTTCCAAGCAGAGCTTCTGTTTGGCAGACTTGGAAGAACTCTCTGTTTTTCTTCACTCAGATACATTCCACCCTTTTCTCTAAGGCATGGGTAGACAAACTAAGGCTTGGGGGCCAGATGCGGCCCAATTGCCTTCTCAATCTGGCCTGCGGACGGCCTGGGAATCAGCGTGTTTTTACATGAGTAGAATGTGTCCTTTTATTTAAAATGCATCTCTGGGTTATTTGTGGGACCTGCCTGGTGTTTTTACATGAGTAGAATGTGTGCTTTTATTTAAAATGCATCTCTGGGTTATTTGTGGGGCATAGGAATTTGTTCTTTCGCCCAAAAAAATATAGTCCGGCTCCCCATAAGGTCTGAGGGACAGTGGACCGGGCCCCTGCTGAAAAAGTTTTCTGACCCCTGCTCTAAGGAGTGGGTGGGCAAAGGAGAGCCAGAGGACCAGTGTGACTAGTGACATAGCCTCCAAGTGTCCCGATTTTACAGGGACAGTCCTGGAATTATGAAAACCACCCCGGCTTCTGATTTGATCCTGGAATGTCCCTGTTTTCCCTGCCAGTGCTGCTGCTGTCAAGCTCAGGGAAGAGCAACGGTGTCAGGAAGGGAGCATCCTGTCACCTCTCCATGGGCTCTCCCTTAGGCAGCTCATAGCGGCTGCTGGAGAGTGCGTGAGCAGGAAGAAAGGCTGCTGCCACCGAGGACCAGCCCCATGTGATGCACCAGCTCTGAGGGGCAGGCAAGTGGCTGAGATACAGAGCCACAGCTCTGCTAAGCAGCACATTGCAGTCTTCAATGACTGCTGTGATGTAAGGCAAGCACAAATGACCTGATAGAACATAATAACGCATAGAAGGATGATTGACAGCAGCGGGATGCAAGGGACTTGTTGGTGGAGTCAGACAGAAAGAGTTGGTTGAGAAGAGCAGAGAGAATGGTCCAGTTGAGAGAGAGAGAGTGTGTGTGAATGAGATGGGGAGAGGCAGGCCAGGAGTTCTCTTAGCTGTTAAAAGGGGGTGGGGTCAATATTCTAAGATACACAGCTGAGTAAATAGAAGGAGAATCCTATTCTCTATGGAATGGTAGCAGCAGATTCTGTGTGGGATATTAAGGGAAGTCTGGACCAAATAGTGAAGATGGGGTGGAAGAAAGTCTGCTTCTACATGGGTATCCCTCAAGTACATACGCCTATTGATTTCTGCAAAGAGGAATGTTGAAGCCCTGTGCCTCATTTCATCATGTCCATGGGTATGACAGCAAATCACAATTAGGCGAGTCAATGCATATTTGTTTAGTATGGAAAACGTATTATGAAATTTATATACTGGATTATGTTGTTGTTTAGTCATTTAGTCGTGTCCAACTCTTCGTGACCCCATGGGCCAGAGCACGCCAGGCCCTTCTGTCTTCTACTGCCTCCCGCAGTTTGGTCAAACTCATGCTGGTAGCTTCGTGAACACTATCCAACCATCTCATCCTCTGTCATCCCCTTCTCCTTGTGCCCTCCATCTTTCCCAACATCAGGGTCTTTTCCAGGGAGTCTTCTCTTCTCATGAGGTGGCCAAAGTATTGGAGCCTCAGCTTCAGGATCTGTCCTTCCATTGAGCACTCAGGGCTGATTTCCTTAAGAATGGAGAGGTTTGATCTTCTTGTAGTCCATGGGACTCTCAAGAGTCTCCTCCAGCACCATAATTCAAAAGCGATCAGCCTTCTTTATGGTCCAGCTTTCACTTCCATACATCGCTACTGGGAAAACCATAGCTTTTACTATACGGACCTTTGTTGGCAAGGTGATGTCTCTACTTTTTAATATGCTGTCTAGGTTTGCCATCGCCTTTCTCCCAAGGAGCAGGCGTCTTTTAATTTCGTGGCTGCTGTCACCATCTGCAGTGATCATGAAGCCCAAGAAAGTAAAATCTCTCACTGCCTCCATTTCTTCCCTTTCTATTTGCCAGGAGGTGATGGGACCAGTTGCCATGATCTTCGTTTTTTTGATGTTGAGCTTCAGACCATATTTTGCGCTCTCCTCTTTCACCCTCAATAAAAGGTTCTTTAATTCCTCCTCACTTTCTGCCATCAAGGTTGTGTCATCTGCATATCTGAGGTTGTTGATATTTCTTCCGGCAATCTTAATTCCGGCTAGGGATTCATCCAGCCCAGCCTTTCGCATGATGAATTCTGCATATAAGTTAAATAAGCAGGGAGACAATATACAGCCTTGTCGTACTCCTTTCCCATTTTGAACCAATCAGTTGTTCCATATCCAGTTCTAACTGTAGCTTCTTGTCCCACATAGAGATTTCTCAGGAGACAGATGAGGTGATCAGGCACTCCCATTTCTTTAAGAACATGCCATAGTTTGCTGTGGTCGACACAGTCAAAGGCTTTTGCATAGTCAATGAAGCAGAAGTAGATGTCTTTCTGGAACTCTTACTGGATTATACCACTCTGTAAAATACCGGCTCGATACTTGAAAGCTCTTTATACGTTGGGTTGAATATCATTTCCTTATTGTGCGCCCCTCCTTCATATTTTTCTTGGGGAGGGTGCACTCGCGTAGGTTACAGCAGCCAGTACACATGCTGATTTCATTATTTACTTTTAAATTTAGCTGTTGCATGCCTTGTTTGTATTTCTTTTCTTAGTGACATGAAAAATAAACAGACTTGGTTGCTACATATTTATCTAAATATGTAATTTACCATATCTGTAATTTAGTTGCTAGATTTTTGTTAGAGGTGCATTTATTAATTATTAGATAATTAACTTTTTGCTTATGGTCATATCCATATCCAACTATATTTGGAATACCATTTAGTTCAATTGCACTAAAAAAAACAGTGCTTAATGATATACATGTCTAAAAGCTTGTTGAAAAAAACAAATCAGAAGGGATATTTTTGGAACAGTTTATTGCTTTACTCATTTGCATGAGACCATCATGTGGAAACCCTGGTTTATCTTACATGAGTGAGTCATCATTCCTATTCCTGAATAACTGAACATGTTAAAACCAGAAATGACAAACTTGCAGGTCCAACAAGTGTGAAATGTTCTTTTCGCTTAAACTTGTTTGCTTTCCCACACTAGTGAGTTGTATCCAATTAAGCCATATTCATCGTAGACCCTGACTTAGGGTGCAATCCTAACTCTAGATCTGTAGGGATGAGTGAGTTAGGATGTGGCAGATCTCTGGTTCGGCTGACATAAATCCCCAACCTCAGTTTAGCTGAAGATGTGCTGATAATCCCCCATCCTGGCTCAGCAATGGTCCAGCCTGTGAGCTGAGCCTGGCAGAACTAAACCTCACATAAACCCTCTTTTCACTCGTTAGACTCAGAGCTCAGAAAACACAACTTTCCTTTTTTAGACAGTGTCCATGGTCATCTATTCTAAGTGCTTTTCTTCTAGAAAGGTGCCAGTACTCACCATGAAGTTGTTACAGTAAGTTCCATATTTTTAACCAGTACTTTTCTTCCAGGAAAAAGGGTTCTGGTACCGCCTACCCCTGAGTACCCCCAGGAAAAAACCAACAACACTGCCTATATAAATCTTTCTCTCTTCTTGAGGAATCGAGTCTACCTCTTCCCCTGATCAGGAGTTTAGTGAAAGGGAAGGGATTTAACCCTTTGCCCCCCCCCCACAATGATCCCAATAACCCCTCCAACAACAACTGTGGGGCTGAGTAATTTAATTGTATTTAATTATGGGGCATCATTTTTAGGGGGCTAACCAGACTGGGATAGCTGGGATAGCAGGCTTGTTGGTTTCTGAATGTCTGATGTAAATTTTCAATTTCGTTGTTCTGTATGGGACAATGACAATAAAGATTATCGTATCGTATGTGGAACTAAATACAGAACATTATTTGGGTTTCTTAGAAGTCTGGAAGCTGCTATTCTACTCCCAGTTTAAAGCAGAACAGCTATGATTCAGTGTTTCTAAAAAAGAAATCCCATAGATAATCTGGATGCATGAGATAAACTGGACAAATGACTTTTTGTGGTGTTCCATATTTTCATGTATTGTAGAATAATAATTGTGCAATGTGGAGATGATCAGAGTCTAGTAGTGCAGTTAAAATCCTGGAAACACTAAGAAGAAAATGTACCAAAAGCAAGGTTTAACTAGGCTTTTTCTGTAATAAAAGGGATCATATTGAGAATCTAATCAACAGTGACAGAGCCATTCCTGAGAGGGACTCTTAATCCAAGTGCTATATGACGACTTTGAAACAATCCCAGAATTTTTTTGGCTGTCAGCTTCACCCCTCTCTTTGCCAATCATCAGATTTCTTTTGGAGACATTTAATTCCAAACACAACTCATTGGCTTGGCTGTTCTCTTTGAAGTATGTGAAAATCCTCAATTGTAAGTTTTAAAATGCTTTCAAATGCACACATTGCTGCTAAACATGAACGAGTATCCTCGGGTCTCAAGTTTGTTTTGGCAGTGTTTGGGACTTAGATACAATTTTGTTGTCAAGTATTTGCGGTTTTCTATGAAAATAAAATAAAATAAAATCTCTCCGAAAATTAAAGCACCCTTGTTTTGTTTACATAAACTAGGCAGCTTACATAAAACGTTGGCCCATAAAGGAAAAACAAATCCACATTAGGGCCATACCTTTATTGGACTTTAAAATGTCACAAATTAGGGTACAAGCTTTTGAGTTTCCCATCAGATTAGATAATTAAAAGTGCATAGATGAGGAGGAGAGGGGAAAAACAGTTGTTGGTTAACCCATCTGTATCTGTATCTGGTAAGAGTCTTAAGGCTGAGAGTAGGAAAAGGAAGCTCTTTTTCTGTAGCCGAGAGTTAGATGTATCTCCTACCTCTGGGGTGGCTAACCTGTGACTCTCCAGATGTTAGTGCACTTCAGCTCCCATCACCCTTGATCATGAGGAAAGGGTACAGCATTTGGGACTTTTTAGTTTACAGAAAAGGCTCTTATTAATTAATTAATTAATTAATGAATTAAAATTTATTCTTTGTACCCCGCCCATCTGGCCAGACCTCCCCAGTCACTCTGGGCAGCTTCAGACAGGATATTAAAAACACAATAAAACATCAATCATTAAAAACTTCCCTAAACAGGGCTGCCTGAGAAGTTGATAAAATTATTCATAGCATGGTGGAAGTTCTAACACTAGAACTTGTGAGCAACCAATGAAGGGGAATGTTGGAAGATTTAGGATGGGTAAAAGAGTGCTTATTGATGCAGCACACATTTAAACTATGGCATGTGCTCCCACAGTAGGCAGTGATGGCCACCACCACCACCACCATCATCATCAATTAGTTATATGCTACCCATCTGACTGGGTTATCCCAGCCACTCTGGGCGGCTTCCAACAAATTAAAACAAACACAGTGAAATATCAGACATTAAAAAATTCTGTTTATAGGGCTGCCTTCAGATATCTTCTAAAAGTTGTATAGCTCTTTATTTCCTTGACATCTGATGGGAGCGCATTCTACAGGATGGGTGCCACTACCAAGAAGGCCCTCTGCCTGGTCCCCTGTAACCTCACTTCTCGCAGTGAGGGAACCACCAAAAGGCCTTCAGAGCTGGATCTTGGATGGCTTTAGAAGAGGATTAGACATATTCATGGAGGATAAGCCTATCAACGGCTACTAATTGCTTTGGCTATATTCTGCCTCTGCACACCAGTTTCTGGGAGTCCCAGATGGGCAGAGTGCTATTGCATTCCTGTCCTACTTACAGGCTTCTCATGGCCCTCTAGTTAGCCTCTGTGAGAACAGGATGCTAGACTAGATGGGCCATTAGCCTAATCCAGCTTATGCTCTTACTGGTCATGTTGGCTGGAGCTGATGGGAGTCTAACAGTATTTGGAGGGCCACAGTTGAGCCACTCTTGTTCTACAAGAACAGAAGAAGAGCCTTCCTAGATCAGACCAAAGGGACATTGAGTTCTGCCTGCTATTTTGCACAGCGACTAACCAGATGGTCCCAGGAAGCCCATGAGCCGAGCAAATAACTCTCGTCTCCCTGGCAGAATCCTGGCTCGGAGCGTGAAGGCAGTTCATCTTTGTCGATTATTGTTTCTTCAAGAGCTCTGGCAGCCCACTGAGAGGGAGAGTAGATTAAGTGCCTGTCTGAAGAATAATTATAATCTTCTACTATTTTTCCCCTTGAACGCTTGATTAGTTAAAGTTTGCTATAATTATTGGATTTGGATGGGATCTCAGATAGGGGAAGGTTTTCAAATGCTAGGAAGTGCAATGACCAGAGAAAGACCATCAGTTCCTTTGTGGTGTATGCTTGGCAAAGTTCGCATTGGGAGATTCCTAAGTGAAATATAAAGTGAGGTTATTTGAAGGTGAGGCATTATGCATGAAAACTTCACAAGGGGTTGTAACCAGCGCTTTTCTTCTAGAAAAAAAGGTGCTGGTACTGCTTACTCTTGAGTATCCCCAGGGGAAAAAAACACTGGTTGTAACTGGTTGCAGAAACTTCCAAGCTCATCTCCCAGTATTTCCACTTAGAAGGCTCTCAACAGCAAGTTATAGGAAAGACCTCTGTCTGCAAAGAAACTGCCAGTCAGTGGACAAACAATCTGACCTGGTAACAGAAATCTTCTCAAGGAAGGCAACTTTATAAACAGGGCTTTGCCAGGAATGCCATTGACCGTGCAGCATTTTTCTTCAATATACTGAATAATGTAAGAGATGCTGCTAATGTAACTGACCCTCAGCCTGCCAGCAGGCCTTGGATGAATCTGAAGGTGATGGTGATTAGTTGTTTATTACCTACCCTTTCCCATACGGATCCAGGTTGGGTTGCAACAACTTAAAAATGCAATATTCAAACCAGTTAAGACATTTCCATTCAAGAGAGTAGGGTGAGTCCTAAAATATATCTCTCATGTGCCAGGGACAGGTATTGAGGTATTTTGCCAGAAATTGGTTAGCCACATGTGGGCATTCTGGAAAGAGCTGACATCCTTGGGACATCTATACATAGGAGTACTATGGGCAAAAGTGCACCAGCAGCAGTTAATAATAATAATAAATGTTAACATTGCACATCTGAGTAGACATATCTAAAACAGAAGTCACAAAAACAATATAGTGAAGATGTCTTATTAATATAAGTGAATCATAGAATCATAGAGTTGGAAGAGACCACAAGGGCCATCGAGTCCAACCCCCTGCCAAGCAGGAAACACCATCAGAGCACTCCTGACATATGGTTGTCAAGCCTCTCCTTAAAGACCTCCAAAGAAGGAGACTCCACCACACTCCTTGGCAGCAAATTCCACTGTCGAACAGCTCTTACTGTCAGGAAGTTCTTCCTAATGTTTAGGTGGAATCTTCTTTCTTGTAGTTTGGATCCATTGCTCCGTGTCCGCTTCTCTGGAGCAGCAGAAAACAACCTTTCTCCCTCCTCTAGGTGACATCCTTTTATATATTTGAACATGGCTATCATATCACCCCTTAACCTCCTCTTCTCCAGGCTAAACATGCCCAGCTCCCTTAGCCGTTCCTCATAAGGCATCGTTTCCAGGCCTTTGACCATTTTGGTTGCCCTCCTCTGGACACGTTCCAGTTTGTCAGTGTCCTTCTTGAACTGTGGTGCCCAGAACTGGACACAGTACTCCAGGTGAGGTCTGACCAGAGCAGAATACAGTGGCACTATTACTTCCCTTGATCTAGATGCTATCCTCCTATTGATGCAGCCCAGAATTGCATTGGCTTTTTTAGCTGCCGCGTCACACTGTTGGCTCATGTCAAGTTTGTGGTCAACCAAGACTCCTAGATCCTTTTCACATGTACTGCTCTCAAGCCAGGTGTCACCCATCTTGTATTTGTGCCTCTCATTTTTTTTGCCCAAGTGCAATACTTTACATTTCTCCCTGTTAAAATTCATCTTGTTTGTTTTGGCCCAGTTCTCTAATCTGTCAAGGTCGTTTTGAAGTGTGATCCTGTCCTCTGGGGTGTTAGCCACCCCTCCCAGTTTGGTGTCATCTGCAAATTTGATCAGGATGCCCTTGAGTCCATCATCCAAGTCGTTGATAAAGATGTTGAATAAGAGCAGGCCCAAGACAGAACCCTGTGGCACCCCACTAGTCACTCTTCTCCAGGATGAAGAGGAACCATTGATGAGCACCCTTTGGGTTCGGTCAGTCAGCCAGTTACAAATCCACTGAGTGGTAGCATAGTCAAGACCACATTTTACCAGCTTCTTTACAAGAATATCATGGGGCACCTTGTCAAATGCCTTGCTGAAATCAAGGTAGGCTACATCCACTGCGTTCCCTTCATCTACCAGGCTTGTAATTCTGTCAAAAAACGAGATCAGGTTAGTCTGACATGACTTATTTTTCAGAAATCCATGCTGACTATTGGTGATCACAGCATTCCTTTCTAGGTGCTCACAGACTGTTTGCTTAATGATCTGCTCCAGAATCTTCCCTGGTATTGATGTCAGACTGACTGGGCGGTAATTATTTGGGTCCTCTCTTTTCCCCTTTTTGAAAATAGGGACAACATTTGCCCTCCTCCAGTCTGCCGGGACTTCGCCTGTTCTCCAGGAATTCTCAAAGATGACTGCCAGTGGTTCTGAGATTACATCTGCCAGTTCTTTTAATACTCTTGGATGCAGTTCATCTGGCCCTGGAGACTTGAATACATCTAAACTAGCCAAATATTCTTGTACTATCTGCTTAGTTATTCTGGGCTGTGTTTCCTCTGCTGAATCATTTGCTCCAAATTCTTCAGGTCGGGCATTGTTTTCTTTATCGGAGAAGACTGAAGCAAAGAAGGCATTGAGGAGTTCAGCCCTTTCTGTGTCCCCTGTGGTCAGGATACTTTAGTCTGCTGCCAGTCTGAAGAATCAATGCCTTCCTAATGAAAGAAGCATTATGTGGCACTTGCAAAAGTTCCACAGACTGAAGCATTAAGTCAGCATACGAAGTCAGCAGAAGAAGCAGTGCTTCTTCAAGTAAACTGGTCCTAAGGTTAAAAGTGCCATTGAAGTCTAGGAGCTAATAAAGACCATCAGGTGCCTTCAATCGTTTTGTTCAGCTTCCTACCAACCTCAGGGCATGAACTTGCTACCCAGAGAGTTAGCCATGACACCTTTGCACTATTTCCTTCATATACGCATATGGTGGTACCTCAGGTGGTACTTAATTCGTTCCAGAGGTCCTGAAACTGTTCTTAACCTGAAGCACCACTTTAGCTAATGGGGCCTCCTGCTGCCACCTCGCCATTGCCGCACAATTTCTGTTCTCATCCTGAAGCAAAGTACTTAACCCAAGGTAATATTTCTGGGTTAGCGGAGTCTGCAACCTGAAGCGTCTGTAACCTGAAGCGTATGTAACCTGAGGTACCACTGTACTTCAATTTAGGGAAACTGACACATGAAGGAGATTTGAATAGAGAATAGAGGCCTGGATGCCAAACCAATGCCAGTTGTACCTCATCTTTGTATTTTCTGCTCAGCTAAGTGATTCTACCTTTACTCACGACACCTCCATACAAATTGCGTGTTTAGCACCAGGCTTTTAAATTAACTTAAATTGTGTTTTTTATTTCTAGAATACAGCCATGACCATCAATTCCTGAGTACTGTGGGTGCATGAAATTCATTCTAGATCAAAGCATGGCCATTAATCTTCTATCAGCAATTCTCAATTAAATGTGATAATAGTAAGTAGAACCAATAAGCCGGAAAAGAACACATTATGATCAGCCTTATCTTTATTACTGATTGTACAATGGCCTGTGGCCCAATTCTTTCTTCATTTATTCCATTGTAAATCAGGATTCATTCATCTGGAGTCAATTAAGTTAGTCAGGTAAAGAAGTAAAAATGTTGATATATACATTATAGAAGGGAGAATACAGCACGTGGAGCTACTTCCTCAGCTTGTGGAAAGCTCCCATTTTTAGTAAAGAAGCAATTTTTTCTCATAATTTCATAACTATCTGCAGATGTTATTGTCTGCATTATTATTATTATTAGTAGTAGTAGTAGTAGTAGTAGTAGTATAGTTTATTTATTCTTATAGTTGCATATACTCTATGAGATAATATTTGTGACTAACACTAATGATGTCCACCCAATTGTACAGTGGAAATCAGATTGCACAATAGAGCTTCTTGTTTCTCTGTTCTATTCTCCAGCCCCACGCATACCCCCTAAATCTTAGAGAGGGGGGAAAAAGCACGAATGAACAATATAAAATATATATCATTGGCATCAGTGGTTTTGACTAGAAAAAGCTGATGACCAGAATAAAATAGTTTCAAAGAGCCTGTTTAAACATGGACAACATAAATTTGTCTGGTTGTTATTACTATAAGTTAAGACACTGCTTTTCAATTAGAGGAAGGGAGCTGTAACTGGGAGTATACAACAGGGACCTACAAAAACATGCCATTGAAATCACCGCTACAGAATCTCATTTTCTCCCCCATTTGTTTCCTCTCTCAAGTATTGCTGAATTTGTGAAGAGTGCTGAAACAGAAAAAGGCAGAACAAACACAGTTTGGAACTGAAATAATCCCCACCGCCAAATTTGTATCCCAAACAGATCCCATGTAGTCCTGCGATAGAGCAAGGTCAAATAAAGAAGCTACATTTCTGGTGTCAAATGCCTTGACCAGCCCTGCCCTCTGGGCCTGGGCACACAGCATGAACATCTGCAGGGAGGTGGCTTTCATACGAACTGAAACCCTGCACCATTGGAGTGCTGGATTGCATGAAATCCTTCCTGCTAGTGCTGTCACCCTGAAGAAGTTTGCGCCAAAGGCCCTGAAACTATTGGTTGTTGTTTAGTCGTTTAGTCGTGTCCAACTATTCGTGACCCCATGGACCAGAGCACGCCAGGCACTTCTGTCTTCCACTTCCTCCCACAGTTTGGTCAAACTCATGCTGGTAGCTTCGAGAACACTGTCCAACCATCTCGTCCTCTGTCGTCCCCTTCTCCTTGTGCCCTCAATCTTTCCCAACATCAGGGTCTTTTCCAGGGAGTCTTCTCTTCTCATGAGGTGGCCAAAGTATTGGAGCCTCAGCTTCACGATCTGTCCTTCCAGTGAGCACTCAGGGCTGATTTCCTTAAGAATGGATAGGTTTGATCTTGCAGTCCATGGGACTCTCAAGAGTCTCCTCCAGCACCATAATTCAAAAGCATCAATTCTTCGGCGATCAGCCTTCTTTATGGTCCAGCTCTCACATTTCATGTGATCTCTGCACCTTCTCTGCTGTTGCTCTATATGGGTTCTGTAATGCCTGAATAGGTGTAATTGGGTAAGGGTGTGTGTGTGTGGAGAAATCATAAAAATTTGAAAAAGAAAAAAAGAAATTTCATGGGTATGTTTCTCCTTTCTTCCAACTGGAAAATCAGCATCGCAAGACTTGGTCTCACATTTTAAGTTCCAATTTGCATTTACTGTATAGAGAAAATGCAACATTATATTGTTACATATAAATTAGGATGGCTTAGCTTATGTCAGGGGTGGGGGACCTTTTTCAGCTCAAGGGCTGTATTTCCTTGTGGTCAACTCTCTAGGAACAACATGCCAGCAGTGGTGTTCCAAGCAAACCTACAAGTTCTGGCCTACAAGTGCCATCATCCCTTATCGTTCACCATACAGAAGTCTGAGGCTGGTGGGATTGGAATCCACCAACATCTAAAGGGCACTGTCCTGAACCTGTGGCCTGCCTGGCAGCAAGTCATTATGTCAAATCCAAAGTCCAGGTCTAGGAGTCAAGCCATACCAGTAAAGAGCAAAGTACAGAGGTCAGGAAACACAGTCCAGGGTCAATCTGAGTAGCCAAGTCAGAAGCCCAGCAGTCAGAATACAGTCCAAAGTCAAACCAAAGGACAGTAGTGTAGAGGTGCAGGAACATCCAAGCCATGGTCCATCAACATGGCCATTTGAGCTCTGCTGCCCTTTTATACTCTGCATGCTAATTACGGCATCTGGGCTTGACAAGGCACATGACCCTCACCTGTCCCAAGCCTACTCCAGCTGAGGAATCACACCCCTCCTCCCAGAGCTAGTGAACCCTACCTGTGGGCCCTTGCCTGCCTCAGCCTCCCAGAGTGCCATTCCCGCTGCTCCCATGGCCTCAGAGCCTGCTGTGTTTGGGGGTTCAGGGCCCCCTCTGGTGATGGGTCCTGCTGCCCTGGTTCCTGTGCACTGAACCCTGTCCCTTCCTCCTCCTCCTCCTCCTTCACCCTGTGATTATTTCTTTCCCCATGCCTTGTTTGCCCTGGTGTGTCCCATTCCTGGCTACACCTCTCGCCGGTATCCTCTTGCTCTTCCCCGTTGTTCTGCCAATTCATGACAGGCACCAGATCTGTGGAGTACATTGATATAGTCTTCCTTTTGTCATGGGTTTATTTCTTGCAGCAAAACATGGATTGTTGGTGGGATTTTTTATTATTGAAATCAAGAATTCACCAGGACTTACCTTGAAGTTTGAATTTTCCCTGTGTTTACTACATAGCATTTAAAATCTGATTGTTACCACAGAATATCATTCAGCTAAACGAATAAAATGTGGGTGATTCAATTAATTTCCAAGCCTGCTCACACATCTTATCAAAAATTTTAAATATTATTTTCTGTGCGCAAGAGAGAAACTGAATAATGACATTTCAACACTGTGGATCTGCTGACTCTATGAAAGGCACAGGTCCCTGCTTGGACAATTACCAAGTAAAAAAGCCACAGAGGATGAAACTAATTATCTTTATTCTTTTCTGACAATGATTAATTCATAGTTATACAGATGCTACACAACATTAAACTACAATAATTTCTGTCTCCAGCTGTGGAGCTAGGAAGAGGTGCAAGGCTGGCAGAGAGTAAATTGGTTCATAAAAAAGTGGGACTTGGTTGCACTGAAAAAATCACCTGGATGAGAATCTCTGGGAATGGCACCTCCAAGATGCTTTTGATGGGATGCTGCACTGCTGCGTTTGCATTTTGGAATAAAATGCAACATGTGTACCAATAGTGACATGCTCATTATGATGCATCACCTTTCAAAGGGTTGTATGCAGCTAAGTCTTAGTAGGCACAGAAATGTATAAACTTAAGTTGGTTGTGTTGGTTGACTTTAGTGGGTCTACTCTGAGTATTTCCCACTTTTCTGGAGTGAAGTGGGTGGGGGGAGAGGAAGGATTTTCTTTCAATTGCTAAAGAAAACTGTGAGGAAGCCTCTCCAAGAAAATTCCACCAGTATCTCCCCTCCTCCATTTTTAATAAAACCTTGGCTGTGCCCTCAGGAAAGGAGGGGAATGCTTATTCTCCCTTTGATGGATTGTCTTTTAGGGATTGTTCATGAGTGAGATTGCGTTATGAGCCAACAGATCAGTTGGTAGCAGGCCTCCACCTTATCACGGCCTGCAATTGTTAGCAGAGCAAAGCTCATAACTGAAGGAAACAATAAGAGAGAATGCTAAATAAGAGGAACAGTGGCAAATCTTTTTCAGGTTATCATCTCTTTTGTATGGCGTTTCTTCAGATTAGAAATAGCCTAGCACCCTCCAGCAAGGCATTAAGGGAGCTTCATCCTACCTTTAATGAGTATACCAGGGAGTTGTCTACATGCACTTAATAAATTCTCATTTCTAGCCCTTAACAAACCAACTCTTTCCCTCCATCGGCACAGACCTGTCAATTTAATCATGTGGTTGACAAGTACCATAGTTGTTCAGATAATTTTTTTTCTCTTTGCTTTACTCTCATATATCCCCATAGCAAAAAATCAATAGTGTCTCCCCGCCGCTGCCCCCGATCCACCCACTCTGTACTGAACGCTTGAGTCAGGGGCCAAATGGAGCAGGGAGAAACCGCTGGGATTTGCTTTGCGGTGGTTTCCTCAGTATATTTTCCCACTCCACCCTGTAATGAAAAACTGCCTCTTTCTTCCCAAAGTATCGGCAAATACTTATCTCCCAGCAGCAGCAGCAGTTAAAACTTTGTCTCCGGAGCTTGTATGCTTACAGGAACTTCATTCTGTGGCTTGAAGGAATCCTTAACCTTGCTAGCCAACCTGGCAGTGACCGATCATCACTTGCTCTGCTCACAGGCCAGCATGCAGCTGAGTTTGTCAGACGTCTTTTCCCACCTTCACCGCATGCTAACTATCAAACTGATAAATTAAGGTGTTGAATGACTGCCTTGCTGTGCAGTCGAAGCTTGAATCAGGAGGACTCATCCAGCCCACATGATTCCATGCTCTAGGGCAGTTTATCTGAGGTCAGAGTCTGGTTTTTGGCATTATCGTGTAAGTCTGGCTCCACCTACCACTGCCATATAATCCTTGAGAGATTTTCCCCATGGGAATGCAACACTCAAGTACATTGAAGGGGGGATATTCCCACTGTAGTATTAAAATTGTACAAATATTTTACAGATTACAGTTGTACCTTGGATCTCAAATGCCTTGGCTCCCGAACAAATTGGCTCCCGAACAATTGAAACCCGGAAGTGAGTGTTCTGGTTTTCGAACTATTTTTGGAAGCTGAACGTCCAACAGGTCTTCCGTGGCTTCCTGCAGCCAATCAGAAGCCGTGCTTTGGTTTCTGAACATTTTGGAAGTCAAACGGACTTCCGGAATGGATTCCGTTTGACTTCCAAGGTACGCCTGTACACGAATTGTAGCTGGACAGTCAGAAATCTGCTTGCTTCAACGAACTAGAATATAGAATGCCTGCATTTGTATTGCCATCAGCAAAAACCCAATGTTACCATCTCCACCAAATACAAGTTATCTTTCTTTTTTTCCCCCCTGCTGTAAAGTCCTCATTTCCTGAGAAGGAAATACAGATTCTTTGGCCATGTTTGCTTCCATAGTGCATCAGCATTACAGCCTTATCATTGCACCATTTTCTTCTATCTGTTTAAAGAAAAAGTCACTGGATATTTTGCTAGCTAAATTACATTTGCTTGCCTTTGTTTTGGAGAGGCTAACATCCGAAAGGCACAGACAGCATTTCTCTTCAATGGGGGGAATAGACATTTGAGAGGCCCTGTCTGACCTATCAGTGAATGGCAATTTCTTGAGAAGACATGTGCTGTATTGAAATAGACATTGGAGGTACCACACTAGTGAGAAATAACTGTGAAATTAATCACTAGTTGAATTCTTGCATGTGGAGCACAACTGTTTACTTGCCTCTGCCCTTCAGACTGAATTACCACTGAAAAGAAAATGGTTCGGGTGTGGGCATGTCTATGGAAAGATGTGGAGAGTGAAGATTTGAATGCATTCCTGTAAAAAAAAAAAAGGTAAACGTAAAGGACCCCTGGACTGTTAAGTCCAGTCAAAGGCGATTATGGGGTTGCAGCGCTCATCTCGCTTTCAGGCCGAGGGAGCCAGTGTTTGTCCACGGACAGCTTTCTGGGTCATGTGGCCAGCATGACTAAACCGCTTCTGGTGCAACGGAACACCGTGATGGAAGCCGGAGTGCACAGAAACACCATTTACCTTCCTTCCACAGCAGTACCTATTTATCTACTTTCACTGGTATGCTCTTGAACTGCTAGGTAGGCAGGAGCTGGGACAGAGCAACAGTAGCTTACCCCATTGTGCGGATTCGAACCGCTGACCTTCTGATTGGCAAGCCCAAGAGGCTCAGTGGTTTAGACCACAGCACCACTTCCATTCCTCTACTCAGGGGTAGGCTATGTGCTCGCCTCCAGATGTTGTTGACCTACTGACCATTGGCCATGTTGGCTGGGAATGACGGTAGTTGAAGTCCAACAACACTGCAATGGCACCAGTTATCTACCTCTGCCTCAGCATGCAAGGAAAGGTTTTCCTCTCTTGTTTTACCTGTTCAGTAGTCCTTCTCCCATCCCACTTCTAGCTGTGACTAAGATTGACTGCAGGTTCATTGATGCACACTTAGCTTTCTCCATGCTCTCTAATGAGCCTGACTTACCCCACGCAACTATTCATGCTCCTTTCTGTTTCCAGCATCAAAAAGAATGTCCTCTATGAAAAAGAGACTGTTGATCACACAGTCTCTTCTGAGAAAGAAAATGTAGTGGTCATACTGGTTATTAAGCTATTCAGCACTAGGGGGAGCTCGAGGTTCAGCGTAATTCTTAATATTCACAGCAGCGTTTAACAGAAGAGCAATTTATGCAACAAATATTGTTTGTTTAAACTGGTGCATTAGACTCCATTATGCAAGGAGATTTCTGTCTACCACCCCTTGATTAGAATCAGCTACTTTAAATATATATATAGTTTTATTATTGTTTTTCAGACTGCAACAACTGGACTTTTTTGGTGCCTTCCCAGAAACGGCCCCAGATATCTGTTGAGATTTCTTACAATTCAGTTATATTAATGGACATATAAAAGCTTTTTTAAAAAAAGTCAATTCAAAATACAGTAACATGATCGTATTGAGAGTATCATCTCAGAATGAGGAGACCAAGAAGAAATCCTCCTATATTTTTTACACAAGTGAGTGAGAGAGATTAGAAAAACGTTTTGCCTTGGATGCATTTTGGAACTGTACCACTTATCTCCTAATGGTGGTCTGCTGTTAATTGTGCTCTTAACAATGGCTGCACCATTACAGAAATTGTAGGAAAACTGAGATGTGAATGAACCCCCTTTGTGACTGGTATGTCAAAGAGTGCATAGAAATGGCAGGAAATTATTTCACGTTCTTTTACAATGGAAATAGAAAGCCATTGTTTATCCCTTTTCTACATTTTTAAAAAAGTATGTCATTTAGTAGAAATACCAATTTATTGGCGAAAGGTCAAAGGATCGTGATAATAGAGCTGTTCCGGCTATGACAGAAGTATATGAAGCGAAGGCTACTAACGCAGGTTGCTTTGGCATCCTAGTTAGGGCCTAGGTGTGCTAAACTGATGTTCGCTGGATGCTGGCCTGACAAATGCTAATCCGATAAAGGCTTATTTCCTGAATTCAGCTCTGTTTTTGTTCTCATTGTATGAGGACACTTCTGCGAGAGCCACTTAGCTTCTGCGCCCATTCTATCAAGAGGCATGTTCCCTTGTTTTTAAGAACAGGACTGACCATAAAGTAATGTTTTAAAAAAATTAAAATAAAATAAATCGAAAGCAAATGGTCAGAGGAAATAGCTCACCCAAATACTGTCGCTCTCAAAGTATTGCTTTACTATGTAGTCCTGAATGCCACCGCTGTGTACCTGCCACTCTTTCTCATCAAGGCAAGGCTTTAAGAAGAAGGAGAAATACTGTTTGGGGGAGGAAAGGCTGGGTTTATTTTCCGCATCTCAGATCAACTCAGAAAATGAAAGTGAGTTATTTTAGGATGACAATACTGGTTTCATTTTTTTTTTAAACTGTTTCTGTCTCCAGACTATATTGAGATGGGATTTAATCACAGACTGGCAGATTCAGATTTTGAATTACAGTTGTTTAGGAAGCCTTGCAGAAGAAACCATTTCCTTTAAGGAAAGTGACAGGAAAATGTACTGGAAAGTGTGAAATAGCACTTGCTTTGATGCTACGTCATCAAACCTCCCTGAGAACAAATAGGAATGAATAAACCAGTTGGATGTGAGTAGAAGTAAACTTGCTCATCTTTATTGCAGAGTGGAGGTTTCGTTTTGCTTTAGCTCAGGCATTGTTGTTGTTTAGTCGTTTAGTCGTGTCCGACTCTTCGTGACCCCATGGACCAGAGCACGCCAGGCACTCCTGTCTTCCACTGCCTCCCGCAGTTTGGTCAGACTCATGTTTGTAGCTTCGAGAACACTGTCCAACCATCTCGTCCTCTGTCGTCCCCTTCTCCTTGTGCCCTCAATCTTTCCCAAAATCAGGGTCGTCTTCTCTTCTCATGAGGTGGCCAAAGTATTGGAGCCTCAGCTGCACGATCTGTCCTTCCAGTGAGCACTCAGGGCTAATTTCCTTTAGAATGGATGCGTTTGATCTTCTTGCAGTCTATGGGACTCTCCAGCACCATAATTCAAAAACATCAATTCTTCGGCGATCAGCCTTCTTTATGGTCCAGCTCTCACTTCCAGCTCAGGCATAGGCATAGGCAAACTTGGCCCTCCAGATGTTTTGGGACTACAACTCCCATCATCCCTAGCTAGCAGGACCAGTGGTCAGGGATGATGGGAATAGTAGTCTCAAAACATCTGGAGGGCCAAGTTTGCCTATGCCTGCTTTAGCTCTTTGAGCACAACCAAACCATGCTGTCCTGATCCACCCAGTGATATTTTTCTGGAAAAAGAGGTGTTGGAACTCACCATGAACACCTCCCTTGTTCCCTTAGAATGGCAATGGAGCCCACCTTAGAGAACCTAGTTCTGCTGAGTTCCAGTTGAGAAAAAGCCCTGCATCTGCCATCACCAGCCACCATGCAAGGATTTGGGCTTGCTCCTGACTGTCATGAATTACTCCATGCATGCTCAGAAAGCATTCACTATGGTTTCTTCTCCTTCTCCACCACCACCCTGGGACTGGTTCCCTTTTGCTAAATAAAATACCATATCTTTATTTCTGTGGTTCCATTTGCCCCTTTCTCTTTATGCTCTGAATACACAAGGTAATTTTAGAAGAGGACCAGTGTAGAAGCAGAAGCCAGTTTTTCCCCAAGAGCAGATCCTGAGGATTAATAGTGTTGTGGCGCCTTGGTATGTATTACTTTCTGCAACTAACCTTTCTGCCATCATTCAGCCAGATGCAGAGTTCTGATATTGTCCAGGTAAAAGGGATTGGCTTAATTCCCAGACAGGAAGAACCACTATGGGGAGGACTTCAGAGTTTTGCCCTCACTGTGCATTTAAATAATTGTCGATCACTTGTTGGAGGACTCAGAATGTTTTAGGGTGGTGACATGAAGTCATTTATGTCATCTTGACCATTTTCCATCCTTTGATGCTCAGATATTAGCTCAGTGCTGGCAGTGGGGACCATGACACCATATAGGAGTTTTGAACTGTCCTCTGCAAGTGAAACTATGAGATCTGCAGGGAAGAGAATTTAACTGAAAATAGTAAAATGTTTGTGTGTCCCTGGATCATGTGTGTTTCTGCATAGCATGAACCACTGCTGTGCCCTTGCCTATTTTTTTATTATTATATCCTATTCAATTGGGGGTTGGCAACAGATTTTTAAGACAGCTGTAGGAAGAGCAGTGACTCTGACTGCTATTTGTAAAATAAAAATTGGGGGCAGTTATGGCACTCCAGGGCCTAATTATCATTAAATAATGAGAATGCCAATAAAAGACTTTTCATTTCCACTCTTTTACTGTACAGCTGGGAGATTAATTACTGCTGCTTATCAGAAAGAGGGCACTTTGAGTCTTGAGTCCTTAGTGAGAACAATTGAACAGAAGGAAGTCCTGAATGAATTCTCTTTTGTTGGCAAGATTCACCCTAGCAAAGGAGGAACCATTAGGAATTCCTGTCTTCACCCTGCCACCCAGGGCTGCTTTACACATTATCTTTCCTTTTTTAAAGATTAGATATTCAAAGATTGATGTGCACCTTTAAAGATGTGCTATGTCCACTGGACAAATGCATGTTTTGCAGTGCTGTGCATGAAGGGCACAAGCACATGAGGCGACTTGGATTGCCTACGGTCTCCTGATTTGCTGCTGTATACTATGTGAAAGCAGCTGCAAGGTTCACAGATAAGCTGCTTTGCTCCTGCATCGCAGAATGAAGACATGAAGGGTAGGGTAGGACTCGAACTAATGGCTTCGAGTTGCAAGAAAGGAAATTTCAGCTAAACATCAGGAAGAACTTTCTGACAGTATGAGCTGTTCAGCAGTGTAACAGGTTCCCCCCCAGGAGGTTGTGGACTCTCCTTTCTTGGAGGTTTTTAAGCAGAGGTTGGATGGCCATCTGTCATGGATGCTTTTGTTGGGAATTCCATTCCACCCTTGCTGCAGATATGTGAGATTGTTACATGCCACATGTCTGTTTACATTCCAGCACAGATTGCTGGAGTCCCATGAGCAGAACATCCGCTCTGTATTGCGTTTGTTTTCTCTCTCTCCAAGAAGAACGACAAGGAGAGAGGCCGTGTTTTTCTTTGTCCTGATTTATGTATAATAAATGCGTAGTTTAGTATAGTATCCATGCCTCAAGCCTGATCTGTTGTGTGTTTACTCTGCTGAGTAATGTGTGCTGTTGCATGCGCAGCAGCATGAGTCGCGGACACACATCGGAGGAGGATGACTAATGGATTTCTGCAGTGGCAAGGCTGAGAAGGGAGATGCTCCAGCTAGGGCCAAGCCAGCTGGCTTTCCATCCCATGGTTCTGACAGCTTTAGCTGAGATTTCTGCATTGCAGGGGGCTGGATTAGATGACCCTTGGAGATCCCTTCAACTCTGCAATTCTATGATTAAGTGTGTTATGTCTTGGTTTGCCTCCAGACTGTCAGTATTTTACAGGAAGGATCCAGTTATATATCATAAAAGTAAGTTTGTGCAATTAAAGTGGATTGAAGTGCTCTATCCCTCTAGCATAACTTGAAAAAAAACAAAAACTTTTTTGTGGCTAGGAAAGTGATGGGAAAAAGTATGGGATAATGGTAGATGGATGGGAAGACATATAACCCCTAAGCAAACAAAAGAGGATGAATGCTCATAGTCTTACAACCTCCCCACAAACAAATTGGAATGAACGCTCGGTGACTATCACATAAGCTTTGTGCAATCAAATCTGGATAAATGTTCAATAAACAGGAGGAGCCCTAGAAATTACTGGATTGGTAAAGGTTTTCCCACTGGACAAAGAGAGCGAAAGCTCAGGTGCTGTTCAGCTGAAATTTCACCTTGCTTGATCCAGTTTGCCATATTTGCACATCTCCTGATTCTGTAGATAATGGTGCCCAAATATTTCTAAACTTAGAGAGAGGGGGCTGAATTATGGGGGGGGGGAGCGTATGGCATTACAGTGCTTAGCCTTGTTGCAGACGTTACTTACACTTTTATGAAATTTCATAAAGACAGTGAGACTCCGCACAGGTATTGCAGAGATCAGATTGCGGACTCCCAAGTCCTGTGCTTGAAGCACATCGGTGATTTGGCTGGCTGATGCGATGATGGAAACCTATTTCTCATTGGCTGTAACACAGTTAAAATCTGGATAGATGCCTGATTGTCAAGAGAAGTGTTTCAGTGCAGTATTAACAAAGTGCAGCCTCTACGTCTCAGATATATTTGCTTTATTCCATTTCTACAGGAGGCAAGTTTGAACTTGCCTGTCCTTCCCTGTGTAGACAACTTTGATCCCCTACTATACTTAAGTTTGACACAGAGCTCATATAACCATCTCCAGTTTTCTCATTGTTCTTCACTTTCTCTTTGGATGTGGGCAGCACACTGCTCTTTTCAAAATGGACACTCATCAAAACATTGATTACATTTGTTTCTTGCGCCCCCACCCCACCCACTACAAGCAGTTTCTTGTATTTACTTCATGAGCTTTCATTAAGGGTTTCCAGAATTCTTTGGAGAAATAAGATTACAGATCCTTGCATTGCTGATTGTCCATGTGTACCTGGAGCCTATTAATTTTTGATAATAATTACATTCATGGCCAGGGCAAAAGCCAACACAGAAACCTCTAATGGATGGAGGCTAAGATGGACAGGATGGAATTCCTGCTCCTTAATGAGAAATGACCTGAAGAATAATGATGCCGCTCTACATGCTCTGCATTCCCAGTAGGTGAACTTAAAAGCTGACCTCTGGCTACTTAGGGATCTCCAATGAAATCTGTTATTTCTGCTGACTGCAGCTTGACCTGGCGGCTTCAGGCACCCAACATAAGGATTGTCTTGCTGATCAAGCAGACGTCCAGCCAGCTGAGCACATCCAAGAGTGGCCAAATAGATGCACAGGGAGTTCATGGGAGCAGGATGACATACAAAGCTGCCTTATACTGCGTCCGACTAGTGTTCTGTCTAATCCAGTACAGTAATACCTTGGTTCTCAAATTTAATCCGTTCCGAGAGTCCGTTCGACCTCCGAAACAGTTCAAAAACCAAGATGCGTATTCCGATTGGCTTCAGGAGCTTCCTGCCATGGAAGCTGCATCAGACATTCGACTTCTGAAAAACATTCGCAGACCAGAACACTCACTTCCAGGTTTGTAGCATTTGGGAGCCAAGCCGTTCGACAACCAAGGTACCACTGTACTGACAACACTGACTGGTTGAGCTCTCCATGATATCAAGCCCTGCCTGGAGATGCCAGGAATTGAACCTGGGACCTTTTGCATGCAAAGCATGTGACCTTTTTACCTTTTACCTCTGTCACTAAGCTTACAGTCCTTCCCTAAAAGGACTGAATGTATAACGGTATATTATACGTTATCTGTAGTGTGTAATTTCAACATTTATCCAGCAGGTTTTTTAATATATAAAATGAACTTGTTCCCCTTGTGTCTACTGGGGTTAGGTAGATCGGTCTATTTTTGCTCCATTTCTGCAACCTCTTGCGATTACAGTGGTACCTCGGGTTACAGACTCTTCAGGTTACAGACGCCTCAGGTTACAGACTCCGCTAACCCAGAAATAGTACCTCAGGTTAAGAACTTTGCTTCAGGATGAGAACAGAAATCATGATCCAGCGGCGTGGCGGCAGTGGGAGGCCCCATTAGCTTAAGTGGTGCTTCAGGTTAAGAACAGTTTCAGGTTAAGAACGGACCTCCAGAACGAATTAAGTTCTTAACCCGAGGTACCACTGTATTATTTTTAAAATGTATTTAAATTTATGGAGTTTTAGTATGCCTTTTACTGTAAAAACAGTGCCTTTTTCTATGCATTTTATCCTAAAATATGCATTTGTGTATACATTCTTATGCATATTTTGCTTCTTTTTTTAAAAAAAAAAAAGCCGAAAACTGTATCCCAGATTCAAAGATGCCCTAAACTAAACAATAACTGTCTGAACTACATATTAGTCCAGAAAGTGTGAATCAAGCTAGTTAGCTTTAAAATGTGGACCAAATGAAACCCTTGAACATCTTTTATGCTTGTCCTATCAACCTGCTGTAATGGGACCTTCATTTTCTCATAAGAGCTATAAAATCTGCCCCACTAGTATCTCTCTGTCTGAGCATTTCATGCTTAATTGCTCAAACATTTTCATCTAGAGGGGAAGCCAGGCTGGTCAATTGCAGAAAAATCAACAGAACATCGAATGCAGAAAAAACCAACAGAACACCTTAACGTCTTAAAAAACAAACAAACCAGCGAATGCTTTGACAGTCACTTCATCAGATGCAGACATTTATGTGTCATAAAGCTAAGCAGAATTTAAGCACCACACAATGATACCCTTTTCAGTAGCTTCGAGAAACTTTATAGCATGTTTGGCTGTATGTGTTGGGTGAGCATTTAGAATATTGCAATTAAATTTTATTGTTAAAACTCTGAAGTCAGTTCCACATTTGAATTGCGTACCCTCAAATATTGGAATATTTCTGTCAGCTGTGATGCCAAATATGTGGTTTTAAAGGTGTGTGTGTTTTTTGCCTTCCCTTTCCCCTTTGTCTTATATTTCTCTGAAAATTAGTTGTGTCGCTTCTTTGAGTTTTGCTCAATATTTTATATGTATATATAAAGCCACAATTTTATACTTGTTTTTTGATACTGCACTGCTTCACTTCAGCCTTTTCCTATGCATACTTCAGTGCTGTTATCTTAGATCCCTAATTATACATATCGCAGGATAGCGGTTTTCAAATTACTGATTCCAGAGCAGTCTCTCCCTTTCCAGTCAATAGCGGTGCCTCCACACACAAAAAGGGGATTTAAGTAGGTGAATCTGCATATGTGTAGGGAAAAGGATGGGTAGTCTTTTTCAGTACCTTTTGAAAGAGCAGGCAGCTTGAAAGAAATTATGCTGTTCTCTAGATCATGGGTAGGCAAACTAAGGCCCGGGGGCCAGATCCAGCCCAATCGCCTTCTAAATCCAGCTCATGGACAGTCCGGGAATCAGTGTGTTTTTACATGAGTAGAATGTGTCCTTTTATTTAAAATGCATCTCAGTTGTTTGTGGGGCCTGCCTGGTGTTTTTACATGAGTAGAATGTGTGCTTTTGTTTAAAATGCATCTCTGAGTTATTTGTGGGGCATAGGAATTCGTTCTTCTTCTTTTTTTCCAAAATATAGTCTGGCCCCCCACAAGGTCTGAGGGACAGTGGACTGGCCCCTTGCTGAAAAAGTTTGCTGCCCCCTGCTCTAGATGATCCTGATTCAAACAAAACCACATACTTGGAGTTCATGCTGAAATATACCTATGCCTCAAATTGCTATGTTCGTAGGCTTAGTTGTTGCTTTTTAAAAAAATGGCACTGAGGCAATTAATCAAGAGACTTAATAAAACTAATCAAAGGCTTTTGTGATGCAAATCTTAAAATTCATTTCTTGGAAGTAAGTAGTCAGGCTATTTGTGGAGTAAGGGTTGATGTAATAGCCTACTTAAAGACTGGAAGCTCTTTTACACATGTATTTCATGTGGTAGGGAACTGGGGCTCATCGCAAGTCTCTCGGGCTACAACTCTAACCCCAATTACCTGGGAATAAGCCCCACTGAATTCAACAGGATTTACTTCTGAGAAGACAAAGTTAGGATTTTGCTCTGCTGTATATGAATGAAATTTATTATGGTCCCAGACCAGATTCACATACCGTACTAAGCGAACATAAAACACAATAGAATTATGTTTGAATTAACAATCGAATATGACAATAAACAATATGAATATGACAGCCATTAGAAATGTGGTTTAGGTCTTAGTCTCTAAAATATTATCTAGAGTTTGCATCTGAGGCCTTAGTCTTTGGAATAGCACAGCTTGTTCTCTGAGTTTTTTGGCAGCCGCACAAAATTTGGCCACCTTTATCGTGATCTTTGGATCCCTATCCTCTATGAGGGATTTTAAGCATTGAGGTTCAGACCCACTTGGAATTTTATAACAGGGGTAATAAAGACTGAGCGTATATCCTCATAAAAATGACATGAGCAAGACATGAGAGACGGTTTCCACCTCTGTCAGGCCGCAGGGGCAGATTTGCTCCGCATACAGTTTACCCACCTATCTGCCCTGCGATAAGGCAGATGGCAGCACATTGAATCTCGCAAAGGTGAACGATCATCTGTATTTAGATATTTGTAATTTTGACAGATATATTGCTGGGATAAAACCTCTCCCGTTGTCTTTGATTGCTGGGTGCTTATTCATCTCACTCACGTGACACTGAAATTCTACGTCCCAGATTCGTTGGCGAATTGTTGCTCCGGCTTTCCCATAAACTGCGACTATCAGTGCCTGTGGCGAAAACCCCAAGCCTTTTAGCTTTTCGTATAATGTAGTTTTCCATTTTGATTGATAGGGATCCAGTAGGGTTAATCTGTGCTGTATACACAGGAGCATATGGGTATTTGATGCTTCCACTTCCAATTGGCATGTTCCATCCCAAATGTGAGAAGTGGATTGTGTCTTGACCTTGCTTAGTTCAACTTTGTATATATCCCCTCTGCCGATGGAATCATTAAAAATACATATACAAAGAAAAAAGATGAAATCTGTGTATTTTATTCTAATTTATATTAAATATATATTTGACATTAGCACTCCTGGACCTTCAAGGTTAAAGTGGGCATGATCTCTCCCCTCACGCATGCTGCCCTCTGGAGGACTGGAGATAGGAGGTGTATATGTGAAGAGGAATGGAAGTTGTACAGTTAATGTGCACAATAACCAGCCACTGTACGCATTCACCAGGCCTCATGAAGAATGTGCACATCATTTTTTCATGAAGAGAAAATTGTACACATTTCCCAGTCAATATACATGGGATATATAATATATACGGGAGAAATGTACAGGCTTCCTGTAGCTGATAATGGCGATTCTGTTGGCATGTGTGAGTGTCTGTCCAAAGGCCTATGGCAAAGGCTGAGGGAGGGGAAAGAGGCTCCATTGATCCCTATGTGGATCCCCTTTCACCTGTAGATGGGCATGTGGTTGGATTGTGCCCTAAATAACTAAAAGGAGACATAAAAAAATCTCAGAACCTGAGCAGAGTAATACTTTCGAAATCCAGTGGTTCAGAAATGTCTTTGCAATGCTTAATGTTATACTGCATTTTATACCAGTTGTGGGGGAACACAATTGGAAGAGTCCTGTTGCTTAAGGGCTTCCTCTAGGCATCTGGTTGGCCACTGTAGGAAACAGGATTACAGACTTGCTTGGTCTGATCCAGTAGTCTGTGCTCTTTATGTTCTTTAAATGTTCGCTGCTGTGTTGGAATAAGGAAAAGCAACCAATGTCACCAGAGAAAAAATATGCAGCATCCACCGTCTCTCATACATACACTTCTATACACAGGATTTGCCCTTTCCTTTCTTTGCAAAATTTCCACTTTCCCTTCAGCTGTACAAAGCTTACCCTTTCCTAAAACTATGCTTAAAAATCTTGTATATTGCATACAATTATGAACAGATGATCACAGATGATTGAAGGAACCAACTTATCAAATTCACCAACCTGTGCCTGCATATTAGGCATCATAAATAATTACAATGATAATGGAAGGAGCAGTGGCAATCAGATTTTTTTAAGGGTTGTGTGTGTGTCAGAGAGAAACAAAGAGTGCAACCCTCCCTGGAATGCATATTATGAAATAGTTTTGATAACCAACTTTAATCATTGCTGTATCAGTATGCTAAATTAATTGACTGAGAATGACTCTTCCCTTTTACATTGCTAAATTGTAGTTCATCTCCTCAAAGTGCAAGTGTCTGACAAATAAACTCCCTCTTTGTTGTTGTTTATTCGTTTAGTCATGTCCGACTCTTCGTGACCCCATGGACCAGAGCACGCCAGGCACTCCTGTCTTCCACTGCCTCCCGCAGTTTAGTCAAACTCATGCTGGTAGCTTCGAAAACACTGTCCAACCATCTCGTCCTCTGTCGTCCCCTTCTCCTTGTGCCCTCCATCTTTCCCAACATCAGGGTCTTTTCCAGGGAGTCTTCTCTTCTCATGAGGTAGCCAAAGGATTGGAGCCTCAGCTTCAGGATATGTCCTTAACAAACGTTAGGAATGACCCCTACAAAACAAATAAAAAGCACTCGATTTTTCTTTCTTCCTTTCAGATTTTGGCTCAGCCAACCACAAGTAATTTATATGAAGACATTCAATATGGCATAACCTAAGTATTTTGCAAAAGGTGGTGCTGATCTAGCAAAAGTTACATAATTAAATTAGGGTAAGATTTGTACCGTCGAATACTGAAAATCCCTCACAGGTTCATTGATTTGGAAAATTAGCGAATCCTCTTCAATAGGCACTTAAGGACATTGCCTCTTATTTAGTTGTGCTTAAAAAGATAAAAAGAAAAAGCCTGTGATTCTGTTTTATGAATATGATGCTCAGATAGATTACTTAACCCATTAAATATTGTGAGAACATTTGGAAGGGGTGATAAAAAAGGACTCGTTTGCATTGCAGCAGTTTTAAGGATATACCCATATACAATCTACAGTTAGACGCAGGGGAAACAAAAGAGCGAGAAAGGAGGGGAAGAGGTACGCAGGGAAAAAAGGCTTTTTCAGTCACATGTTCTTAGGTGTGGGCATGGTCACAACCGAGCGCTGCACATCATGACTGCAGCCCTGGTGGTTCTGTGCACAAGATGCAGGTTGGCTCGTTAAGGCAGCCTTGGGGAACCTGTGGCTTCCTCATACTGCCCTCTGGATACTCCAGGTCCACTCTTGTTCTCCAGGCCTCCCTCTGAAGAGAGACAGAGATGTGGCTGCTACAGTGTGGTGTAGTGGTTAAGAGCAGTGGACTCGTACTCTGGTGAACCGGGTTCGCTTCCCCGCTCCTCCACATGCAGCTGCTGGGTGACCTTGGGCTAGTCACACTTCTTTGAAGTCTCTCAGCCCCACTCACCTCACAGAGTGTTTGTTGTGGGGGAGGAAGGGAAAGGAGATCGTTAGCCACTTTGAGACTCCGTAGGGTAGTGATGAAGCGGGATATCAAATCCAAAATCCTCTTCTTCATCCCAGGGGAAAGCCTTGCTGTGAACTGTGGGGTGGCAGAGAGAAGTAGCGTCCAAGGGATGGAAATGGGTGGAGCAATGGAAGGAGGGGGAAATGCCCCCTGCAAGCAATCATGACTGACATGTATTAATGGTGGTGGACAAGTGGGGCAGAATGGATGGAGGGGGAGGAAGGCACCAGCAGAGGGAGATGGGCTGGTGTGATGCTGTCAGCTCCACCTACCTTTGGCTCTGGCCCCACCCATGTTTGTTTCTGAATCTACCCGGCCCCCAACAGATTACCCCTGAGGAAATGTAGCCTTAAATAGGAAAAAAAGAGAGTTCCCTGTCCCTGCATTAAAGATCTGTGCAGTCCTCTCTTGCTGCTCTTGGTGCCAGCATGGTGTAGTGGTTAAGAGCAGTAGATTCGTAATCTGGTGAACCGGGTTCGTGTCCCTGCTCCTCCACATGCAGCTGCTGGGTGACCTTGGACTAGTGACACTTTGAAGTCTCTCAGCCCCACTCACTTCACAGAGTGTTTGTTGTGGGGGAGGAAGGGAAAGGAGAATGTTAGCTGCTTTGAGACTCCTTCGGGTAGTGATAAAGCGGGATATCAAATCCAAACTCTTCTTCTTCTTCTTCTGCTCCACCTGAACACTTAGCCTCAGCTTTTTTCAGTGTATGCTCAGTTATGGCCCAAGCAGTCGCTTCAAGAAGAAGGCCTCTGTGGCTCACATTCAGCAAGCAGCTCCTCCTTAACACCTTAATATGACTTAGTGCTTCTTCCACTGAGAGTAGCCTGAGTGTTGGGACCTTGAGAAGGAGGTGTGGTACCTGGTCTATGACCCGAAGGCCTATGGTCCTCGTTGAAACTAAGCAGGCTTGAGAATCCCATGTGCGCCTCCTTGGGATATATGGAAGAAAGGTGGGATTTAAGTGTGATAAATAAATAAATCAAGGGCAAGGTGGAGGAACTTTCCTTGAAATGAACATCTGGGGTTTGTGGAGAGCCACTCGTGTTCGGGTGCCAAGGTATATGGTGAGAGAAGGGTGAGCTATACTGGCTTTTAATAAAATTACTCTGCACCCTGCGTTCTGTGCCCAGGACAATCAGGATTGCAGCCAAGGTAATTCCAAAGAGCCAGGCAGTTATTTTATTTAGACTGCAATTCTTTAGGAGCCCAAGTCAGATTTATTTTTGAGCAGGTTGCGCTGTTAAACTTCACAGAAGCCTGCTCTCCAATGTGTGCTAGAAAATGATGAGTTATGATGATCAGTGCCCAACAAATATTATGATTTGCAGCCCTCCCTGGATTAAAACCTATTTATTCTCCATGAATTAAAGGGAGCCGGCATGCCAAGCAGTTTTGGTGTGCTCTGTTATGTGATGAATTAATGGCTGCTATGTTTCTGGGGATACGGGCAAGGCTGACTGTGCGCAGGCCACACTTTCAACCATTTGTTCACCAAACAAGCTGAAATGAATATCTTGTTAATTGGCTCATTATTTCCTTTTCTATTTCTTACCATTTTTCTCTCCCTGGTGTCACAGAAGTTAAGGACACACAATACCTGTCTCAGGTATTTGGTCATAATTAGCAAAAGAGTTGGTCACTGCATGTGGCGAACAGGATCACAACCACCTGATGAATCTTATCAAATGAGTTCATTTAATGGAAGAATATAATTAACAATCAAAGCAATTTATAGTGTGCATCAATGAGAGAATTTCTGAGCTGAGGGTTTACGGATGATTTGAATTTTCTCTCTCTCTCTCTCTCTCTATATATATATATGAGTCTGCAAATTGTCTTCTAACTAGGGATGTGATAAATGGAAATAGGAGTCGAAATCGCCACAGTTTTCATGTCAAGAATGAAACTCACACAAGTGCATATGAGCAGTAATTACTATTGCTGGTTTTTTGGTCAATAATATGTAAATAATCATGCAATTTTCTGCTTTGCTTTTGACATTACTGGAGGTTGTACACAGCCATCATGATCAGTAGCCATTGATAGCTTTAGTCTCAATGAACTTCTTTAGCCTACGTTCAAAGCCATCCAAGTTGCAGTGCAAGTTTAACAATGCACTAGGTGAAGAAATACCTCCTTTTGCCTATACTGAGTATTCCAGTATTCAGTTCTATATTAAAAAATCCAAATAAAAATTATTATTGATTATTAGGATCAATCAAAAGGTAGCAAAATGGTGGGCAAATTTTCATGTTCTTCAGAAATCTTCAGTCTGGCAGGATTCTGAAGGACTAAAAAGCTTGCTTGCTCTTATTAGTTGTAATAAAAGCATTATCCTACTGTATACTCTGGGTTGTTGGTGTTTTTGTGTTTTGTTTTGCAGGGGAGGGTTCTTTAGATAAATGCAGGTTCAGGGTGCTGCATACCTGATTACAGAAACTGTGCTGCACCTTCTTAAGTCTGTATTTCACATACACACAAAATCAGGATATTAGTCATGACTCTCCTGGAGTTATATGTATTTAGCTTGGTAGACTCTTCCAAAGCGTTTACTGAATCTAAAAAGTAAAGGACATTTACCTGAATGTTAACCCTTCCTTTCCTTTTCTATTGCAGTTATACAAGCAGAGTGGTTGCCAATGGGATGAAGGCACAAATTAATAACCCAGAATTGAAAGTCAGAGGAATGGACCCACACGTCAGCAACTTAATTGCTAAACTGCAACAGTTTAATCAGGTAAGTACTCAAGTTTCACATTCAACCTAAAAGGAAATATGGAATTGAAACACAAATTTGTAGTAATTATATGAAGCTTGTACATATTGACGAACCAGGATTCTGCAAAGAATTAAATATGTCCTGGTGTATGTCAGCTGACCAGGCAAGGCTGCATCCAGCCATGACAAATTCCCACAGTTGCTTATGACCCATAATTCCAGTAGTTTTGCATTTATCACTCTGAGTAGGTTTCTATAAAATTGCACTAAGTTTATAAAGGCTCATTGCCCTAAAAAAAACAACACCTGAAATACCTTGCATGAACTACAGTGAGGCCACATTGGAACCTGTGGCACTACAAGTAGCCAGTAAAGTTTTGCTGAAAGTGATTCTTAATTTTCCCAATCCGGAAGAAAAAGATGGTCTGCCAGTAGGTATGCCAAAAACATGATGAATGGGCGCCTGCTTAAGTGATTCACTTGAGCTCTGTGGGTTATGCATGGCTGTCTACACAGAACTTCAGCTAGTCAGTGCTGAATATATTATGGCTACATAATACTCTTCCTTCAATCCACTGCTTTGCAAGTTGCATAGATGGTGTCAATCCAAATTAGCCAGAGCTACCTACCACATTTAACAGCAATCGATTTTCATTTAATGTAAGCATATTTTCTTGTCCAATTTGAGGAAACGTGGATAATGGCATCTGCAGAGTTTGTAATGACAGAGTAGCATCTCCTCCCTAATCATTCACCATTAGAGAATAGGTATAACTTTTGACAACTGCTACTGGCTGTAATATTGATTGCGCTGATTAGTGTGGAAAGGAATAGTGTATATCATGCAAAACCATGGCTCAAATTAGCTACTTTTTCTTCCAGTTGTGAGATGTAAGACAGGGTCATCTAGGAGTTCTTCGTGATGACAAAGAACAACATGATTAATTTTGTATGGCCAGGGGAGTGTGGGCAAAGCACCAACAACCACCTCATGCCGCACAGTAAACCTTTTTTTAAAAAAAAAGTGAGTGGAGTTTCCAAGATTGCTTGTAGTATGACATAGGGACCTGTCGTACAAGTGGGAAAACGTCAGACATCCCATTGGGTCCAAGCCATTGAGTGACTCTTGTGTAACTCTTTGTATTTCGTCTCTTCAGCACTAGTATACTAAGAACTACACCTTCTCTTCACAAAACAAAAATTCCACAAATGACATGACATCCTGTGCAATATATCATGGCCGCCAATACTTGTTACCCCCTTGCAGGAGAGATTCTTTCTGTGACTTTCTGTTGACCTTTAAGAGAAAATGATCCTTAAGTGAAGTCCTGCCCCCCAACAGATGGAGATTTGTAGTGGGTAATTGACTGCGTGGATTAAACAGAATGCTTATTATTGCCTTAAGATGATTTGTTGTTAAGTAATATAAATTACTTTGATCATAATTTTAGTGAGATTTCTTCAGAGATCAAAGCATCAAAGAAGTTGTTAAATTTCTCTTTAATGCTTTCAGCATAACATCAAACATGTGTTGCCGTTTTCTTAGGGTGTTTATCTAAGGTTGGATTAATTTATGAATAAAAAGCTCACACTCAGAAGATGATTATGGCTGCAACCCTTATACACATTTACCTGGGAAGGAAGCCCCATTAAACACTTGACATATACTGGCATATACCCCCAGTTTTTGAAGATAGTTCAACAGTTTTGGAAGAACAATATATTCCCCTCTCTTGTGGTTAATGGTGGAATGTGGCATTGGTGTAGCATAGCAGGCTAAACTATTCAAGTACAAACCCTGAAGTCTGTGGTTCAAATCTCACTTCTGCCATGAACTCGCTAGCTGGATTAAAGTGAGCTGCTTTCTCTGTCTCTCTGCCTCAGTCCCCACCCCCATCTGCAAAATGAGAGATAATACTGACTTAACTTTAAAGGTAAAGGTAAAGGGACCCCTGACCATTAGGTCCAGTCGTGGCTGACTCTGGGGTTGCGGCGCTCATCTCGCTTTATTGGCCGAGGGAGCCGGCGTACAGCTTCCAGGTCACATGGCCAGCATGACTAAGCTGCTTCTGGCAAACCAGAGCAGCGCACGGAAACACCGTTTACCTTCCTGCCGGAGCAGTACCTATTTACCTACTTGCACTTTGACGTGCTTTCGAACTGCTAGGTTGGCAGGAGCAGGGACTGAGCAACGGGAGCTCACCCTGTTGCAGGGATTCAAACCGCCGACCTTCTGATTGGCAAGCCCAAGGCTGTGTGGTTTAACCCACAGTGCCACCCACGTCCCTTAACTTTACAGGGCTATAATTAGAAAATCCATGTGAAGCACTTGGAACACGTGAAAGCACTATACATTTTTTGTTGTTATCAACATTCGTATTATGAAAGCAAAGTTGCAATGCTATTTATTGGCTGATAGAATTACTATGTATTCAAGTAGGGGGCTCCTTAGCTGCTATTTGGACCCTGGAGTGCTCCTAGGCTCTGACCCTTTCTTCAAGGAAACCCTATTCAAAATAGATTGGCTGCTCTCCTAAAGTTGAAGCACTTCTGTCTTGTCTAGATTAAGCTGCATTTTATTGGCCTTCATCCAGCCCATTGTTACCTCTAGGCACTGAATTCAGGAATCACCCATACCTCCTGCTCTCTTTCTCTAGAACAGCCCATGAAATTGAACCTGTTTTTTTTATTTACAGTAAGATGGCATAGTTGGGGACCCTATATTTAAGTTTTTAATTTGACCAGAGGTTTTCATTTCTAAATCACCTCATCACCTTCAACTATCAGTTCTCCAAGAGCAGTGGAGGAGCCCTTGAGGAACAATTACTTCTGCAGGGCACGGGCAATTACAGACTACTAAAACAAGGCTATATGAAAGCAGTGCAAAGTAAATAAGTCATGTTTATGCCAGTCCCTGTCAGAAGTGTGCTTTGCCACGCGCAAAGCAGTTGCCTTTGTTTCATGACTTGAAGAAGTTTGCATTCAGGATTGTGCTTTCGTTAACCCCCACAAGTGACACAGCCATTTCCACGGCCACTGCAAAGAATAATATCTGATTGATCACTGTGTCCAGCTAAACCAGTATGTGGCATTTCCAATTACATCAGCAGTTTAGCAGAGTAAGTTCCTCTCTTACCAATTAGGCAGAAAAGATTCCTCCTCTTACTTTATTCCTGGGTGCATTTTAATTAGATCTGTAGGCAGTCTCTCTGCTAACATGCCCTGCAGGCTTCAGTGCCATCAGTCCTGAGATCACTTTGCTTCTTGTTATGATCATGTGCTGCTTCAAACTGAAGTGACTCATTTAAAAAATCTTCAGAGACCAAGCTTATATTTGGGTTTCCCTGCATCTCGTTTTATTGTATTTTGGTTCCTTAAGAATGATGTATAAACTATCCTGGAGAAATCACGCCAAGCTGTGTGTGTATATTCTGAGCCAGTTTATTTTAATTTAGAATAAATAACACAGCCACTCTCACTTTCAGTCGTGCCTTCTAAGATAGTCATGTGTTCCTAGACCATAGCTGTCAACGTTCCCTTTTTTTAAGGGAAATTCCCTTATTCCGAATAGGATTTCTCACGAGAAAAAGGAAAAGTTGACAGCTATGTCCTAGACCACCATTGCACTCCCTAGCTAGGCAGCCTGGGGTTCATTTTACTAAGATTTAAAATATGGGAGAACTTGCATGTGGAGGAAGGATGCTTGAGGAATTTGAACATGGCAAATTCCAATGTGAAGTCACCTGATCCCTCCCTCTCAAACTAATGTGTGGGCCAAAATGTCAATATTATTCAGATTTTGCAGTTTTCTACATATTACAGTGCTGTTCTCAACTTAAAAAAAAAAAGGCGAAAATGCATTGTTTCACAATATATTGAGAAATGTTTACTTCACTGTACTTTTTTTTGGAAGAAAATTAATTTATAGATCCTATTTGTGAGAAAATGCATTAAAATGCCTATTTGAATATGAATTTTCATGCAGATTTTTTTAAAGGCAGATTAGTGTGGAAGTAGGATAGAGTGACATGTGTTACAAATGAACGTGTGAAATCAACACAGCAGAAATAGACTGATCATTTCATCCCTAATGTGAAGATAAGTCCAAAGGCAGGGATAGGAACCTGTGAGTGTCCAGATGTTGTTGGAGTCCCCCTCCCATCAGCCTTAGATGGCAAGACCAGCAGTCAGGGATGATAAGAGCTGGAGTCTAAGAACACACCAAAGGTCCCAGGTCCTCCCTCCCTGCCATAGGAAGTTGTCCTGTTGGACTTCAGTTCAAAATACTGCTCCTTACAGACAGTGAGAAAGTATATCAAAAACAAAACTAGTTGTATACACATCATCAGTTGGTAGCAAGAAGCTAAAACTAAAGCTTTATTCTGTACAACTAGATGTGTTTATCTGGATAATCTGACTGTTGTGAGGATTTGCCGGGCACTGTCTTGAGTAGAACAGCTTTTGCTGTGACTTTCCTTTCAAGGCGGCCCCAGTTCACCTATCCAGGAGCCAAGACTGCTGCTGCTCAGTCAGTACAGGAAGAAGCAAGGCAGTGAGCAGCTGCTACCACCAGCCCAAGGCCTAATGAAGGGTTCAGAAGCATAAACATGAGAGGTGTGGAAAGTGGCTTCCTGGAGATAAAGGAGCAGAGAACACCTCTTGGCACTTCTATGGGACCTTCTCCCCCTATCTGTTGGGAGGCAGAGGGACTCCTAAGAAGTACCTATCTGGTTTTCCTAACTCTATTGGACTAGGATTTGGGAGGACCTGGCCATTGGGAGTGGCCCCAGGGTATCATAAGACCTGGATCTTTCACTCCTCAAGCTCTGAAGCCTTGGGGGAAAGGGCTGTAGGGATGCACCAACTGGGAAGTGGTTGTGCTGCCAGGAAAGAGCAGGTGGAGTTAGAGGTCTGATCCTGTATTTATATAGAAACTTCAATAAATCATGAGTAGCTACACTTTGCTTTTCTGGTCCATCTACCCCTGGAGATCACAGACCCTGAAGCCTTTATCCTGTCCCTTCTACAATATGGTCCCACACCTATAATTTATCATATTGTCCTTTTACTATAAGCCTCCACTATTTCTTAGAGAATTGAAGCTATGTAGTTTAAAGTCATCTCGTCTTCAATCTCTATGTTAATTACTATGAAATGGGAAATAATTTGTGTGTCTGCCTTCTAGGAAGGTTCCCCATGAACATTTTAGCACTAATTGTAACCAGGGGGATTATTGCCAGTACAGCAATGAAGTCATTTGATTTGTATGCAAGTATATGACGTGTATTTAGAAGCGTTATTACAAAATGAATCACATCTCTCTGAATCTGCACATATATATTGTGCATCATAAAAACGATAAAGAAATCAGAGCTGTTATGTAGCTGAGATTTTTATTCCCATGGATGAAGATAAGGAGCAGCCATCCATCAACTGGCTCACTGGGACCAAAATGTACCTGAATTGGAGCGAGGCTGAGCAACCCTACTGGTAGATCCCCATGGAGGAGAGAATCTAGGGCAGAGACTCCAGAATGCCCCAAGACCTGTTGGGTACACAGGAACAAGACAGAAGGGAGGGCGGAGCAGTGTTTGCACTTGCTTTTTCCTTTTCAAACAAAACTGGTGTGCCTCCCTTTGTTTCTGCCCCATTGGAGTGTGTCTCTCCCCAGGGACATGTTGGGTAAATGGAAGGGCTATGACAGGCTTGGTCCAACCATCAGGTGGGGTAAAGCTGCCACTCTCAGTTCATTTATTATTTCTTGGCTTGCTCCCTGCCAAACTGCAACATCCCACAAAGGGTCACCTAGCCACTTGGGAAATTCTGGATAAAGATGTACATCTAATAATATTTTGCAATACCAGACAGATTTGTCATCAACAGGGAAACAAACCTATAGACACACATGCATGTTTCTTTTCCATGGAAGCATTATCTAAAAGCTCTTTAGACTCTAAATTTAACAGCTGGTCTAAAATGTATTTAATGTCTACACCTTCTAGAGCAGTCAGTGGAATTTTATGTACCTGAGAATTACAGATGTTCCGTTTGGTTTGTAGGAAAATATAGCAACTTCAGATATAATTAAACTAAGGATTACTAATGTGCTTCAGCGTTAAAAACAGCAGGAGGGTTTTTGCCAAAGACATAGATCATGTAAAATAATTAAACATGAATGTAACATTCTGAAACAAAAGTTCTGAATCACTATGTAAATTGTACGTCTCTTATTTTTTTGTGCTGGCACATATATAACCCTAAAAGGCCTGGTTATGATTCATGTGCTGTGTCTCTGGATATGCAGGTGCCATTTCTCTTCCAAGCACTTTCAAGAATTATTTACCCAGATGGGCCGTTATATATGTTTTGTTTTGTTTTCATTAGGGAAAATTAATCTTAATAAATCAGAATCATATATTGAGTCATAGTAACAACATGAGCCAAATTGGAAAAAGAGTGCTATTGTTTTCCATTAGAAGTCTCTCTCTCTCTCTCTCCACACACACACACACACACACACACACAGAGGCGGTGAGCATTTTAGATGCGTCCAATTGATGTGCGATCGCCAATACGCAGATCCTTTTGGAGTGCATAATGGGGCTGGGGCAAAATAAATGGGGCAGGGTGCTTATACACACCCCGCCAATGCGTGCTGGGGCCAAGAACAAAATCCCTACATAAGGTGCAGAAATAAAGCTGAAGGTCATGAAGGTCATTCTATATTGCCCAGGGATTGGGAACCTGTGGCTATTCAAATGATTTTGACTCCAACTCCTATCAGCCCCACCCAGCATGGCCACTGGGTGGGAGCTGAAGTTCAAAACATCTGCAAGGCACCAGGTTGCAAAAAGCTGATACAGTCCAGGACTTCAAACAGGTTGACAACAAAGCACAGAACCATTGTCTGGGCAAAAGCCAGACATAGCAGGGATGTAATAGGTCCTTACCAAACTGGGGTCCTTACCATCCAATCAGGCAGTGGGCACAACCTATCAAACAGAGCTATATACAAGCCTCTGTATTGCTCACTGTCATGCCCAGTGGTTCAGCTTTTGGAAATATGGTCCTCCTTTGTTAGCCAGATGATTTTTGTGGACCATGTCAGGAGAGCCAAATATTTAGCTATATTCAGCCCTATCGCTTTTGTGACTGTTTCAAATAAAATTGGTCATCATGCTTTGTCCATTCAGCTATTCTTGAAGAATTATGCTAACTGTAATTGCATTGTACGAAGATACTGGAAGCTGTGAAGCAGTGAGATGCCATTTATATGCATGTAATAAATCATGTATTCTTTTTAGGGGGGAATGACTATGATGTAAGTGCAAAGAAAGGTCAGACAAGCTCCCTGGCTTTTATAGCACAGTCTCTAAAGGAGAAAAAAAAGGTCAGAAGAGCAGGCATCAGAGGAATAATTGATCAGATTCCTTCCATCAAAGCTCCTTGCCTCATCTTTAGATTATGTTTGAAAAAGCTGACCATGAAGGGAGAAAGAGAGAGTCAGTCAAGGATGAGCTTTGCATACTTCCTTAAGAAAGGACGGCTCATCTTTAAGGAAAACAGAGGGTGGGTATCTTGGTTACTCTAACCCTTTGAATGCATCCTAAGTAGGTCATGCAGAAGCAGCATTTCAGATCTTAAATATTGACCCGTTTTAATTCTCGAGTTCCTCTAAACCAGCAGTTCTCAACCTGTGGGTCTCCAGATGTCATTGGACTACAACTCCCATCATCCCTGAGCTCTGGCCTTGCTAGCTAGGGGTGATGGGAGTTGTAGTTCAACAACATCTGGGGACCCACAGGTTGAGAAAGGCTGCTCTAAACGTTTACACTACTAAATGTACCTTCATGACTGTTTTCACCCAGCTTCCCTTCTCCGCAAACAGTGTCTTTTAATTGGGGGCTTCCTCTCCTTCCTAGAATGATCTCAGCCAATATAAGATGATAGCCAATCAGATCTGGCTGCGTGAAAATGCCAGTCAGGGGAAGAACAGCCAGCTGAGAGTGAGATCAATGCTGCGTACAGGATGAGCACACACACTTTTGACCCTTTCCACATTCCTGAAGAAAGGAGGGCCATTTTTTAGCTGTTGCTGAACGTGCTCGTGGAAAATGCTCCCCATTTCAGCTCGTTGCTAATCCAGAATCGAGACAAAAGTATTTTAAAAGCATATATTTCTGCATACTAACTGCAACAACATATTCAATCTACAATCAGCTTGTTTTTCAAGCAAAAGTACTTTGATATCTGTATCTAGTGCAAAGGAGCACATAATGGTTAATAACAAGGAAGCCGTGTGTAGGGCAAGTGAGATGTCCAGAGACCCAGGTAATCCTACATGCATGTGGTCTGAAACATGGAGGTGGAGAAGCTGCTATTTCAATTGCAGCAGTGAAAGCAACTCTTGAGGCCACATCCATGTGTGGCAGTGGCCTACACCGTCCACAACTGAAAGTGCTCCTGGAAAATGCAGGTGTATTTTACCCTGGGAATCCTGAAGTCACATACATCAGCTTCATCTGCCAGGTTACAGAACACTGCAGGAGCTCATCCAGGCCCCCAAATTAACATGCAGGTGTTCCCACTTTCCTGGTAGCATCAACACCTGCTGTGGGCATGGCTGGTGATATAGTTTGCTCTTGCTTGAAATTTTCCCTGTTTGTAGTTGGTGGTACCCAAAACTGCATCTTAAAGTAGCAATGCTTGCTTTTTAAAGTCTTGTTTACTTTCTGCTGCCACCCTCCCCAATTTTAGCCAAGGTTAAAATAGGATTTCATTACATAGAAATGGCTCTAGCTGATGTCCCCGATGAAAGATTGAAAATGTGCATTATTTAAATAAGTTGTGAACTGGTCCAGCGTTTACATCCATCACGGTCAGGCAAATGCCGGGGCCCAGGAGGACAGATGCCAATTGCAACGATGTCAGCACTCACCTTTTCTTCTCACTCAATGGTGGGTATGCTGTGAAATTCTGGCCAGGCTGCAGTCGCTCACCATCTCCTTTTCCTTAGAATAATTCCGGACCCTGCAGCCTTGGTCATCAGTTCACCTTGCAGCACATATGCCATCATGTAAAAAAAGAGAAGTCAAAGAAGGAGACTCCATACCAATCCTACCTGGCAGGGATGGTCCAAGTTGTCTGGGGCTATAAACACTAACGTTGAGCACCTTGAATTAGACCTGGAAACAAATTGGATTTTTAAAAGCAACAGAGGCTGGCCTCAGTCAGAGGTTGGGCATTCAGTGTTGCCAGTGCTATGCTGTGGAACACTCTTGTAGCAGAGATTCTGCAAGGATCATCACTCATGACTTTCATGTGGCACTTGAATACTCTTTTTTTATGCCGACATGCCTATGCAGCAGTTTAAAATTTTCCTTGAGCATCCAACCATTTTAATGATCTGTAATTGCATGCATATACAGTGGTACCTCTGGTTACATACTTAATTCGTTCCGGAGGTCTGTTCTTAACCTGAAACTGTTCTTAACCTGAAGCACCACTTTAGCTAATGGGGCCTCCTGCTGCTGCCACGCCGCCGGAACACAATTTCTGTTCTCATCCTGAAGCAAAGTTCTTAATCTGAGGTAATATTTCTGGGTTAGTGGAGTCTGTAACCTGAAGCGTATGTAACCTGAAGCGTATGTAACCTGAGGTACCACTCTCTCTCTCTCTCTCTCTCTGTGTGTGTGTGTGTATATATATATGTGTGTGTGTGTGTGTGTGTATAGATAGATAGATAGATAGATAGATAGATAGATAGATAGATAGATATAGGTAACTGTGCACGTGATGTTTTGTGGGAGGGCAGTGTATAAATACTTTTATAAATAAACACCATCTTCTATAAAAATCTACTAAATCAGATTAGTATGCACCATGCTTAGCAGGAATAGGCGAGGTATGCCATGCGGGTCACATAACAGTTTATTTAACCTGCCTCGAGTCCTGTCCTTCTCCTGTCCTCCTGGATGATAAAGACTATGGGGGACGCAAAATAGACTCTGTTGTGCACAGTTGATGGAGGCGGGGGCTGATGGATCCTGCGTATCCAGAAGTATCGTTGGCCTTTTGTTTTATAACAATTTAATATTACCAAGACATTTCCATGAATCTGAAGCATTCTGCTATAAGAGTGTATTCAATGTCATTTTGGTATTCTGTTACCCTAATTTGTTTGGTCTTTTATATGTGAAACGCTCCTCAGTGGAATTTGTCAAAAAGGCATATTTATGGGAGTGATCTGGCAGACAAGCAAGGTAATAATTGGATAATATAGAAAAGCATGATTTGTGCTTCACTGCAGTAACGCTGTATTTGATGTGACATTTGAGAAAGATAACCTAATCAAAGCGAATGATAAATGGTAAGTGGCAGAATTTGGCCTTGATGGTGGAATTGTTCATGGATGAAGTCCTAAACATGTAGTTTGCTCCTCTGTGGGGCTTGAGCCTCTTTTTGAAGGTATGGTAATTACAAACAGGGGACCAAATCTCTTTATTATTGCAAAGTATCACCTTCCACGGACACCACGTTAAGATGCTTATCAAGTTGTGTCACGTGTGCTTTTGGTATCATTTGAGCAGCTCACAGACTAGCAGATTTGCACACTTTATTGAATGCATCTGAATTCAGATAAAACAGTCCTGCCTTCTGCCTCCCAAATTTATAGTCCACCTGAATATCGGGAAAACAATAAGAGGGGAAATGTTGCTTCATCAGTTTGGGATACGGACCACTTTTGCTTTTCTGTGTACAGTTACCACCTGCTGCTCTCAGCCCCACCAAGCCCTCCCACCGCAATCCTACCGTAGCTTCATTGGCTCAATGGAGAGCCAGTGTGGTGTAGTGGTTAAGAGCGGTAGTCTCGTAATCTGGGGAACCGGGTTCGATTCCCCACTCCTCCACATGCAGCTGCTGGATGACCTTGGGCTAGTCACACTTCTCTGAAGTCTCTCAGCCTCACTCACCTCACAGGGTGTTTGTTGTGGGGGAGGAAGGGAAAGGAGATTGTTAGCCGCTTTGAGACTCCTTTGCGTAGTGATAAGGCGGGATATCAGATCCAAACTCTTCTTCTTCTTCTCAATGGTAGAGCATCTGCTTGCCTACAGAAGGGCCCAGATTCAATCCTTGGCATCTCCAGGTGCGGCTGGGAAAGACTTCTGCCCAAAAACCTGGAATGTCACTGACTGGCAGTGTAGACAGTCCTGAGCTAGATGGACCAATGGTCAGTATAAGGCTATGTTTTTGCAGTGATGGTGCAAGGGTTTGGAGTAAATGATGGTTGAAGTTCAACCTTGTTCAGAAAGTGTGGTCCCAATTAGATTAGGGTCCAGATCCCTTCAAGCTGGGCTTGATGCCTAATGGTGTTCCTGCAAACCCTGCTTCTGCTGCTAGCAAACCCTGCCTCCCCCCAGCCCTGCTTTCCCAAGCAAAAGACGCGGAAGGGTTGAGGACTTAGGAGCAGCAAAAAGCCAGTGTGGTGTAGTGGTCAAGAGCAGTAGACTCGTAATCTGGGGAACCGGGTTCATGTCTCCGCTTCTCCACATGCAGCTGCTGGGTGACCTTGGGCTAGTCACACTTCTCTGAAGTCTCTCAGCCCCACTCACCTCACAGACTGTTTGTTGTGGGGGAGGAAGGGAAAGGAGAATGTTAGCCACTTTGAGACTCCTTCGGGTAGTGATAAAGTGGGATATCAAATCCAAACTCTTCTTCAGCAAAGTGAAAGCAGCAAGGTCAAATGTTAAGCGAGAAGGTCAGGGCTAGCAGGATGCATGGAGAGTGAAGTTGAAAGTATGAATGGTGTACAGCCCCATTCACAAAACATGGAGATGAGGATCATTTTCTGTTGTTATTTGGGGGGACAGGAGGAAATTATTAAATGTTAGTGAGGGGAATAATAAATTGGAATAATAAAAGATTATCCCCTTCATCTTCTCCATGGAGCAGGATGAAATGGCACATCCAAAGGTGGCTTATATATGAAATATCCAGTATGGATGATTCCTGCATACTTGTGGGAAGCGGGTGTTGACTTTGTGACTGAAGTGTACATATGTGTGATTTTACATATGGAGATCACATGGGGGTCAGGCACACACTCACTCTGTTCTAGAGAATGATGCCAATTTATAGTCTGAAGTGGCTTGCGGAAGAGGATCTTAGTTGTTTTGTGTGGTTGCAGGATGGGTGGTTGCCAAATCTTTGACTTGGTGGTCTGAATTTCTGAGTATAGGGCAGACTGCAGTTTTGAAAGTTTCTTCTGAGTGTACCTCAAGAAGGCTTTGAAAACATGAAACCTGCATCTCTGTCCATGGTGCTGAGGACTGAATCTTAACAAAAGAGAACACTTTAAAAAGTCTTCCTTCTACTGAACCAGCAATTTTTGAAGCAATAGAATACTCCACAAACATCTAAGAATGCTAACATTAATGGATTTTGGTCAATGAAATATTAATTTCAATTTCATTTTTAAAACTTGCATAGCATAATCAAATAGTTGCAACTGGTGTTTTATTGTAAAACCCTTTTCATGGCTTGTTTTGAAATGTGAAATAGTTTACTTCTCATATGGCTTGATTTTTTATTAGAATACATCTGTTAGGAGTTATAAGGGGTTTTTTCTGTATTTGGATTTGACAATAATTGTCCATTGTGTAGTAAGCTGAAAAACTACCAAACAGGTATAGGGCAGTATATAACAACAACAACAACAACAACAACAACAACAACAACACAGCTACCATAACCTCTGGATTGGAGCGCCAAGTAATACATAGCTAATAAAAATAAAATAATAATAATAATAATAATAATAATAATAATAATAATAATAAGGTATGACCATTTAAATTGTGTATTATTTGAACAGAGCCAGTGCATCCTACTTATTTTTAAAAGTTTGTTACTTTTAGATATGACAGGTCTTAATTTAGCTCTGTAGACTTCTCATTCATTTCATGGCACAGTCTTAATTTTAAAAATTCAGGAACTATAATGGATCCATAAACTCTATGGCTACTAAATAGTGAATGTATATACAGTGGTACCTCAGGTTAAGAACTTAATTCATTCTGGAGGTCTGTACTTAACCTGAAACTGTTCTTAACCTGAAGCACCACTTTAGCTAATGGGGCCTCCTGCTGCCACTGCACCGCCGGAGAACGATTTCTGTTCTCATCCTGAAGCAAAGTTCTTAACCTGAAGCACTATTTCTGGGTTAGCGGAGTCTGTAACCTGAAGCGTATGTAACCTGAAGCGTATGTAACCTGAGGTACCACTGTATTGCTTTAAAACAGAGGGTAGGCTTTAAACTAAGAGAAGTGATCAAAAACATTTATGTGAAAGCTCTAGTGCAACTTTGAAGAATAAGAAAAGCCATTCAACGCCATACTTTTAGGGCTCCATGAATAGTAACTTTATCAAAGTCAAGGAGGCCAAGAAATATAGCTAGGATACTGCAGATAGCCTGGGACTGTAGATTTTAGTGGTACCAAGGCTGATCCCCTCTATGATGCATTAAATATTAGCCTGAAAACTGTGGGTGTGAATGAAGGCATCAGCATCAGGCAATTCATCAGCCAGCCATAAAACTGATTAATATATGGTGTTGTAAATTTCACATAATGAACTAAAGGGCTCACAGTGTATCCTCCTTTAATATCTGCTATCGTAATAGAGCTGTAAATACCGAACCAAAGTAAATACCAAAATTTAATAGCTCAGGGTTTCTTACCTTGTAAATTGGTCCAGAGAATTGAGTGAAGATAAGTGATGCAGTTATACTTCTGAAGTTAATCAGCTTTGGCCCAGTAGGCTGTCTGGCTGAGACGAGTCCACCTGGGAACAATGTCTCTTGGAAGGGAGAGTGAGGTGGACGTTAAATAATCCAAAGCATATCAGAATCAACTTGGCATATCTGTATTTCTCCCTCTCTCTCTCTGGCTTTATATAAACCCTTCTGTGCCCTGGTATGTTGGCAGAGGTTTGCTTTCAGGACAACGATGCCATGAAACCAAACTTGGGTTCATTTTTTATTTTCTTACTAGGCATAACCAGACTACTTTGTGCCCAACACAGTCAAGGCCAATTCTCTTTACCGATGGGCTATTTATTTTGACTCTGCCAGAATTTGTATCAGATGTATTGTGCGAAACATTAAGATTTATGGTAGCTTCATCTTTATATGAAACACTCCAAGAATCAATTTCTGGGAAAGGAGACACAGTGCACTAATGGAATGTGCCCATCTGCCAGCCCTGAAGTTGTGAACCATCCACTGTTTACTGACTAGTTTCTAGAAGATGATGCCATAAGCCTTGCTGTGCTACAAATTACAGATATTCAGGGTTTCTGGTGAGTATAAATTAAGAGCTCAGGAGTGTCATTTATATCAGATGTCACATTCAACATTAATTTAATCTTGCACTATTCACTTTATTACCGAACACATCATTAAATTATAAACTGTAAAATTGTATAATTGAGGGTTGAATCACAGAGTTGACATCTGTCTATTGCATATTGTCTATTTGGATGTGATCATTCAGAATTAATCATTCCTCATATATGAAAGGCATTTTATCCCATTAGAGCCCCTTCTATCAACCTCATAAGACAGTTGTTCTTTCAGGAACAATTAAAAAACATTATCACAGCTAACAACTGTGCATAGTCTCTATTAATATTACAGTACTAGAAAGCCCCAGAATTAAAGAAGGCCACAAGCAGAAAAATTAAAAATGTTAAGATTTTATGCCACAACCTGTTATACTCCATGATAGGTTACATCGGATTGATTTTTATTACCCAAATTAAATTTGCAAAAGCTGTTTTCAGAGTAGGGCTCAACTTCATTTGTATTTCACCTCCTAATTTTTAGTCTCTCTCTTTGATATCTTCATATCTGTCATTAGGTTGCCATGCAGAAATTGTTGGGGGGTGGGGCTGAAGGAATTGCAGAATCCAGCCACCCTGATTCAATACAGCATGAAATACCATTCCTTTGCCTTCTTCCTGTGGGTGACGTGCAATAATCTGTTAGGCATTCCCAGATGGTAAATGTTCTGCATATATCCTGCATATATTCTCATTAGCACCAGTCAAACATCACTAGGGTGATATTATGATATTATTTCTCCACTTATGTCTCCAGGGAAAAGACACCTACACTCTAGTTTGCTACTTTCAAAGAATCAGGGGGTAAGTGGGTTTTAGCAATGGAGATGAAGAACCCACATCCTTCTGAAAGTTGTCGGCCATTGGTGTAGTGCAGTCTTCCACATCTTCTGGTGTTTGGGACTATAAATACAATCGTCACTAACCAATGCCAGCTGAGGCTCTTATAGTACAAAACATCTAGAGGGGACTAGGTTGGAGAAAGCTGCTGTAGATGAAGGGGGTAGTCTTGCTAGTGTGCACCATTTTTAAGGGGTAAATGAGGACTCCATTGAGGCCCAGTAAGAGCAAAGAAGCTCTCAGCTTGTTTATAATTGGAATTCTTTAAATGTTTGGAGGGGTTATGGAGGAACTGTGATGCCTGTACACTGACACAGATAAAGCTTTGATTCTATTCTATGCTGTTCTTGTCCTGCTGTAGCATTTATTAGGTGCCTCTTCCCTTGACTGTGGCTACTATAACAGACCAGTGCCAATCAGAGTAGAAGGGGTACTTGCCCGCTTAGTCATCCTACAAACTGTAAACTACTTTAGAAGAATGCGTGCTTTTATTTTCCCACCCCATGACTTGCCACAGCAAACAATTTGGAGGATATCTGACTTTAATTTTGTCCTGACTGAAAATCGGGGAGCAGGGGTAGCTTAGCCAGTCTGTCTCCAGCCTAATCAATCTCATGGTGGTGCTGTGCCCTATATTTTGATTCTTGTTCTGTCTCCACCTGTGACTCCCCCATTCCCCTCACCTGACCAATGATATCCTTCTTCCTTAAATGACTCTAACCGTTCTGCTGCCTCCTAATTGGTTAACTGCCTCCATGAATATGTATGTATTGCCACCTCTCCCCTTCCTTCAAGTCCCTCCTCAAAACCCACCTTTTATCCATGGCCCATATGGTTTATTCCCTTTATCTTCATATTCTCACTTCTTCCCTTCCTCTAGGAGGCAAGGGTTGGTTCATCCTGCCTTTGTGTCTTACGTACACCGATGGTGGCTATCCAGTTCAGCTGGTTGGGAGATTCAGGACTGCCAAAATGAAGCACTGCTTTCACACAACTCAAACAATAGAATTTGCTGCCACAAGATTAGTGATGGCCACCAACTTGGTTGGTTTCAACTTGAGATTAGACCCATTCATGGTGGGCCAGGCTTTCCATGGCTGCTAGTTGTGATTATCTCTGTGCTACAAGGAGCAGTATGCCTTGAATATCAGTCACAGGGGTTCATGAGCAGACAGATGCTATTGCACTCATGTCCTGCTTGCGAGTTTCCCAAAAGCAGCTGGTTAGCCACTGTGAAAACAGTGCTTTGCTTGGATCCAGCAGCACTCTTATGTTCTTATGGTGCTGTATAACAATATAATGAGAACAAAATAAATTGATGCATAGCCCTGAGCTCCTTGAAGAAAGACCGGGATACAAATGTGGTACATACTTAAATAATATTCAAGGGTTGATTGCACCTCTGGCTTTCTGCTCTACTTTTTGCCTTGAGAATTGGTTTAACCTTTCTTTTCAGAAGTTAATGCCTTATTCAGCAATCACAGCTCTGACCGTGTGCACACATTATTATGTTTTAAAAAACAAACACTTAGCTAGAACTGGCTTCCTACCTTTTCACCTCTCTCATTCTTTGGCTTTGTCCCTAAAGCGTTTGGAGGGGCAAATATGATTACTGGCATCTGTAAATTTAAATATTAGGTATACTTTCTTACTAGCGTTAGATGGGCTTTGGAAGCAGGCGGAACACTTGTGAAAAGGCACCGTCTGCTTTCATTCACATAGGGGAGGTGGCAGGAAGTGGACATAGAGCAAAGGAAGAATCTGTGTTCAGATCATGGGCAAGGGCTGTGGCTTGGAAGGGCTGGCATGGTTGGGGGGACACTACTTGCCTCTGCATCCAAAGCTTTTCAGTGTACATGACACCAATCATGTACAAATGGCATCCATATACAATTGCACATCTAAAACTATCTAGAAATGTGATTATCCTTGTTACTCATGCCATAAAGTTTAACCATGCATACTTATTAGATATAGAAACTGCAGAAGCTGCTATACCTAAACATACATACATAACTTTATTTGTATGCTGCCTTTCCACTGTTCAATCCATGCTCAAGACAGCTTTGTTGTTGTTGTTGTTGTTGTTGTTGTTGTTTAGTCATTTAGTCGTGTCCTACTCTTCATGACCCCATGGACCAGAGCACGCCAGAAAACATGAAAAAATACATAACTACAACATAAGAAAAGTAGTTGTAAACACTAAAGTATTAAAGAATACACAACCAAACTGAACCATTTGCATATAAATCACAACAAAACCTAAAACAAAGACACAAATAACCAACAAAACAACAACACCCACCCAATGAAAAAGCTGAAACACCCTACCCCCAAGTTGGTTCCGCAACCTCAGCTTTTGTAGCTGGAGTCAAGTCAGGGCTCTGCCCTCCCAGGCCAGGTGGGAAAATGTCTGCAAGGCAGAGAACAGGTCTCCCAGGATTTACAGGCACACACACACACAACACACACACTTCGAAACATGAAACTGATAGTTTTCATTAAAATCGTTAAAACTATCACCACAACTATATATGAATGGGTGGGTGGGGGGTGCTAAAGTCTGCTTATAATTAGAGTCCTTGTGAGTAAAGACAAAATGAAAGTCATAAAAGAGATTGAGGGGGAAACCTTATAATCAGGCAAATGAAAGTGAGCCATGGCAGAATGAGGGAAGCCTGTAGTTCTTTTCTGCCTTCAGCTGTGATTAATGGACTTGTAAATTCCCATGACTCTAGGAAAACAACCAAGCACCTTTGGGGTGTGTGCATCTGATTGCTTTCTCTCTTTTGAATCTACAAAATTATGATAGCTATCATGTGAGAACAAGCACTTCTTTGGTGCTTTGGCACCTCTGCTTCTGTTTCAGCTCCTGGACGTGGGCCAGGTAACAATATGAGTCAGGTGCATACAGTAAATGAAAAAACAAGAAGCATTCAGGTTATTGCAAACCTTCAAAAGAGATGTCTGTTTTGAGGCTTGGAAATAATTATTGTACTGGGACAGGCATACCAGTTTATATACATCTTTCATTTTAAGTGTAATGGGGATCAACTTGAGGATCTCGATTATCTATGGGAATAAATTCTCTTGAGTGATGAGTTTTAACAGTAACAAAGGGATATGAAAATTTCAAGAGTAGTGCCAGGTTGTTGTTGCTGTTCCCTGGGAGAGACGGCATGTCTCGAAAGTGGTACATGTCAAGCAAACAGTGAGACTGGGACATTTTGTCTAGCATGGCCAGGGCTTGGATGAACATTTCCGCTGAGTCACAGATGACACCATTGGGAAAGGCTTGACCTATTGGAGAAAAGATGAGATCCCCAAGCCCCACATCTTCCTAGAACTGTAGAGTTGTAAGAGATCCCAACATCATCTAGTCTAAGGCCTGTTAATGCAGGATTCAAAACTACAGAATCCCTGACAGATAGCCATGCAGCCTCTTCCAATTTTAGCCAAATCTTCCTTCCACCATAGCCTTCAAAAAACAGCAGCTATGGAGGCACCACAAAAGATCGAGCCCCATCTGTTCCTCCCTCCCCCCTTATACTTCTGAACACTCAGTTGCATTGTACTGAAACGTAGTAGAAAGCTATAAAGAAAAAGCTAAAACTAGTCCTCTTCGGTGAGACACTAAGGAAACAATACTAAGTATGGGAAGCTAGCATTTAAATTATCCCAGCATGAAGTATCCCAGCTCCAAAGACCATTTGGAGTGAGGCTACTGCTAGCTGAATAGACATAAGCCTGGCAGAGGGGAAATGATCCTTTAAAACAAAGTTTGAGTTACACCACCCTTTGGATGGCTTAATTTTTTCTGGGTTCCCAGGTGATGTGACCATGCTGAATGGGCTTAAGATCCAGCCAAAGCCCTTTCCCTCCTGAGCCAGCCCTGCTGAAAGTGTCATGAACTGCTGGCAGCACAATGGGAAGAGGAAGAAGTTGATCCCGGCAAGGGGTGTAGCTGGGACTGAGACACACTGGGGCAAGCTGGGGATGGGGAAGAAGAGGTTGGTGTAGGAAGTACTCACAGAGTGATGTAGGATGGTGAGGGGATGGGGTGCAGTGCACAGGAACCAGAGCAGCAGGACCCATCACCAGAGCCAGAGGGGCCCCTGCCTCCATGAACACGGCGGGCTCTGAGGCATAGGGAACTGCATGTTAGAATTCCTACTCCATGATTGCATTCATGGAATTGTTGTCTTTCACATGACGATATGTGTTTTGACTCCACAGAGTGGGAAGTGACGGAGACAGGATGTTTGTGTTACTGTGTTCCGTGAAGTGGGACTATTGTCCTTTGTCTTTCTCTCTTTGCTGTCTGATACTAGAGAGAGAGGGAGCCATGTTGCAGTGCTCCGTGTGTGATATATGTAAATAAAGTAGATTAGCCAAAATGCTGAGTCGCTGAGGTCTGTCACGCATGATGAGCAAACTCTTTGGATCCCTAAGTGTGCCGGTGTCGGTTGGCATCGGTCGCTGTGATGTTCGGGCTGAAGAATGCTTATGAAGCTCCCGAACAATCAACCAGGAGGGAGGGAACATGCCAGTCGGGCATGTGTCTCTGCCAGAGTCCTACTTGAGTGTAGGCTGAACTCCTGACACTGCAGGCAGGGTGCTCCAGGAGGCTAAGGCAGGCTAGGGCCCACAACCCAGCTCCCTAGCTGGCCAGGTGGGGCTTGCTGTCTCTAGGAGGAAGGGTGTAATTCCTCAGCTGAAGTAGGCTTGGGACAGGTGAGGGTCACTTGCCTCATCAAGCCCAGATCCTGCAATCAGCATGCAAAGTATAAAAGGGCAGCAGAACACAGGTGCTGTGTCTGCTCAAGTGCCCATGTTGATGAACCTCAGCCTGGATGCTCCAGGAACTCTGTAGGACTGTGCTGTGCTTCGGTTTGGACTTTGGACATGTGAATTGACCCTGGACTGGGGAGTTGACATGCTGAATGCCAGGTAGGCCTGGGGTTCAGGAGGAAAAAGTTGGCATAAAATAGGAAAATGGAGAAATGTTGGAGGTCAGCTTACGTATTGCAACACCAAGGGGAGTTTCCTGAATTGGTTCACTGATTATATAGCACTGTACCAAAAGCAAGCAAACCCCAAATCCTATTATTGCTCAAGTCCAGGAACTCTCATAATCTGTCATGCATACAAAGCAGAGTTCCTCATTTTATTGTTGAGGACGGCTGCACACGATCATTCCTATTGTACTCTCTCTTCTTTCTTTCACTGAAGGGGACATGAAGCTGTTGCTTGTACAAGGAGGCGCGTAACTCCAGAGTCCCATGGAGCTTTTGATCAAGACATTTGCGTAGGCCCACTGTCTTGGTGGTAGCAGTAAATCCATTTGCCTCACTTGAATGAAAGCCAGGACTTTTAACATTTTATTTTAGCAAATGCTGTGATGGTAGGGGGTGGACACTGATCTTCTGTCTAGCCAAAAGTATGCAGTGCTCAATAAACTTTGTCTGGGAACATTAATTAGTTGCAACATTTTTGTCTAGGCTTAAAATTCTCACCTCCTGGGCTTTTTTCTCATTGGAGAAGATTATAACTTGCCATTTATAGAGTGCTTTGCATGTTCAAAGCACTTTGCAGTGATTAATTTTATAATCCACACAACAGCAGTATGAGGTAGATATGCTGTTGGGCATCAACCCACTTTCTGTGCTACAGCAAGAATCCTCTTCAGAGGAGTAACAATGAACAGCAGATACCAATTAGCTTTCTCTAGGATGTTGCCACGGTGCTTAAATGACTCGAGGCCTGCTCTGGAGCACATTGGATTCCAGAGCAGCTTTTCTGTTAACAGTCAAAAAGGCTTGGAATTATTTTTTTCCTGCAAAAAGGGCACACTTTAAGTGAGAGAATTACATTTGTCATAAATTCCCATCTTGCGGGATAATCTGTTTGACATTCATATGCTCCCCCAGAGGTTATGATTTTAAATTCAAAACCTAAGCGATTTTGTGGTGTTTCCTTTAATCAACATCAGCTTTGTAATAATCATTCCTGGGATGGTTTAATTTTCTCTGATGGACTGATCCTGCTTCCACTGTAGTCAATGACACTGACCCCAGTAGTGCATGCCTGAGGTCTGAAACAACGCACCTTTTTAATCAACAGCATTATGATTGATTATAGCCGAGGGAAGCTCGCCTGGCATTTAAGATTGACGTGTTCTGTGCAAAGGGTGGCACTCGCCCTTCAGTTAAAGTAAGGCCATCTATAACCAAATCACTGAAGATTAGAGATGTGCACATTTAAAGAAACACACACAGAGAAGCAATCCTGGATAGCTGTTTGGTGCTATGGTATTTGGAGGTCAAGAATCGGGGACTGCCTTACTATTAGGCAGAATGAGGCAGTTACCTCAGGTGGCAGATACTGTTGGGCATGAAGCAGACCCAGCTGCCTGTTCCTCTGACCTACACTCTCTAAACCAGCTTGCTGTCCTCAGGTGTTGTGGGGGATGCATTGCCAGCGTTAAAGATTCATTGTTGGCTTTCCTATGTCTAACTGGGAGAAGAGGCGCCATCCTGGCAGTAAAATGTCTTCAGCCAGCCCTGTCAGTGACATTATTGAAAACCTCAATCTTGAGGAAGGTAGTACTATTTAAATATGATGTATTTTCTGCCTCTACATGTGCCAAACAGAAGCTTGCTTTTTTGGCGGACTATGTTCTTCATTATCGTTTTAAGCTGATAAAAAGGTAAAGGACCCATGACAGTTAAGTCCAGTCGCAGACGACTCTGGGGTTGTGGCGCCCATCTCGCTTTACTGGCCTAGGGAGCCGGCGTTTGTCCACAGACAGTTTTTTCTGGGTCATGTGGCCAGCATGACTAAGCCGCTTCTGGCGAAACTAGAGCAGCACATGGAAATGCTGTTTACCTTCCCGCCGGAGTGGTACCTATTTATCTACTTGCACTTTTTTTTGGCGTGCTTTCGAACTGCTAGGTTGGCAGGAGCTGGGACCGAGCAACGGGAGCTCACCCCGTCGTGGGGATTTGAACCGCCGACCTTCTGATCAGCAAGCCTAAGAGGCTCAGTAGTTTAGACCACAGTGCCACCCGCTGCTCCCAAACATTGTTGCTGTACAATATCACTCAGCTCTTGGATAGGGATGAACAAGAAATTTGATCCAGGTTTCTCTGAAAGGTGAATCTATCAAATTTGAATTTCCAAAACAAAATCCAAACCTAAACACAGCTTTGTTTGGAAATTTGCACTTACCCAGATTTTGCTATGCAGTTCAATGACCAGTGTTTACAAAAATGCCTTATTAGGAGAAAGTATGTGTAAAAATGAATATTTTAGTGAGAATAAAATACAAAAATGTAGTATATTAGGGGAAATTACTCTAAAAATGTGTACATTAGTCAAAACTGCATATTAACTGTAAAGTGCAGGTGAATTTTCTGCACCCAGTCCCGTATATGCACCAGAACTCTGGTTCACTGTCAAGGATGTGGTAGCTTAGATCTTGGTAGTTAATGACATTATTCAAGCTTGCAAGAGTGTAAGCACCCTCTAGGTCAGGGTGCCTGGTTTGCAAGTATATTCATGGGCTCAGTATGCTAGCTAATGGTTTCCATCAGAGTTGCACCATCATTCCTTTAGTTTTTCTTTGTCCTACTCATGATTCACAGTTTGTCATTTGAAGGGGGGGGGGAACCTCCTCCATGTCAGTCAATTTTGTGTGGTTTTTCTTTTAAATGCACCTTTCAAATCAATCAGTTTTTTGAAGCCAGCTGTAATATCCGTAGGGCGTTCTCTCTTCTCTTCAGTTAATATCATCAGTGGTTTGCATTGCTTTGAACTGTGTTACCTTGATAAAAATGTAGCATTTATCATTCTTCCATCACTTTCATGTTCATTTTTCATTTTAAGGTTTTCTTTCCCTTAAATGTTGGACTTTTTTTTTTTTGACATCTTGACAGTTTGCTCTCCTTGTTCCCTGAGATGTGAAAAAGGCCCCTCCAGTGCTTGCCTTGTGGGGGATGCTGTGAAGATTAATTAGTGAATTAGTTAATCAGAATAGCATCTGGAAAGCATAAAGTCCTTATTCTGATCTCACACACTTGGTTTGCCCAGATTTCAACCCTCTCATAAGCCATATGAAACAAGGGGTGTGCTTTCATATGTGATTCTGAGCTCCTCAGCCTTGACTCCTCACAGTTATATGTATGGAAAGAAATACAATACAGAGGCCTTTATTGCTAGTGGGCTTGTCCTTCTCTCTTTTGAATCACAAGGAGTCACAGCTCTTGCGCCGGTTCCCACACTGCTCTCTTGCTAAGATATAAAGAAGCTACTGTTTTCCTGAATGCAAATATGAACATTACCCATGGGGCGCTTGAGTCCTTGCTGTCATTGATTATAGAATTCCTCAAGAGGCAGATACAGTGTATAAGATTTCATCCAGCAACATGCAAATAAATGGGTCCCACTTTCTGAACTTTAATAAAGGACGCCAAATCACATTGTAGTTAAGCACCCTCTTAGCTGTGCTAAGCTGCATAGGTATATGTGGAGAGGTGAAAGACAATAATTTTGGATCACAGCATAAGAAGAGAGTTTGGTATGGTGGATGATGATAAGAATAAGAATAATTTTATTACAGTGGTACCTCGGGTTGCATACGCTTCAGGTTACATACGCTTCAGGTTACAGACTCCGCTAACCCAGAAATAGTACCTTGGGTTAAGAACTTTGCTTCGGGATGAGAACAGAAATCGCGCAGTGGCGGCGCAGTGGCAGCAGGAGGCCCCATTAGCTAAAGTGATGCTTCAGGTTAAGAACAGTTTCAGGTTAAGAACAGACCTCCGGAATGAATTAAGTACTTAACCCAAGGTACCACTTTATTTGTATGTTGCCCCAGCCACTCTGGGCAGCTCCCAACAAAACATTAAAAAAACAATAAAACATCAACCACTAAAAACTTCCCTGTATGGTCTGCCTTCAGATGTCTTCTAAAAGTCATAAAGTTAAATAATAAGAATGCATTCGCGGTACTCTTACACCTAGTATCTGGGACATTAAATGCTAATATATTAGTTTGTGGGTAATATATTAACCAGCCTCCAGCATTCTTTAGATGCTGAGATGAGTCTTGAACAGAAGACGCATCAACCATGTTCCTACTCTTATGCTACTTCATCAGTCCTGGAAACTGTAGTTTAAGGAGGCTGGGATGTGTAGGTCTGTGACATCAGTCTTAACAGACTACAGTTCCCAGGAATCTTTGGGAAAAGTCATGAGTGTTCAAGAGTTCTTTAAATGTATGGTATGCATGTAACCACAGACTGGTTCCATTGCTTGCACAAAGGTTGAGAAGAGAAGCCCGTGATTCTTGAGACAATGCTCAATTTTCTCACCTGTGACTCTGCTTTTCACCTCACCTGTAAATGCAAGTGGATACAGTGTAGAGGTGGTCCCAAAGCAAAGAGCTCCCTGGTGTTCCCTCCCACATCTGATGTTTACCCTGCTACCCATTTTTAGAATGACCCTTTTAAAAAAAATTGTTTTGGGCGTGGACCTGCTCACCACCTATCAGCAGCTGGTAGCCCTGACAACATTGGCAGGGGGTCAGCAGCTGTCTTCTGTGGTGTGCCAGTGTGGTGTAGTGGTTAAGATCGGTAGTCTCATAATCTGGTGAACCAGGTTCACGTCTCCGCTCCTCCATATGCAGCTGCTGGGTGACCTTGGGCTAGTCACACTTCTTTGAAGTCTTTCAGCCCCATTCACCTCACAGAGTGGTGGTGGTGGTGGTGGTGGTTGTTGTTGTTGTTGTTCTTCTTCTTCTTCTTCTTCTTCTTCTTCTTCTTCTTCTTCTTCTTCTTCTGTGAGGGAGGGTGTCTAGGCCCTTATCTGTCAACATGAGCAATTTGTAAATGGAATGAATTGGGTTTGTTTGTTTTAAGAACAAATAAGCTTCCCAGGGGTCTAAATAAGAATTGTCTAACATATTTAAAATGTCCTTTTCTGTTTGTATTTATTTACTTACTGCGAACATGATCCTGAAATGTCAACCCCCTTCCCACACCCACACTGTTCCCCCCAAGGTCTTAATGCATTAAAAAAGAGAGAGGGAGAGAGAGTCCCTGAACACCAATTAATTTATCTAATTTGCATGAGAAAGTGCAAAGGATGCTTTCCCCCCTCATAATTAGCTATATTTTGCAATTCATTAAAATTCTGCAGCTTTCCACTTAATGGAGATCTCTATTCACTATAGGGGAAATAAGTGCCCAGTTGAAAAGGGGGAAAGCATGGAGCATGAGAATGAGAATGAAAAGGGAAGGGTAAGGTTAGGTTAAGATTCTGTTCATTCCTTCTCCATATTTATGAGGGTATATAAATGAATCCTTAATAATGGACATCACTTTTAAGTTTATGTCCTAATGCTGGCGCAATGGTTTGCCTCATACAGTGTTTCAATGGATGCTGTTATAATCTGTCTTCTCAGATTTTGCCACCTGCCCAGATATAAACATTCCCACTTATAAGGATATTGTGTAATTCAACCTTCCCCTGTCTGGTCCCCTCCAGATGTTTTGGACTAAACTCCCATGTTGGTTAGGATTTGTGGGAATTATAGTCCAAAACAACTGGAGCGTACCAGTTTAGGGAAAGGTGATGTCCTCTCCGCCCAGCCCCGCCCCCGACCTTGGCAATTGCATTTACTAATTTTCCCTCAACCCTCAGATTTAAGAACTTTGACATTTGAGTTCATGATAACAATGGGCCTTGTTTCTGTTTTAAATACAGTGGTACCTTGGAAGTCAAACGGAATCCATTCCAGAAGTCCGTTCGACTTCCAAAATGGTTCGGAAACCAAGGAGCGACTTCTGATTGGCTGCAGGAAGCTCCTGCAGCCAATTGGAAGCCGTGGAAGTTGTGACGGATGTTCCGGTTCCAAAGAACATTCACAAACCGGGACAATCACTTTCGGGTTTGCAGCGTTCGGGACCCGAAAAATTCGTCTTGCAAGTTGTTCAAGATCCAAGGTATGACTGTACTGGAGCTGGAAGCATAGTAGCCTTGCTTGGGTAATTTATTAGTCAGGAATTCATGTACAAACTGATCTGTGTGGGTTGGAACCTAAGTCATCAAATTGCTTTTGTACTTCCCAAATGTGCCAACATAGTTATTGGCTCAAAAAACAACAACCAAACACAGTTTTTAAAGTGTGTGTTTTGAGAGAAAATACATTAAGTATTTAAAAGTGAATATTTGTGTAGAATTTTAAAAAGAAATTTGCAAATGCTAAAATTGGATGAAACAAATTTAAGTGTGAATACATGTGAAACTGACACAGTTTGGAATAATTCAACCATCCCCAGTACTTTCTTCCTCAATACATGACAGTTTCATGTACCTGCAAAATGAATACTCAATCTGGGATATACCAATCTGCTGCCTGCAGACTTTTTTTAAAGAAGCTGACAATATTGCACAGTTTTGCTTTTAAGTTGCTGCTTTGTCAAAGATCTTGTCTCTCAAAACCAGATGCACAAAACATAGCACATCCATTTAGTAACATGCTAAGCCAATTGATCTCTCTGCTGCTTTGTTTGTGCTTTCATAATCAAAGTACCTTCAGCCCAATACTAAAGCATCATTTTTTGTAATGGAACTCATTAAGCAACAAATGCTGCTGCTCCTGGGAAAAAACAGGGATATTTTCAATACTACATACCATCCAAGACTTTCCTTTCTGTTACTGCTGCTCTTAAATGCCCTTGCCCCAGATGCTTATTTTCCAAAGCCTACCCTTGGGAATAGTTTGTTAAGTATTAGGAAGTGAGTGGCCAAGTTTGGGTGAAAAGGCATGATCTAAGAAGCTCTCCCTTCTCTGGGTTTTTACCAGAGGCTACTTACAGAGAATCATAGGCTTGAAGGAGGTCTTCTCAGAAAGCTACATCCATTGTAAACAATGCTGTAATATAGCCATTTCATTCATTCATTCATTCATTCATTCATAATTTTCTTCTGTGCTTTTTTAGGGATTCACAACCCACTACCTTTGAGCTCCAAAATTTTTACTTTGAATTGATTTCAGAATATGTGGTATACCCCAACTTTTGCTAAATGTTAGTGGTTTTTCTGGAGAAAATATAAATATATATAAAACCATGAAGCCCACAAGCCTTCTTGCCCCTGTCCCCTCCCCAACATAAGTTATTAACCACTTTAGTACAGTGGTTCTGTTTAATTTGAGCTTCATCATTTGTCTGGCCAGTAGAAATTAATCAAAGAACTCAAGGTCAAAGGAATATTAACTTCCTAGAATAAATTGGAAGTACAATATTACATGCATAAATAACGGACTTTTAGCAAGTTCAGGTCATGATCATAGAGACATTTATTGTTGCATAGCTGACTTTGTGCATAGATAATTTCCTGAAGACATAGAATTTAGGGCATAGCTCCCTATTTATAATATGCAACACCAAGATATAATTTGGTATACAATGGAACTATGTGTTGTGCTCTATATTTTCACAGGTAGTTTGTATTACCTCCTGTTTGCTTCTCTGAGCCTCAAGAAGCAAATTTATTTGGTGCTCAACAGTTAGCTATATCATGAAATATTAAGAAGATATTGACTCACATTGAGAAGAACAAGAAGATATATTGACTATAAAGCTAAATGCTGCCAGGAGCAAAACCAAGATTAGCACCTGCTGCAAGAGATGACATATTAACCTCTGAAATCCAAGATATTTATAGTTAGCTTTGTCCCCCAAGGAGGGCAAACGGTCAGTGGAATCATAGAATTGTAGGGTTGGAGGGAACCCTGAGGATCATCTAGTAGTTTAATTGTTACAGCAGGAGGGGGAGAAAGCCATGCCTGTTTACCAGTTGGACTCATCTCTGCCTCATCTCCCTCCTCTCCTGCTTCAGTTTCTGTTCCTGATTCTGGACTTCTCTCTGCAACAGACTCCCCCTGCTCACTTAAGCCCTGTTGCCTCTTCTGACACCCCCCTTCTCCCTCTGACCACTCATCATGGTCTCGCCTCCAATCCCCTAGCACTGAGCCCTCTTCCCTTAGGGCCATGATGGCCAAACTTGGCCCTCCAGCTGTTTAGGGAGTACAATTCCCATCATCCCTGACACTGGTCCTGCTAGCTAGGTATGACGGGAGTTGTAGTCCTAAAATAGCTGGAGGGCCAAGTTTGGCCATCGCTGCCTTAAGGGGTTCCCCAGCTGGTTCCTCCCACCATTCCTCTGAGTCCAACCACTCTGTGACACCTGACTTCTACATTGCAGGTGGCACATAACCTCATAAATTGCTGGCCCTCTCTCCTGGGTTGGCCTCTGAGCCTTGTCAGTCTCTGACACCTGTGTACCAACCTGCTCCTGCAACTCCAGCCTTGTACTACGTTCACACAACAAAGCCCATGCAATCCCAGGGTTATATTGGCCTGTTTGATATAACAAGTGTCTGGTTTACAGAGGGCAACATTCCATCCTGAGGAGTCAGTAACTCTAGTCTATATCTTTTATGGATTCCAGTTTTCTGTTGCTTAAAGTGCAAAGCCCATCATCCACCCCCTCACTCCAATTTCTATTCACTGCCTAATCCTCATTAAGTGTTCTAATTTGGTCTTGGGGATTTTTTTCCAGTTTTTGATCAATCTGCCTAGCAGTGGTGTCAGCTTTAAATTCTCACCTTCCTGGCCTGTCTGATGGTTAGGCAGTTAGTTTCAAATCACACTTTTTAAATACAATAATGGAATTTTCATAGGCTTACTTTGGTGGCTTTTCACAATCCCTACCTCAAGCCACTTCCAAATACTTGTAATTAGCTAAATCCCCACACTCGTGAACTCCTTTCTGTCCATTCCTCATAGTTTATGTGTTAAGATTAGAGGGCATAAGAATTCTTACTTGTTTCCATTTCCTTTTTCTTTCCCTTTCTCCTGATGACTGCAGAAAAGATACAGTTTCATTGCAAGTTTGGAAGGGCCTGGCAAAGCCCAATTTTGAAATGGCACAACCAATTTGAAATGTCTTAAATAAAGATATTGAGGAGATGGATGGCTACAGCATATATGTGCTTTGTTCCATTACTCATAATGGCACAATAAAATGTGTACCCTATTTGCTTTCATGAATTTCAAGTATTTTGATTCATTAATGGTGGTGAACCTATTTTATCTCGGACCCCATTTTCAATTAATGAGTACAAATGCTCATTTGGGGGAGCGAGCACCAATCCACTAGTTTCAAATATTTCCTTTCACAAGCAAAACTCAGCAAACCACTCCTTGTCCCACTGTGTGTATAACAGCTTCTTTGAATCTGGGCAAGGTTTTTCACTGGTTTTCACTCTAAAGACTGTTGCATGCCACACTAAACCTAAGCTTTCCTTGTCTAAACAATGCTAGCCCTAATGTTGAAAGGTTGGCCATCCTTGAAGAAATATATTCACAAATCTTGAAGACGTAGAAGCATCTTGTTTCCCTATGTGCAAAATGAAGACAAAGCTCTGCTGATTAAGCACTGGCTGAAAACCCTGGCTGAATGGAAAAGAGTGGTGGGAGGCACCAGCTGAGGAACCCCCAAGAGAACCTTCAGGGGAAGAAGGCTCAAAGCCAGGGGACTGGTGGTGGGTGGCGATGAGTGGTCAGAGGGAGAAGAGGGGGCGGATATGGAGGAGGAGGAGGTGTTGAAAGCTGAAGAGGCAACAGGGATTTGTGAGCAGGAGGGAGATGGGGCAGAGAGCAGTCCTCATTCAGAAGTGGGCCAGGAAACAGAAAGGGGTCGTGTTACTGAAAAATCCAGGGAGTCCTCCCCTCCTGCTGTGACCAACTTCCCTTTCCTCTGGTCTCCTAGAACACACAGAGAAATGAAAAGAACAGAGGAAAGATTGGTTGCACACAGACACAGTCTCTGATTGCTTGTGGGGGAAATCTGGAGAGGAGGGGACTTGGGCCGCTGTTGGAAGCATAGCTGTCAACTTTTCCCTTTTCTTGCAAGGAATCCTATTCGGAATAAGGGAATTTCCCTTAAAGGGGAAACGTTGACAGCTATGGTTGGAAGGTATGGACCTTTAGTCCTCACAGCTGCTTCATTCCTACTAGGAAGAGTTGCTGTGTTCACTATGCCTGCACTGTTTTGGCTTCTTTGAATAATGAGTTAACTTCAGTGGTTTTTTTTTATTGCCGACCTTCCCCTGATTCTGGCTCCTGACAGCATGGCTCACCTCTCATTTAGGCACACATTGATTGTGAGGAACAAATAAAAAGCTTTTGTGAATTCCTTTCCCACTGCTTTCAGAATGAGACACAGGCCCATGGCAATAAATATGAATGGCAAGTTATTGCCCCACTCTGCGCTCTCTGCCAAATTTTGTGAGCTTAGAACTGCGTCACTTATTAATAAGTACAGGAGTTAATGCATGTTTTTCAAAACCTTTTTTTAAAAAGTTGTCATATTTGTGAAAAATGCCATTACTGTTTTTGAAATTTTGATGTCAAACATGGCATTTTTGACTCCCAAGAATGGCAAACGCTTTGTTTAGTACTTTCAAGTTGACATTCTGTAATTTAGCTTCTACTGTGAATGCTAAATTAAGGAAGACTGCTGTTTTCTAAGCCAATACATTCTCTCGTAAGGTATTGAAACAGTGGATGCTGCAAATCTAAATGACTCCAATTGACCCATCTTTATTGCTGTGAAATTGCAATGTGCTTTGCAGCAATATTTCTTTTATTGAAATGGAATATCTTCTAGGAAGGGATTCCAGCACCACTACCCACCAAAAATCTTTCCAATGAATTATGATCTATAGTAAAAACAAGTAAAAAGCTGTAAAAGAAGAAAGGTACTAAATTACATTTACAGCTGAATCCTAAACAAGTTTACTTTAGGGCTGCACTTCTGTACATTCCTATCCATATCCACTAAAGCAAGTAATTCCTGTTGGGTTCAATGGTCCTTAGTCCCAGGTAGTGTGTAATACAGGAGTGAGGAACTGAATCCACCAGTATTAGTTTCTAAACATGCACAATGGAAATATCAGGTTCTATCTGTCTGGCATTAACCTGGAAGTAACTGCAAGAGTGGCTAAGTTTTTGTTAATAGTATCTCTTAGAGTGGTGAATGGCACTATTTAGCTGAAAGAAGCTAATGGAAATCCCAGTTATTACATAGCTTACATGGCTGTTTATTTGTATATATTTTAAAATGTTATATATGGATGTTTTATGATGGCCTGTACTTGTGATGCCTAATAAAGGTTTGGCGAAGTATAAGTTTTTCAACAGGCATTACCTTGAGCACCTAATGTTCAATACTCCATGACATCCTGTCATGGAAAACTTAAAATGGTGGCAGGTTTGACCTGGTCAAGTACTTGGCTCCATACAAAAGCTCTCAGGTGCCACTGGGTAAGCCTACTGGATGAAGCTCCCATTCGGTGGCTGGGTGCTGATAATGTTTCTGATTGCATCCTGGGTACTCTTCCCATGCAATATAAAATTTATGAATTTTCAGGGGGTTTTCTGTGACACATACAGTCATTCCCCTGGGGACTGAAAAATCATATGATCCTCATATAAGCATTTTCCACCTTGGATTTCCATTATGCATACCTCTTCTCTTTCTTTCTTTCTTTCTCTCTCTCTCTCTCTCTCTCTCTCTGTGTGTGTGTGTGTGTGTGTGTGTGTGTGTCTTTGTCTTTGTCTTTGTCTGACCTTAAATCTAGACTCTAACTGGGCCTTTTCCAGCCATATTAGACCTGGCCAAATGCTTATTTCAAAGAGAGGCAAGATGGATCCCACAGGATTATTGGGCAGAGAAAGAAATATATTTCTTGCCTATCATATTCCCCTGTTCCTCAGCATGGAAATGAATAAACAGACCGCATGAAGCAATGTAATAATATTGCCTCTTCCTTTAGCACAAGTAGGATGCCAAAAGTGAAAAAAGGAGAAAAACAGATATCTATAACCCTTTTCCCTAAACTGTTCCATAAGAGAGAGACGAGTGATATCTGCACTGGCAAATAACGTCTCCTTTATAGTACCATATAAATATATATTTTTAACAATGACAGAGTCTTTCCTTGATCCGTTTGCCAATATTTTAGTATTGCTACTATACTTCATAAGCATAAATTGGTTTTTATATATTTGAATTACTTGAGGGAAGATCTGCGCCTGCTGCAGAGTCTTATTTCTCAAGTCGGCAACATTGATTTGATTTTTCTTCCTCTTTGCAGAAATTTCTATATTTTGATAATAGGCTGATATAGCATGACTAACCAACCAGTGCATAAGCCCTGAAATGGAATTAAGCAGAAGGAATGATGGGAAAGTGGTGGTGAAAATATCCTAGGATTGTGAGACTCACAGCCCAGTCCTCTGTAGGCAGATATTTGTAAGTGCCTTTCACGAGGGATGTTGAGAGAATCGAACCAACAGATTCTCCGCTAGTTATGCCTTAAGATCCATGTAAGGCTTCTACAAGAGACCTTTTCATATAGTGAGAATGGTGTAGGCTGGATGTGTGTAACAGGGAGAAAGATTAAATCCACTGTCTCCACTCCTGTCCTACATGCAGTCAATCACTTCAAGTGAGCAGAACCATAATGAGCATGCCTTAGGGATACTTCCAAAATTCTCCTCAACAAAATTTCTCTCTCGATAGTGGAGTTCTGTATCAGGCCCCATTTGCAGTATATGTTTAGGAGACCCCCTAATCCCCTCAGAGAGCTACAATTCAGAATGTTTTTGACCATCAAAAACTTCTTTGCAGGTTAATCTGGAAATTGTAGCTCTCTGAGGGGATTAGGGGGTCTCCTAATCATTCTCAGCAACAAACCACATTTCCCAGGATTCCTTGGGGGAGCCAGGACTCTTTAAAGTGGTATGATACAGTGGTACCTCAGGTTACAGAAGCTTCAGGTTACAGACTCCGCTAACCCAGAAATAGTGCTTCAGGTTAAGAACTTTGCTTCAGGATGAGAACAGAAATTGTGCTCCGGTGGTGCGGCGGCAGCAGGAGGCCCTATTAGCTAAAGTGGTACCTCAGGTTAAGAACAGTTTCAGGTTAAGAACAGACCTCCAAAATGAATTAAGTTCCTAACCCGAGGTACCACTGACCTGCTTTAAATGTATAGTGCAGATGGGACCTGATTTAATTAATGTGTTAGAAACCATCCGTTATAATATTTTTCTCACTACAGATTTCAGTTCCTTCAGTTCATTATCAATGTGCATGTCTGCATTAACCAAAAAACCTACAAAAACAACATCCTTTATTAGAGATGGGTGAGGTACCTGAAATTCACCTGAGATTAACTCAGAAATTACCAAAAACCTTCCTCACCAGTACCCGCTCCCCACAAATTCTCCTCTTTTCCCTTTCCTTCAGTCAGAAATGGTGGTTGCTCCTCCCACTCAGCTGATCCACTTTGCCACTTCTTAGGTGCCTGTCATGGTAGTGACAGTGACCTCACTTTTCAGTCCTGCTGGATGCCATGGTGACTTTTTACCTTTGAGACTACAGAGTGAGGGCAAGTAGCACTGCTCTGTCTGTCTATCTATCTATTTATCTCTGGACCTCTCATGGAGGAGGCACATGAAGAAGGGCCTCAGATGATGATTGCAGTGTCCAAGTTGGTTCATATGGGGAGAGGTGGTCCTTGAGGTATTGTGGTCCTCAACCATTTTAGGATTTATAGGTCAAAACCAGCACTTGAATTGGGCCCAGAAACTAATTGGCAGCCAGTGCAGTCAGTTCTGGATTAGCATTATATGCTCAAACTCGCTTGCCCTGGTGAGCAACCTGTTTGTTCAATTCTGCACCAGTTGATGTTTCTGAACCATCTTTAGAGGTAGCCTCCCCACACCCCAAACTCTTGGTTGATAACGTAATCATGTCTATGTGACATTGTCATAGAGGCAAATTAGACTGAGGGCAATGTTTTCTGTCTCTCCCTCCAGCATCTTGTGAGTAAATAAAAAAGGTTAATGGGTTTCATGTTGGGTGTGAGAGACTTCCCTAAGAGGAATAGAAATAAGCAAGATTCCACATAATATACCAGTTTATGTGAATGACTCTTAATATTGTTGAGTTCTATCAATCAGGGCACATAAAAATGAATGTAGATTGTAACATGCTAACACTAAAAAAAAAAGCTGACTATTATTTTTATGATTTATAAGTTAGGAATGTTTGTTTATAAGTATTGATCACTGTTTTCAAAAAGACTTTATCTCTGCTTATCTGACTTGCCCACCGACTGCACTTCAAAATACCTTTTGTTCTGCATCTTATTAGACATTGCTTCATTATACCACCCGAGCAGGCTGAGATGTGCAAGCCATAATGAAATTTTTGCTTTATTCCAACTGCGCCCTGAGTTCTGATGAAGTTTGCTCAGGGAAAACCTCACAAAGAGTTAAAACGTAGGCATTCAACAGCTATGCAGGGAAGCTCTTGAAATATTTAAAACTTAGAGCTGTATGGCAGCTGGTGAAATATCTCGCTGTAAAGCATGTTTAATATTTAGAGACCCTCGGCAGCTTGCTAAATAACTTCATATTATGGCTGTGGGCACACGCTCAAAACCTTCATCAGCAGCAGAGGGCTGCGCACATGCTGCTATGTGCAACAGTCTCTGTGCCTTTGCTTGCCAAACATATAATTGACGGTCATGGTGGATAGCACCAATGGCTGGGGGCAGGGCCAGCCCTACCATTAGACAGGGGGGGCAACCCATCAGGAGGCAGATGCTAGGTGACAGTAACAACAGCCCCCCTGCTAGTCCTACTGAGCCCACCTTGCCATTCCCTTCTGTTGCCACACAGTCTCTCCTTTCACCCAAAACCAACCTGCTGCACTATCCCATCACCACAGTTCAGTCCAGATGGCTTCTGTTTGTGGAATGGGGAATCTGCTTGTGGAATCTTGTCCTTTGCCTCAGACAGCAAACTCTCTTGGACTGGCTCTGCTTGGAGTGTGAGGAGGTTGAATAATAATAATAATAAATTTTTATTTATACCCCGCCCTTCCCGGTTCAAAAACTGGGCTCAGGGCAGCTAACAACAAATTTTAAAACACTTAATTTTAAAAGCAGCATAAAATACAGTATAAAAACACGAATAACAATAAAATTCAAAAATCAATTTAGGGGAAATAAGCATTAGATAATCCCCAGGGCTAGCTGGCTGAATTGGTCCTACTTGGGCCAGCGAGGAGACCAGGGGAGAATTAGCTATGGGGTCTCAGAGCGGGTGATCTTCATGAAAGGGGAGGGGGAAGGGAAGGGAAATAAAAGTTCAGGCTAAATTCAAATTAAAGGCCAGGCAGAATAGCTCTGTCTTACAGGCCCAATGGAAGGAGGTTAAATCCTGAAGGGCCCTAGTCTCATGGGACAGAGCATTCCACCAGGTCGGAGTCATCACTGAAAAGGCCCTGGCCCTGGTGGAGGTTAGTCTGACTTCCTTAGGGCCTGGGACCTCTATACTATGGTTGTTCATGGACCTTAAGGTCCTCTGCGGGGCATACCAGGAGAGGCAGTCCCGTAGATACAAGGGCCCTAAGCCACAAAGAAGAAGAGGGAGGGTGGTGGATTCAGTCTCGCTACCTCTTCTCAGCTCATAGTCAGCACTGCCAAATCTAATTGAACTGACTGTAAGAAATACTTGGACCTGAGCCAGCAGGATTGGTGCCAAACTCAAAGGAGACCCTTGCGCAGTGCTTCCAATGAGCCCCACTGGTGGACAGGCAGGGCTGACACTTCTGAATGTGAGGCAAGCTTGACAGCCAGCTGTGGTGGTTGCCTGCCAATAAATTAAACAGAATGCTATGTCCCAGCCCATAGATCTATAAAACCTCTATATCTATAGACTGGTACATTGCTTTGAGGGTAAATGAAGATAGAGGGTATGCACTATAGAAGAGAGCTGAACTTTACCCTCATTCAAAATGAGCAGCAGCCCGCTGCTGTGGTGAATGATTGGGTCAGGATGATGAGCCAATACTCAACTTATCTGATCACTGGTGCCAGGCCTGTGATCCAGAATATGAGGGCTACTTTTTGTAGAGCACTCATTGTCTCAGAAACTGTAATCTTGTTAGAGATCCAATGCAAAATTAGTCAAATGGAACGATTATTTGAACATTGCTTTTCTAAAAATTATTTTTCTGATTAGTCTCTTCCTTTCCAGGTCAACCCCTCTGGTTGCTTAGAGAAGAGTGAAGTCTCTTTTACTATGACATCTTCCCCCCTGTTAGGGGAACTTTTTGATTTTCTACTCATCCTCTCACAATGTGAAGAATAAAGGCACTTTAATTACCAACTTCTGTAGAGTGCAAAAGTGGTCATATGGCTCATTAACCTAGTTTTCGATGTTGTAATAAATATCAGGCCAATATATATCAGTAACTGGTGAAGTTTAACAGTGTGCTTTTGTTTTGGAGAAGACCAGAGGGTAATCAGTTCTTCTGGAGCTTTTAATTCAAAGATGTTGCTTTGTTTCCTTCACAAAGCCTGGAGACACAAACACGAAAGCATTGGTGGCCTTAAGGAAACACCTCATGTTTATATCTCACCAAATGTAGATGCAACATATTCAGAATTAATGCACCAGGTGGTGGGGGTTTGTGCAAAATGGATCTGGGGCACATTGGAACCAAGATGAATGCCATAGAAACAAAATGAAGGTTGTGGCATAAATCAATTTGCTTCGATAAAGAGCAGGAAATCTGTATACACAAAGGTTCCCCCCTCCCTTTTCCATACATTCGCACTGTAAGTGTGGATGCCAAAGGGAGGAACCACCCAGAGGGTGAGGATCAAGCAAATAAATCAACAATAGTTGCTGGTGGTGACTTTCCCATACTTAACTGTACAAAAAGAGGAAGTGGAAAATCACACCTGAGTTTCTTTTATTCGTCCTTGCATGTATTATTGAAACACAGCCAGTTAACAGGGGGTTCCCTTCATTATTCCTGAGATGCATTGCACATTATCTTGTACTTTGAATTTCATGCAGGGAGGACATGATATTACTAGTATAAATCAAAAGGTGGTTGCTTTTCTTTGGAAAGATATGCTGTGTTCAATAAGCTTTGTGCCTGAAAGATTATGTATGGGGTGGGCTCTCCCCCACAATAAGGATGAAATATAGCCCCTGTTCATTCCATAGTACTCTTTTTTTGCATACGCACTGCAAAGCTAACCAGGTTTACTCCAACAGTAAGCTCTGCTGGGTTTAGGGGGACTTAGTTGATTGATCGTTTATTTAATTTCTATACCACTTAATATAGTGGTACCTCAGGTTAAGTACTTAATTCGTTCCGGAGGCCCATTCTTAACCTGAAACTGTTCTTAACCTGAAGCATCACTTTAGCTAATGGGGCCTCCTGCTGCTGCCGTGCCGCCGGAGCACCATTTCTGTTCTCATCCTGAAGCAAAGTTCTTAACCTGAAGCACTATTTCTGGGTTAGCGGAGTCTGTGACTTGAAGCATATGTAACCTGAAGCGTATGTAACCCGAGGTACCACTGTATATTAAAAATATCTCTAAGCAGTGTAGAAAAACTGAAGCAACAATAGACAATTTAAAACACAATATTACAACAAAACATGGCTACATTAAAATAAATAAATACCTGAATACAAAGTTACTAATATATAAAAATCTGTATCGGGTGATTTTCCTTCTGACACATCCTCCCTGTCAGCCTCCAGTTCTCACCCAGGGTCGAAACAAACTCTCAGCTCATCCACAAAATTCTCACAACGAGAAGAGTTCCTGGAAATAGTGGGTGCCATCCTAGCCTCTCATTCTAGAATTGCTTTTTATGGGCAGGCCCAAGGAGGCTGGTACGTACTTAATAATCCTAAATCAGGGATATTTTAGATGTATTGGTTATCACCACCTTGGAAAATGGCATGTCTCCTGCACAGAACAGAGCAACGTTTTGCGTACAGCTTTGAGTTGTGCCTGCTAAGAGCACAAGATAAACTTCCACTGATACTGGGGAAAGTGGATTTTGTGTGCCCTTGATGAAATGAGACCATGTTTAAGGTTATGTAAAAGTCAAAGAAGAGTTAAAAAGAAGGCATAGCATTAGCATACGTAATTCTGACACGAGCGTAGAAGGTATTGCCAAGACAGTCTCCAGCGATAAGGCCAGGGCACAGAGTGCTGGTGGAATGGCTTATACTTAAAGGGTGCTGGCTATGTCTGTATCGGCACACTTGATCATTTGTCTAAGCCATATTGATTTTTCTCCTTTCTGCTTGAAGGGGCTCATTTTCAAAAGCTGCAAATAAGCTAATTAACCTAGAGGGCTGGCTTCAGGTTCTTTGGGAAAGGGAAACTTTTAAGTCTAGTAGCTAGTGGAATTATTCATTCAGCAATGGGGAAAATACTGATCATATCTTATTGTTGCCTGGTAGAATTTCATTTTGTGTCCTTTGTTGCTGTGCAAGTTGCCTTTTCAGCCACCACTTGCCATTATTTGTCATATACTTGAACACAGGTCAGCAGTGGAGACTTAAATAATAATAATAATAGTAATAATAATAATAAATTATTATTTATACCCCGCCCATCTGGCTGAGTTTCCCCAGCCACTCTGGGCGGCACCCAATCGAGTGTTAAAAACAATACAGCATTAAATATTAACAACTTACCTAAACAGGGCTGCCTGTTTATTTATAAGTGATGGACAGGTTTCAGGAGAGATCCTGACACGAACAGAGCTCTTTGAATGCAGAAAAAATGCTCAGACTGTTCCTAACACCACAGAAAAACTAAGCCACACCTTGAAAACAATTATTATTCTAACCCAGTTTATTTTCTGTTCCTGGTCAGTGTAGTCACTGGTAGGGAACCTGAAGCCCAGGGGCCAGATGTAGCTCTTCAGGCCTGTCTCTCTGGCCCTGGTAACTCTCATCTCCCCAGACTATAGCCCTCACTGGCCCTGCTTTTACCTCTTGCAAGTCTTTTTTTGCCTTGCTGGAGTGTCAAATGGAGGACAAAGTATGTGAATGTGCAAATGCCCGATTCAGCAGTAAAGACTGCATTTTCCCCAGAAAAGCAGTGGGGCAAATGGAAAACTTCTCAGATCTGTGCCTCAAAAACATAGAACAAGCAAGAAACCTCTTGGACCTGTGCTTTCTGGGCAGGGCCGTCTTTAGCATATGTGCCACCGGGGTGCAAAGATCCACCCAGCTTTTTTTAGGGGCGCAAGTCTAAGCTGCTCAGCTTTTAAGGGGGGGAAGCAAAAACCACTAACATGGAATATATATAAAAAAGTGGCAGCAATAGCTCCGTCTTCCATTTTTGCGATTATACGAAAATGAAACATACCACTATGGGGCAGCACCAGATACATTGATTCTGTAGCTCTTCCGCAAAAGAGAATGGATCCTTTTTTTCTTTTTTTTTTAATAAGTTTTTATTGTTAAAATAGTTCATCATTAATACACATATACATGCATACAAACATACATTTCATACAATCCTTAAAAGTGTTCAAACATACTTACACTCAATCCCACAAATAATTCCTTTCCCCATCACCATCCACCACCCCTCACCCCACCTTTGTGTTTGACTTCCAATCTACTCAATTACAAAATGGATCTTAGAGCCGATCACGGTTAAGAGCTTAGGCGGCTTCAGCGGCGGGCACCTGACACCCCCCAGAATTCGACGCCTGGGTGCCCCGCACCCCTTGCATCCCTGGGTAAAGACGGCCCTGTTTCTAGGCATGGTGCAAGCTGAGGTGTGGATGAGCCCTCACTGTCTCTGCACAAGAAATGTGCCATTTACGGAAACAACTAAGGACTTCTTCTTCTTATTATTATTATTATTATTTATACCCCACCCATCTGGCTGGCCTTCCCCAGCCACTCTGGGCGGCTTCCAACAAAATATTAAAATACCGTAATATATCAAACATTAAAAGCTTCCCTAAACAGGGCTGCCTTCAGATGTCTTCTAAAAGTCTGGTAGTTGTTGTTCTCTTTGACGTCTGGTGGGAGGGTGTTCCACAGGGAGGGCGCCACTACCGAGAAGGCCCTCGCCTGGTTCCCTGTAACTTGGCTTCTCGCAGTGAGGGAACCACCAGAAGGCCCTCAGCGCTGGACCTCAGTGTCCTGGTAGAACGATGGGGGTGGAGACGCTCCTTCAGATATAATGGACATAGCCCCCAAATTTCAGCTCAGCAGTATGTTCTTATTTGTGGTGGCATTAATATTGTCCACATGATCATATTGTCTCATGCCCTATTTCCCACTTAATCCTTACCAACAGTTTGCAGAGACAATTTTGCAGGTATGTGAGTGCAGAAGATTGTTCTCACTAATAACCAGGAATGGGGTACTGGCATTGCACCATAATTCCTCTGCTGGTGTTTAAGCCTTGTATAACTACTTGCTGAAAATAGTTTGGAACAGTGAAAGAAGGTTACTGCCTGTGGTCTGAAGCCACATGACACCCTTCAATGATCAAAGGTTTGAAAATGTTCTATGAAGAGTTTGCGTTTGCACTGGAAATGTGTTGCCCAAATGTACAGTGTTAACAAGATCCCTGGAATGAAGCAAAGGGGTATATTTGTAGACAGCATGTTGGTTTCTTTTATGGAGACATCAGTTTGCCAATTGAAAACGGCCCTTGTTTCTATGCATAGTCTAATTTTAATCTGAAGAGCTAACGTTGCAAATAAGAATTAAAAGATGCCTGGAAGTGTTGCTAAAATGTGTGTACAGATCATAAGAAGAACAACTGAATTAGAGTAGAACTGTAATTGTGAGAAACCAGCATTACATCTCAACAGAGATGTGGAAGGTTTCTATTAGAGTTACTAAATATGCCTTTCCCAGAATACTTACCAGAACCACATCCTTTTTCTTCTTCTTTTCAAATTAGCAGACCTTTATTATATTCTTTCTATTCCATGTGTCTCAGCATAGATGCCAAACAGCTGCAAATGTTCAATCAAATACAGTGGGGGTAGGATGGGGTATTCTAAATTAAATACTTATCAGAAGTTTTAAAATATTCAGTGCAGGTTTGAAAAAGAACATTAGCTGTCACCTTGCATTGCCCTTACCATCATGTCTGTCAAGAAACAGGAAGATAGGTAAGCTTAGCAACCTGAAACATCTTGTTGTGAAGGCAATGATATATGGATGATCCTCCAGAATCTACTTTTAAGGCTGCAAGTAGCTTTTACTTCAGCTAGCAGTGTTGCCTAGGGTATGTCCAGGAGCAATGAATTCAACCCTGCACTGGGATCGCCATTGGATTAACATTTGGCAGTAGTTGTTATATGATTTTAACATTTTTCATCCCAATTGTGTAGGGAAAGACAAGTTGGCAGTGCTGCACAATCATTATTTATTTCAGAATTAAACAATGCTTATGGGTACGCAGTGTGCTTAGTTACATGTAAATGTGATCCGATGTGCGTAAAATTATATGATAAAATTAAAATGGTAAGATGCTCCATAAATGTTAAATAGCAATAATAAAAAATAGCTGAGACTAGGTAGTCCTGTGAGTTGTTTCCATGACTCATTCATAAACAACATCTGACAAGGAAACCTAGAATTTTGAGCAGGCAGAAGGCAAGTGCTGTAGGCCCTCTAGTAATTTTTAGTTATTTATTTATATTTTAAGAATTAATAGAAAATATCAATGCAACAATTACAATACAATAAAACCACACAAAAATCAAAATGGTAATGCAGCTTTGTGCACGATTGAGTCATGTAGCTATCCCACAATTCAAACAAGGGAAATATATGTAATAAAAGATTAATACATATATTTAATTCCAAAGGTGAATAACTTCACAATAAAGGACAGTGCATCTAGCTTACTTCTAATGCACTGCAGTTATTTTTAAAAAGAGTACTTAATCTGAACCAAAGTTGGCCATTTTGGGGAGTCTAGCAAAACAAAACACCATTGCCAATGAAAACAAGCAGGCATGATGTAGAGATGCAGTTCACTTGGACTGCTGTGTTCTGCTAGGATAATGTTTACGCCGATACTTCCCTATCGGCAGATTTCTGTGTTCTGATTATTGTAAGGAACACAACAGAAGAGAAGAACAACTTAACCTATCACACACTATTACTTCAAGTATCCATTAACATATCTCTGCCTCTCTCTTTAACATTCAGTCTTCATCCTTTCATTTCCTCTTCTTAAACATTTAAGTATCAGCAGTGCCAACATCTGACAGAAGCCAAAATATTACTGCTTTACAAGATGTAGAGCAGCTCATCAGCAAAACACATGCCTTGCTGAACACCTTTCCAAATAGATCTGAGAGGAACAACAGATTGCGGCAATTAAAAGAGTCTCTCAAGCACTTCAGACCACAGGTACCTCAGCTGTGCATTTCATATTAATCCAAACCTTCCAAATGATAAAACTTGACACCAGAAGGTCTTTTATTAAGGTTCCACATTATCAGCTTCCCTAGCAAAATAAAAAATAAAAATAGAATAGAATACATAACGCGCATGTGCATCTTAGTATAATTCCTCTAGAAGAAAAGCTGTCATATTAGAGCAGCAAGAAAACCCTGAGGTACATAATGAGCACAATTAGTCTGCAAATACACTGATTCATTAACTGCTGTATAGACAATGTAATATCTGTTCAATCTGCCTATCTCTCCATGTATCCATATATTGAATGATGAAGTAACTGGAGCAGTCCAATAGGGAAATGACAGCAAGTGACATTTTTATTTTAATATATGGTCTTGAAGCAGGCAACAGGATTTGCTTGAAACCCTGTGCCATCAGTGTAGCCCCTCATGCTGAGAGAAACATCCCCCCCCCCCAATAATTTCCAAGTCCCTGCTGCTGTTTATGAACTCATTTGGACAACTTGTAAGATCCAGGTTGCATATATATGCAGATCTGAGTCTTGAGACAAGTCCAAGCAGATCCAGAGCCAGAAAAATAGGTGCAGTGTTGACTGAATTCACTGAATCAAATGTGTGATGTAGCTTCAAAAGCGCTAGAGGAGAGCGTGGAGAAAGAAAATGGTGGGGCAAAAGAAGCAGACAGAGCCAGAAAGCTGGTAGGTTGTCTTGGAACACTAGGCAAGGATGAAAGTTGGCATACTTGGCTAGAGGCCTGACAATTTTGCAGGAATGAAGTAGAAAATATGTAGGATAACCTCCCAGTACATTTTAAACAAGCCAGTGCTTCCAACGCCTGCCACTTCTGTTTTTATCGCAGTGTCTGATTCAGTGTTACGTAAAGGGCAAATGTCACATTTGTAAGGCATTAAGATTAATTAAATTATGCAATTGCTAAGTGGCCTACAGTGGTGCAAAATTTCAGGATGGGCAGCTTCCAAGCATCAAGATGACATTTGTTGATGGTTTGCAAAGCAGACCTCTTGAAGAAGGCTCTTGATGTTGGCATGGGCCCTCCCTGAATCCATGTTGTAATGGTTCTAGGGGTTGCTCGTGCATAAGCAGGTACCTATCTCCCCAGCTGGGTGCAAACACCTGGCTGGGTTGCCAAAGTGAACCTTTTTCTGTCCGGACAGCCACTCACCCGTGGCTGACTCAATCGCTGGCAGAATCCGTGAGTGGGCGTTTCTTAAACTTTTTCCAGCAAATAAGTTCTTTGGCGCCTAGTTTCCGCCTACCCTCTCTGCGCGGAAGCCTTCTGTGCAGGGAGGGCGTGGGCAACCGAGGACCCCTACTCTCCCCGCTGGTCCCAGGCAAGGAGTCATGAGACCGCCTCGCCACTTCCCCCAGCTGCCCCCCTTCTCCACTGGTGCTACGCTGATTCTCTTCCCCAGAAGATGGGCTGCTCCTCCCTATCCCTGGACGCTCTCTGGCATCCCTCTGGCTTTTGCTCTCCCCCTCCAGTACTGATGGCAGTTCCCTGACACATGTGCTGCATGGATATGTATTAAGCTAACTTGAAATTAGATTCAGTTCACATTTCAGGCAAACCTAAGTAATTCACACTTTCTGAAACCACGAAGCAGAACGCAGCCATCCTTTGAAAGTTGCATTTCTCTGTATTTTGAAATGGAGCTCTCGGCCATGTGACCAAGAGAGTTCTACACTTTCCCTTTTTGTTATGTATATCTCTAGATTTACTCCCCCTATGTATATATGTAAATAGTAGTGCAACCAGGAGATTCCTTACCCTATCAAAGTCTATAGTGTGTTGCTGCCAACTGGAACAGAGAATAGGAGGACAGGACAATGCGAAACAGACCTTTCAGGTGTTCAGTAACTGCTCAGAGGGTTCAGCAGGCAGCAATCATTTTCCTCCACATGATTTTATCCATGCATAGGGATTAAACTACTTTATGCACTGGGAATCTGTCCGGTAGACAAATATTTCTAGCGTTTGTCTCGTTTGTAGGGTGCGGGGGGGCAGTTTACACACCGTCACCATTTGAACAAATTGATTGGTAAAGGTAAAGGGACCCCTGACCATTAGGTCCAGTCGCGGACGACTCTGGGGTTGCGGCGCTCATCTCACTTTATTGGCCAAGGGAGCCGGCATACAGCTTCCGGGTCATGTGGCCAGCATGACTAAGCCGCTTCTGGCGAACCAGAGCCGCGCATGGAAACGCCGTTTACCTTCCTGCCGGAGCGGTACCTATTTATCTACTTGCACTTTGACGTGCTTTCAAACTGCTAGGTTGGCAGGAGCAGGGACCGAGCAACGGGAGCTCACCCCGTCGCGGGGATTCGAACCGCCGACCTTCTGATCGGCAAGCCCTAGGCTCTGTGGTTTAACCCACAGCGCCACCTGCGTCCCAATTGATTGGTAGAAGGACTCAAATGTTTGAACTACTTCTCACTCAATACTACATGGAACAGTCCAGGGGAATAAGCAGCCATTTGCCCTGACAATATATCCAAGATTGCCTTATAAATAGCCTTGAGACAAATGTAAACGGCAATCCATAAATAAACCAATTATTAGAGTGAAGAAAATGATTAAGTCATTGTTCTTCATGGTAACTTTAAAAAAAATAAAAATAAAAATCTTTCTGCTAATGTAATAATGTTTAAAAGTTAATTCCAATAACATTCATGAATTTCATTCTTTTGATAGCCAGGGCAACAAGAATTATTCTAGGTTCCTTAATTAAACCTGAAGAATGAGAGAGAAAGTTTGTGTGAGTGTCCTTCCTATCCTTGTTTGTTTTTACAACATTTAATTAGCATAAGAATAAATATCTGCAGTGAGTGTTGATTTTTGTAATTGTTGTGTGCTTCAATAACCTTATGGAACACGCACTTACTGTTTCAGGTGTAGTAGCAATGCATATGCAATGACCATGCTGCTCCCACTGCCTCAGCTTCTATCCATTTGTTGTTGTTTAGTCATTTAGTCGTGTCCGACTCTTGGTGACCCCATGGACCAGAGCACACCAGGCACTTCTGTCTTCCACTGCCTCCCGCAGTTTGGTCAAACTCATGCTGGTAGCATCGAGAACACTATCCAACCATCTCGTCCTCTGTCGTCCCCTTCTCCTTGTGCCCTCCATTTTTCACAACATCAGGGTCTTTTCCAGGGAGTCTTCTCTTCTCATGAGGTGGCCAAAGTATTGGAGCCTCAGCTTCAGGATCTGTCCGTCCAGTGAGCACTCAGGGCTGATTTCCTTCAGAATGGATAGGTTTGATCTTCTTGCAGTCCATGGGACTCTCAAGAGTCTCCTCCAGCACCATAATTCAAAAGCATCAATTCTTTGGCGATCAGCCTTCTTTATGGTCCAGCTCTCACCTCTGTACATCACTACTGGGAAAACCATAGCTTTAACTATACGGACCTTTGTTGGCAAGGTGATGTCTCTGCTTTTCAAGATGCTGTCTAGGTTTGTCATTGCTTTTCTCCCAAGAAGCAGGCGTCTTTTAATTTCGTGGCTGCTGTCACCATCTGCAGTGATCATGGAGCCCAAGAAAGTAAAATCTCTCACTGCCTCCATTTCTTCCCCTTCTATTTGCCAGGAGGTGATGGGACCAGTGGCCATGATCTTCATTTTTTTGATGTTGAGCTTCAGACCATATTTTGAGCTTTCCTCTTTCACCCTCATAAAAGGTTCTTTAATTCCTCCTCACTTTCTGCCATCAAGGTTGTGTCATCTGCATATCTGAGGTTGTTGATATTTCTTCCGGCGATCTTAATTCCAGCTTGGGATTCATCCAGCCCAGCCTTTCGCATGATGAATTCTGCATATAAGTTAAATAAGCAGGGAAACAATATACAGCCTTGCCGTACTCCTTTCCCAATTTTGAACCAATCAGTTGTTCCATATCCAGTTCTAACTGTAGCTACTTGTCCCACATAGAGATTTCTCAGGAGACAGATGAGGTGATCAGCCACTCCCATTTCTTTAAGAACTTGCCATAGTTTGCTGTGGTCGACACAGTCAAAGGCTTTTGCATAGTCAATGAAGCAGAAGTAGATGTCTTTCTGGAACTCTCTAGCTTTCTCCATAATCCAGCGCATGTTTGCAATTTGGTCTCTGGTTCCTCTGCCTCTTCTAAATCCAGCTTGCACTTCTGGGAGTTCTCGAATCCATCCATCCATCCCTCCATCCATAGTGCAGGTAAATGGAAAGGCTGGATATGTTGGAAAAATCATCTCATAATAGGCCCAAGAAATCCAGTGTTCCACTGATCCCAGGGAAACAGGTGGAAACAAGACAGAAATGCTTGCTTCATACTTATGAGGGTGAAACACATTTATTCCCCCAGCAGCCCAAACTAATCACAAGTCACTGTGACATTTCCCTGTAGCTAAGCAAAGTACTACAATGTAGTTGGAGACCGGAAACCAAAATGGTTGAACTCGCTATCCTGTACCCCCCTTACCTGAGAGAAAGTCCCAGTGAAATCAGTAAGACTTGTATCTGAGTCAATATGCATAGAATTGCACTTGTCAGGCATGTATCTAATAGCAACACATATGTTTTAACACACCTGTGTTCTTAGCATGTTGTAGAATACATGCCTGGGGAGCTGAAGTGACTAGATTGGTCATGTGCACAAAATAAGTGGCTTCAAGGGAAAGCCACAAGGCATCCACAAAGACAGAAGCCTGTTACTTGCAGACAGTGCCGGATTTACATATAAGCTAAACAAGCTATAGCTTAGGGCCCCACTCTCTTGGGGGCCCCCAAAAAATTTAAAGGGAAGAAAACTGGATGTACATTTCTAAAATATAAGATAAAAAATAAATAAAATACAACCTACATACAGCAACAGTGTTGTGTGTTGTTTAGGCTCCTATGATGTAAGTAATGGGCCCCGCCTGCTAGCCTGCTCCCAAAAATATCACTGGTTTGCTCATTTCTATATATAGGGTGCCTATATTCTGCATGGACTGGTTGCATGGCAACATGTGCAAATGACTTTAGATACCTATTAGGTCCATAAATTACCATATAGCATATATTCAACACATAAAACAGCGACAATTTGTTGTTGACAAAGGACAGCTGGACATATAAAGGGCCCCATTACCTTCAGTAGCTTAGAGCCTCTTCAAACCTAAATCCGGCCCTGCTTGAAAGGAGAACAATAGAAATATGAAGTACTATTTTAAAAAAATTAACACATAATCTCTGTGTGCCATCTCTTTCTTGGTATTTAATGAGTAGCTGTGAGAGAATCGCCTGAGGCTAAATCAAGGCAGCCTAACATACAAGTGGATCATTAATATTTCTGACAAGCTAACTGTATAGAAGTCTTCATCTTGTTTGCATAAATGATCATTTGTTTTAACAAATAATCGTGATTTCCCATACAAGCTGTGTATCCATCTGTAGTGTTCGCGTATAATGTGATATTTGTGGATATTTAAATAAATGGGATAAATAATGTAAATTTGTTTTAATTGCAGTGATGATTAAGACTGCATTATTTCTCCATTTTAATAAATTGTTTATTTAAAAAAAAATCATTCCAGCAGCAACCTATCATACTTTTCCCACAAACACAGCTATTTCATAGAACTGAACATTTTGTTGTTGTTGTTGTTGTTGTTCCTATTACAGTAAGGTTGTTTTTTGGGGAGGAATTGCAGGATATCAAGTAGTTGTGCTGACACTGAATGTGCTCATACTGACTAATTTTTCTGCTTACAATAATATATCCCTGCATATTAGCTAGATATTAAACTTTCATCTACATATTAAATATGTAGCATGATAATTTTGTACAGTCAGGCATTTTTAGTACCAGTAAAATGTGGCAATATGTAACCATGCACAATTTAGATGTGTGTTTACAGTTGCAGACTTTATATACTATATATATTTTTATATCTATCTATCTGTCATCTATCTATCTATCTATCTATCATCTATCTATCTATCTATCATCTATCTATACTGGTCGAAGAATGCATACTTTGTGTGCATAATGGTGCAGCTTCAATCTCCAGCATTTTAGGCTACTATTCCAACCCCACTTACTTACTTCTGATTAACCATGGTTGGGATTGCGTTGTTAAAGGACCTCTGGCAGCATGGCTGGGAGAGACATGTGCATAATGGTTTGGATCCTTTGCCAGGCATAATGCACAGTACTTGGCTATATGGACCAACAGTATTACTCACTAATATTATGGATGGAGGAGAAATTTCATTCAGTTTGCTTTTAGAGGTGAACCGACCTAGTTGTCACTTTCTGAAACAATTCATAAACTGAAACCCAGCCATCCTTCAAATTTCATACTTCTCCATATTTCTCAGTGCACTTTTCCAGAGAAACCATGGGTGCAAAAATGCATGTACTGGGCTGCAGTGTGCATAAGAATGCATGCATTTATGAACACAACATACAAAAAATGCATTTTATTAGGGTAAATAGCTTTGCAAAAAAAAATGTGTCTAATAGGCACAATTGCATACAAACATATGTATATTAGGATAAACTCACTGGTGAATTTTGGCAAGGATTTAAAAAAATACCCACACAAACTGATGTGGAAACATGGAAAACTGAATTTAAGACTGGAAGGATGGGAAACTGAGAGAAACCAGAATGGACAGATTCACACACACACCCCATTCTAAGGCTCATAGAAAGTTTCACAAGCAACGGCCTCTCCTCTCTATTCACTTTGATTTGGGAGATGCTTTGACTGCACATTCTTTGGCTCTGAAGAGGGTGTGGGTTGGCACTTGCACTGCAAATGCACACATTTGGTGCCTCTGGGTGCTAAAAATGCTTGATTTGGTAAATCTGTGTTGCTCTTTTGTGCAATCCCACCATGTAAATAGGGGGAGGGGCCCTGCTGGGCTCGCCCTGATTGGTACATTCAGTAAGGGTTTTGTTCACTTCTATCTGACAAGATGTCTGAAAAGAGGCACCTATACACATATATCTGAATGCACCTAGGTTCCCCTTTTCATATGTCCCACTGAAAGCACAGATACCAGCGGTGGAGCGAGTAGTAGTAGTAATTATTATTATTATTATTATTATTATTATTATTATTAGTACCCTGCCCATCTGGCTGGGTCTACCCAGCCACTCTGGGTGGCTTCCAACAAAGATTAAAAATACATTAAAATGTCCCACATTAAAAACTTCCCTGACAGGGTTGTCTTCAGATATCTTCTAAATATCAGGTAGTTGTTTATCTCTTTGACATCTGATGGGAGGGCGTTCCACAGGGCGGGTGCCACTACTGAGAAGGCCCTCTGCCTGGTTCCCTGTAGCTTTGCTTCTTGCAGTGAGGGAGCCACCAGAAGGCCCTTGGCGCTGGACCTCAGCGTCCGGGCAGAACGATGGGGGTGGAGATGCTCCTTCAGGTGTACTGTGCCAAGGCTGTTTAAGGCTTTAAAGGTCAACACCAACACTTTGAATTGTGCTCGGAAACGTAGAATTCAACGCCCGTAGGATGTGGCCCCAACAGCTGTGGTCTGTCCCTTCCATGGGCATGAGGAAGGTATGAATGAAAAGGGATTCTGCAACTGTTGAATCATGTTATAGTTGCCTTTTCATTTTTTTCTTTTCTCAGTTTGCACAAGCACTCTTATGTCAACTGCAGCACCCATTTCCATTATCAGGGATGTTCAGTTGGACCTCCAACCACCTTGACAGATGTTGCAGTGCTCTGCTGGTTCCTGCATTATACTCCTCATGTTATATTCCTCATACATGAGCTATAAAAAGAAAGGAAAAAGCCAATCATAATGTACACATCAACCCTGTTTCACTGATAAATTGTGTAGAAACAAGATAGAGTTATACCTATACAGTGGTACCTCGGGTTAAGAACTTAATTCGTTCTGGAGGTCTGTTCTTAACCTGAAACTGTTCTTAACCTGAGGTACCACTTTAGCTAATGGGGCCTCCCACTGCCACTGCGCCGCCACCGTGTGATTTCTGTTCTCATTCTGAAGCAAAGTTCTTAACCCGAGGTACTATTTCTGGGTTAACGGAGTCTGTAACCTGAAGCGTCTGTAATCCGAGGTATGTATGCAACTCAAACCTACAGTAGCCAAATAAACTAGGTAGTTTGGGATTTATTTTTTTCAGACCAAGACCAAAGAAGTTAGCTCAGTGCTAATTTGTTTGATCATATTCTTTAAATATAATTTATATTCTCACTATTGGAGGGTTCAAGTAAAGTCATCCATTTTCTTAGTAGCTTTGCATATAACTATGTATGTGATTTTACTAATTTGACACTGCCTGAGACCTTGCTGTTATAAATGGCGAGAATGTTCTCCAGTCTTCATGGAGAAATGTCAAACTTTTCATGTTGTCATGAGAATAATCCAAACTAATGCAGAGCTTGGAAACAAATAATTATCTGACAACATGAAACAGAATTAACATGCACTAGAGCATGTCATGAACATTTCCTTCAGCAAACAAGCAAGGTAATTGCTGTCGGAGTACAAAGCAGGAAAAAAAGGGTTTTGTTCACTTCTATCTGACAATTATTCGCTTAACCCATCAGAACATGCTTCCTCAAAATGGTGCCATTCAAGGGCTGATGGAGTGAGACAAGCTTCCGGATTGCAGACACGTCTCATTTCACACTTCCTAGGTCTGATCAAACAGAATGTTCTTGCCCTGTTATTACTAGCCTCAAAGCTGGCAGGTGCAAATGTTTAAGCAGGACAGTTCTATCACAGGTTCATGCTGATCAGTCATTAATTCCACAAATTTATCTCGGAAAGAGTTTGCCCTCATATCTGCACAGCCCTGCTGAAAACCACACTGCGTAAAAAGTTTTCTGATGAATTTGGTAAGAGTATAAGAAGTGATTAGTAGCTTATTGGCTTGTTTCAGTGATTTGTTGTGATTGGGTTCACCGAAGATGAAGCAACGTATAAATTTTCAAAATAAGTAACAGTCCTGCTAGATCTTCCAGGGAGTACACAACTGGGCAGGGAAGCAACCATCTTCCTCATTGTATACCCCCAGTCTCTGATACTCACAGATATACTGCAAGTCACCATGGAGACTATTCCACTATATCTGTTCTTCAGAGGGAGAGTACCATCACTTATGTAGCCAACATCATACCACCTGTGTACCAAAGGGGGAGGTATCAGCATACCTAGGGAAACCATGAGATTTGCAGAAGTGCAAAATAATAAAAAAAACAACCCACCGCTAAGGTGTAATGAGGACATTTATATGGTAGTGAACTGCTGGCTGACTGTTGCAGATGGACAAATCTTTCAGTGCTGTGTACCTCAGTTATTTTTTTTTTCTCCCCATTTTGAGTTTGGTTAACTAGATTTCCGCATTGGATTGTTATTTTTGTATAAAAACCCTTCCTAAAAATTTGTCAGCATTTCTCCAAATATGTACATTTTGGGATGCGTTTTTGCAGAATACATGAATTTTTGCAAGTGGTTTTCCCCATAATGCATTTAGCGGACTGCCGTGGGTGTCCATTTTGTATTGCTTTTTAAATATACTGTTTCAGTATATTTTGTATATCACCCTGAGTCATATGTGGAAGACAATAACAATCTTTTGTGTACACTTTTCACTAATATATGTGTTTTTATGCACACGTCTCCATAATATTCACATTGTTGTACATAATTTCTTGCAGTACAAAATTTGGAAAAGTGTGAATTAGAGGATAGGTGCATTTTTTGTTTCTATACTGTTTCAAGAATGTGAATTGTGCAGATTTGCATTAAGGTGCCAAACAAACAAAATTTCTTCTCTATCCCTACTAATTTATTAGTATTTCAATCCCATCTTTCAAACACAAAACATTCATTGGTGCCCAAAGCTACCATCTCCCCCCTTTTCTCCTCTGAAAGGCCCCACACAACGTCCTTGGGCTGGAGGAGGTGGAGTTGATAGTAAACCCCCCCCCTCCAGACCTGCTGGTGAAAGATGAGTAATAAAGATAAAAATTAAAAATATAATAAAGATGATGATGGTTATGATAATACACAGTTACGGTACTTGTTTACTTAAAAAAAACCCCTGAAAATATTAGTTTCCTTAATATAATTTTGATAATATTGCCCATCATTCCAGGAAGGCATCCATTTAAAATAGCCATGTGCTATATAGAAATCCAGGCTAAAACAGCTTTAGGAATCCTGTAGGCACTAAAGCTGGCATAGATGACTAGCTTTTATTTGATCCCTTGCTTCTAAAACTTTCTTTTGTTTGATCCCTTGCTTCTAAAATATCTTCACATTATAGGTACAGAACCTGTGAAGTAAAAGACTTGAAAGTCCGAAAGATGATGAAAAGATTAACAGCCAGAACAAATGCATGTTTACTCAAATGTAAGTCCCTGCAGAGTTCAGTGGGCCTTACTTCCTGGCAAGCATGCCTAGGATTGCAGCCTTAAACCATGAAATGATAAAAAGAATTAGATGAGGAATGGCATGAATGGTTTTTAGAACAATGCATGCCATGAGCTTTACTGAGAATACCAGAACTATTCAATGTACAATTTTATTTTAAAATTGAAAAAAGAAATCCAAACGTATTAAGAGAATGTTATTTAACTGTATTAGAAGTCTATTGAAATTAATGTCAAGAAACTATTAGCATGTCAGGGTAGCGGCTATAACTCAGTGGTAGAGCACAGACTTGGCATATAGAGAGCCCCAGATTTAATCCCTAGCATATCCAGTGTTTTCAAAAGATGATATACTTGAGATCCAGGCAGCCACTGCTGGTCAGAGTACTTGTACTGTACTGTATACCAGGTCGATAGACAAATGATACAGACAAATTGGCTAAGGTTGCTTCCTATGTGTCTCTAAGCAAAGATCACACTTTTAAGTCATTTGCATAAGGATGCTTTCTTGCATCATTTGTGCAAAAGTCAGCAGTGGCATTTGCTCATCCCATTAGACGCCAATACATAATTTGCTACGGCATATTAAAAAAGGAAATTAACTGCCAAAGTCTTGCTGAAAGATCATGCTTTTGGTTAGTAAATGATCCATGCCAAATGTCTTTCTGGCCTTCAGGAAAGCATCAGCAAGTGAGAGCCAGGATTCCACTCTCAATCTTTGTAGATGATTAAAGTGGGGGGGAGCAGGACAGTTCTGGATGTTTCTGTTGTTTTGCAGTGATTGCCTACTGGGGGGATTTGAATGCAAAGGTTTGCTGAAGGTTACCACAACACTCAAGTGAAGAGGCATTTTGCAAAGCAATTGCCATACAGAATTCAGGCCTCTATATTCCAAGCACGCACTATTAGTCAGCTTTATTTGAATGGGATCCTTGTAAGACAAGTGTGGCATAGTGGAAAGCATATCAGACGAGGCTGTGGAGAGCTGGGTTCAGAATTGATGATGGATTACTTTTATTACTATGAATCTTCTCTGTAAGGGTCATTAATGTTGTTACACGGTATCCTTCTGGCTTGCTAGAATAAATCTAACACTATATGAGGGGGGAAGGAGTAAATTAGATAAGTTCTGTTCATATTTATATTTATCTACTGCATATCAGGTTGTGTGCATTCTATCCAGCCCCATATATCAATTCAATTTTGGCTTGATTAGTAAAGTTTCACTTCTGTCTCCTTGTTACACTAGAAAACAGACACACTTAGGTTGTTGTCATGGTCCCTGTTTCTAACAGTGTAGGGTTAAGAAACTGAAGCTGTGGTCTCTGGGTGTAATACTGTATCCTTTCACAGAAGGACAGACAATAAACTAGCCCTTAAGGTATGCTGGCAAGCTCCCAGGTCTTCTTCCATATCATTGTTCTTCATTTCCAGTCCTACAGTGTTGTTTGGTATACCCTCTCAAAGTTCTCCTAAATGATGGATGTGTTGTGTTCTGCACAGAGTCATACACAGCAAGGCCTGAGACAGCAAGTAGGGAAACGTATCCTGTCTTCAAGATACCACACAGGCTAGAATTGCATTGGATGCCTTTCCTAGCATCTCATTTGCACTTACAGATCTTGATCCAACAGAGGAATCAGCATATGGAACCTTTTACCAAATGGTTTTGTTCTTGCAAAGCTTAACTTGCTTATCCCTTTTGCCAGTAACATTTCAGAAATCTCAGTAGAGAAAGTGAAACATTTTGAACTCTGCAGGTGAAGGTGATCAGAGCAAAAGGAAGTTACAGGTTGGGAGGTAAAATCTGTATGTGGTAGTACAGTTGATCTTTTCAAACTAAACAGGCAGTCTGGGAGAATTTCCATACAGTATGAGATGGTTATTAGAATTAACGCAATACCAGCACTACAAAACAGGTTGCAGAGGTGGGACAAAACTGGTTTTCTTCTCCTGAAAAGAGTGCAGTAAAAAAATTGCACAAGAAAAGCAGCTGTGCTCAGTTATTACGCGATGCACACAAATGTCTAAGTGAAGCTCATTCAAATTGCCAGACTATGTGGAATGACATGAAAATACGTCCCATGGAATTCAGTAGGGAGCATAGTCAGAATCAGGCTCTTGCCATGGCCAGAAATGAGTCGTAAGTGCTGAATAACTCTTAACAGGATTTTCTGCCTTTCACAGAGAGTAAATATGACTTCTTTCAGTGGCAAGCAGTCATATAAACCTGCATTTAATTATACATTGGCTCCGTAAAACATAAGCATTTATTCAACAGGAAGGCCGTAAAAAGCTGACTGTGTCTAGTTATCTTACAGCCAAAACACAACAGAAATCTATGAGACAATGAAGCAATCCTTCATCATGTATAAAAATACTTTTAAAAGCAAGCTCGTTCTACCATGTCGGAATGACATCAGGCTTTCAGATAATGAATAATAGTAATGATGAACATCAAGCTGCTTGTTTAAAAATAAAATTGAACTACAATTGGATATTGTCATGTGGACACAAATCATGTCTCTGATGCCCATCTGTAAAAAGTGTGACACTGTGAACTTTTTGCAATAGGGCTGAATAATTACCCTGTGTTTCTCCAAAAGAAAGGAGCATTTGTTGATGATACATGCTTTTGTTGCCTCCCATGAAAGATTGTGATGAATCACTGAATGGTGTGTAATGTAAGTATATGTCAACATACTCAGTATGTGTCTAGTCTTACCACCTACCTCCTCCATTGTTTGAATGCTGTGAGCATAAGAAAGCAATTGTCCATTTCTTGCAGTGTTCACCATTGTCCAGTCTTCAGGGAGACAGCTAGTGGGTCACCTAGGAGTAATAATAATAATAAAATGAACAGTGGGAGGGGGAGTATTTAGTGACTACACAGTCTCTTTTGATGAAAAAAGGGGGAGGAGATGTTATGGGGAAAACTGATAATCCTTTCTAATTCCTGCTATACACCCCGTAACTAGAACAGCTATACAATACTGACGTTTCAAACCATTCAAAATGAAAGCAGCCCAAGCAAAATGATGATTGTTGTAAATGATCATACAAAGGGAAGCTGAAGTTTTGAGACTAAAGGTAGAAAAAAACCCCTCAAAATTTTCAGTGATGTTTATGCTTTTCATCCCACTTGCGCTAGTGGAGGCCTTGAAAAGCAAACAACAGCTTCAGAAAGGCTTGTCAGAACTATAGAAGAGGAAGAGCTAAATTCTCCCTCCCTACCTGCCGTGGTCCCAATACTTCTCTCTGGCTGATATTTGCATAACAAACAAAAAAAAATGTTATACTGATTGCAAATAGGTTGATTGCATTGTGGCCCTCTGTATGATTGTATTGTAGAGTTGAGAGGGACTCCAAGGGTCAGTGTTGAACTCCAACTCCTATCAGCACCAACATCAGCCTATATTGCCTGGGAACTATAGTCTAACAACGTCTGGAGCAGCACTATGTAGTTCCTCACCCTGTCCTAAGGAAAATACCCAGAAGTCTTTCTTTGCAGCCCGATCTTCATTTCCTCTGCCTCCATCTTAAGGAGGGAGGTCTTGGCAAACAAAAGAACAAAAAAAAAGAGGACTACTGTGGTCCCATCAGTAGCCTTCCAGCATTCTGATAGTCAGCCTGCCTCTACTACTACCCTTCCTCCCAAACAGAATTTTTGTGTATGTGGTGCATCCTGCAGCAGTACAGGAGCCTCAAGGCTTTAGAGTCCAGAATCTCTACTTGAGGAAAACAAGTAAAAATCAACATATGTGGCAGTTTTCCCATAAGTCTTTGACCTCAAGATGGTGGTGTGTGTCCTGTAAAAAGGACCAAAAGGAAGTACATATATTAGGCTCCAGAATTTGGTTTTATGTGATGGCCAGCCACTTGAACAGCTTTAAAAGAATGGTGAATAAGGTTGCTAATGCCTAATACTAGTAGTGATGGTTGTATTACCTCCAGGATCCAAGGCAGTATGTCTCTGAATACCAGTTGCTGGGGAACACAAGCAGGAAGAGTGCTCTTCCGCTCCCATAGGAATCTGGTTGTCTGTTATGGGACCAGGATACTGGACCGGATAGGTTTTTGTTATGATCCAGTAGGGTCCTTATTCTGTTCTTATGAGCCACATCTATAGCTAGCCTTATCCCTGGGGGTTTTCACTGAACATTCATTGTGTCATATTCCAGCTCCTAGCCGATGCAATTACTGACTTCAGGAAAGTGGGGAAAGGAAGTGGCTGAAAAATGACAGCCCCCTGCACAACCTAACATCAGAGAAGCTGCATGTGAAAGATGCTGTAAAGTGAAAGATTGACGTTGGAGAGGGAAGGAGATTTCACTGAGCCACATGTGCGTTCCAGGACCTCAAATGCCCAGGGTCTCATTTATGAGCTCTTCGATAACGTCCCACCTTCCATTCAGTGACTCTGTGCTGTTTGATATGGGCTGATATGAAATTGCAAGAACATGGCTTCCAATGGGCAAACGGGCCAATGAAATAAGGAAACCCCCCCCCCCCCAGCACCTTTCCTTTGAAGACTGTAGAAAATCATTAAAACGATAGCCAACATTTTATTTTACGTTTTAGGGGGCGACGGAGAAAACAAACTTAAAGTTGGAAAGAATGGCTATCAGGGACGGCGGCAGTGGGAATGGAATGAATGAAGAGGTGGGATCCAGCGGAGAATGTGATGATGAGGATGGATGTCAAGGATCTGGTGAGAGGAGCCTCACGAAAGGTAGGTCCAATAGTTTTGCATAGATTCACTAAGCTGTGTTTGACTTTTATCTCATCCAGGTACTACACTAACCCTTGGATAGGTAACCTGTAGCCTTCCAGATGTTGCTAAGACTCCAACATGACCAATGGGTGGGTGGTGTAGTGCAGCAACATCTGGAGAGCCGCAGGCTCCCCATTTCTGTGCAAAACAATGATTTGATGCTATGGGAACGAACCTAGTCTCCTCCTGGACTCCCTGCCACCACTACTGCCCCATCTTCTTATGTGGCCTTCAAAAACATTTTTCTTCCCATTTTAGCAGCTTCTTGTGTTGTGTGGGCCAGCTATTGTTGCTTAACATTAGCTGTGAGATTCAAAACAAGCCAGCTTCAAACCACGGGCTGTGAATCGGGCGTGCTGGAACTAGTTTGGGCATGGCAGGAAGGCATGATGCTTCCATACTGCTTCTTTCAGCTGCACGAATGGTAAGCACGCATGCCCAGGAGGAAGCTAGGCTCCTTCACGTAGCACTAAGCCATGGTTCAGCGTGAAGTCTAACCACAACCACTGTGACTTAAGCCTTTCTTGGATAGTACTGTGGCTCCACAAATTTTAAAATAACAACTGCTAGTTCTTTTGACTTGAACATAGTTGAAATAAGCAAGCATAGCACTTGAACCAAAGTTTTGCCATTTGATTATGCTATTTTACTAAAGGTGTATTGCCTGTCTGCTCATCCACAGTTCATTGTCTTCTCTGGTGTTTCTGTAAAGGAATGGTGACTTGTTTGTGGGGCAGGGCATGCGTTATGGATAATGTTGATGGAGTAAACGTCTAAGCCTAAGGCAGTGTGCTGCTTTATAGGATAGGAGCTATGTTTCATCCGTGATTATAGGTTCTTCACCTTAGGCCATACTGCAGTGGTGACTTCTAATTTAAAGCCATTATTTCTACGTTAATGTGCATTCTAGAAAACCCTGTGCAATGTTTTCCTTCCTGTGTTTTCCAGCCGGGATTTTAGACTTGTTAAGTGCTTTAAGTAACATGTTTTCTCTTCAAAGCGGTGCAAATTAAACAGCAGCCAGGTGCTACTAAGTATTTTTTAATTGACTATTAAACTATTTAAATGCTATAGCTGTGCCAGAATCTACCAAGGCTCTATTGTCTCTCAGACACTCAGTAATGTAAAATGAAAAGCACTGAAAACTTGTCCAATAGTTGGCTCATCTACACAATATGTGAAATCTGCATTCCCCCCTCCCCCTGATATTGCCACAGATGGAAGTGAGAAAGGGAGAAAAATGTTTTTTCATAACTAGTGATGAAATAATTTGGTAGAAACCATATATTCCAAAAATATAGTTCATATAAAGTGTTGCACATGCTTTATATTTATAGCATTAACAGCAGCAATTCCACCTTGAAAAAATTATAATGGTATTTTGTAATTAACTCTAAAGTAGTGTTATGTGTTTAGGCCGCTAGCTGTAAATCTGTTTTGCATATTCTGATGCAATTAAGAGAGAGAGTGGGAGTCATCTAATTAAAGGGCTCCTTTGCTTTTACAGTAGTATGATTTTTCAGAATCCTAGTAATTTCAATCCATTGTCAGTTTTGTATAATGCTGTAAACCTTGGTCTATTTAAATTGGTACCATAGTGTGGATGTGTGTATTTCACAGCTTGAGACATATCCAGAATAATTGTTCCATTTATATTGTTAGCACTAGTTTGAGCTTTCTGTCTGCCCTCTCTTAGCAGCCACCCTAATCTAATGCAGAATTTGGTGCGACAGTGCTAGCACATAGAATGTTTGTTCACGATTGGCCACCCCCAAATTGCCATGGCTATCTGAATAGGGTTAACTGGAAAGGAAGGTCAATTGTTTAGAAGAAGAAGAAGAAGAAGAGTTTGGATTTGATATCCCGCCTTTCACTCCCTTTAAGGAGTCTCAAAGCGGCTAACATTCTCCTTTCCCTTCCTCCCCCACAACAAACACTCTGTGAGGCGAGTGGGGCTGAGAGACTTCAGAGAAGTGTGACTAGCCCAAGGTCACCCAGCAGCTGCATGTGGAGGAGCGGAGACTCAAACCCAGTTCCCCAGATTACGAGACTACCGCTCTTAACCACTACACCACACTGGTTTACAAAGATGTGGGGGGTGGAATCAAATTGCTTGGATTCGTTTTAGAGGGGGCATTTATTTTAGTTGCAGGGAATGAAAAGCTTTTGCAGTCATGCGCCTTTGAGGGTGATAGAGGGCTTCCTCTCCTCTCTCTGCTGGTTCCAGCTTCTCCTGGTTCTGGAAGTGAATGTCATGGCTCCAGATACTGGAAATGGAGGAAAGCACCTTCACACAGTGCAAAAGCTCCAATCACTGTGACTTTAAGAATTGAAGGGAACGTGGTGGGGGAGGGGAGAAGTTACCTGCCCCCCTCACAAGCAGTGGCATTACAAAGATAAAAAGAGGAGGACTTGTCACCATTGCTGCCCCTAAGGTAGGCAGTCTCACCTGATTTGGCGAGATGGTGTGCCCTCTACTTCCAAAATTCCCCTCATTTGGGGGGTGGGGGTTGGGGGCAGGGTAAATAGTACCCAGATGTTGAGGGGAAGAGGAAAAGGAGAACGATTCATTACGTGCATATGCTATGTTCAGTTATCAAAAAGTGATAATTCCTCGAGAACAGTCATACCTTGGGTTACAGATGCTTCAGGTTGCGCGTTTTCAGGATACGGACATGCTGAAACCCGGAAGTACCGGAACGGGTTACATCCCGGGTTTGGCGCTTGCGCATGCGCAGAAGTGCTAAATCGCCCTTTGTGCGTGCACAGAAGCGCCGAATCGCAGCCCGCATGTGCGCAGATGTGGCACTGCGGGTTGCGGACGCTGCGGGTTGCGAACGTGCCTCCCGCACGGATCACATTCGCAACCCGAGCGTCCACTGTATCTTACAATTAAGCTTCTCCAAGAAATGCAATGTGATATGAGACACTTCCCCTTAAATAATAGCCAGTATTTAAAGAAGTGCGTGCTAAAGCATCAAAAGGATGAGTTCCTTTCATTGTTTGGATCCTGTGTAGCTTTCTCTACAGTGGATAAAATATTTAGTAGTCAATGAGCAAATGTTCCAAGCATATTATAGAAAGAAATGAGCACTGCATTGCGTTCAACGGAACACATTAAAAGACAATAAATGTACCTCCTTTTGGGTAGCTGGAATTTATTTTTTACCATTTCTTTTATGCTTCTGCCACTTAACTGCTCTCTTTTTTTGGGGGGGGGGGGGAATTGGCCACCTGGTTCCACCACGTTGGTCTACATGGTGACACCACCATAGATTGACAAGTTTTCATAGTACAGTGGTCCCTCGGGTTACATACGCTTCAGGTTACATACATTTCAGGTTACACACTCCGCTAACCCAGAAATAGTGCTTCAGGATAAGAACTTTGCTTCAGGATAAGAACAGAAATTGGGCTCCGGCGGCGCGGCAGCAGCAGGAGGCCCCATTAGCTAAAGTGGTGCTTCAGGTTAAGAACAGTTTCAGGTTAAGAACGGACCTCCGGAATGAATTAAGTACTTAACCCGAGGTACCACTGTAAAGGAAAGGGATGAATACAGGGCAAAAAGTCCAGCGTTGCCCGTGGCATAGCAGGGAGCAGCCTGGGGCGGAGAGAGGAGAGTTGTGGCAATGCTGCTGCCTGCCCTTCTCAGGTGTGGTGCACCAGCCATGGCAGCACTGCACACCTGTCCCAGGCAGAGCTAGCCTACAGTTTGTGCCTGATTTTATGGTGGGGATTTGCAAGAGAGAAAGTGAACTGCCGGAGATGTTTTCAGACCTTAAAGACGCGCAAGCAAAACTGTAAAATAATAAGCAAACCCAGGCAGATATACTCTGTAATAGAATTAGTTTGGTATGGAAAGCACAACCCATGCAGGTTCTCACAGTCCTGGCCGATGTCGTCATTGAGTTGGGCTGGACTGGGCAGTTGCCAGAGCTCAGGTGTCTTGAATAGCCACCATTTATTACTGCAGCCTTCATCTTGCTTGATTTTACACACTTGCAGGAGAGTCTTCCACCTCCTATTCACCATAGTGACAGAAATCTTTTGTGTGAACCACGACCAGAAGCTTCATAAACATTTGAAATGAGAGGAGAGAAGTGCAACCTGGAAGAAATCGCCATTTTCCTAGAAACCCAGCATCCTAATGTTTTAAGGCTAGCTTCAGTAATGCAGTGGTAATGGAAAGCACTAGGTACATTCTCGAGGGCATTGTTTTCATGTTCACATCTCCAGGGTCAAAGTGGGACCAGCAAGGTTGATTCACTGACAGCCTCTTAATCAGTGGCCCACAAATCCAGTTTTACCATCAAACTGGTTCCAAAATTAATGGACAGGTCAGCAAATGTTCATGCTTCTGGCAAACTACACCTACTGAGCATTTTTCTTAAAACCACGAAACTTCAACGTATTATTAACTGCGTTCCTTAAACTCTTCCATTAAAAGTTGTTTTTTTAAAAAAAAATGCAGTGTTTTGTTTAGTATAATTGCAAATAAGCATTTTTATAGCAAAAGCTATTATTAGCTCTTAAAAAACCCATTTAAATATTTAAGCACAATGTATTTAATTACATCTACAGACCCACATGAGCGTATTCAATACGAATCCACCTAGCAGAGCTAAACATATTCTCAAATATTCTACAATTTGTCAAGCTTTTCAGGCAGTAAATAGCTATTTAAATGTTTAGTAATAGTCCTGCTGAGCCAAATCTGGGGCCCCGTTTCCTGGATATTTTCGCTCTCTGTGAAATGTGCCTCCTTTCGCCACCTGAGGTAAAGCGGCGGAACTGCTGCCGCTGTCACTCCATTCTGCCATCCTGAGTCCCATCACATTTCCATCCGCTACTTAAGTGTGTTCTCCTCCATGGAGAGCACGTGTTGCAGTGGGGTCTAACAAGACATCCCACTTTTGCTGGGCGGGTAAAGATAGTTGGCCGCCGTTGCGATTGGGCTTTTCTTGTCATTGGGGAGAATTTGATGTTGCCATTTTGTGACTGACAGCCAGAAGATTTATATTCCTTGCGTGCAGCGTTGAGCTTCCTCTTTTCACTGCGCGCATCGGATCACCCGCCCACCCTCCCTATATTTAGGGTTGTTCGCATTGACCTTGCTTGGCCTGTCATGGGGTCGTCTGCTTTTGGGGCAGGGACCTGGTAGGAATTTTGTCCATTTGGCTGATTGGCTGGATCCATTTGCTTTTTGCCTACTGCGTAGCAAATCGTCACAGCTTGTAAGGTTGCGGTTAGGCACAAGTCCCACAGGACTTCACCGAACCTGTGGCAAAGATGCCACTAGCGCTCAGGAAATCTCACATGACATTTTGAAAGACTGAGGCGGAGGCCCCTATGAGGCCCTCTTCCCATATAGCCTGGTCTCGTAATCCTAGCAGCTGCTGCTGAGTCTGGTCAGCCAGCCAGGCCTAGTGGGAAGCGAGCAGCCCCTGCAGTCCTACCTTCCAGGACAATTGCCACTGCTTCCTTTCCCTGTGTGTAGCTGCTTCACTTCAGACAAAAGACAAACGGACCCGCTAGTGACGTTTTACAACCCAGCCATTGGTTTCAGCTAAAATGAAATGTTGTGGTTCGTTTGGAGTTCTTTGTCAAGCTGGAAGATCTGAGGATTTTCAAGGGAGTCAGAAAGAAAAGTGTAGTGACATTTGCTCTGGGGATTCTGCACATTCCCCTCCTTTCTTATTAAATCATACTTACAAGTCAGAAATGTGGGGACTAGATGAATCGTTTTTATCTATAAATAAAAACAAGGATTAAAAGCTGCCTTGCATGCATGTAATTGCCAAGAAGGGAAGAAGTGGCACCTGTGACAGGTTGTGTAGTGTGAAGAGCTCCTCTACAGGATTCAACCCTACAAGCCAAGTCCTTTTTCAGGATATTGCCTTTCACTCCCTTTCCCAGTTTTCTGTCCTGTCCCTGCAGCAGTCTGTGCTAACTGAGTATGTTTAACCCTTACTTTGTGGTTTTGTGTTTTCTTCCCCATTAGAGTTTTTAAAAAATGTATTACTGCAACCCCCACCTGACTTACTTCCTGTGCATACATGGTACTATTTCATCTCCAGAAGGACTTACATGCAGAGAGTGAGCTTGCTATAAGTATATATTATTTCCCCCTCTGCACTGATAGGCAGATGATTTAATATATATTTTAATGACATCTCCCTGCTTGATTTCTATCACATCTCAACAGCTGTTCAGAACTAATGTATTTCTCTCATTGAGCACAAATGCTATCACTAGGCGCCGTTTTCACATGTCAAGAACCTTTTAGCCCTCATTATGTTCTTATCTGCTAACATTTCTATGCTGCTGCTCAACACCAATGTGCTGTATAAATTGCCATCTTAATCAGTCTTCCTGCCCCATGTGTCGCGTTCTCAGGTTGCGCTAAAGCTTCCATGTATCTAAATATGTAATTGTACAGCTGGTGATATTATTTTTTAAGCGGTGATTATTTCATCAATATTCCAAGGGTAGAACGTCTGCTGGCAACATGCCAGGGGTACTAGATCTTCATCTCCACAGGTCTTCCACCTCCTAGCAGATTACCATATTACTGAATTTTCTCAATATTTTTCCTCTCTGCTCCTGTCATCTGAATTCTTCACATCCCACATCATTCTGAAAGTGCAGCCTCTCCCCCCACCCCCGGTATCCTGTGTTTCATGAGGTGTTTTGTTTCCGATTCCATCTTTACAATCCTTACAAATGATTTCAGTGTTGTACCACTGTAAATGGTTCATTCTGTTCAGGAAGAGCTTAATGGCCTATTTTAGCTTAAAACGTCCTTGACATCCAACTTATTTGGTGCCTTAGGTTCTTGCATGGAAGGATTACTGTCTGTCCCAGCTACAGCTTAATCAAGACCCATTATCAACACAGTGGGCTGACTTTCTTCACAGTTTATGGGAAATCAAATGGCTTAGCAGAGCTGCTGAGGATGGCGCACAAATGAAAGCGGGGAAGGAAATGACAGAAATAAAATGACAAAACCGCGTATCGTACCCAGTCCATTGCAGCATTAACGAAGGGATGCCATGCTAGGGATGGGAGGTAAATTTGGTTTGGTTAGCCTTTCAACGTGAAACTACCTAATTTGTGCTTTACAAAACTATGCATGAGCTAAAACGCAGCTATGCTTCAGAATTCACACTTCTCTGAATTTTGCAATGTAGTTCTCCACCCAAGTAATGCATACAAAAATTTATATTGGGGGAAAGGGTGAAGAAAAATGTGCATATTAGCAAAAGCAGTACACAACAAAGCTTTATATTTGGAGGAATAAAAATGTGGATTTTAGAGAAATCATGCACTAAATTTCTGACAATGAAGAAATGTGGAGTATTGAACTTGAGATTGGGAAAATGAGAAACTGAATTAAACCAAAATGGACAGATTTGCCCAGACCTATGTTACACTATTGTGTCTGATACCCAAATCTAACTTGCGCAATGCGCTCTGTTTCTTGACTGAACAGGCATAACAGGGCAGGGCTCTACATAGACAGCTTGCAGTAGGCCCGTTCAGAAGGGGGGGGCAGTTGGGTACCCTTGCGGCAGGCCTCGGAGGGCTAAGCTAGTTGGGGAGGGGGCCTGCTAGGGACAAACTGCTTCTTTGTTTGAGTTTATAACTTTATTCTGAAAAGTGGATGCAGGTGGCACTGTGGTCTAAACCACTGAGGCACTTGGGCTTGCTGATCAGAAGGTCAGCAGTTTGAATCCCAGCGATAGAATGAGCACCCCTTGCTCTGTCCCAGGTCCTGCCAACCTAACAGTTTGAAAGCACACCAGTGCAAGTAGATAAATAGGTACCGCTGTTGCGGAAAGGTAAACGGCGTTTCCGTGCACTCTGGTTTCTGTCACGGTGTTCCATTGTGCCAGAAGTGGTTTAGTCATGCTGGCCACATGACCCAGAAAGCTGTCTGCGGACAAACGCTGGCTCCCTCAGCCTGAAAGCAAGATGAGCACCACAACCCCATAGTCACTTTTGACTGGACTTAGCCATCCAGGGGTCCTTTAGCCTTACCTTTTACCTTATTCTAACAAGATTCCACCACCCCAGGCCTTAGACAAGCTGCATGGGCCTGGCTTGCAGTCTAACTTCTCAATCCTGCCCCCTGCTGTAGATGTTACAGCACAAGCAGTGGCAACCACAGCATCCCACGTTAATCCAGTAGACATATCTATTATTTGGTAGCACCTAGGCTTCAGAGTGCTCTGTCAAGTCTGAGTCACTATGCTTGCTTCATGAGGTGGATAATCCATCTTGCAGGAAGGTGTCCTCACATCACACACGTGAGAGATGTCTGAGTTCACATACAATTGCTTGATCCTTGTACACTGCAGTAATAGTGCATACCAGCAGATGTCTCCAGATGTTGTTGGACTACAACAGTGATGGTCAAACTTGGCCCTCCAGCTGTTTTGGGACTACAACTCCCATCATCCCTAGCTGACAGGACCAGTGGTCAGGGATGATGGGAATTATGGTCCCAAAACAGCTGGAGGGGCGAATTTGGCCATCACTGAACTACAACTCCTATTATCCCTGACCATTGTCAGTGCTGATAAGGCTGATGAATGATAAATCCACAGTTGGAGCGCTACAGGTTCCCCATCCCTGCTCTAGAAGTATTAGTTGCTTCAACTGTTGCTGGCACCTTGCTAGTCCTGTGGCATCTCCAGCTCTGGCTTCCATGGCAGCTATTGCCCACACAGATATGAAGATGTGGAACACGTGCTCTTGAACACAAGGCTGCCATTTTGCTGAAAGTAAGCAGTTCTGGCTTTGGTCAGTGCCTGGTTGGGTTGTTGCCTGAGAAACACATGTTTACCTTCTTGGGTTCTGTGATAGAAAAAGGCAGGAAATATAGGGAGGATTAATAAGCAACATGTTTTAAAGATCAATTTTCATCACTGCAGCAAATGTTTTTCATCCTGTATACAGTACTAGGTACATAACTATAGTGATAGGTGATTTTAGTATTTTAAAACAGTAGCTTGTAAGCGTTATAAATGGATGCTTGCTCATTTCTGAGTCCTGGATTCTACACCCCTGCCAGCCTACATACATTTGCAGAATAAAAAAGTTACTTTCCCATAGAGCTTTGTATAGAACAGTAGGGAACAGTACCAATGAGGCATAGAAATTTAATAGAAGTCAATAAGCAAAAGATGTGAAATTCAAACTCAATATTAAAATAATCTAACAAACCATAAACAGCCAAATTCCCTCTTGGCATGAATCAATTATCACTGAGTCCACTGAATTATTTTGCAGAAGTCGCAACAAAAAGCCTTCTATTTTCTGCTTGGAAAAATATTGCCATCAGTGGTTTGTCATGGGAAAATGAAAACTTGCGATGAAAATTCTGGTACTATATTGAGAAATGGAAACATTTCAGTTTGGATCAACATTCCTTCACGGCAGTGAAATGAACTGTTCAGAATAATGCCGCCGCCATACTTTTCAGAGTTATTTTTAATTCAGAAAGATTTAATTTTGCTTAGGTGGCTGTCAAGTTCAAAATTCATAGAAGATCATTGTCATGGCAAGTTTATCTTAAAGCTAAAAGGCAAACTAAAACTATCATTCTTAAAAGGTAAATCAAAACCTGTGGGGAAATTACATCTGTCTTAACCCCCCAGCATTCTGTTAGCCAATTTGATGGAGCATTAGAGATGTCGAAGGGTGGAAAATTGAACCTGTTCTCTTCTCCCTGCGCCACTGAAGTTAATAGACAATATTAAGTAATTTCAATGGGTTTACTCTTAAGTTGGCCACAACCCCAACTTACAAGTCACTCATTGTCAGCTGATACGAAAATATGTCAGTGGAATAGCACAGCTCCTTGCATCTTTTGAATCTCCTTTGAGATGTGGCTCTGGGGATGAGGCTGCCATGGTAAGTTCCTGTGTGTCAATATTTACCGCTACACCACTGCCTTTGTCGTAAACAAAACTCCCCAATGAACGTAGTTAGGGTGGGTCTATGAGTCTCCAGTCTCGAAAGCTGAAACTGCTTTCATCTGACTGGGCCTTCAGAATTCAATTCCATCGTAATTGATTTGAGACATGTAACACCGGTGCGTCTTCACTGTTCATTTGCCCCAGTCCTCTGAACTATTTTGTTGCTGTTTCCTGAGTTTGTTCCTGTTGGCCAATAAAACTGAAATCATGTGGGAATCATGCGGGGACATAAAAAAGCCTGCAGGGAAGACACTTTGATTGAATTACATCTCAAAACTGAAGATAAATTCTTTCTTTGTTATACCCAAGTGCCCAGTGTCAACTCTACAGTTTGTTCATCTTCCAAATGGATATATCCCTGAAGTCTACAATCTGTTTTTCATTTCAGGTAAATAAATTCCCGTTTCCTGATGCTGTGCTTCCTGAAAGTGTAGCATATTTTTCATGATCAAGGCACATGGGGGAAGGGTGGGTTGTGGGGTTAAAAAAAGGAACCAAGCAAATATTACCTGGTTAGCTTTTCTACGCAGAATGAAATGTGTACCCCTAGATTTGGGCTTTAAAAACAAATGAATATAGAATGCTTTCAACTGTGAGAACTGTAAATGTAATAGAAATTTCAACTTTTGAACAGTGTAGGGTATTATTTCTTGCAGCTCTTCCATCTTAAGCATGTATTTGAAGTTGTGTCCAGGTGTTTTCAGTGATACAATAACTTTGTGGCATGAATGTTAAGCAATGATGTTCTTAGAAGCATACACAAGTAATAATTGATCCTTAATTTCCTTCCAATTAGTTCCTTAAAAAACCATTAAGCACTCACAGAAAAAGGAGGAGTTTAGTCCCCTTTTCACAGAATTGCTCTTTTCAGTTGGCAGATAAGGAGGGTTATATCAGATATTGATAAATCATTTAATTTGTAAGCTGGAAGTAGCCGAATTGAAGTCAATTGATTCACAGGGAGGCAAAAAAATCCACAGCCTGTATTTTGCTTTTCATGCTCTGGATCTTCACTCTTGAAAATAGAACGTTGGGCGTCTTCTCTGTGGATAATAACTGTTTGCTGCATGAATCCAGGAGAACCCACCCAAAGTACATGGAGGTAATGTTAAAAAGTCTATGGCTTCCCAACAGCAAATACTTTCATGGCCCTTAGAATTCTATGGTTGCCCCCACCCTTGCAAAAAAAGAAAGATCTCCATGACCTGCCTATGCCTTCTGTGATATCAGAATTTCTAAACCAATCATAGGCAGGGGGGAATACTCTGCCCAACCCCATATGCAAACAAAGCAGATCAGTTATTGAGCAATATGTATAGCTCATGAGCTGTGAAGTGCCAATTTTGTGTAAAGCTCTGTTTATCACTTTTCAGAAGGCTAGCTTTTTACAGATTCATGGCATCAACATGCCAAAAATTGCTATTATTGTGCGGATTTATTTTCACCAGCCAAGTAAGGTTTTGTTTTCACATTGTTTTTCAGTACATGAATATTTAAGTCTATTTTGCATAGTACGTTGTGAGAAAGCTAACTGTGATGGGGTCAATGGGGATTTAGCTTTTAATTTTAACAGAATGTTTTATCCCAGTAATTTCAGTACCAGGCTTCTCAATACGCTTCTGTGGTGTTCAGCTTTGCGTTGCGATTAGTGGGCATCACCATAACAAACATTGGTATGAATGGTAATTTTAAGCCATTACTCTTGTGTGAACAAGTGAAATGAACCTCATCCTATAATAGTCCATGTTCATTGTTTTACGAGCATGATCTGCTGCTTATATCTGTAAGGCTGGCTTTATTATTTGTCAGAGATAGGCGAAATGGCCACCTTAGGAAGCAAATGCATGGTGGGGGGGGAGGAAATGGCAGCAAAGTGTTGGAGGACAAAGCTGTGTGTCTGCCCTACACTCTGTAAGGTAGCCTGCAGACCTCAGGTGCCGTGGAGGATGCATTGTTGAACTAAGATGTCACTGTTGGCCCAGTCATTTAGAAATCACATGAAGTAGGGAGATCACCATCTGGTCCTTTGCTTGAGGCGGTAAAATGTCTTGAGCTGGCCCCATGTTCTTATACTTGAGATAACAGCTGTTGAAATTATCTGAAGTTTGTGGCCTCAGACCAGAATCTTTGATGCTATGAACATAAGGACACTGACCACAAACTGTTGTGCTGTACTACTCCCTTCTTTTCCTTGGCACCAACAAAAGCAGCTCAAGTCTAACCAAACCCAGTTATACCTGAGTTCCTTGCACTGGCGGAGGAAGGTGAGTGCGGTGGGTGTGATCCACCCCGGGTGTCGTCCCTGAGGGGGGTGACATCACTGTGCCGCACCCCTGGGATGCTCACCTGGCCCCCACGGGCACCTAGCCCTGCCCCCACGGGTGCCTAGCCCCCACTGGCACATAGCCCCGCCCCCACCACTCCAGATGCCAGAGCAGCTAGCTCTGCCACTGTTGCAATGCTGCCATTTTAGTTGATCTTAGGCTTAAGAATGAGCCGATTATCTTCATCCAACTCTTTTATTGTTAACATGAGTTTGCTTTTCCCTGCATTCCATTCTAATGATGACAAAAAAATTTGGGAACATCCCTAGTAAGTGCACCTCCCTCAGGAAGTGATGGAGTTTTTTTAAGCAGAGGTTGAATGACCATCTGTTATGGATTGAGATCCATACCTGAGATTCCTGCACTGCAGGGGGTTAGACTAGATGACCCTTGGGACTCCTCCAACTCTAATGTTCTGTTATTATATTCTACATGCCAGCAGAGCTGCATATCTGTGGCTCCCACAAAAGGCACCTAACTCCAGCTGCTCTGTGGGCTTGTAGCGGTAGTAGGTGTTGCACAGAAACTCAAGATGCCTGGATTTTGCAGAGTTTCAGACGCCTGCCTGCACGGTTTTTTGTGGACCCCAACCTTGGTCTCTTTAAAAACTTGTATCACATTTTATGCTATATCTTTATGGCATGCACGATAAACAAATTGAGTTTACAGCATAGTTTAAAGATGAGCTGTTAGCCACAGAAAAAGCACACAATCAGGAAACTATACTGTTACAACGTTTTGGTCGGTTGCCAGAAACAGCTAGAATATTTTTATTGCACATCATAAAAAAATAATAATGAATGTGCGGATAGAAAACTCATATAATCTACCCCAAAGCCTGTGTCTTTTTACAACAGCCTTGCAGATAAGAGGAAAAACAATCAAGTAGCCCACACCTCTCAAATAAAATGTCATTGATCTATAAATCCCTTCCTACTAACAAAGGCATTTTACGCCTGGCCTAGACACCACTACTTCCTTGGCAGAACCTACAATTTATCTGTAACCAGAACCCAGCAAAAGGGCTGAGACTTTTAGTTTTCCTGCCCGTGCTCCAGGAGATGCCCTCCGGGGCTTGTATCTCAGTTACAGAAGAATGTGAGCCTTCACAAAAAAATACTCTCCAATGAGGGCAGGGTGGCAGATGCAGCACAGTCCAAACAAACCAAGGTCAAGAAACAGAATTGGTTTAGATCCAAATGTGACCCTGAGATACAGTCAGGCAACAGCCCAAGGTCATTATCACAGGGAGTTCCGGCAAGGTACAGCACAACAAGACAGGGAAATGAGAGTCGGGGACTTGCAGCCAGGGACCTGTGGGATGTTTGGTTCATTCTCTCTATGTCTAGTACAAGGTCAAAGCTAAGAAAGCTACCCAAAAATCTGGGAGCCCAGATTTTCCTGTCCTCTGCCATTCTTATATGTCCAAGACATTTTGCTACCTAAGGCAAAGATAACACATGACACATTCCCTGTACAAAAGCTAACTGGATTTGGCAGTTGAATCTTACTTCCACAATGGTGACAACTTAGCATCCCCCACTACAACATTTTCTCTCCCGGCAGCCCCCTCGAATGGAGGCATGCCTGTTTTTCAGTCCTGCACTTGATGCAAAACTGAGATGGGTCTAGTGGGAGATGCCGCACTGGATGCTAAAGATGAGTCATCTCAGCTCACATAGGAGTGAAAGAGTCGGTGTGTTTTAGTACACAGAGTACAGTCATCTGAGCTTCACAGCCCAATCATTCCTTTAAAGTGGGTTAGCAAACTTGCCATGCCATTTTTATTTTTTGTTTTTCAATAAAAACTTGTGTAGTACTTTGTACTCGTGGTGACTTACTTTTATAAACTGCAGCTCGGTAGCAAGACTTATTTTGCAAAATGTGTAAAGAAAAATATTGCAAGCAATAAAAAGTGCTTATTGGCAAAGATAAACATTAAAATGTGTGCAAATGAATACATAGACATGTTTCAGGGGGGAAATCAATGCACAGATTACATCAAATGAAGGTTTGTAAGAAATATGCAAATAACAAATTGGTGGGATAAATTTCTCCAAGGGATTATGCAAACACTGAATGTGCTTACAGTGCAACCTCACTTCCTTTAAAATGCAACTTGTGATGAATGGGTGCATATAATATTTGAATAGTAATTTGAAATTAATATTATTCTTACCTTATAAAGCATTTTTGAGGGGGGGGAGGAAAGAGAGAATTGAACTAGTGCAAATGTACTCAGTATGCATGAAATTTCTATTTAGTCTGGAAAATTTCAAAGAGACAGATAATAACCATTTGCTGGAATTGTAATTACTGTCACCATTTGTAAAGCATTTATGTAAAGTACTAAACTATTGGCTAACCATGTGCAAACTCTCTGCATCTTGTTAAATAGCAAATCATAAAATTAAAAATTCCCCACACAGTGCTGGTAAAAGAAGCTAGCTTAAAAGACTACTATATTTCCTTATGGATGGTTCTGCTGCTATTTGTAACATGTATTATGGCCGTGGTCGAGCGATATGCCATTTCTCTTCACAACAACCCTGTGAGATCTCTGGGCCTAATTCACGTTAGTGTTTAAAACCTTAAATAACTTAAGCCCCCAATAAATGAAAGACTGTTATCATCAGATGCTGAAGATGCATCTCTATAGCCTGGTCTTCGACACCTGAGATATGTTTCAGTATTTTTAAAAAATATTGTATTTTTTATTTGTTGTGTCCTACCTGGGGCCTCATAGTGAAGGGTGAGTGAGAAATATAATAAATAGTAGCAGTAGCAGTAGTAATATGCCAAGAGTTGCTCTCTGTGTTGTGCTTACACCAAGGGTGCACTAATTTCACAGTCACCTGAGTGAGGCTAAAGGAATCATGAAGTTTCAGGGCATCTGCAGAGTTCCAGCACCTCAGGAACAGAAGAGGTGACTGGTCTATAGGAAAACCCATGGAATTGGCTACTGCCCGTGTGGTTGGGTAATCTAAACATTAGTTAATAGAAACTTGTCTGATATAAAATATTCTAGGCCCAGTTTTGGCACAGAAACTGCTTTTGTCACCCTGTATGATGACCTCTGTCAGGAGAGAAACAGGGGAAATGTGTCCCTGTTAATTTTTTTCTCAGCAGCATTCAATATCATCAACCATCGTATCCTTCTGGCAGTCCAAGTTGGGGTTGGGTTGCACCCCTTTGCAGTAGTTCCAGTCCTACTTGGATGGTCATTTCCAGAGGGTAATACTTTTTGGCGCTGTGGAGCCTTCCATGTGGGTTTCATCAGGGTTGAGTTTTATCCCCTATGCTGTTTAAGATCTACATGAAACCGCTGAGTGAGGTCATCTGGAGTTTTGAAGTAAGTTGTCGGCAATATGCTGATGACACACAGCTCTAATTCTCCATTATATCTGCAGATGTGGCAGTGGATGAGACATTGTCTTGCCTCAGTAATGGTCTGGATGAGAGCCAACAAACCGAAGCTCACTCCAGATAAGACTGAGGCACTTAGGGGCCAGCTTGTTCAGTGGGGCAAGATGGTTTGAGCATATAACTCTGATCCTGGCCTGACTGCACTGGTTGCCAATCAGTTTCTGGGCCCAATTCAAAGTGCTGGTTTTGACCTATAAAGCCTTAGGACCACAATACCTCAAGGGCCACCTCTCTGCATATGAACTGACCCAGACCCTGCAATCATCATCTGAGGCCCTTCTTCATGAGAAGTCTGGAGGGCAGTGACATGAGAACAGGCTTTTTCTGTGGTGGCTCCCTATTTGTGGAATGCTCTCCCTTGGGAGGCTTGCCTGGTACCTTCATTACATATGTTTAGGTGCTAAGTAAAAATGTTTCTATATAACCAGACCTTTGGCTTATTAAATGATCTATTGACTTTTAAATGTGATTGTGGATTATTGGTATGTTTGTTTTTTGTTATGTTTTTCAAGTTCTCGTTTTTTATTTTTATGTTGTAAACTGCCCTGTGATCTTCAGATGAAGGGCAATATACAAATTTAATAAATAACAATATAATTACTCTTGAGGTTGATGTACAAGGTGCAGTAACAACAGAAGATATCGTGCTGCCTGTTAATGTTTTCCATTAAAGTCTCAGGATGCAAGGTCTTTAGTCTTCTGAAGTGTTAAGATGTAGACACTTAAGGAGATTTATACTGAAAAGAAATTAGAGAAATTTGGCAGTGCTAATGCTGTTAAATACCCCACATCAGCTGTGTGACTGCAAGGTTCTTAAGTAATATTCAGCAAGGAAAAATACTAATGGATGAGCCAGAGAGGCACTCCCACCTTGCTTCTAAAATTACATTTTGACATTAATATTATTAAAGATTGATTCATTAGCCTGAAGTACTGCAGGCACCTTTTAGGAAAGGCACATTACAGTTCTTCTGCATATGGTTTGACATCTCAGCTCTAAACACATTTATTTAGAAGTATGCCCCCTTGATTGCCGCAGATGCTTTTTGCCATAAGAGTGTGTTTAGGATTACAACATAAATACTTTTGCATATTTCCATTTTTATCTTTTTAAAGAAATGTAAACACATGTCAGTTAAAGCAGTACAAACTAGCAAAATTGTAGCAAAATACATTTTGTTGAACTTTTTGTTTGCCTCTGTGCATTAGAACATTTGAAGAGATACAGTTACGAATCAGAACAGATATATTGAAACAGGCAATAGTGTTTCTTTTGTAAAGTTAATAAAAGTACATATATTTACACAAAGCTATAACATTAACATCTGCCATTTCATAATGTAGTATCGATTCTATGTTAGTCAATAAGACCTTCTGTTTTAATACACTAGTAGGTTTCCTGGATGTTATTGCTATTATGAAATTGGACATTTGTTAATTTATAGCCTTCTTTCAGGGGCTCAGCCTGGGTTTCAATATACGCTACTCTTTATACCTGTGAATTTAAATACTATGGAGAATAGTGACTTTCAAAGGCATTCAGGCTACTGTCATTATGGAAAGTGCATTGTTAATACTTAAGGAGTTCTATATAAACTGGTTTCCCATAATAATTTGCAGCATTTCTGTTGCAATTTGTAGCCTCAGTCCAAATATGCAAGTGTTGTTGCTTTCTGTACTTATTTTTCATTGTATTTTGTTGCTGGCATCTGTCTGTCTCGAGAAACAATGGAAGAGTGTACCCTTGGGGTAAACTCGAACCATTGGAGCGTTAGGGCAACTGTTGTGGCTGTAGAGACCAATACGAAAAGACATATTTTCTGTGATAGCCATCTTCCATGAGAAGTTGACAGCCAGCAGACATGGTTCTGACATTCTAGCTTGCTAGGCACAAGGAGGTTTGTTTCTTGTCTTTGTTGCCGGTACAGTGGTTCAGTCTGCTTGTCGAGTGATACTCTGAGTTCCAAGCACCCATTGAAGCAGACAGAGAGTGGTGGGTCAGCAGCTTATTGACTGGGGGCACCAGGAAGACACAATGATCTCTCCCACCAACAAAGATAACCATAATGCTTATACTTTATGCCAAACTGGTTGCTCTTATAACTGCTAGCTCCTGTGTTGGTTTTGCTCTTTTAGCAGCACCGCAGTGATCTCTCTGGGACACAAGCCTGGGCGCAGTGTATATGGAAGTCCTGGACTGCCCAGACAACAAGACCCCCCTGTTGGCCTTGCTGGTGTAGTCCAAAGGAAAGCAAAACAGTACAGTTGGCGCCAGCTTGGCTGCAGGAATTGTATGATCTCAGCCAGTCAGGGATCAAATAGTAAAGATGATGGTATAACAGCATGGTCAAGTCAAAAAAGTAGCATTAGGGGAGTGCTCTTCGACACCCTAGCAACTGCCCTATGGGGTTACACAGGGGACGACTTTGTCTCCAATGCTATTTAACATCTATATGAAGCCACTGGGAGTGATCATTAGGAATTTTGGAGCATGGTGCCATCAGTATGCTGATGACACACAGCTCTACTTTTCCGTAACATCTGAATCAATCTGTGCTGTCAATCTATGCAGTGTAAATGATGTGCTCTCTCTTGTCCTGTCAAGTTGGAGTCCAAAGTGATAGTATTCTCTCACAGGAGCAACAGAACTCTTGCTCTCAAAGGTGTGAGCAAGTCTAACCTGCAAGCTTTTACACAGGAGTCATGGAGTACCACATGACTATTGTTGACAAGGACTGTGACTTGATAGTTTGGCTGGTTTCATTGTACTTTACTCCTTTGATTGGCATTAGGTGATACCAGCATACAAAGCAGAAACCCTACCTGACACTCTTAAGATCTAGCTTCAAGAGCTTCTGTGGGGCTGAGTTCTTGCTGACAGCAGCCTAATGCCCATTTCCCCCCTTTAAAGCAGGGTTGAGATGGGGCAGGACAAGCTAGGGATCAAAATGAATAATAAAGAATATATGTTTTGCAAGCATATCATGTGCTCTTTCATATTTCTGGGCTACTATTCACATGTATTCAGCCCACTACCCTGAACTATAGTAGAAGTGTGTATCCAGAGAAAGAGAGAGATCCCCCCTGTCATGTTTTGAATATTTTCCGAAACTGGGATCTCCAAATCTGCAGTTTGAATGTCTCCGTTTCTTGTTTGACTCTCCAATCCTTCTCACAATTTAGCTCTACACCAGAGTACTTTCAGCTCTGGCAAAGACCTAAGAGGGGATATGAGGACTTTCAGGAGATGGGAGAAAGTCTCATCATTTTCAGGCAGGTATGGGCTTAGCTTTAAAGATGAGGGGGCCAAGTTGTTCTATTTTACAAGGAAAACAAAAAATTTGCCACCACTTCAAGTGGTAGTGAAGATGTCCTGCCACGGAGGATGCAGTGTTCCCTTCTAAGCTGAAACAGAATGCCCCATGAGCTCAACTGTATGTCATCAGGGAAATGGCCGATTGCACTGGCCAGTGGCAATGATAGCACTTCCAGCATTTGAATGTCTCATGCAGCATGAATGCCAAGGAAAACAGCTTGAGTAAGGCAGAACTTCCCCTTACAGAAAACAGAAAAAGATCACCAGTGTTGAAGCAATGATTCTTCAACATCAGCTTTGTTGGACTGGTCATGTTGTGTGGATGTCTGATGATCGTCTTCCAAAGCAACTACTCTATTCCGAAATTAAAAATGGAAAGTGAAATGCTGGTGGTCAACAAAAGAGGTTTGAAGACTGTCTCAAGACAAATCTAAAAAAATGTAGTATAAACACTGACAACTGGGAAACACTGGCCTGCAAGCGCTCCAGTTGGAGAACAGCCTTTACCAAAGGTGTCATGAGCTTTGAAGACACTTGAACTCAGGACGCAAGGGAGAAACGTGCTAGGAGGAAGGCACGCTTGGCAGATCCACACCGTGATCAACTCCTGCCCGGAAACCAATGTCCCCACTGTGGAAGGACGTGTGGATCCAGAATTGGCCTCCACAGTCACTTACAGACTCATTGTTAAAACCGTATTTATGGAAGACAATCTTACTTGGCTACGAGTGATCACCAAAAAAGGAGGACAGAAAACTAGCCCAGAACAGTTTCTTCCAACGAGGATGGAAGCATCTACAAAATAGGCACAGCACTCACTGCCTTCTGGTAGGTGCTATACCTGCTATGTTATTAAAGGGAGATCCCTAGGGAAAGGAAGGGGGTATGTTTTTGCCTTCTTTTATCTTCCAAGGCACTTTCACCCACTGAACGCTTCTGATAGTTCTCGAAGGCAGTGAAAGGATGGTGCTTTGTCCTTGCTGCCTCAGACACTTTCCCTAACAGACTGTATACTGGGTTCTACACCTGATGAGGGAAGGTTTTGACCCACTGAGGGTCAAAAAACAACAGCATAAAAACAGCAGCGCATCATTCTGTTTCAGAATAAGAGACCTTCTGATGGTGTGGTGGGCCTAGCACATTGCCTGTGTTGCAGCTCTTTGAATTAGTATGAGAGTGGACTGTTTTTTTAACTTCCCCTTAGCTGATTAGAACATGACAGTAGAGAATTGCAGAAGCTTTACTGATTCACACTGACATTTTGGTGGAGCAGAATGAGTTCATTCTGTTGAAACCTCACATTCTTTCACCTGTCCCTCAATATATGCCACTGCTTTGTAATTTAAAACGGCTGCAGGCCTGTAGTTTCAAGAGTAAGCCCCTCATGAATACACATATATTTACAGTCTAAGGTGTGAACCTCGTTTTTTGAGTTAAACGTATGAAATAAACAGTGTGTTCACTTCTCATTTTTCATTTTTGTGCTATTGCTTTTCAAGCCAACCTTGTGTTATCTTCAGGCTGTTTTGAATTACCACCTTATGTACTCTGAAGAGGCTTCACTATTTTATGGCACTTTTTTGCTTTGAAGCAGCAAAGCGGAATATTCCTAAGGTTCCAATTGCCTTATGAATAATGAAATTATGAAGGGTGGAAAAAGAAATAATCATAATATACAGGGGGGGATGCATTTGGTAAAGTCCCATCAAATTGACCTTAGCAGCATTTCCTAATTTTGGAGGTGCCCCATGATTCAGTGAACTCTGTGAACTGCCGTTCTCATAATGTTTTAACTAGACCAGTGCCAAATGTTCATTCACAAACATTTTGGGGACTAAAAGGGGACTGTTAGGGACTTTCAATGAAGACAATTGTTGGAAGGCTCACAAAAGACAAAAGGAAGTATCTCTTCACTCAGCACATAGTTAAACTGTGGAATACAGTCCCACAAGATGTAGAGATAGCCACCAAGTTTGATGGCTTGGAAAGAGGATTAGACAAATTCATGGAGGATAAGACTATCATGGGCTACTAGCCAAAATGGCTATATTCTGACTCCACTGTCAGAGGCAGTATGCCTCTGAATTCCAGTTGCTGGGGGATCATAAGTAGAGAGGTCACTGTTGCTTGTGGGCTTTCCCATAGGCATCTGGTGGGCTACTGTGAGTTCAGGTTGATGGATTAGTTGGGCCATTAGTCTGATTCAGCAGGGTTCTTATATCCCGCCTCTCTTGTGTTTCCAAAAATGTTTCCAATCTCCCCAAATCATTCTGTGCCTCTTTTCACTTATGTTTGTTAGTGTTCACAGTAGTTTTCCTCCCTCTCCTCTATGCTTCAGGACCATTTTCCCATCTTCTTTACTTCCCTGAACTCTCACAGCCAGTTATGTAATGAACATGATGTCACATACCACAAAGCCAATCAGATTCTGACTCCCCGTGTGCTTTTGTGCAGGAGAGTGCTTTGCCCCTCCTTCATGGAGGAAGAAACATCATCCTGCTTCATGCAACATGACTGATGGGAGGGCAGCATGGCTGAGTTACTTTGGACTATCATGTCTTACTTGAGGCATCTTTTTCAGCCGGCCACCCAACTTCTGACAAGAAAAAATTAGATGGCAGGATTTTTATTTTTTTTATGATTTCATTTCCATAATTGGTCATTGGAAGGCTCTTGGAAATTGTCCAGAGTGTGGCTTCCTTAATTAACATCCATCCATCTTTCAAACCATTTCACCTTCTAAGTAATGAATAAATATTGCTATGTACAACATATAAATGAATAATTGGGGGGAATGGAGCCCTGCTTACCATGCCATCTCCCCTCCTCCCCACCAGACTGATGCCACAACACAGAAACTTATTTGAATAAGTCCCGTTATTCATTCAAATCATAATCTGCAGCAAGGAAATAGCAAACAAGGACAGGTATGGCCACTATTGAACTAATCTACTTTGCCTCCATCTGACTCTAGGTACTGACCCAGCAGAGTGGATCAACATCTGTCATAAACACCCTCCCATAAAGCCAGGCCAAGGAATCTGTGCATGCCCTATCTATAACTTCTGGTCAGCATTCAACTAATGGATTTTCTGGGCCAAAGTGTGCTCCCATTCTCTCAAGCCAGCCAGGAATAAGAGGGAGGCTGGGTTAGCACTCATTCACCCCGCAAATGACTCGAGCAGTTCACCAAATCATCTTCACTTCACATCTGTGGCCCATACTGCCCACCCTAAAGAGACAAAGTAACATCACCACAATCGAAAATAACAACAGTGAGTAGTAAATGAAAAGGGTCAATTTAGGGACACCCAAAAAATTCCCCCTTGGCACCTGCCTCAGCCTTCACTATCAACCTAGGATGGTGGGTGAGTAGCTGCACTGAGGAAAAGGCTCTGAAAAATAGGTGGGGCCAACCAGTGTCAAGATATTGTTTGTGTCCTTTGCACGTGCTCCATTCTGTCCTTGTGTGGGACGGTGGGGGAAGAATGTAAAGAAAACTGTGAAGGCAACCTTAATAAACTAGTGTATGTGTGGATGCCAACACAATCCTGCCACTTTGTAGCATGACTTCAATTCACAGTAATGTATGCAGTGAAACCCAGGCTTTGCAGACAGGGAAGGGACTTGGGACCAAACTACCAAGGTCTTATGCCAATTGGTTTAGCCTTACAAATTACATTTTAGTAACATAACATAATAGGGACGAGGATGGTGCTGTGATCTAAACCACTGAGCCTAGAGCTTGCTGATCGGAAGGTCGACGGTTCGAATCCCCGCGACGGGGTGAGCTCCCGTTGCTCAGCCCCTGCTACTGCCAACCTAGCAGTTCGAAAGCACGTCAAAGTGCAAGTAGATAAATAGGAACTGTTCCGGCAGGGAGGTAAACACTGTTTCTGTGCACTGCTCTGGTTTGGGTGTTCCGTTGCCCCAGAAGCAGCTTAGTGATGCTGGCCACATGACCAGGAAAAACTGCCTGCAGACAAACGCCGGCTCCCTCAGCCTGTAAAGCGAGATGAGTGCTGCAACCCCAGAGTCATCTGAGACTGGACTTAACTGTCAGGGGTCCAGAGTTGCCAAAGTATATGAGAAAACCAGAGGGAAATTCTGGGATGATGGAAGATGTCATTCCATCTGGGAAGTGCAGGTCCTCTAGTTAGGGTTTCATGCCCTTGCTTCCTATACTTCATCACTGTTTCTTACTGGTCCAGACATAGGTAGTTACCTAGCATGATGCCAGCTTAGCTGCTTCTCTCCTTGAATCGGGGACAGTTACTCCTTATCATTAAATGATAGGAAATCTCGTGTGGCCTCCGGAAAGTTAGATTCCTTCTTCTAAGCTGCAGATTTCTGAGACAAAGAATCCATCATAACAGCCTTCACCTCTTTGGAACATCAGGCTGGAAAGTAGGCAGAAGGATTTGAAATATGTAGTTACTGAGAGCATTAATACCTTTCACAAAAAAAGTATGGCTCCACTCAAATGAGCTGTCTGGGACAAATAAGAAATTCGATATTGTCAGGTAAAATAAATGGAAGCGAAGCAAAGATGTCCCTTGCAGGCACCACCGTTAACGTCAGCCAAGGCTATTAATCTTTGTGCTTCAAGGCATAAATGGATCAACAAGTGGAGTAACTTGCTCCCATGGGATAATGCAATGTGATTGGTTTAGGACAGCCTTGTAATCAGCGATATGTCCTCTTGGATGGAAAAAGTAGCAGTTGCTCCTGAGCAAGTAAGTGGTGGATGGCAGCAATGGCGGCCCCATAGTAAGGGCATAGATGTTGGCTGAAAACAGACATGGCAAGGAAAACAGACATGGCAAGGAAATCAGCACTTGCAAAACAGCAAGACAGCCTTATAATTGGGGGGGGGGGGTGAGGGAGATTTTTTTAGTCTGCTTTTCATAACTGGCTCCAACTCTCCCAAAGCTGCTTGCAGATCAGAATGAAACTCCCAGTCTGATGGCTCACTTCTCTGGATTTTGCATTTTTGTGTATAAAAGTACACATAAAATACATATTTTATATAAATGATGCATGCAAAATGCGTATTTTGCTGATGAATACCCTGAAAATTCCTATTTTTATTATTTTAAAGCATGCACGAAATGCATACAATGAGACTGAATGAAATGGAATGGCATGTGATGGTATGCAATGGGATGGAGCCTTACAAATTACTATGACTGAGTAGCAGCAAGACCAGGCTGGGGTGGAATTAGATGCTCAGCCAAGCCATAATTACATTGCTAGGTCCAGATAGGTAAACAGAAGAGACACAAAAATCCTTTCAGGTGTCTCTGCAAAGAAGAAGAAGAAGAAGAAGAAGAAGAAGAAGAAGAAGAAGAAGAAGAAGAAGAAGAAGAAGAATAGTTTGGATTTGATATACTGCTTTATCACTACCCGAAGGAGTCTCAAAGCGGCTAACATTCTCCTTTCCCTTCCTCCCCCACAACAAACACTCTGTGAGGTGAGTGGGGCTGAGAGACTTCAGAGAAGTGTGACTGGCCCAAGGTCACCCAGCAGCTGCATGTGGAGGAGTGGAGACACGAACCCGGTTCCCCAAATTACGAGACTACCGCTCTTAACCACTACACCACAAAAGCTGATGTTGTAGCATGCTGCAAAAATGAGTAATATAAATAAACAAATTATTTTCAGCCCAAATGAAGCATTACTTACCGGTAAATAATCTGCTGTGTGATATGCAATATTGCCTTAAAACTTTTCGTCACTTGTGAGATAAGGCACAAAGAGTATGTGAGCAGATTTCTACTCTATTCCTCACATTGCATTTGCCTCCTATCTATAACTGTTGGTTCTTTTTCCAGTTAAATCCCTTCTGAAGGGACAGATCCATCATAGCAGTGTTTATTTCAAGGATGAGATGCACTCACGCAGTGCAACCAATTTCTGCAGCGGGGATGGGGAGCTTGTGACTCTCTAGAAGATGTTGCTGGACTATAACCCCCATCATCCCTGACCTTTGCTGGCTGTGGCCGATGGGAGCTGGAGTCCAGGAACATGCAAGTGGACAACAGATTCTGCACCACTGTTCTACAGTCTCTGAAGTCCCCATGCACTTGTGATGGCACCTTGCAGCCTCACCCCTTGGATACTGTGAATAATTGCAGTACCTACACGGGTTTCAGTCATAAGGGAACTTGGGAAAGTTTTCCTTTTTTAGATTATGGATTTTTATGTTACAGATGTATGTTCTGTATTATTTTATTAATACTATAGCCTAATACAAATTTGTCATGATCTTTGGCTAGAACAATAAAGTCATAAACTTGAGAATGACTTGCACCATGTAGGCAAAGGTAAATCAAGCCACAAACATCAAGCGTTTGCACTCCTTCCTGATAGATGTTCAAGCATAAATCTAACCTCACCTGAGATTTTGATTGCACTTGTCTGTAGCTTGGTCTGCCAACTGATGCTATCGTTGAAGTGGCATATCGTGGAGGAGGACAGATTAATACTCTGTTTCTTTGACATTGTAGATTATATTAGGAAAATGTTCTAGTGAATGCAAACTTCAGATCATTTATACCTTTAAGGTAGTTTGATATCAGCTGGGCCACAAGAACAGGATTTGACACAGCAGCTTTGAAATAGCTTATTATAAAATATCCTGTGGACCACAGTGAGCATCTTCTTAATAGATATCTGTTCACAAGCGCTCTGCGTGGATTCAGTCACTGGGAAGAACCAGTCCTAAACCTTCAAGATGGTTTCCAGATAGCAAAATAACCTCTGGCTTCTGATAGAAGGTTCCTCCTATTGTTATTTTGCTGACATCCTGGAAAGTTGTGGATAATGTGACACAGTTGTATCTTGCTGTTGTGTCATCTTTTATTTGTATCCACTGAAATGACAGTTTTGAAACCGGGGCTAAATAATTTGCAGGCTTCGCTTTAAAGAAGGTTTATTTTTTAAAAAACAAAACCAAAAAACCCTCTCTTTTTGTAGGATTTGTATAAAACCTTACAGGCTTATGCAAATATCTGTTTAATGGAACTACCCAATTTCTAAATCCATCTGAAAACAAATGTGATTGCTGCTTTTAATCAGGTTGGGATGTGACACTATAATTTCTATCTTTTTCTGTTTTGATGAGCATGTTTTTAGCACCTGTGAATATTTTACCTTGGGCTTTACTCCTTGTTTAATGCAGCATATGCACTTTTCTTTTGATTCAGGGGATTGTTTGAGATAATTGTATGGCTGCCATATGTATGCTGCTTTGAATTGATTCATATGACGGCTGCCACCACTGTCCTTTCTGCAATGATTTGACGTGTGAATCGGGTATTTGCTACATACCACACTCACTTAACAATATGGTACTTTACTGCCACATAAGTTGTATTTGGACATTCTACTCATTGATAGAATAATAGAACTTAGAATTGTTGAATTGGAAGGCACTTAGTGCAACTCCCTACAATGCAGGAATCACAGCTAAGGAATCACTGACAGATGGTCAACCAACTTTTGTTTAAAAACCTCCAATGAAGGAGACTCCACCATCCTCGGAGGTGGTCTGTTCCACTCTCAAACAGATCTTACCATCAGAAAGTTCTTCCTAATGTTTGATTGGAATCTCCTTACATGTAATTTAACCCATTGGTTTGCATTCTGCCATCTGGAACAGCAGGTAGAAAGGAGAAAACAAACTGCTCTTATGAAAGCCTCAGCCCAGTATACCTGAAGGAGTGTCTTCATCCCCACCGTTCAGCCCGGACACTGAGGTCCAGCTCCGAGGGCCTTCTGGCTGTTCCCTCACTGTGAGAAGTTAGGTTACAGGGAAGCAGGCAGAGGGCCTTCTCAGTACTGGCACCAGCCCTGTGGAACGCCCTCCCATCAGATGTCAAGGAAATAAACAACTATCTGACTTTTAGAAGACATCTGAAAGCAGCTCTGTTTAGGGAAGTTTTTAATCGTTAATCTTTTATCGTGTTTTTAATATTATGTTGGGAGCCGCCCAGAGTGGCTTGGACGACCCAGCCAGATGGGCAGGGTATAAGTAATATATTATTATTATTATTATTATTTATTATTATTATTATTATTATTATTATTATTATTATTATTATTTTATTTATTATCCCTTATTTTGGAACAAGTACATAACTACATTGTGTTTTGAAAGCCATTTGTATTTCTATAATGTAGATTTTTACCACTGCTAAGGCATCTAGAATCCTGATAAAGGCCTTGTAAGACAAGGGTCATACTTTTATCATCTGTCGTACAATTCTACTGAACAAAATTGATTAGTGCCTGATTATGCTCAGGTGTAATTCTCAAACCACATGTCTCTTGGGTTCTTTCAATTAATTCTTCAGCCTGTCTACTTAGAGCTACTGGCTTCTGTGAGATTGTTCTGGACTAGATGGTTTGTGGTTGGCTAAGATTACCAAATGGAGAGATTTTCACAGGGATGTGAACAGTGTAGTCATAGGGAATAGGTACCAGAGGTGGATTTAGGACAGTGCAAGCTGTGGGAGGGGCACTGGGTACACAACTGAGGCGGGTGGCTTCTCAAAGCCTGGTAAGCACTTGCCTGGCTTCAGGAAGGAGGTGTGAGGGTTCTGACAAGGTCCTAGAGTCCTCCTTCCTCCTTCCCAAAGTCTGGCACCTTATTTACCCTACTGAAGCCGGTACTGCGAGTGCTGTGGGGAGGGTGTCAAATGTTGGCCTTGCACAGGGCGGCATATTACCAAGGTCTGCTCCTGTGGGTACCATCGTTCCAGTTCCTCAAATTAAATAGATATGAGAATTTTCTTCTTTTCACATGACTTATATTGTATTTTTACGCTGTGAACCATTCTGAGATCTTCAGATGAAGGGCAGTATACAAATAATAATAATAATAATAATAATAATAATAATAATAATAATATGTAGCTCCTGAAACTGACTCTGTTTTCATTTAGTTTTCTTTTTTTTACTATATGAAGTCCTGAAGACATGACAGTCAACACTATTGATCCTTACATATGCATTATTATTATTTATTCAACTTATATCCCACCCTTTCTCCCAAAGGAGCTCCAGGGAAGGTGTAGGGGGAAACGTGTTGTTCTCTTGCAAGTAACACATGTCAGAGTTATTTAAAAGCTTTGGTTGCTCACCTACAAAGATAATGTATTTCAAGAGCATTTTTGTTGCTTAGCTCTGGAATTACAATCTACAGGTTAGGAGGCATACTGCTTTTAAACAAGCAAAGAACCAAGAAGGCAACATAGTGGGAGAGAAATTATAGATATGCCCCCATGTAGACAGCTGTAAAGCACTAAAAGCCTTGTTCCATTTTGTGCGTGCACAGGTTTTTTTAAAGAGCTGCCTTGGTTGAGCTAGTCAAGAGTAAAAGCTTCTTGATGTATATAACAAAAATTCCAGTGAACAAAAACATACTATTTCTAGGTGATACTGTATATTTCAAGTTGCATTGTGGTTTGATTTAATGTCATAAAATACTGCCTCTATAGTACCTGCAGTTATAATAAGTAAAATAATACTCATTTGGCCACACTGGCACATTCTTTTGGGGGTTTTTGAGTACATGTGTTTTTAAATATTATTTTAAACCTTGCAGCCCATAAAGGTGTGTTATTCATCCATCCCCACAACTCATGTAGGATTGATTTGAGCACTGCATGTGTTGTGTTTGTGTGAACATGTTTGTGTGAGATGAGAGAATCTTATATGCAAACCTCATCTTGTACAGATAAAACTGGTTTCCCCTGTAATTTGATTTTTTCCTCCTTGTAAACCTCATTCTGCTGCAGCTTTCTTAGCTATGAAGTCCCACAGGGGCTTTTGGATAAAAGAAAGTTTTGATCCCAATGGCAGGTGCCCTCCTCTGTCACAGCTAAGAATGTGGAGTTGCATGCAACTAAGAGTAGACCCAATGAAATCAATGGACCTAAGTTAGTCATGGCTATTAATTTCAGTGGATCCACTCTGAATAAAATGAACCTTGGCTACATCCCATGTTATTGATTTACATCCTTCACTTTTGGGGGATATCTTGGGCTCTGTTTTCTGTCCTGGAATACATATACAGAAAGTTTGGGATACATTTCACCATTTACTGTTGTGTTGTGCTGGGTATTGCATACACTACATATCCATCTAACTTTCTCAGGCTGGACTAACTGAATGTGTGGACTTGTAAAACATCATTTTGTCATGGACTACAATAGTGTGGAAGTAGACTAGCTAGCTACTGCATGAAACATGACTAGGTGAATAAGTACCACTTTCCCCCTATCACACAAGTACCTGTAACAAACAAAAGGCTACATTATACCTTAGGCAGTCTGTCCAAAGGGTTCTTTGACATAATCTCTGTTATGAAGAATGTGAGAGGGATCTTTCACTCTGTTGAACAGCTGGGCTGATTCAGCTGATCTGGCTGCCTAGATGAATGCCCCCTTCTTCCCTCACTGCTTCCTGTGCATCCCTTCCAAAGATGCATGATCAATGGAAGAGGATGACCATTTCAGACAGGCGCGTGCAGAGGGGGGTGGGTTACAGCTGGGTACACTTGCCCCGGGTTTCAGAGAGCTAAGGCAACTAGGGGACTGCTGCTAGGGACCAGCTGTTTATAACTTTATTCTAACAAGATTCCCACCCCAGGCCTCAGACAAGCCCTGTGCAGGCCTGACCCTGCACTATAGCTGAGCTTCCCTTCTAGAACCTCCTAACAAGATGATCTTTCTTATGAAACTGGATGCTATTTCAGTGGAACAAGCAGACACAGAAACATCAACCTAGATCCAATCAGAACAATCCGCATAAGAAAGCCAGTGTGGATCCTGCAACGGATACACAGACAAGCACACACGCATGTGTGCGCACACCAATGTTGCAAGTGAAATTCTGACAGGTGGATCTCTGCATCTAGGGATCAAGATTGCACATCTCTTTCTGAGTGATGGATCAGAACCAGAGGGCAGCACCCCACTTTAATAGAGTGGAAAGTGTGGCCAACTGTCTATTGGACAGTGATTCTATGCTGCTATGAATGGGTGTCTTTGGACTGGAGCCAATATACACACACATATATATCTCTGCAATAAGCTATCCTCCACATTGTTTGCATGAAAATGAGGCCTTCGGCGACAGCTCATTATTATTTCCATTCATAAAGGGATGTAATTCATAGTGTTCCGTTTCACAGTGGTAAAACCACTGAATTAAAGGGCTTGCATTTGCATTTTACAGACCTTTGCAGAGAGGATTTGCAATAGCCTAAATTAAGACATCGTATTCATGCCTTAAGTGGGGGAAGATCAGACAATTCACAAGGGGCAAGGCCCACACAGAGTATGTTTTATTTATGTGCTATCAGGCATGCTGAGCAGAAGAGATGATTTCTGCCCAACCCCGGCTTTGCACTACTAGGGCAGCCCATTTTAGTGCTGCAAGGGAGTGCTGAGAAACAAACACTACAAGGTAAAAAGATGAGGAAATTTGTGATGCAACTGAATGTTGCAGATCGGAGTTTGGTTCTAGCTAACCACCTCAGAGGCGGTCTTAGGGTGGCATGCCTAGTGCACATTGAAACAATGCCATAGAATGGAGCCGGAGAGGCAAGTGGCGCAGAATTTTAGCATCACACAAGGTGCCACTGAAATTTGAGAGCCCAAGGTCCACCACTGCCTACCTCTGGAATGGATGGCAAGGATGCATCCTTGGCTTCCAGTCTTTCATACTTTTAATTTTGGACTTAATTAGTTATATGAGCAGATTTGCAATTGGGGAACTCAAAATGCAATCTTCCCTGGTTTAAAAACAAACAACCCTTGTTCCTGTGTTTTACTGCCCTGCCCTGCCCTGCCCTTTGCACTGCTGAACAGCATGTTGACACCTGATGGCAGGGGTTTTGTGCATTCTTAGATTGCATGAATGTGCTTGCACAACATTCACACAAAGCAGAAGGTGGGTTGGTGAGATACACAAGTACCACATACCCTTTTGTTCCAGCCCAGTCATGTTCTGGGCTCATTCATGTTCTGGGCTCATAATGATAAGATCATTAGAGAACTTTGTTATGGAACAGCATGCAAATGTCACATATACGTGGATTTTAAAAAAGAATCCTCCTTGATCAGATGAAAGGTTCATCTAGTCCAGCAGCCCAGTTCCTACAGATTACCCAGATTACCCCAGAAAGTCTACAAACAGGATGGAAGGCTTCTTTGCTGTTACTCCTGAGCATCAACCATTACAACCATTAGCCTACAGACTGATTACATTGTAGGATTATTGTTGGGAGGGTTTTGCCCTGATAAGGAAAGACTGCTGGAATTCTCTGAGGTTCCTAAAGGATTATTGCTTGCTTCAGAGTTCGCATACACTTTCAAACACATTTTAGACGCTACTGCTCAAGGGTTGTGCCCTCTTTCTCCTCCTCCTCCCTGTTCTGCTTTAATTTTGATCTTATAATCCTAGGCAAAGCAAGTTCTCACTGTTTTTCTGGCACAATATTTCAGTATTGCCTTAAGTAGAGGTTTTATCTTTATAAAGAAGGAGTTGTCTAAGTAAAAGCTGGTGAGTGAAAAGGAAGAATGTACATGAGTTTAACGATGATTTATTACTGAAATATAATGAAACAGCAGGAAGGGCAAACCTAACTTACACTCCTCATTTAAATCATTCAAATGCTGCCTCTATTTGACTGTCTAGAGTGGAGAAGCCTGAGGCAATTGTCACTTCTACCACACCCAAACACGACCTAGCTGGCAAAAAGTGTGTTACATGGAAAGTACAACCATCCCACCCTTTTTTTAAGCAGTTGGAGCTAATGTATGCTGCATGTATATTAAGGGAAGCATGCTTGCTGTTTTCTCACCTCAGGCAATGGAAAGTTAGTTCCTCTGAAATTGAAGGCATAACTTTACTTTTGTTTTCTGTGGAAATCAATTTTCTAGCTCAAAAAATGTTTAAATCATTATTATGGGCTTGTAGCCAATGCTGGGATGGACGAAGCTGTCAATTCTGTTACTCTCAATTTCTCTTTTTTCACTCCTATATGCATTGTTAAGCACACCTTTCCAATAATACACACATATACACATCACCACACACATTATTTGGTTGGAGAAGTGCATTGCATAATTCAGAGAAGTGTGAATTTCAAAGGATAGCTGAGTTTTCAGGCTGCATATCCTTCCATGAAGTGTGAATTACGTAGAGTCACATGTAAATGCCAAGTGAACTGGATTTCTCCCCCATACCTAAGACAGGTGTCCACTCACATAACAGAACTTCCCCCTTCATCCCCTTCCCTGCACCCCCCCCCAATCTGTTCCAAATGGTCCCTCAACCCTCTGGAGTAGATTTCGGGGGTGCATAGAGAAGGAAAGGAATAGGAAGTTCTACTCTTCTTTTTTAAAAAAATAAAATAATATTTATTAATTTTCCAACCGTTTAAACACAACAAAACACTAACACATAAGACTAACAAAATAAGACTAACAAAACAAGACACAAACCATTTAAAACACAGAACAATTTCAATATCTTATCTTTCATTCCCTTATTTCCACGACCTCCTCACACCTCCCTTTTTGTATTCCACTTCTATTAATTGTTTCAGCAATTCCTTTCCATCTTCCTCTGTTTTCTATCCTAGAATTATCTTAACACATTCTAACCTTATTTTTCCCTTTAATACTCTATTAATCTATTTATACTTGATTCCTTATAGCATTTCTACTAAAGCCATATAACTTCATTCCAACATTTTTCTAACATTCATTATTTTTACAGTATTTCTATAAATAGTCTTAAACTTTTTCCAGTCTTCTTCCACCGACTCTTCTCCCTGGTCTCGGATTTTTGCCAGTCGTTTCCGCCTATTCCATATAGTCCATCAACTTCATCTGCCATTCTTCCCGAGTAGATAAATCTTGTGTCTTCCAATACTTCACAATGAGTATTCTTGCTGCTATTGTTGCATACGTGAAAAAAGTTCTATCCTTCTTTAACACCAATTGGCTGACCATGCCCAGGAGAAAGACCTCTGGTTTCTTCAAAAGGGTATATTTAAATACCTTTTTCATTTCGTTATGAATCATCTCCCAGAGTGTCTTAATCCTTGGGCATGTCCACCAAAGGTGAACTCTAATCCTCAAATTCATCTGTTTTTCTTTAAGTTCAGTCATAGCAAGCGTCAACTTATGTTCATCAAATTGCCTCTGTAGGGCTGGGGCTCTCTTTCTCTTTCTCTTTCTCTCCAGTTGTGTTACTTTACATTCAGCAACAACGGCTTTTTCCCTGGCTTCCTGCGCAGTTTGCCGTATCAAAGTAGGTTCCTGTATCAATTTCTGGGTGGTTTCTGTATTAGTATTATTTATACTTTCTGTATTTAAGTTAATTTTAGGAATTGAAACATCCACTTTCGCATTTATCGTGTCCATTTTCCTGTTAAGCTGATCCAGTGAGTCATTTATCTTATATAATGCAGCCACTAAAGCCTCTTCTGTCGACATTCCTCTTGGTTTTAAATATACTGGTACAAAGGCAACGACAGAAGGAGCAGGGGGGCCTGATGATGGACCTCTCCTGGATTGTTGCCAAGTCCTCCCAGACCTTAATGTTTTGTCAGCAGTTGACTGGTCTGTTTTTCCTCTTCCATTTACCATAACACTTAAAAGATTCAAGGTCAGTCCCAGAGTCTCACGGTTTTTAACTTGCAGCTGGAAATTCCCCTAGCCCAGCTCTTATAAAGCAACCGGTTTCAAAGGCTTCCACTAGGGGGAAACAGTTTCTATTTGTAATAGTCAATAGTATCCTCTTTTAAGCAATCCGAAATTAGTTTCAATTTTCAGTTACTTTTACTCCTTTTTAAAGCAGCCGGAGACAGTAGAAACAATGTATTTCTCTTGTTTAACTAGCTGTCAATGAACGTTCTAAACGCTGTCAATGAACATTCCAAAAGACGTCAGTCCTGCTAGCAGCCCGTTTCCAGGGTCGGAGCGGCGGTGTTTTAAATCTCTTCGCTCTCTCCCACAAGCATACTCAATCCGCACCTTCCCCCTCTCTTCTCCTGCCTCCAAGAGGGGGTTTAATGTTCTTTACCAATGGAATTTTAATCTTTTACAAAAGGCTTTCCAGGACTCCAGCTTGCAACTTCATTGCCTCAGTCTATTTACAAAAGGGGAAGGCGGACTTCCTGTTTTGAACCTCCCCGTTACGGTACCAAATTAAACATTTAGAAATCCAATTCTTCCGCTTCAGCTCTACTCACGGGTAATTACTTTAAAGTCAAATTGTCCACAGGAAAAGGTCAGCGCTCTCCGGCAACAGCTATGCGGCTTCGCTCCGTGGAAGAAGCAGACGATTCGATGCACCGCGCCGCTCACCCCACGTCGCTCCGGACCCCCAAAAACCGGGGTTCCCCGCGAGTGGGGGAGGCGCAAAAGATGCCCGCCGAATCCCACGCTCACAGGCTTCTCCCGCCTGTGATTTTAACGGGTCTCCGCCTTCGCCGTGGCGGCCAGACCCAGATTCCCACGGAGCAGATTCCTCCCAGTCAGAGCAATTCCGCCATTACCGGAGGCACCTCCCCGGAAGTCCAGGAAGTTCTACTCTTCTTCCTTATGTACACTGTTGGGTACATCCTAGTAGTAGTAACACTAGTAGTAGCAGTATGCTGCACATCAGTAGAACCATGTGCACCATGGAGTAAGCTACACTGAACACATCAGGACATATGCATAATGGAATATGCAGAAATGCATGGTGTTGCCCCCACACCTTCAAAGAAAACTCAAGAGACAAATGTTTCCCTGAAATGCATATGTTGGGCCTCAGTCTCACCAGGCACAATGTACTGGAAAGTCCCAAATGGGTCCCCTTTATCCAGTAATGCCTCAGTATACCTAATGTTTCTCTTCCCAACTTCCTCACCTGCCCAGACTCATGGCCCAAAGAACAACCAAGTCGTACCACTTCCAACTGTCAATCTAATTCTATCAAGCAATGTGAAATTGGCCAAGGAGGAGAAAATCCTACTCAGCCCCTTCTAGCAGGCAACTAGCAAAAGCCCACACTGCATATAGGTAGGAAGGATGGGTACAGCAAAAGCATAAGGATGAGCTCAGAAAGGAGCTGGCTTATAGAGCCACACCTACCCCACTCCCAGTGGGCCATCAGAACCCACTTGGTCTTCTCAACCCCCTGGCTTTAAGAGCCACTCTTACAACTCCTTTTTGAGAAAGGTGGTGCAGCCAACATGCCCCTGCTATAAGTAGGGGTGGGTTATATTATTAATCCCTCATTTGAATGCATGGGGTTTGGGTCTAACTATCCAGTTAGTCGTATCACGTGTGATCAACAAAGATGGAAATGCAGAGTGTGTTCCACCAATCTATCTCTCCATCTCTCTTTTTAACTATAAGAGATCTGATTCACTGTGATTTGTGCTGGTTTTCCAAAAGTACTTCCTGAAAGGGTCAGTTGGTGTTACAGCATACGGAAACAAAACATGATCATATGTGTGATAACCATGCACTTTGAAGAACAGGTTGACTTGGGAGTCTCATTTGAATTTAACCACAATAAAGTTACAAAAATAATGGAAATGTCCTTGAGATAATATAGGACAACAGTCTAAAGAAATGCATTTATATAACAGTACTTCGTCAAAGGGAGTTGACAGCACAGTATAAATGGAAGGTTTACATGTTCAAACTGCAATAAAAGGTCATGTGACAGCAAACAAACAGGGCAGCTCTTTAAAAAAAGAGTTGGTGTGCATTAAATCTTTTCAGCAATCTATTATTGCTCAGGAATCCTGGTAATATACAATACACTGGGAAAGTAAGTCATCACCCAGTATCAGTTCTTTATACAATGGTACCTCAGGTTACATACGCTTCAGGTTACATATGCTTCAGGTTACATACTCTGCTAACCCAGAAATAGTGCTTCAGGTTGAGAACAGAAATCGTGCTCCGGCGGCGCGGCAGCAGCAGGAGGCCCCATTAGCTAAAGTGGCACCTCAGGTTAAGAACAGTTTCAGGTTAAGTACAGACCTCCGGAACGAATTAAGTACTTAACCCAAGGTATCACTGCATTCCATTTCATAGTCTACTGTGGGTTTGTGATTATGTTGAAATAAAAGGTTCTGGGCAAATCGTTTCTTCTTGATATGGACTGCAACTGCTGAGCTCACTGGGGAAAATGAGCATATAATTTCCGTGCTATTTTAAATCGTACCGGAGCTAAGTGGAATTAATATAGTTCATTTATTTTGCAACACATTGATTAACTGGCAATTAGAAGTTGACAACTAATTCTCTTTTATGAAGCAACAAAGGTGAATTTGGCTCTGGGAGCTCATAAAAGAAAAATCTACAAATAGAGCTCTGACATCCTGGTTTATGACACAGCCTCCAGATGAAATGTAGCTTCCTTATTATGAGGAAATAACCCAGTTGAAAGTTTGTTACATTTAAAAGTGGTACAGATACAGATCGTGATGAGTTTGGCATCCCCATTCACTTCCACAAACAGCAGCTGAATCCTATAGTCTTCGTGGAAGATGAAGCTCAAATCTTCATGGCACTCCAAAGGAGAGAACCATTTTTTCCAAAAAGACTGAACTACTGAGTAGCATCATAGTGCGTCTTTTTTTGTCAAAACTGATAATTGGCTCTTACTCTACTATATTGCTGGATTCTGTGGATAGGCTACATTACAGCTGCAATATAATGAGGACGCATTCCACTGGGAAGTTCTGCAAGAGCCCCATTGCTCTTGCACAGCTCATATTCATTCCTTTCAACAAAGCTTCAGCAGTAACGTTTCTTGCTCTATGTTTTTAAGTCGTCATGAAGCTGAAAATACTCAGCTGAAAGCATCCTGGCTTTCGATATTCTGGGGAACCAGATGGCTGCCTTTCTACTCAAGGAACTGTACAATCATAAAGTATCTACTGGGGTCGAGAAGGCCCATCCTAATTTGGTGGTGCGTATATTGGCTGCACCATCTACACAAGAATGAGGATGTGCTCTTGTCCTGGAAAGCACTCTTGCATAAATCTGAAGTGCACCTAATTACAACCAACAAGAAATGCACTGGATGAGAGGAAGGTAATGGATACCAGAATGTCTCTCAAGGCAGCTGTTAGGGTTTCTTTCAGTTAATGGCATTTTGCTGTTCTTCTCCCTGAGTGCTTTAGGATGCTATTTATTTTTCTAGGTTAGTGGGTAGGAACCATGCAAACAGCATATAAATAAGAAGGCTTTCGTCATTTGGATGTCATTGTTTTTTCATGTCCACATTTGGATTTTTCCTTAAACAGGGACTGTTTCTCAAATTGTGCATGTACAGGGAGAGACCCAACAAGAGTTATAAAAGACATCAAACTTTCAGAGTAAAAGTTGTTTGAAAACGAAGAAGCTTTTCCAGCTGTTGTATTGCATCTAGTTCCCTAATATTTATTTCAAATGACATAAAAAGATGCACTTTATATGCATTCAGGAGAAAAGAATACATTTTACTACTTACGTATGCAATGAATAATTTAACTTGTACATATAATTCAAATCAAAACAATTGCAGGAGCCATTTGAAGGGAAGATGTGAAATTTAATCTAGAAATGTGGGAGTTTACTATAGATCCCCAAGCCAAACGGAGGACATAGATGATGCCTTCCTGGAACAGATGGCCAAGCATGCAAAAGGAAGGGAGATAGTAGTAATGGGGGACTTCAATTACCCGGATATTTGTTGGATGTCAAACTCAGCCAAGAGCATAAGGTCAAACAGATTCCTCACTGGCCTTGCAGACAACTTCATTGTCCAGAAAGTGGGAGAAGCAACAAGAGGAACAGCCATTTTAGATCTGGTCCTAACCAATGTTGATGACCTGGTTAGTGGGGTAGAAGTGGAAGGATCATTAGGCGCGAGTGATCATCCTCTTCTGAAGTTTACTATACAGCGGAAAGGAGCAGCCAAGCATACTAGGACTCAATTTCTTGACTTTAAGAAAGCCGACTTCATAAAACTTAGGGAAGTGCTGGGTGAGATCCCATGGACAGTAATACTAAAAGGAAAGGGAGTTCATGATGGCTGGGAGTTTGTTAAGAGGGAGATAGTAAAAGCACAACGTCAGGCAATACCAATGAGACGGAAACATGGAAGGTGCCTAAAGAAGCCAGGGTGGCTATCTAAAGAACTTTTAACTGAGTTAAGATTAAAAAAGGATGTGTACAAAAAATGGAAAAGGGGGGAAACCACCACAGAGGAATTCAAACAAATAGCCAGCACGTGTAGACACAAAGTCAGAAAAGCTAAAGCACAGAATGAACTCAGGCTTGCTAGAGAGGTTAAAAGCAACAAAAAAGGCTTTTATGGGTATGTTCGTAGCAAAAGGAAGAACAAAGAAACAGTGGGGTTGCTCAGAGGAGAAGATGGTGAAATGCAAACAGGGGACACAGAAAGGGCTGAACTCCTCAATGCCTTCTTTGCCTCAGTCTTCTCCGATAAAGAAAACAATGCCCGACCTGAAGAATTTGAAGCAAATGATTCAGCAAAGGAAACACAGCCCAGAATAACTAAGGAGATGGTACAAGAATACTTGGCTAGTTTAGATGTATTCAAGTCTCCAGGGCCAGATGAACTGCATCCAAGAGTATTAAAAGAACTGGCAGATGTGATCTCAGAACCACTGGCAGTCATCTTTGAGAATTCCTGGAGAACAGGCGAAGTCCCGGCAGACTGGAGGAGGGCAAATGTTGTCCCTATTTTCAAAAAGGGGAAAAGAGAGGACCCAAATAATTACCGCCCAGTCAGTCTGACATCAATACCAGGGAAGATTCTGAAGCAGATCATTAAGCAAACAGTCTGTGAGCACCTAGAAAGGAATGCTGTGATCACCAATAGTCAGCATGGATTTCTGAAAAATAAGTCGTGTCAGACTAACCTGATCTCGTTTTTTGACAGAATTACAAGCCTGGTAGATGAAGGGAACGCAGTGGATGTAGCCTACCTTGATTTCAGCAAGGCATTTGACAAGGTGCCCCATGATATTCTTGTAAAGAAGCTGGTAAAATGCGGTCTTGACTATGCTACCACTCAGTGGATTTGTAACTGGCTGACTGACCGAACCCAAAGGGTGCTCATCAATGGTTCCTCTTCATCCTGGAGAAGAGTGACTAGTGGGGTGCCACAGGGTTCTGTCTTGGGCCCGCTCTTATTCAACATCTTTATCAACGACTTGGATGATGGACTCAAGGGCATCCTGATCAAATTTGCAGATGACACCAAACTGGGAGGGGTGGCTAACACCCCAGAGGACAGGATCACACTTCAAAACGACCTTGACAGATTAGAGAACTGGGCCAAAACAAACAAGATGAATTTTAACAGGGAGAAATGTAAAGTATTACACTTGGGCAAAAAAAATGAGAGGCACAAATACAAGATGGGTGACACCTGGCTTGAGAGCAGTACATGTGAAAAGGATCTAGGAGTCTTGGTTGACCACAAACTTGACATGAGCCAACAGTGTGACGCGGCAGCTAAAAAAGCCAATGCAATTCTGGGCCTCATCAATAGGAGTATAGCATCTAGATCAAGGGAAGTAATAGTGCCACTGTATTCTGCTCTGGTCAGACCTCACCTGGAGTACTGTGTCCAGTTCTGGGCACCACAGTTCAAGAAGGACACTGACAAACTGGAACGTGTCCAGAGGAGGGCAACCAAAATGGTCAAAGGCCTGGAAACGATGCCTTATGAGGAACGGCTAAGGGAGCTGGGCATGTTTAGCCTGGAGAAGAGGAGGTTAAGGGGTGATATGATAGCCATGTTCAAATATATAAAAGGATGTCACATAGAGGAGGGAGAAAGGTTGTTTTCTGCTGCTCCAGAGAAGCGGACACGGAGCAATGGATCCAAACTACAAGAAAGAAGATTCCACCTAAACATTAGGAAGAACTTCCTGACAGTAAGAGCTGTTTGACAGTGGAATTTGCTGCCAAGGAGTGTGGTGGAGTCTCCTTCTTTGGAGGTCTTTAAGCAGAGGCTTGACAACCATATGTCAGGAGTGCTCTGATGGTGTTTCCTGCTTGGCAGGGGGTTGGACTCGATGGCCCTTGTGGTCTCTTCCAACTCTATGATTCTATGAAATAACATGAAGATCAAAATTCCAGTCTTGATTCCCGATGCTAATTTTCAAAGCATATTTAATCCTGTTGTTGAATGCGTTACACAACAATTGTCCCCCATGGCATTGTGCACTGTGGCAGCCCCTCCGTATTAATGTTGAGAATGCAAAACAATATTTTAGGTTTTTAATACATGATGGGCACTTTTCCAGCAGAGATTTCTGTGTGCATATAATCTACATAATTAAGCAGTTGTGGGATTTTTCCTTACATTAATAAATTCTCAAACAGTTTAATTATTGGATTGGTTCATGTTGGGAAGGCACCATTGCAGAATGATTTTCATGTGTAGTCCAGGCTTCCCTTCTCCCTATATAAAATAATAATTTGTTCTATCAGGTGTTCTTCTGATCAACTGTATTGTTATTATCAGACTCCACCGTTGAAACCAAACCCACAGCTCTTCCTTCCCTTTCACTCAAATTTAACTGGTGACAAGAGAAACAAAATGTTCCAGAATGCTACAGAATTTTGCCTCAGCAGAGTTTCAAGTGTCATGCCCATGTCTCCTCCAAAATTTGCCAGTATTACTATTTTACCTGCTACTGAGAGCAGTTTCAGATTTCAGTTCAGTGTATTAGGGACCTTGAGCAGAAGGAAGGAGATGTTAGAGGTTGTGAAGAATAAGCTAGAGACCTAACAGAGCTGCCCTTTAAGAATCCCTAATCCTGTTGAGAGAGTAGCTTCTTCATTTTAGAGAAGTGCACATACCTTTTTATCAAATCCACAGGATGAGGTTTCCTTTGTTATATCTGTCTGGCAGGAAAGGAAGAGAATCCCCTCAGCTTAACACATTTTTCTGTTGTTTTCCCTGAGATGAAACACGGTAACTGTCATTTCTGTGCATACATGTTGAACGTAGTCAACCCAGCAGGGTCCAAGTTTCATTAGATGGAAATTAATGGTGTTGGATGTTTCCCTGAAATTCTCCTCTTCCAGACACCGATGAAGACTCTTGCTGTTTTGCATGAAAGTTTTGGGAACTTTGCTTGCTAGTTGCTCAGTATGGGCTTGGTAGAAATACCTTTATTTTTTATCTTACACCTTGTTTGATTGGTCTCTGGTCTCTCTCCTTTTTTTTAACTTAATAAAGTATTTCTAGGTTGGATATTAGGAATCGGCTGCCTACTTTAAGAACCCAAAAAGTAATCTTCCACTTGCCCAAGTTGCTTTGTTTTACCCTACATCCATTGGCCTAAAGCAGTGGCAGGGAATTTCAGGCCCGGAGACTGAATATGCATTCAAGCACTCTTTATCTGACCCTTGGAATTCTCCCCAAGGCACAGCCCTCACTGACACCTCAATGACCCTGCATTTGCCAGGCTGGGATATGTCCCTTCAGCCTCTAGATTGTTTCGATGAAGAGGGTTGTGTGAGTGTGTCTAGAAACTAACCCACTGTATACCTTGGCCTCTAGCTCCCATCAGCAGGAGGCCCTTAGAAAATTTCCCAGAAGGAAATGTGGCCCATGGATTGAAAAAGGCTCCCCACCCTTGAACTGGGAGCAGGGAGGTAAGGGAAGCATGGGCTGAATCTTGAGGAGTGGGATCTGTGGAGTTTTTGATGACAGTGGACAGGGGCAGAGGACGCTCCTGCAAGTTTGGGCTTCTGGGTAAGAGTAGATAGTAGGATTGGGGAGGAATTTGGTCTGCTTTTTGCAGGAGCTGATCTAATCCTTTGCTCCCAATTGTACCTGTGGGTTGGAACACAACGCCTAGTAAGACTGGAATGCAACTTCACCAGATTTTAAAATGCAGTTTCAGTGAAGAAGAAGAAGAAGAAGAATAGTTTATTTATACCCTGCCTATCTGGCTGGGTTTCTCTGGACGGCTTCCAACGAAATATTAAAAATACAATAAAACATCAGACATTTAAAACTTACCTACACAGGGCTGCCTTCAGATGTCTTCTAAAAGTCAGATAGTTGATTATTTCCTTGACATCTGATGGGAAGGCGTTCCACAGGACAGGCGCCACAACCAAGAAGGCCCTCTAGCTGGTTCCCTGTAGCTTTGCTTCTCACAGTGAGGGAACCGCCAGAAGGCCCTCGGAGCTGGACCTCAGAGTCTGGGCTGAACAATGTGGGTGGAGGCACTCCTTCAGATATACTGGGCCAAAAACAGAAATGCCATGCATTAAAGATGTGTGCCCAATCCATATTTTACAGGCAAATATGTTGAAAAACATTGAAAAGTCTGTTTATAAAGTCAAAAGTGCATAACAAATGCACAGAATTTAAATGTGGACTTTTCCTGTGTTCTTTCTAAAATAATCCACACAATGGAACATATGAGTAGCAGCAGGACTGTACTGGAATTGCATTAGACTGCTCAGTAGATAGGAAAGTGGTGGCAGAGTTTAAAAGAGAAAGAGCATGGCAAGCACTTACCTTTGCAGAGTTGTTGCGTGCAAACTTCACAAAGCTGGATACGGTTCAATGGAACTTTATTGAGGATGAAGAAGTTTTAAGCATGCTTGACACCAAGGATGAAAAACTAGGAAAGAGACCAAGGGGTGAAAGAGAAGGAAGAAAGAAGAAGGTGGGCAGAGGAAGAGACAATAGGCTCAAGAGTAGGTGAGCTCTGTTGCATAATCAGAACAAACAAGACCAGACAGTGGAGCATCAAAGGCTTTGTAGTGGTAGTGGGTAGAGGGGATGAAGAACTCACCATTTGTAACAAATGTACAAGGAAAGAGCCTATCAAAAAGACTCAAAGGAAAATCCATCATGCTTTCAGAAAATATTTAATAATCAAATTGCAACCTTTTTTCTGACATTGCTGGGCTGTACCATAATATAATGGAACTTTAGAGAAGACTTAAATTGAGTATTCTGCAACAGACCTACTTTCTTTATTTGTAATTCGATATACAAAGATTCTACCCAGGGAAACGGTAAGTAAGGATCCAAAATAAATAACGAGGCTTTCATGGACTTTCATCAAAAACCATGTGTCTCATCCTCTTTGTAAGCCAACAGTGACTGGGGACTTCATGAACGGTATCAAACCGCTGCACTTGGATGGTAAAGAAATACATGAATAATCCAGTCACAAAAGTGGAAGCTGAGCTTTCTCTAAGAGGGAGCTAGTAAGGACAGCTCCCCTGGAAAGGACCAGAGCTGGTGTAAATTCTGTAGCCACTATAAGCAGCTGGACCCTTTGATCCTAGAAGACTTTACGAGCCAGATCCCCGCTGTAACAATTAATTCATAAAGCTGACAAGCGTAATAGACCTGCAGGGGTTAGGCTGGTGTCCTTCATTAATGCTCGCAGCAGGTATGTGGGCAGAATTCTGGCAAAGACACTACAAAAAAAGCTTCAGAAAACGTTTGATTCTGACCAGGTGGGCTTTGTCAGGGGAGAAGTACGGCACCACAGTGTTAACCAAGGGAAAAAAACGTTAATATGCTTCTTCCTTGGTGAACACAGCCTCCATCTTCTATTTCTGAATCAAAAATTAATTCAGAGGGTGGTTCTGTAGGGATGTTCCACAGAAACTATTGCCAACTGAGGCCCAACTCACTTCAAGAATTCGGAACCAAAGTGTATAAAACAGAAGTTTAATACTTAAAACAGTCCTAGGTGGGCCTCTATAGTCATATATGTTTCCCTATAAACCTACTACATATATACATACATACATACACACACACGCAAGTTTCCAGCAAACATAAAGCTCTAACCCTTGGTGAGTTACTAGGGAAAGTATCTGATGGCCAGTTGTATGTGGTGTGTAGGACTTCTTTAGGGCTTTCATTTAAAGCTTCATGTGTGACCTCTGATGAACAACCAGATAGAAAAGGCCATTATATTTGAGTTCCAGCTGTTTTTCAGCCCTCTTCACTCCAATGACTCGTCGGGTTTTCTAATTAAATTATTAGACTGTTAATTCATTATTCTCTGGGTTAGAAATATTTCCAGTATGGGCCCGCACAGACACTTGAATTCTAATTTGTTTGAAGTCTAATAAAGAAAGGCTAAGCTTTTTAGTCAATTATTCCACTGCCTCATGTGACTGGTTATAAGAATGCTAGGCCCATGCTGATAATTCTATTTCCAGTCAAACAAGGGCAGTGAGAAGTGAAGAGCACATATGAAATGCTGATTAGAAGGGCAGCCGTGGTCATTTCTCTCTTCCATGGCTATGATCATTTACCAAACTCCTTACGTCACCTCCCTGTTGGTCCACATCAGTTTCTACGATCTTAAAGCTCTTCACTTCTCCATCTCCCATACAGCAATTCTCCACTGCTGTTCCTTTGTGCCTCCTTTGGTTTCCTCCACTCTGCAGAAGATCGTTGTCTGCTGTCAACTTTTCTTTTTTTTTAACCTTTCCTACTCTGATCTTCATGGTCCTCCTTGTACCTAGAAGAGCCTTGTATTCTTTGTTCCTCCAGCCACTTCCTCCTTTTCTTTCATGGCTTTCCTTATATCTTTAATAATGTCTGCCTTGTGCCATCATAGGCTCACCTTACGTCCTTTCCTACTGCAGAGTTAGCCGGCATGAAGGCTTCCAAATGTTGCTGAACTACAATTCCCATCATCCTTGGCTGTTGTCAGCGCCATTGTCAGGGACTGACTGGACCCTGAGGAGTGGTGGCTGGATACAGATGAGCGGGCACTGGGTGAAGCGGGGGTTGGAGACTGACTTGGAAGAAAGGATCAGTGAACTGGGGGCAGTGGCAGAGCTAGCTGCTCCTGCATCCGAAGCGGCGGGGCGATCCGCCCACAGGGCAAGCGGGGCAATCCTTGTGGAGAGGTCCGATCGTGGCACGGTAGTGTGATCCTCCCAGGGGGTCCGATTGCAGCACAGTGACATGATCCCACCAGGGGGGCCGATTGCGACGCAGCTGTGTGATCCGGCAGGGGTGATCGTGGCACGGCAGCACGATCCACCCAGGGGGGATTTTGTCACACCCCCTCTAGGATGGCACCCAGTGCAGCCCACCCCACTGCACCCCCCTTCGTACGCCCCTGACTGGGGGAACCTATCACCCTGGGAGATGAGAGGCAGAAACAGAGCAGATTTGGGGAGGGTGTTTCCACTCCTGCACCTACCTCTCCTGCTCCACTGTCTCCCAGTAGGGGAGATATATAAGCCAAGGTTGAGGGCAGTGCCTCTCTGTTGCGACAACTGCCTCATCAGTTGATGGTGCTGATGGGAGTTGTAGTCCAATGACTGAAGAAGGGCACTACACCAGGAGGGTTAACCCCCACCAAACCAGCCCCAGTCCTCATTGCCAGTTGCTGAATATCCTTCCATTCCTGGCCATCTTGGGTCAACGCTTGATAGCTCTTCCCCCCTGTGATGAGCCATGCAGCAGCCAGACACCATTTGCCAATAGAAGGGCTTATATGTATGTACATACATATAACTATGTACATACATAGACTTCATCCATGATACATGGATTGTGTCCACCAGAAAATGAAGTAAATTTGCATGGTATTTGCATAGATTTTGTGTCACATTCAAATTCCTATTATCACTGGCAAGAAGGATAGAGGGCCAAAAAATAAATGAGGGGCTACCACAACAAACAAGTTTCCCCATAATAATATTTTTATACTAGAAAAGGCTTAACCAGTTGAATTCCTGCCTGCTTAAAGGGACAACAGACCTGGTTTCCCCCAGCACCAACCCTAGATCATGAGTTGTAAACCAGTGTTGTCACTATAGATCTTACATCAATTGATCCTGGGCTGACAATACTATATTCAGTGCAATTTCAGATGGCATTGGCAGGTGGGGGAGGGGCAGAGCAGTCAAAAGAGATTTAAGATTCACAGCAACTAAGGTTCAGTTATCCATGCTTGGATGAATTGTTTCTAAAGCAAGCAGTGCGTTCTAAGAACATTTGTTGTGATTATTTATTATTTATACCTCATAATAACTACAGCAATGGCATTGGCACAGGTCAAACAGCCACCCTTTTCTTTTTCTCTTTCTTTTATTTGAACATAAAGGATGTCAGCCTTTGAAATGAATATACCCATTTAAGTATTTATAGCCACAGCAACAACAACAACCCCCATCCCAAGAATCACCTTATTTTTAGCCCATGGATAGGAAAGCAATTAATCTCTTCCAACCACTACCCATGTTATTGCTGCAATAATCCCAACCTACAGTCCCAACCAACAATTTCCCCCTTAAAAAACAACAAAACACTACAAATAGTTGAATACAATATTGGAGTGCACTACAGGTTTTCATGTCCTGCTCTGCCTCTCTCTGTCCCTCAGTCCCCACCCCTACAAATGTTAGTATAACAGCACTAGACTACTTAGATGTAACCTGCAGTTTCTTGTCCACAAGGCTGCCGCCCTGCAATACAGTGTTAATGTTATATTAATTCTTAATGTGCGCATACTCAGAAGAAAAATAGCATTATTATTTTTTGCATAAAATTGGGTTTGTATGACTCTTGACAGTTGTCATTCACAGGTGTGACGTCACTCAGTTGGCTAACAACTCTTACAGTTGCTTTGAATAGTGCCTGCACGTTTTGTGTCCTAACTTTCATTCTAAAGGATCTAGAGTCTTGACAGAATAGAAAACTCATTGTCTGGACCCTTCTGGTTCTGAATCTAACACAGCAGCACCCTTTTAACTGTTGCCTGGCTTTACATAGCCCTGCAACCCCTCTCATGCCTTCTTAAAATCCCTGGTAAGGTAAAGGGACCCCTGACCATTAGGTCCAGTCGTGGCCGACTCTGGGGTTGCGGCGCTCATCTCGCTTTATTGGCCGAGGGAGCCGGCGTACAGCTTCCGGGTCATGTGGCCAGCATGACTAAGCTGCTTCTGGCGAACCAGAGCAGCGCACGGAAACGCCGTTTACCTTCCCACCGGAATGGTACCTATTTATCTACTTGACTTTGATGTGCTTTCGAACTGCTAGGTTGGCAGGAGCAGGGACCGAGCAACGGGAGCTCACTCTGTCGTGGGGATTCAAACTGCTGACCTTCTGATCGGCAAGTCTTAGGCTCTCTGGTTTAACCCACAGCGCCACCCACGTCCCAAAATCCCTGGTAGTAACTAGCAATTAGGGATTAGAGGATGCTCTTTTTCTCTGTTTCACTATTGTTTCATGAGTTGAATTTGCCACATGTTTGGCTCTGATGGCTTTCCAATTTAATCTGGAGAATTTCTAAAATAACTTCCGGAAAAGATTCAACCACAATTTGCTACAATTATCACACACACTCACCTCTTTTAATGCCGTCAGCAAACCAAGGGCTACTTCTGTTACAGGTGCTCCTGAATCCACGCTCTCTAAAATAATTCCATTAGTTTGCTGATTACAATTGTAAAAATGAAATGAAATGTCATATAGGTAAATGATCCCTCACTGCAGAGGCTGAAAAACAATCCTAAAGAAAAATGATCTGGGACTCAGATTAAATTATAATGAGACATGAGAGATTAATAAAGTGAATTTCTATCGTAGGCACCTCCAAACAAGAAAGGCACACGCCTGATAGTCCCCAGCTCTGTGCCCTGTGGGACTATGCCCCTCCAGCTTATGTACCTGAGGCTTCTCCTACATGGAAGCCATAGCTGCTGCTTCCCTCTTCAAGCCCCTTCTGGTTGTAGGAGACAGTGGGGCAGGGGTGGTGAGGAATAGTCTGGCCCATCCCTCACCTGAACAACAACTTCCTCCAATGTGCTCTGTGCATCCATCTCTGTCTATGATGGCTCTGATCATTCCACTTCCTCCCGTCCTGGCCCCTTCCTCACGGGCAGCACAAAACCCCATAAATCACTGGCCTCCTCTTCTGGAACTATCCCCTGGTCTCCTCCCTCTGCCACACACTCATCCATAGCTGTCAACCTTCCCTTTTTCTGCGGGAAATTCCCTTATTCCAGCGCCGTTTCCTGCTGCTTCCCGCTGCTATCCCAGATTGTTAGATATCCCATAGACTGTCCGCAGGACAGGTGAGGCTGCCAGTCCCTTATTTCCGAGGCTGCTGATCACTTATTTTCAAATCTTAAAGTTGACAGCTATGCACTCGTCAGAGCACTGCCAGTCCCTGGCAATCTTATGGGACTACTCTGAAGTTGTGTAGGACTATTTAGGGGAATTTTAGTCTCTGGTAAGGGTTTGAAGGCAGCAACCGAAGGTGCAGGTTTCTGTATGCGGTTGTCTGTATTTCATGTTGAATGGTTTGCATGATAGGTACCTAAAATCCTTTGGTTTATCTATCTGTATTTGCATTGTGATATGTCCACCAGCATTCATATAGGTGGCATGCCTTTAACAGATTTCAAAGATTTCCATGAAAATCTATCCAGAGCAAAAGGCGAATATATTCTAGGAAATACCATGTGCTTTATTTTCAATTTTTGTCTCTGTTTATTGCGCACTACTTGAACAACTCAATAGTGTGAGACTTATGGTTCTTCCCAGCAGCTGATTCATTCTGCCAGAGAGATTTCCTAGGAATAAAAGAACTGCCCAGTCACTGAACTTCAAGATAGATATAGCTCTTCTATGCAGTCATTTCAGATAGTTATGCTTCCTAGTTATTCATCCATCTTCATTCCTATTAAATACCTACTAGTCTCCAGTTAGCCAATGTCAGCAATGGTGATTTGCAAGTACAACGTAACAAAAGATGGTGTGCGGAAAAATTAGATTTGTCTATAAAATTTTAATTAAGCAATGGAATGCATGGCAAATACTGTGGTTTCAGCTGTGCCAAAGCCTTATCTGAAAATGCTGGTAGCATGACAAAATTCATTACACTTCATGAATCTGCCAGATATTAAATTGGTACAGACTCATATGCTTACCATCAGGTCTTATTATTTGATTTGCTGTATTATCATGCTGGTTTTTTATTTTTGTGTGCGATACTTTCAGTATCCTTGCAACATTTTTGAACCAAACATCTTTATTTTTGCAGCATTTAGTCACAAGTAAAAAAATGCAAGACCTGGCTAACCATCTTCCAGATGTTGTTGGACTGCAACTCCATTTGTTCCCAACCAGCATGGCCAGGAATGGTCAGGGATAATTTGGTCTGGATTACATCATCTGAAGAGTCATAGGTTAGCCACCCCAGAACTCAATACATTTTTTTTCCCTTAGCATGTATGCTAGGAAAGCTGTCTTGCTTCACTGTATGATTTTGTTTGGGTTAATTGGCATAAAGAAGGCAAATGCTGCAAATTGTGAATTGCCGCTAATCAGTGATGTTGTGATTGTTAACTGTTATTCATGAGTCACATTTGAGCATGAATAATATTAGCAGGCAGGTATCTCTAAAACACTGGGAAGCAAAAATACATCAATATGTGTCTCATAAATGCCAGCGTGTAATGATAGGAACTGTTACAATTTACTGAATCATTAAGGCTTCTATTTAGCAAATTGGTTACTATCAGAGATAATGCTTAATGCAAAAGAGTACGTCAGTGAGCATTCTCAAGTTGCTCTTTTAGGGCAACAGTCCGAGTGACTATTAATACCTTAGAATGTACTTTTTATTGTGTCTTTATAATTATTGGTTTTCTGTAAATATAAAATTGTGCCTTAGCCTTCCAAAGAATGAAATATCATGCTGGATTCTTCATCATATTTTTCACATCAGATAGTGGTGGCAGAGGTGGCATGTGTTACATGTTGTTGTTGTTGTTTAGTCGTTTAGTTGTGTCCGACTCTTTGTGACCCCATGGACCAGAGCATGCCAGGCACTCCTGTCTTCCACTGCTTCCCGCAGTTTGGTCAAACTCATGCTGGTAGCCTCCAGAACACTGCCCAACCATCTCGCCCTCCATCGTCCCCTTCTCCTTGCACCCTCATCTTTCCCAACGTCAGGGTATTCTCCAGGGAGTCCTTTCTTCTCATGAGGTGGCCAAAGTATTGGAGTCTCAGCTTCACGAGCTGTCCTTCCAGTGAGCACTCGGGGCTGATTTCCTTCAGAATGGATAGGTTTGATCTTCTTGCAGTCCATGGGACTCTCAAGAGTCTCCTCCAACACCATAATTCAAAAGCATCAATTCTTCGGCGATCAGCCTTCTTTATGGTCCAGCTCTCACTTCCATACATCACTACTGGGAAAACCATAGCTTTAACTATACAGACCTTTGTTGGCAAGGTGATGCCTCTGCTTTTTGAGATGCTTTCTAGGTTTGTCATTGCTTTTCTCCCAAGAAGCAGGCGTCTTTACATAGGGAGATTTAAAGTTGAATTCTGGTTGAGAACATAAATGAAAAGGGATAAAAACCAGGGGAAGAACTTGCTCCTATTGCTTAAGTTCGAAGAATGTATGTAGATCATAACAACTGACATATTTCTGTCTGGCAATTTCCAGACACAACCTCACTGTCAGCACCTCTAAAGTTCATAGAGCTGTAGCAAGAAGTACCTTTTCTGGTAGTTTTTCTCCATTGTTAATATTTGTTTTGCTCTCTGAACTAATCCTGTTCCGAATCCCACCTGTATATTTTATTGAAATTTTTGCCCCTTGAAAGAAGCGGTCTTTTTTTCCTGTCTCTTTCTTGGAAAATGGATAATCTTGCTCAAATTCAAGGTTGCTCACTTACATTAATGTGACAAGATCACTAAAGGGTGCTGGAGGGTTGCTTTTAACTCCTCTTTTTTTAATAAAAAAAAATCTTAATATTTTCTCGTAATCTACAACTCCCCCAACCATTTCATTTCTTGGAATACGCTACATCATGATTTTACATCATTACTTTGTATATTAGATTACATCATTATTACCTCCCAGGGAACGCTGCAGAGGACCAGAGAGCAGTGTGAATATTATTATTTTTGAAGTTCAAGGCAAGAACACACACAGCCCTTGGCCACCTTGTAACACAAATTATTAAAGTTAGTGATTGACCTTAAAATTTCACCAGAAAATCTTGTTTATCTTCTCCACTTCTTAGGGTGATTGCTTTTGCACCTCTTCCCTGGAAATAGCAAAGAAACACACAAACAAACCCTGCAGCTGAAATCACTGGAACAGCCGTACCCAAAACATATGTCAAGTTCTGACATATTTTCATATCTGTCACAGTCATCCATAACAAAGCTTGCCATGAATTAAGGAAACCACTGTGTTGCTTTGCCAAATGGGTTTATTAAATGGCAGCAGGATTTCAAGTTGTTTAGCACAAGTTGTTCATCTCCACTGTTGTTCACCTTCCCAGTGGAGGTCAAAGGACTTGTGAACATTATTGCACTCTTTCTGACCCCACCAAACCACAAACATCTTTATCCCCCTTGCTGGCAGTGTTCCTCTGTCCCTGAAGTACAGAGACATTAGTCCGAAACCTTGTTCTACTCCACTGTAATTCCAATGCCTTCTGTGTTTCCCATGCCCTTTTGCTGCTTCCACCTGGAAAGTCCCCAGCAATTCTATTATCTTACAGTCAAATCCAGGAAAAATAATTGCTAACGTTAAAAATGCTGCTGTTCCTCCTTATCTTAAGTCACTTCTTCATCATTTCAAATATTGCAGTATGGCATGCATATTTCGTATCTGGTATTGCTTCCTTTCTAACAAAATACATTTGGCATCAAAGGCAAAGTGAAGGGGAATCACAGTAGCATGAAACAGCAACAAACACACCTAGCTGAGCTCTGACTTGTATCACTGAAGGAAAAACTTGATCTTCTGCTTAGCAAGTGAGATATTTCATTTGATATTTGATATTTGTATGATGGCTTTCTAAGAGAAAATCAAACTCAAGGCATCTTACCAAAAATAAATAAATAAATCACACAACATTAAAACAAGTGCAGTAAATATGCTAGCAGTAAAAACAGTATAATTTTAAAAAGTTAGCAACCGAGGCTCAAATATCAAAAACAGCTCTTACTTTAAAAAAAAAAAGTGTGCCAGAAATTGCAGCTAATAAAAGATTACTGATCAGTACCTCACTTACATCATTTCCCAAGATAATAATCTCCATGTCAAATGTCAGTTCATACTGTGAAATATATATATTTATATAGTGGATTATATTAATGTAAAATATGTATATACAGGTTCAATGCTTCCATATATAATTTTGAACTAAGAACATGACTGGAACCTTCCCCTATCAATACATACCTCTTTATGGAAAAAAGTCCTAGGCTAAACACTTTAATAGTTCCACCACTACCTTATCTTGATTCGTTGTGCAATGTGCCCTTACTTGTGATATATTTTGTTTATTCACAAAGTGGTTTAATAACATGTTTCTCAAAATATGTTCTTTTATTCAGTCTCAGAACTAAATGATTAGCTTCGCATGATTAAGTTTACAACCGTATCATGTTTTATTTGGTGATTTTTAATACATTTTCCTTTTGTCTTATTTGATCATTATTTACATTGATTCTGTTGTGTCTTGATGCAAATGGTTTCCTTTGCCCTTGATGATCTGTTGTCACCAGCACTATTTTTTACTGTATTGGGGAAAACTTCCAGTGTGCTAGAAATCTGTCCTGTGTCTGTCTTACGCCTCCAACCATTTGGACTACTTAAGTTATTAAAAGAGTTAGATATCAATTATAAAGCACAATTCTCTCTGCTGCTAAGGGTGAGGTGGCTGACTCGCATTTCACCATTACAATAAGAAATTGACTTGTGTTTGTAATGTGTAGTGGTAGCTTCAGTTGCATTGAGGCCATGTGTACACAGGGAACTCCATCACTCTACCATGCACAAGGTATTGGTGAAGCTGGAACTAACCATAGGATAGGATACCATACCATATCAACATGGTGTGCCTTGATAATACGTCTGTTAAGGGTTTGGCCTTAACAGCTGTAATTCCCCTACATTTTGAAACCTGAGTGAACATGGAAAGCTTTACTATATCCAAAGCATGGTGATGACAGCGGTGTTAATTTAGTATTTATGTAATGTGATGCCTCTCTAGGAAGCTTTCTTACTGTCCTTTGACAGTGACTGCATCTTTGGCACCACAATGTCTTCTGATCTCTGCACCGTCACAGAAAACTCAGTAGTGGTGAGAGGGAGGGAATATGGGAGCTGTATACAGAAATGCTCATGCAGCGTGTCTGCCTTGTAGTTCTGTTTATAAAACAAGTATTGCATTAGTGGTGTTTTGCTTGCAAAAAATAACGTTGTGGTTATTTTAAGTCTGATTTTGAAAGCTATTATTACTGTGCGAAGAGGGCTTTGTCCTCCTTTCCTTCCTACATACTTGGAATCACTGTCCTATTCTTTCAAGAACTGAAGTGTGTGTGTGTAGTACAAAATGTCTGTAGCTGCTCAATCTGTTTATTTCACATGCAAGGAGGGAATATCACACATTGTGACTAAGTGGCATTTAAGACGTCAAGAAGAGTTAGTTTCTGCGTTTCTTAACAGGCAGCTCTTGCAATGAGGAGTCACCCTGGCATTTTCCTTCTTGTTTCTTTTGCACAAAGGCCCACCTGCCACAAAATGTGGAATTGGGATTTAATTTAAATGATCCGTTTTTAACACGGCTTTAAAAAAAAACACACCACAAAATCCTGTGGAAAAGCCTTTGTCACTTTTCGCAGTGCTGCACTGGGGTGGGGTGGAATCTGTGCTGCTGGCATCAGGAGAAGGTTATTATTGGCAGCTCCTGCCCATTCAAAGACGACATGCAGCCTATGTTCTCATGAGAACTATAATCAGGCTTCTCCTCACCCCCTGAAGGCGCCAATCAATACCTGCGTATCTCTTCTCGGTTGCCTGCTGCACAGGGTATTGGCATCTCCTCTCATAGAGCACGCTCATTAAGCAGATGTGTCTGTCTCCTTGATCAGACTTCCTGTCACGCTGCGTTCTGTGACCTGGCTAATCCCTTGTATTCAGTATTTCCTGTGAGGGGAATAGGCCTGCAGTAGCAGTCAGTATCAGGCCTGCAGTGCTTGTGCGCTTGAAAGTATATTCACTCAGGTGATCATGGCGAATAACAGAACTGTCGTAATGTCATCGCTACCATAGGCATCCTTCATGCACGGAGCGTACTCACGGAGAAGGAGGCAGCTCACCCCACCCAGCAGATATCCTTCCTTTGATATGGATATTTGCATGGAAAGATCTGACATCTGAGCAGCTGCTCAAACATAGGCTTTCTGTTTGCAGACATCCAATGCATCATGCCCAATTCAAAGTGCTGCTTTTAAGCTATAAAGCCTTAAACGGCTCAGGACCGCGGTACCTCAAGGACCACCTCTTTCCATATGAACCTTCCCAGACCCTGAGATCATCTTCTGAGCCCCTTCTTCATGTGCCTCCTCCTCGAGGGGTCCGGAGGGTGGCAACACGAGAACAGGCCTTCTCTGCAGTGACTCCCCATCTGTGGAATGCTCTCCCCAGGGAAGTTCACCTTCAATATACAGCTTTATAGGTAAAGGGACCCCTGACCATTAGGTCCAGTCGTGGCTGATTCTGGGGTTGCGGTGCTTATCTCACTTTATTGGCTGAGGGAGCCGGAGTGCAGCTTCCGGATCATGTGGCCAGCATGACTAAGCCACTTCTGGCGAACCAGAGCAGCACACGGAAACGCCGTTTACCTTCCCGCCGGGGAGGTACCTATTTATCTACTTGCACGCTGACCTTTAGTCACCTTTAGTGACCTTTAGTCACCAGGAAAAATCTTCCTTTTAAACCAGGCATTTGGTTGATCTGATTGACACCCTTTTAAGTTTTTTGAGGGCGCTATTGGGTTGTCGTCTTTATTTTTATTATGTATTTTGTGGTTTTATATCTTGATGAGACCCCGGGATAAAGGGTGGTATATAAATTCAGTAAGTAAGATAAAATAAATCATAGATGTCCAGGGGTGGTGCTAATGTCATGTACAAGGTTGGAGGAGGAAGAAGAAAAAGAAGAGTTTGGATTTGATATCCCGCTTTATCACTACCCGAAGGAGTATCAAAGTGGCTAACATTCTCCTTTCCCTTCCTCCCCCACAACAAACACTCTGTGAGGTGAGTGGGGCTGAGAGACTTCAAAGAAGTGTGACTCGCCCAAGGTCACCCAGCAGCTGCATGTGGAGGAACGGAGACACGAACCCGGTTCCCCAGATTACGAGTCTTTCGCTCTTAACCACTACACCACACAAACAGCCTTGCTGTCTCTTTCTCCACAAGTAGGTTTCGGGGGATACAGAAAAGCTGAACGGAGCTTTGGTGATGGTAGGAATACTACAGTTCAGTCATTAGCCAACATTGCCTGGACAAATCTGCATGAGAGCCCACAAGCACAGCTGAATGGATCGTGCAGGCTTATTTTGCACACAGGAAATGCTTGATTCAAGGGGTGAGCGAGGTCTGGTTCCCACTGGGCCATTCTGTGGCAAATGGGATTGCGGGCAGTGTGCACAGGTTGCAGCTCTGCCACCGTTTGAATGTCAAAAGAAAGCAGGGAAATTAGCACTTGGCTAACTCATCACAGGTACGCGGGTGGCGCTGTAGGTTAAACCACAGAGCCTAGGACTTGCCGATCAGAAGGTTGCCGGTTCAAATCTCCGCAACGGGGTGAGCTCCCGTTGCTCGGTCCCTGCTCCTGCCAACCTAGCAGTTCGAAAACACGTCAAAGTGCAAGTAGATCAATAGCTACTGCTCCGGCGGGAAGGTAAACGGCGTTTCTGTGTGCTGCTCTGGTTCGCCAGAAGTGGCTTAGTCATGCTGGCCACATGACCCGGAAGCTGTATGCCGGCTCCCTCGGCCAATAAAGCGAGATGAGGGCCGCAACCCCAGAGTCGGTCACGACTGGACCTAATGGTCAGGGGTCCCTTTACCCCTTTACCTTTACTAACTCATCACAAATAATGATAAGCACACACACACCCCACTGGAAACTAGTAGCATGTGCCATCCTAGTTGAGCATTACTGCAAACCTTGGGAGCTGTGAAAATGTATTTGGGCCAGTGCTAGACAAAGGTCTACCTAAAGGCCTTCTAAACATTGGAGTGTCAGTCAGGCGTCGACAACAGATGTTGACCTATTATAATGTAGGCTTCAGTTACCTACATGTTTGGTGTGAATATTAGCTTTAAAAGGTTGTATCCAGTGAGGTCACTCAGCTGGCACCTGACAATAAGCCTTCAGGCATCAGAATGAGGAGAGAAGCCATTTTCAGTTATTCCTCCTCTCACTTGCAGCCCCACCCCACCCGTTTCCCCTAAACCTACTCTGAAGGGTTTCCCAATCCTCTGGAGCAGATTTATGAGTGTGGGAGGTTTAGGGTGGAAGAAGAAAGAATCATGGGCAATTACTTCTTTGCCATCAGCAGAGTGGTACCATTGGAGACAACCCATCAATGTCTTTCAAGCAGGGCTCCATGGAACCCTTGGGTTTTGTGAACTCCCCCCTCCCCCAGCAAGTTATACATCTTTGACAAAATCTTGGTTTTGGGTTCTAACAATTTTTCCACCTGGAAGCCAATTTTCTTGTCCAAATTGTATACCTCCATTATCTGATAATAATGAAGCCAATCTCGCACTTTATTTTTTAGTTTTTCAAAACTCTGCAATTTCAATCTGTCTCCCTCTTGTTCCAAAATTTCCCAATATTTCGGCCATTTGGCCTCCATACTGAGCTTTTTCAAAGCTTTCGCTTCCATCGGTGACAACCACCTTGGGGTTTTATTTTCAAGTAAGTCCTTGTATCTTATCCCGACATTAAACAATGCTTTCCTGACAATATGATTTTTAAATGCTTTGTGTGCTTTAACCTTATCATACCACAAATATGCATGCCATCCAAATACATTATTAAAGCCTTCTAAATCCAAAATGTCTGTGTTTTCAAGAAGCAGCCATTCTTTCAGCCAGCAAAAACCTGCTGATTCATAATAAAGTTTAAGGTCTGGCAGGGCAAATCCACCTCTTTCCTTTACATCCGTTAGTATTTTAAATTTTATTCTTGGCTTCTTGCCCTGCCAGACAAATCTAGAAATATCTCTCTGCCACTTCTTGAAGCAATCCATTTTATCCAAGATTTGCAATGTTTGAAACAAAAACAGCATTCTAGGCAATACATTCATTTTTATCGCAGCAATACGGCCTAGCAATGAAAGCTTCAAATTTGACCAGATTTCTAAATCTTTTTTCACTACCAATATTTCTTACTACCAATATTCCTTACGATTTTTACTTTGTATATGTTCGAGGGGTAGCATTTTATAATTGTTAAATAAACAACAGGGGGTGACAGTAAGAGGAGGTTGGGGTTTTGCAGGATGTCACAGCAGGATACAGTGGTTCCTCAACCCTGGAAAGAGTTGAATATCACTGGTCTAGACAATCCAGATACTGTAGCCACAGATTGGCCACCAAGGTAGTTTGCCTCTAGAAATACAAAGACTTTGCAGCCCCTTTTCAAGATAAGAAATCTGGGTTTACTGGATGTGCAAGGGTGGAGTAGGGTTGTGGGAGTGCTTTTCTTCTAGGAAAAAAAAAGGTGCCAGTACTGTGTACCCTTGAGTATGCGCAGAAAAAAAGCACTGGGTTGTGGTAGCAAGCACATTGACTTAGACTACATGTATTCAGTAGACTGTGACAACAGGCCCCATGCTCACAGGCTTTGTGCACATGACTCTGCAGGGTGTTCTATCACCTAGACAAGCTTATACAGTGGTACCTCGGATTACATACGCTTCAGGTTACATTCACTTCAGGTTACAGACTCCGCTAACCCAGAAATATTACCTCGGGTTAAGAACTTTGCTTCAGGGTGAGAACAGAAATCGTGCTCCGGTGGTGCAGCAACAGCGGGAGGCCCCATTAGCTAAAGTGGTGCTTCAGGTTAAGAACAGTTTCAGGTTAAGAACGGACCTCCGGAACGAATTAAGTACTTAACCCAAGGTACCATTGTACATGACAGCTTTTGTCCATGTGAGAGGTCGGTCACATCAGTCAGAAGTTGAACCAGTGGGAATGAAATTGGAATTAGAGATGCAGTCAAATGTTATATTCTTTCCATCAGCCATTGTAAACCTACATATTGCCTCTTGTAAATCAGCCTTAATGCCACTTCCCAACCATTTTAGTTCTAGTGCAGACTTGACTGTGACATAGGCTAGTACTGCACATGCTGCTGCCTTCTCTAATAGCACTGTGTGCTACTATGTTTTGCCAGTCTCTCTGCCCATACATGTGTCTATCATGCTCATGCTTTGTATGTGCGCTTCCCATAGGCTTTGGGTTGGCCACTGTGGGAGCAGAAGGCTGCACTAGATAGACATTTGGTAGGATGTGGTAGGACTTCTCACACATTCGTCTCATGTGCTGCATCTCATTTTCCTTTCCAGCCTAGAGAAGAACTCCTTAGGGAAATGATTCATAATACAACCCAGTGTTACTGTATAACTAAAAATCACCTAACAAGGTAATTACAAATAGGAGCAGCAACATCACTACATGCTCTCTTCCTAATAGATCATTAGCATGTCCATAGCAGAGCCCCATCATGACTGTGGGTAGGGAAGCTTCTTTTCATGAAGCTTGTTTCTTGTTAAATTCCCTGGATTGGGAAATTGTTTCTTGTTAAATTCCCTGGATTGGGAAATTGCCCAGTAATTTTGCTCTTCATAATTCTGTGTAATGGTCTAAACCAGTGGTTCCCAATTAACTAAGTACTGCGGACCCCCTGTTTTCAAAAGCCAAGCCATGGACCTCCTAATTTGCAAAATTTTGCTATCTCTATGGTAGCTTTTGTTATGTGAATGGGGCAATGGATCCCCAGGGTGGATTACACAGAGCCCCTGGGGTCCGCAGACCACCGGTTGAGAACCACTGGTCTAAACACTAGGAATAAAATGAGGCGGGGGCTGTTCCTTATTCCTAAAACTATTATGTGTACCCTAAGTTAAAAAGCAATTTTGGCCAAATCTTTCCCTCTTGTCTCCCCAGCCTGAGACTCTGAAAGAGCTTGTCACATTGGACCTTCCCATAATCACAGTAACTCATGAGCTCCAAAACATTGTGGGTAATTAATTGGAAGGAAGCAGTACCTGAAAACAGCAGGTGGCTCGCTGCCTACACGTATTTCTAATATTAGTTTAACACCAGTGTGTTTGGAAACGGTAAACAAATTCTGGTTAGATAAAAAACAGAGCAAACACCAACTGCTCACATACTCGGAGCCATCAGATAATATTTATTTGTTATTTTGGATATATTCATTAGTGAAAGGTATCATTTCACTACACAAAGGAATCAAGCCTGTCTACTGCAACTTCAGCCTCTGAGCATGGAGGGATCCCCCAAAGGACACAACAGAGTTCTGTTTTCCCGTTCTTGGTGTATATTAACAGATATAACCCCAGATCATTCCTGGGAATGGGAGGCCTGTGCAGGCCACCTATACCTCATGCCTAGCTTGCCACTTCTAGCTTGGCCACAGAAAATGGGAGACACATAGGATTCCTGCCCACCTTTAACGCCTGATTTCCTGAGTGGGCTTGCCAGGACAGGAGGGGGTAGGCTGGGCTCTACTTCACTGGATCAAACCCAAATTAAATAGCACAGCTACCAAATGGTTACATCTGGAGCTCTTTTGGAAATACAATTGATTGACTTAAGTGGGGCTAGCCTGTTTGTTTATGGTAGGGCAACACTGTATTTGCATATTGCTGTATTTTTGGCTTCCACTGCTTACAGACTTAAAGTAAATGTAATTTTCTAATAAATATTAATATGCATTTTAAAGAATATCTTTCTTCCCAATGTGAAGCTCATCTTCTTTTCATCACAGTGTGCTTATGATCTGAGCCAGCTCTGGTTGTTTTAATAATCATTTTTTACGATTCCTCAAGGCATACTGAACAGCAGAGATATGTCACTAGAGTCCTATATTAATACGCTTCCATAGTAATGATTAATTTAACGTCATGGAGATTATAAGAATTAAAAACACATAATCAATCATAAGAGGTTTATTGCACTGGTTGATGTATACAATCTATTAACCGGTCTTTTTGTTTTAATTGGATATTATTTGCTAATGTTTCTTGAAGACATTCTTATTAATGGGTACAGTCAAAACCTCAGGAAGTCAAGTTGGAAAGCTCACGATAAAATTTAGCATACATGTTTCCTACATTTTACAGCCCCTAAAAACCCACAACACAAACACAATTTTTAGATCACAAAAGATGAGCTTGCTTGTTCAAAAATGGTGCCAGAATTGGCTTTTAGTATGGATTATACCAGAAAAAGCAGAAAATTGATGTACAATTGAGACTGTGCATTCTAGAAATTTAGGAATTGTATTCAGTCTCATATTCATGGTAGCTGACTGGAAAACTTTCCTGCTGGACTCCTGGGTTTCCATCAGGTCTGCAGTTGACATTTCAAACAGGAATGGTGCTAATTGACAATAAAACTGTCTGCTTCCTCCTGGTGAGGAAGGCTGAAGCTTAGGTGAGAGCTGCTGTTTTAGCAATGAAGTAGATTAAACCGGGAGCTTATATAGGTGCTGGAGACTCCGCCCCTTCCTGCTCTAATTCAAGCAAATGTCTCCATATCCTTCCCCCAGCAGCCCCATGGACAGCTGACTGAGCATTCCAAGACTGGCTCTGAAGCTCCAGCCTGGGCTGCTATCTCCTCTGCTCCTGTGAAACTGGATGAGATGTGTGGGGCTTAGAGCCCACCAGGAACCCAAGCAGCTGTTGTGGCGACATTCAGCTCTGCAGCGGGGGGTGTCCAGATTCAGTGGCTCTTAGGATCATTGATAGTGTTGAGATCTGCTGGAGAGTCCTGATTACTTGCTGCTCACCTGAGATGGTCTGAGCAGGGCTGAACCCTAACAAAAACTATGTGAAATCATAACCTTTGAGTGAGGGGTCTGCATACCAGTGGTCACTCACAATAGGTTTATCTGCTAAACCATAGGAATGCAGCAAAAGCAATGATTTCATATTTGTTTGTTGTGTTGTGTTTAGAGGATGAGGACAGGGGAATGATCACATAACATGGGTGAGTGTGCTTTTAAGTGGTAATTTTTTTAGTAAAAGAATTAAAATCCTGAAAGGTACTGAAATGATTTCTAATACAAACAGGATCAGCAATAGCTTTTAAAGGATTGCTAAAGGACCAAATGTGATTTAAACTGTAATAGATATTGATTTCTATATTAGTGTTTCTGCTCCTTGTATTGCATATCTGCTGCCATTTGCTAAAACAAGAATGACATTTTTCATGGTATTGACTGTAAAGTGAGCTGAATAGCAGTAGTCCTCTACTCTGCTTTAGATCTTGAAAATAATTTTATGCAAACAATAATGGTTAAGGTTCATAAGGCTGCATTCCCTGGGCTTTCAAATGATATACCAAGTATTCAAGAAATGTAGACAAAAAGACTGCGAGGAGCCTAATGAGCTATATCTTTGTGGGTATGAATTTCCCAGAAACAATATTAGCAAGCGTTCCTTAACAATAATGCAAGTTACCAAAGCAGTCATCACAGGATGACAATAGGAATGGCAGTGAGATTCAGATTTAATGCAAACCTACCCAATTTACGGGATGCGGGTGGCGCTGTGGGTTAAACCACAGAGCCTAGACTTGCGGATCAGAAGGTCGGCGGTTCGAATCCCTGCCACGGGGTGAGCTCCCATTGCTCGGTCCCTGCTCCTGCCAACCTAGCAGTTCAAAAGCACGTCAAAGTGCAAGTAGATAAATAGGTACCGCTCCGGCGGGAAGGTAAACGGCGTTTCCGTGCACTGCTCTGGTTCATCAAAAGCGGCTTAGTCATGCTGGCCACATGACCCAGAAGCTGTACGCCGGCTCCCTCGGCCAATAAAGCGAGATGAGGGCCGCAACCCCAGAGTCAGTCACGACTGGACCTAATGGTCAGGGGTCCCTTTACCTTTACCTTACCCAATTTACACTTCCCAAAACAGTATGCCAACAAAAAACAACAGCTATCCTTTGAAATCTGCACTTCTCTAAATTTTGTGGTGCAGAAATCTTAACAAAAAAAATGTGTAACTTAGGGGAAAGTGTGCATAAAAATGTATATATAAGTGAAAATGGCATGCAGAAATGCATTATATTAGGGAAGACTGTTTGCAAAAATGTGTATAGGAGCTCAAAACGGGGTGGGACCCAGCTTCAGGCATGCTTGCAGAAAACTGACTATCTAGACTTCTTTCAATCTGGTTTCAAAGCAGGCTTGGCTGCCCTGGTTGATTACTTTTGTTGGGAGTAATATAAGTGATTCCATTGAATTAAATGGAGAGGCCTGCTCACATTGTAGTTTTGGGTGTGCTTTGGAATACCGTACTTGTATTCTGAGAAGGAATGCATCACATTATAGGTAGGTATCCCCATACATTTTGTGATGGCTTTTAAAAAGGGATATGGGGGAAAAACATGATATGAAAAATAGGGGGAGATGGGGTGGGGCTTGTGAGCTTCATAAAGATCTCCCCTACATGTTCCTCCTTAATCCCAACCCTGGTGGTGATGAATCTGAATCACAAGCAGTTCTACAAACAATCATCAGCATTCTCTGAATGAAGAGAGGCTCAACAGTAGTGATGTGCAAGTCTCGTGCTTAAATTAATGCTCTGCTGCTATCTCAGCCGCCATTGTTCACTTGATTCCAGCTGACCTTCACCCTACCTGATCTCCATCTCCTCCTTACCATTACAATTGTAAAATTAGCCCGTTATATATTCTGATAAACAAATGGATAGGTCATACGAACCACAGTCTCTAGTCCTTTAGTCATGGACTCAGCCATTAAACCCAGATGCACTCTGCTTTTCTGCGGCTGTGCGTATTAAAGATGTCTATGTTTCCAAAGAGCTTTATTGAAGCTCAACGTCCCCCCAAATGGCCTTGCGTTTTCATGTCAGAAGCTGTTATTTTTGAGCATGCCTGTGGGGTTAAAGGGGAGACAATTAGAAGTTTGAGACAGTGTTTGTTTAAATTCCTGATGAATTATACAAAGTCTGCATGTTTATCAGAAGACTTGTCATTTTGGTAAGACAGAATGATGGGAACAAACACATTTAGTGAAGAATCCCACGTCAAAAGGAATGCAATTAATCTTCACTAAACCATTCTCTCATGTGTTTTTACCAGAATGAGACAAACACGCTGTATAGGCCTTTAACAATTCTAGAGACAAGGACAGTGCTAGGAATCCGAGATAACTTTTCCTTATCAGAAGGCTTTTCAAGTAACTGTAGATTATTTTGTGCCATGCTGTGCAGTTAAATGTCAAAGGATACATTTAGACAAAAGGTAACTGATACAGAAACGATTATTGGGGTCTTCAGCAGAATCTTTTGAAATGAGGCTGTATTTCTACTTTAATTTAGGTCACATAAATAGTTCTGCCTTCCCCTGCATACTTGTCTGCTTAAGCTATGTGTGTAGCCTTCTAAAAACCAAAGCAATAGCAAAGGCAATCTGTTGAGCCATGTACTGTGTATGTTGTCCAGCTTATCGGTAAATTTCAAAACAAATGATACAGTCCAATAATTTGTTCTTCCAAGTTTATAATGCTGGTGAAGTTTACAAAGAGATACGGTAACTTCCCCTGCTACTGCTTTCATGTTCAGAGAGTAAAAACAGGGGAAATGTTTATTTGCATTATTCAATTTAAAATATTAAAACAGGGGACTGCGTAGTAGTCCTCAAAACTGACTTGAGAACCTAGGAGAATATGCACACTGTAATCCGAAGTTGGGACGCGGGTGGCCTAAACCACTGAACCTAGGGCTTGCCAATCAGAAGGTCGGCGGTTTGAATCCCCGCAACGGGGTGAGCTCCCATTGCTTGGTCCCAGCTCCTGCCAACCTGTACAAGTAGATAAATAGGTACTGCTCCGGTGGGAAGGTAAACGGCATTTCTGTGCGCTGCTCTGGTTTTAGTCATGCTGGCCACATGACCCAGAAAAACTGTCTGCGGACAAACGCTGGCTCCCTCGGCCAGTAAAGTGAGATGAGCGCCACAACCCCAGAGTCGTCTGCGACTGGACTTAACTGTCAGGGGGTCCTTTTCCTTTTCCTTTTTAATCTGAAGTTAGAACTGCCTGCTGTCAAAAGGTGTCTGTGGATGATGAGCAAAGAATGCAAGCTTAACTTGAAGTGAAAAATGGGGAAATGTTCTTTAGTACCTTATTAAGAGGCAATAATGCTGCATAAGTGTTATCCTCCATGCAATCATTTGGAGGAAGAGAACGGTGCTGTACTTGCTGACCCCACCCCTGCCATCACACTGCTGGTTCCACAGCTATCCATGCATTGGGAGAAGGGCTGCAAGAAGGATCCTGCTCTATATTCATTACAAGGTTCTAAACTTTAGAATCTAAATCATGGGGGAAGCTTATATGTGTAGAGAAGTCTCCCTTCTTTTCTCAGCATATGGATGCCAGGGTGTGTAGAGGACCCGGTCACAAAGATGCTAATGGCCAAATATGGCTAATTTAAATGAGTGGGTAGACAAGAGCAAGAAAGTCTGCATTCTTCCCCAAAGCAGTTTAACCATTTTTCGTTTCCATCAACCCTGTAAGTTTATTTCCAAAAGTCATCTCCACTGCTTTATGTTTACTTCTTCTTTGAAATGTTATGCAACAGTCAGATATATGAGACTTCTGGTTTATTGAGATATCTCTGTTTCTGGTACAATAATTACTATTCGACAGATAAGATATTTAAGCTGGCAGGTCTCATGTGTACTAAATATAGGAACAACACATTCTTAAACAAAGTAAATGCGGTAAGCCTGCAACTTAACATGCATTTAACCTGTGCACATTCAACTTTACGTGTGTGGCAATAATTAATTAATTAATTAATTAATTAATTGTGGAGGGATGATGTTCTGGGGGAAATGACATTGGCAATCCCCCTCACCATTGAACCCAATGGGTTTTGACTATATGTGATTTTGGCTTTTGATGTGATTCCCAGAACGTAACCCCCACGTAAGTTGTGAGCTTGCTGTATAGCAATAGCAAAACACATATTGGGTACCACACAAAAGTCTAAGAAGAGGGTGTCATGCCCAGAGGCTCTGTTGCTGATCTTATTCAAATTCTCAGTTGCACAAGGGTATACCTTCAGAAGTAATGAAGAAATAGGTTTAAAAGAGGAGGCATCCCAAAGCTATAGGGAGCCCTGGGGTCCTCTGGTGTGGGTTATGGAGGCATCAGACACCGACCCTGACACTCCTCCAGGACCTAGTCACACAGAGCCTGTTGAGGTGGAACCTAACAAGGCAGAAATTCCTGGGCCAGAAGCCCCTACAGACGATCCCAATTCTTTCTCTCATTGACCTTGCAAGCTCATACTCACACATAGTAAAAGTGAGAAGACATAACTAAACAGTGCTGGAATGAAAAGCTTCAATCACAAGGTCTGCACTTTAAACATCTTATCCCCACCATGAGAGGATGGAGCTTCAGAAAGTTATCCAGGCTTTGATTACACACGTATCCAGGACCAGTCCATTTTTCTGCAGAAACAGTAGTCATGTATAATCTGCTTTCATTTCCAAATTCCCATTTGTGCCTAATGCAGCACACAGAACAATCTAGTGGGCAGTCTACTCTTCAACAGCAACACACTCAGATCATGATTACCATTCATTTAGCTCAGCAGATTACAAATGAAAAGTACAAATTATGGCATGCCATCTCTCTCTTCCTATTTGAAAAGACCTCATTCTCTCTTGACTGAAAAGGGAGGGCAATCATGAGAAGGTTAGCTTTTTGACACTCTTTACCATCTCTAATATATACCTTGAGGGTTTGGAGGAGCAGGTGTTTTACAAACACAGCTGTATTTTTGGTAGGGTATGTTCTATTTCGGGACGCGGGTGGCGCTGTGGTCTAAACCACTGAGCCTCTTGGGCTTCCCAATCGAAAGGTTGGTGGTTTGAATCCCCGCGTTGGGGTGAGCTCCCGTTGCTCGGTCCCAGCTCCTGCCAACCTAGCAGTTAAAAAGCACGTCAAAGTGCAAGTAGATAAATAGGTACCGCTCCGGCAGGAAGGTAAACGGCGTTTCCGTGCGCTGCTCGGGTTCGCCAGAAGCGGCTTAGTCATGCTGACCACATGACCCGGAAAGCTGTCTGCGGACAAACGCCGGCTGCCTCAGCCTGAAAAGCGAGATGAGTGCCACAACCTCAGAGTCGTCTGCGACTGGACTTAACTGTCAGGGATCCTTTAACCTTTTTTATGTTCTATTTAGGGGTTAATATCAGGGCTGGTCAACTGAGGCAAGGGGAAATGACTGCTTCAGGTGGCAGGATGCATAGGGGCAGCATTTCTGACCTCCAAGGAATGCATTACCTACTGCTGCTGCCATGGTGGCAGCAACAGCTGTGGCACACTCCTTAGAAGCCTGATGCACCACCTCCTCAGCAGCCCTCACCCAATGCCACATCCACAACAGCTTCTCGGTGAATAGGAGGCTCTGCTGGTCTCCTCCCACCCCAGGGAGGACATGGTTTTGCACCCACCCAGCATGATTCAGAGTGGGCTGCTTTCCCTCCTGCAACAGGCTTTGCTTCCCAATTTAACCACCAGGTAAGGTTGATTAGATCCCCTCCTTGTTCCCAAAGTAGATCTTCACACACCCCTTCTTCCCTGTTGGGGGGGGAGCCATTTTGTGGTTTTGTGCCACTTATATGTGTTCCAGTGCTCAGGCGAGCAATCACTTTGGGTTAGCAGTGCAGCCAGGAACTAATGCAACTGAACAGCGGCAGCCTCTGTGATAAGAAGAGCTCCAAACTGGGCCTAATAAATCAATAAAATTGCTGCTGCCATACATCAGTTCCCAGGTTGTATATTACATGACTCACACAAGTGGGCCCCTTGAATGAGCTTCACGAAAGAGAAAATAAGGAGGGGAATATAAGATGTGAATGGGCTGGTAGGGCCAGTTCACGGGATCAGAAACTAACTGGCTTTCCTTTTGGGTAGAGTTTCCTGATTCAAGTATCTTTGCAACAACTCAAAGTTGATGGGGATTGCCATCAAATAGCGTGCACCCGCCACATCTTGTGATTGATTAAGTGGGGCAGGGCCAATGTATTGCTCTGATTTTCCTTGTTTTCCTTGACAACAAGAGACTTGTTGTCTGGGCAGCCAGGACCTCCATACACACTGTCCAGGCATGTGCCCCGAGGAGGTCACTTTGGTGCTGCCAATGCAATGGTTTGACTTAACCCCTGGAGGTGCACTCCATTGTTTCTCATGACATTAAGCCAACATGCTTAAGGAGATGCAGGCCTGGACTATTCAAGGAATAGCCTTGTTATGGTGTGTTTTTGTGCATGGTGGGTGCATTCCCTGTGTATTTTGCTCCTTTCCTTTCCCCCCAGATATATATATATATATATATATATATATATATATATATATATATAGTATACCAGAGAAGCAAAGGAGCCGACTGAGCTATTTTAATAAAATCAAACTCTCATTGCTGCAATAAATAATGAATGTCACAGTGGGGCTCATCAGCTACAGCTGTAGCTCTGTTTGCCGTTTCATTTTCTCTATTGATGTAGTATTGATGCTAATGCTATTTCCCATTTACGGATCATGCCTGCACTGTTTTGGTAATCGGCAATTAGCAAAGTGTACCTCGTGTTCTCTGACTGCAACACGAATCACGTCCCTTTAATCTCCAGGGTGTAGCGACGGAATTATTGCTACTTCTAATGTGAATCATTGTTCCGTTTAAAATGAAAAGGAGCTACAGAGGGAACAATTGGTGTCGGGGCAAAACACTGATAAGTTCATTCCAAATGAATACTACTCATCCAACCTGGTTTGCTCTAGAGAGAAACTGTAGATAAAGGGCAAAATATAATCCCTGTTATCAAATGGTAATTATATTCACAAGTACCTGCCTGTTCTCGTTGTCAGCAATTACAGGACAATGCATAATATAGTAGAAGCAATATCACAGTCTCTAGGCACGAGAAATTCAACCTCCTGTTTCTTTGGGTGGAGATACAGGTGGTGATGTTCTGCAACCTTTCTCTAGCTACAAAATGTGACTGGACATCCACACTATTGATGGGGATATTAGGTCCCTTTGGAAGCAGGTAAAACATCAGGACACTGGTCCTCAAACTCTTTGCCCCATGGAGCACTTGAAAATTGCTGAGGATCTTGATGGACCACAACATTTTTTCTGTATGTTGTAGCCATTTTAAGGCACTATGTAGATGCCGCATGTTTTTAAATTGTATGTCTACAGGCATGCTGTGGACCACCTGGATAAAACTTGTGGACCATCTGTGGTCTCCTGCATTAGGAGTAACAATATTAAGTGATAAAACCTGAGGAATTAATACAGTTGGGCTGAGCAGCCAATTCTTTTCAGGTTTGGCTTCAATGATACATAGATATAAGTCCACTCCATCCAATTCTGACCTGTTGCTTCCAGTGCTGTACCATTCCATCTCACTGTATGCACACGAAGCATGGCAAAGAATGTGTGTTGTGGATAGAAAAGAACTGATCTACTGTTAACCATCTATTGTTAAGCAGCAGGAGGCCCCATTAGCTAAAGTGGTGCTTCAGGTTAAGAACAGTTTCAGGTTAAGAACAGACCTCTAGAACGAATTAAGTTCTTAACCTGAGGTAAAGGTAAAAGGACCCCTGACCATTAGGTCCAGTCGTGACCGACTCTGGGGTTGCGTCGTTCATCTCGCTTTAATGGCTGAGGGAGCCGGCGTACAGCTTCCAGGTCATATAGCCAACATGACTAAGCTGCTTCTGGCGAACTAGAGCAGCGCACAGAAACGCCGTTTACCTTCCCGCCGGAGCGGTACCTATTTATCTACTTGCACTTTGACGTGCTTTCGAACTGCTAGGTTGGCAGGAGCAGGGACCAAGCAACGGGAGCTCACGCCATCGCAGGGATTCGAACCGCCGACCTTCTGATCGGCAAGTCCTAGGCTCTGTGGTTTAACCCACAGCGCCATCCGTGTTCTTAACCTGAGGTACATTCTTATTATTCAAAAAGTGAACTCCTATTCATGTGGAGGAAGCCTAAAAGGCCATTCACTGTTAATAACTCATTCTCAAATTGCCCCACTGTGGGGCATGTGCCCCATGTTGGGAACGATGGATCTAGACACACCAAAGAAGCGTTTCTGTTAAATGTGTTGTAAACTTTGTATGAGAACTCCACAGCGCCATTTGGTGCCACAATGTTATAATGCATATACAACACATATACAACACTTTTTCTTTACCAATTTAGCTGAGTGCATATGACAATGGTGCATTACTCTTAGCACACTCCAAGGTTGAGGTGGCATGTTGGAACAGTACAGTGTTGGAGAATCAAGCTTCTTTCTCAACTGAAATCTGGGCACTCTTTTTAAAAAAATATTTGGCCCTTTCAGCCCCATCCTTACAACAAGCATGCCAGCTTAGCAGCCTCCACTGTGTCCCTTGGCAACACAATCTGCATGATGCAACATAGCTGCACTGTGAGATTCCCTGCCCCCTCAGGTGCTCCCAAGGGGAGCATGGAAACTCACAACGTGATGAAGAGAGGAGTGGTTCCTGTAACCACTTACAGGAACGAGCACCATTTACTACTAAGGAAAGTTCTTCTTAGTGTCTATGGGAGCCCTGCTCAGAATTGCTAAACCCTCTTTCTCACAATTAGGGGATGTTTTTGTTTGTTTTTGTTTTTGTTTGAGGGTAATGATATTACCAAGAATAGTATGACAGTGGTACAGGTGAGCTGCAAGGCCTAATGTAGCTTCCACATGCCTAGTTTAAATTGGGACTGCCATATTTCAGCAGGGCATGTTCACACTGAAGCCCCTCCTTTCACATACTTGTCATCTCCCTTGCTCTTGTTGTGTAACAAGCTGGGCAGCCCAGGAGACAAGGCAGGATAAGGTTGCTTCTGCCTGCTAGAATCAAAAGTCCCATCACTGGTGCTAGTCTGGGTCACATCCAAACCAAACATTTAAAGCCCTATTATACCACTTTAACAGTTATGACTCTCCCCCCGCCCCCCCCCCGGGCAAAAAAATCCTGGGAGCTGTAGTTTGTGAAGCGTGCTGAGCATTATTAGGAGACCCCTAATCCTCTCATAAAGCTACGATTGCCAGAGTGGTTTAAGAACCAATCCCCCTTCCCATGGAAATATGGTAACTGTAGCTCTGTGAATGGAATAGGAATCTCCTAACAACTCTCAATGTGGGACGTGGGTGGCGCTGCGGTCTAAACCACTGAGCCTAGGGCTTGCCGATCGGAACGTCGGTAGTTCAAATCCCTGCGACGGGGTGACCTCCCGTTGTTCAGTCCCAGCTCCTACCAAGCTAGCAGTTCAAAAGCACGTCAAAGTGCAAGTAGATAAATAGGTACCGCTCTGGTAGGAAGGTAAACAGCGTTTCCGTGTGCTGCTCTGGTTCACCAGAAGTGGCTTAGTCATGCTGGCCACATGACCCGGAAGCTGTCTGCGGACAAACACCGGCTCCCTCGGCCAGTAAAGCGAGATGAGCACCGCAACCCCAGAGTTGTCCGCGACAGGACCTAATGGTCAGGGGTCCCTTTACCTTTACCTTTACCTTGGGTTAAGAACTTCATTCGTTCTGGAGGTCTGTTCTTAACCTGAAGCACCACTTTAGTTAATGGGGCCTCCTGTTGCTGCCGTGCCGCTGGAGCATGATTTCTGTTCTCATCCTGAAGCAAAGTTCTTAACCTGAAGCACTATTTCTGGGTTAGCGGAGTCTGTAACCTGAAGCGTCTGTAACCTGAAGCATATGTAAGCCGAGGTACCGCTGTATGTCACTGGGGGGTGTCAGGATTTTAGGGATGCTTGGGTGGGGCATGGCCAAAAAAAGGTTGGGAACCATTGGTTCCCAAGCCTATCTTAACTATCCAATGACACTTTCTAGGCAGGAGATCTTACCTCCTTGTTGCCCAAATAACATGGATCCCTGTCTGCAATGCAGCACAAGTTCCTCAGAGGGACTTCTCTGCCCATTGTTTCCTGATCTGCAACAGGCTGTAACATATTGCATTAACGTCCCTTCTGTTTTGTTTTGTTTTTATCATGAACATTCATAATTTATTTGCCAACAGTTTGTGTGTTCCCTGATGGGCTGCAGAAACCTCTCTCATGTGCTTCCAGTTACGGGATGGAGCCAAGGACAAGCAGTAGAGCATTCTACATTCTACCGTGAATGTCCAGGGAAGACTTACCCTAGAGAGCCACTGCTAGCCAGTCTACGGAAGCGGCTGGGGCAATGATCTGACTTAGTACAAGGCAGCTTCATATAGGATGTTATGCATGCAAATCCCAGTCACCAGCTGTGAAAAAAGGTGTGCCACTGCCCTAAAGAGTGACGCAATGCCATATGTACATTCCTTTGGCTCCTTGTGGAGAGATGCTGTGGCTTGGCCTCATCACTGAAATGAGCCTTTGAGGCACCATCTGTTATTGAATATACCGTTCAAAAGGGAACATGTGCTTAATAACATGGAAAAGTAGTTGCATAATAGCCAGTCTCACCCGGTTCTGGACAGCAGAAGCAAAATAGCATGTTCTAGCTTAGACTTAGCTACTGAACAGGCGTAGAAATGGCATGCCATTCCGTGCTTTTAAAGACTTATAGTTAACAACAACAAAAACAACAACAGCAACCATTAAATCAGGATCATAAAGTTTTACAAATTGTTTTCAGCTGGATCTTGCTGTGCTTTTTATACTAATTGAAATTAACGGGACTCCTTCCTCCAGGCACATTCTTTAATTACAGGGCTGGGCCCAGGACGTTTTGTTGCCTGAGGCAGAGCATCAAAAGCCCTCACCCCAGTTGAAGGTATGCAGTTCTCAAGGCCAGACGAGCTATTTTGGCACCTGAGGCAGAAAACACTTCTCCCCCTTCCTGGTGATTGAAATACAACAACAAACTAAATGGCTAGCATATTAAATAACTTTAAAATATCAGAAGCATGGTCCACAGTAACTCAAGAGCAGGGTTTTCAGTGTAGCTGCCCCGTTCTGTGGAACCACATCCCTGTCGATATATGACAGGCTCCCACTATCTGCACTTTTCAGAAACAACTTGAAGACACCTTGGTTTTGACAAGCTTTTCCAGCTTGATGAAAAGGTCTCTGCCTGAAGTATAAAAACCAATACAAAATAAACACCTGTCTTAAGTTAATTTTTTGTACTGTTTTAAAAATTATTTTTCACTGTTTTATACTATGTTTGTAAATCATGTGGCACGTGTAAAAGGTGCTTCATGCATTTAAGATTAAGTTCTTCAGAAAGAACTTCCAAGAGCAATAAGTGGAGAACAGACCCAGTGCATATCTGAGCAGGCTTTGCGTCGATAAGTCATCTAAATGTGTTTGAGCAGGGCTTAAGAAACAAAGGCATTCCTACAAAGATGTGGATCATGGCCTTCTTCCCACTCTCTATTGGTTGCACCTGTATCCAGACAAGTGCCTTGTGGGAGCCGGGTCAGATTGTGAGGGTAACAGACTGGAACTTTGGAACAAGGTGCTAATATCACTGTGTTAAAAAAAGGATATTATGATTGTACAAAGACAAAAGGAAATTGATTTGCACAGCCAACCTAAACCTACAGTGACAACTGATGTGGTGAATACTGACCTTTTTATTTGGGGGGGGGGGGGGAGAATCTCTGCAACACTCATTCCATCTGAAGCTTACTTAACTGCTGTGCCTTAGAATGAGCCCAAATAGAATTAATTAGAGACTCTAGTTGGGGCACACAATTTTTCTCGAGTGTTTCATTCTGACTTTATTGCTTTCTTTGGTTTTATTTTCTGACAGGCCTTTTTAAAAAAGGATCTAAACACAAGCACCATTAAAAGAAATAAATTTCAGTAGCTATAAAACAAGCTTACATTTTTAATCGCAGCAGCTTAAATGCTGTTACCAGACATAATTATAAACAATCCATATGCTAAAGGCAGTTTATGTAAACTAAGGCTCATATATATTAACTTAATCAGCTAGATGTAGATCTTGAAACTAAGCAAACTTACCTGGGAAGCACTGAAGCTTGTTTAAGGTCAGAGCATTAGATTTTATTTACAGCATTTGCCAAAAACACATCATTAAATGTAAAAAGACAACCATGCCTGGCATTTAAGTTACTAATGTCCCCAGACTTCCCTAATGTCAATTTCCCTCCTCCCCCTTGCAAGGAAGGTTAAGGGCAAGTGGGGGGGGGGGAGATTTCAAGTAATGAATTGTCAGGAAAAGATTTGAAAATAAATCTGCTAATATCATCATGTTGTTATATGTTGCTAGCTATACTTTTTCCAGTGGCGCGCACACACACACATGCACACACATATATACATATACAGTGGTACCTCTAGATAAGAACAGGATCCATTCTGAGCCCCGTTCCCATCTAGAAGCAAACATAACTAGGGACAGCACGTCTGCGCACGCACACGTCGCTTTTCGCCACTTCTGCGCATGCGCGTGACGTCATTTTGAGTGTCTGCGCAAGCGGCGCACTCCGTTACTTCCGGGTTGCCGCGGAGCGCAACTCGATTGCACTCAACCTGAAGCGCATTCAACCAGAGGCCCAAGGTATGACTGTGTGTGTGTGTGTGTGTATATATATACACACACACACACACACAGTGGTACCTCGGGTTAAGTACTTAATTCGTTCCGGAGGTCCATACTTAACCTGAAACTGTTCTTAACCTGAAGCACCACTTTAGCTAACGGGGCCTCCTGTTGCCGCCGTGCCACCGGAGCACGATTTCTGTTCTTATCCTGATGCAAAGTTCTTAACCTGAAGTACTATTTCTGGGTTAGTGCAGTGTGTAACCTGAAGCGTATGTAACCCGAGGTACCACGGTATATATATGAATGTTCAAGTAATATGTTGTGCTCCAGAGCTCAATACTCTGTAAGGAGTGTGTTGGTTCCACCATCTGTTTCACTTTCACATATGTTAAATGAGCTAAGGTCAATGATAATATTTATCTTTTGGTCTTATTTCAGTAGTAGAAATTGCATGCAGAAGGGCCCAAGTTCAGTCCCTAGCAGCTCCAAGTATGGCCGGAAGAGACTCCTGTCAGAAGTTCTGGAAAGGTCCTGTCAGTCAGCGTAGAAAATACTGAGCTAAATTGACCAGTGGTCTGACTCAGTATAAGGCAGCTTCCCCCTTTCCTGATTTGTCTATTTAATGTGGAACACAAGTCCTCTGGGCCATGCCACATTTATGTTCTATAAAGTAACTAGCACATTTGTGACACTATGTTAATACAGCAAAAGCATATCCTTTACCTGCCTCCCCAGAAGCCCCACTGACTTCAATGGAAATTACACCCAGTTAAGTGTATAAGATTGCAGCCTTAATTACCTCACTTCCTCTTTTTACCTCTGCCTTTTCTTGCTTATTGTTTTTTAAAGGAATTACAAGCAAACCTTTGCTTTCAATTACACATGGCTTCAAGGAACATTCAAAGTTATTCAGAGCATCTCAAACCTGGTTAAAAGGAGTCACATCTCTGATCGTGTAATACAGACTTCCTGCAAAGTCTGGGAATTTTCTCATGGGTATCAAAAGCAAACCCAAAATAACTCCCCCCATCTGTTTTAATTTTGCAGACTCCCTTCAGAACTGTGAACTAAATTGTCCTTTCAGCGTTACCTAGGGTAAATCTAGGAATATTTCCTACAAGCTTGTGGCAGAGACATGTCAGTGCAATTTGGCTTGATGGTAAATGGTAAAAACTTTCTGGCCAAAGAAAAAAGTGCTTAATTGTAGCAAGTAATCTCCTAGCAAATTAACCTAGATTCAAAGTGACGTTCCTGGCATCTGTTATTCTGCAGCAGGGGAAGGAATTTCTACAGAAAAGGAGGAAAATAAAAATAAACGACTAAAGGAAAAGATATATATGCCCCTGAGAAGACAACAGATGACTAATGCCCTTGTCTGACATTGCAAATTTGTTTCTGTGAGTTCTTCAGAAAGAAAATCACTAACACCACAAGGTCCAAATGTCACATACTTCCTGTGATTGTGGCGTGTTGTAACTTCTAGCCAGAAAAATCTTAATTTTACCATAATGTTAGCAATTGGACACTCTGATAACACCTTTTCAAATTTGTTTAGCACTACTAGAAGCTGGGGAAGACGCGGGTGGTGCTGTGGGTTAAACCACTGTGCCGCCTGGGCTTGCTGATCGAAAGGTCGGCTGTTTGAATCCCCTCGACGGGGTGAGCTCCCGTTGCTCAGTCCCTGCTCCTGCCAACCTAGCAGTTCGAAAGCACGCCCAAAAAGTGCAAGTAGATAAATAGGTACCACTCCGGTGGGAAGGTAAACTGCATTTCCATGTGCTGCTCTGGTTTCCCCAGAAGCGGCTTAGTCATGCTGGCCACATGACCCGGAAAAACCGTCTGCGGAAGCGGATAAACACAGGCTCCTTCGGCCTGTAAAGCGAGATTAGCGCTGCAACCCCAGAGTCACTCGCGACCAGACTTAATTGTCAGGGGTCCCTTTACCTTTACCTTACTAGAAGGTGGAGGAGGCAGGTGGAGCATTTTACAAACATTGACTGCTACTTTATGGAGTAGTTCGTGATGCCTGTAGAGCCATCACTGCTACATTTGATAAAAGGCACTCTCATATTTACATATGTATTACATTTATATATTCCCAAAGTGGTCAAGATGGTGTACATGGTTCTTTCTGTCCTCATTTTATCCTCACAACAACCCAGTGAGGTCAGTTGAGCTGAGAGATGGTGACTGGTCCAAGTTTGCCCCCTGAGCTTCATGGCTGAGTGGGGATTAGACTCTATCCACAACACCCCACTGGCTATACAGGAAACTGTAATCTGGATTGGATTCCCATAGTAGGAAAAAATGTTTAATATAAGAAGTGGAAACATTAGTCATTTTATGCCATTTTCCTCACTAAGAAGCATAGGTGTTTCTGTACATTTCCCCCCCCCTGCTGTTACTGAGTTATTACGAGTTAACCGTTGGAAATGTCAGCGAGTAGCGGCTGCGGCTGCGTTGCTTTTCCGTCAGGGGATGCATAGGTGAGAAAGTCTGTTATGCAGAGATTAAAGAGAAAAATATTTCCTGCAAATAGAGAGCAGCTGATATTGGCTGCACCATCCCCCAGGGAAGTTTTCAGAGCTGGAAGACTCTGGGCCAGCTGACTTGGAAACACAAATTCCCTCTCCCTCTCTCTGAGAGTAGCTTCACACATTGCACTTCCTTACATGGAATGCACTTCCATGGAAGCAGGAAACCTACAGTACAATCTGCACACGTAGATCACCACCGCCCATGACCCCATTTCCATACCACAAAATACACTCCAGCATAGCTATTGTACATGATTAGCTGGATGTGAATTGCAGGTTATCATTACACAGAAGTAACTGTATAGTAGAGCAGTATGAAGCAGTGATCAATGGATAGTGGCAATGATGAAGAAGACAAAGAGGCATGATTCCAAATTAACACACACACACACACACACACACACACACACACATTAGAGCAATACTAGAAGAAATCAGGGCCAAAACATAGTACAGTGGTACCTCAGGTTAAGAACTTAATTCGTTCTGGAGGTCCGTTCTTAACCTGAAACTGTTCTTAACCTGAAGACCACTTTAGCTAATGGGGCCTCCCGCTGCCACCGTGCCGCTGCTGCATGATTTCTGTTCTCATCCTGAAGTAAAGTTCTTAACCTGAGGTACTACTTCTGAGTTAGCGGAGTCCGTAACCTGAAGCATCTGTAACCCGAGGTACCACTGTACACATTATTTCAGTTGTTTCGGATAAAAGCACTGTAGAAAGACTGAAACTAAATACTGTATTGGCCCGAATATAAGATGCACCCACAAATAAGCTGCACCTTTAAAAGTCAAGGCTTATTTGCGGGTGCTGTCCACCTCCCACCTCTACCGTCCTGAATGGGGGCTTTGCTGGTGGCCTCCCCCCCTTCCCCCTTCGTTTTGACAGCTCAGGGGAGACTTGGGAGTAACGTGGGTGGTACGTATTGCCTGCACTCCTAGGCTGCTTCCAGGGGGGGAGCCACACCACTTTACCGACAGCCTCCCCCCTTCCTTGACAGCTCGGGGGAGGCTTGGGAGTCACGGGCGGGTGGTGCACCATGGTCCCGCACCCCAAATGGCCCTCCTGGGCAGCTGTTTCATCAGCGATACCGTAAGGTCATGAATATAAGCCACAATTTAATTTTTCACAATCAGAATTGGGGGGGGGGGGAGTGAGGCTTATATTTGGTCCAATACAGCAACTGGACAGTGCCTCCATTTTGCCTTGCCAGGGGTAATAAGGATTGGGGCCGTGAATAAAGAAGGGATTAAACCCATATCCCCAACTGTGCAGGTGCTATAAAAGTCACATCCAGGCACACCCCGAGTTGCTGTTTCCATGGAAGAGAGGCTACAACTTGCCCCAAATGACAGCTTTACTCCTAGGCTTAAGAAGGGGGTGGGGTAATTTCCATTGAGTCCACATTGTGTGGAGAAATGGTTAGAATACATCCCTCTCTGTGTGTCATGACTCTGATCCTGATTACATGCCCCTTCCCACCATGGCTACAATTGAGAGAGAAAAGCATATACATGGAAAACATTCGATTTCATTATTGTCTAGCCAGGCCTTCAGTCTTCCCTGACCAGAGGTAAAATGCTGTGGCATGCAGAATACCCCAAGTTCAGTCTGTAGGAATAACGAGGACGATGGGAGGTTGGATGCAGGTGAGCTGTTCAGGAGCAAGCTGACAAGCATGCTCCAAGCAAGCTGCCAGCTAGCTCTGTCAAGGCTCCTTTTATTAGCAGAAGTCAACAATTGGAAACAGTACAGTGATACCTCAGGTTAAGTACTTAATTCGTTCTGGAGGTCTGTTCTTAACCTGAAACTGTTCTTAACCTGAAGCACCACTTTAGCTAATGGGGCCTCCTGCTGCTGCTGCGCCGCTGGAGCACGATTTCTGTTCTCATCCTGAAGCAAAGTTCTTAACCTGAAGCACTATTTCTGGGTTAGCGGAGTCTGTAACCTGAAGCGTATGTAACCTGAGGTACCACTGTAGTGAAACCACTCTGAACATGACGTATTTCCATCTAAGCACATTTCTAGCATTAGCAGATACACATGTCAGCAGGTGTTTCCCTAAAATGTTCCCCAATACTTGATTACGTCTGCATCCCCGGTCATATTCCAGCCAAGCATTATGTCTAGTAAACAAATCTGTGAGAGGACAAACGGTCAGGGGCAAAACCCTGTTTTCTAGCCAAGAAGGCAAAAGGTCAGGGAGAGCAGGCACAACGCTCCTTGACATACTGTTGCATGTCTGGTGCGAGGTTTGCCTTCGCAAAGCAGAGCGTTACCTCCACACAGTCTCTAGCCATCTCCAGGTATGGCTTCTAAAGACTTGCATCTGAAACCCTGGAGAACCACTTCCAGGCAGTGTAGACGATACTGAGCTGGAAAGGTCTGATAGAGATGCCTTATGGAGACAGAAGGCCGTTTTCTGTGTTTCTGCATTCCTGTTATAATGCCTTGTGCTGTGTCCAAACATTAATCCAAATAGCCTTACTTTGTTGTCTACTCATGACTGGCAGTGGCTTGCCATCATCTTAGGCAGAAGGTCTTTTATGGCTGTGCTCCTTGAAAGCAGGTACTGAGCTAAAGCCCTTCCTTTGCAATATTGCAGGCTGTGCTGCTTCTGGCCACTCCCTAGGCAGGCTGGGCGCTGCCTCAGAGGGAGATTCTCATATACTGCTGTTAGTAATAATACCTTCCCTAACACCTTTTGTTTTTGCTTTTTGGCTTGTTCTGACACCTATCTTGATGGTAAGATTCTCTCTGATGTAACTGATTAGTGGTATTCCTGTACTCCTAGCACAATTATCCTTCTTGTTTCATCTGGGACAAAATAATTTAAATGAATAAGATCCAGGAGCAGGAGCTGCATTCTAATCCATTTATGTTTCACTTCTCACATTAAAGAACCAGTAAAGATGTTCCTAGTACAATAGCTGTGAAGATAAGAGACAAATGGAAGGTATAAAACGTTTTATCTTTGTCATTCACACTGATATAGAAGTCGCAGTTAGCAGTGAGAAATAACTTCTTTTTTTGCTTAGGGTTTTTTGGTTTTTTTACAGATGCACAAAGCCATATATGAGTTAGTCCAAATAGAATGCCTAGTCTTCTGTAGTGCTTTCAGCATTTTCCTGGCCTAGCGTAAGGGAACCTAGGCATGCAACTACACTTGCAAAAGAACAATCCGGCTCAGCCCACCTGTCAGAGTATCTCAGGGGCTGCATCCTGTTTCCCATTAAGATTCAACTGACAGTCCAATCAGCTGTTTGTCCTCTGCCTCTTAGGCCAGCCCTAGTTCGTCCCTCATCCTACTGCCTCCAGGTGTTGGACTACAACATACTCATCCAGTGCTTTTCAAGCTGCACTGGCTCCTGGTGGAGTACAGGGTCAGATTTAAGGTGCTGCTTTTGACCTTTAAAGCCCTTCACCGCCTAGGGCCCTCGTACCTACGGGACCGCCTCTCCCGGTATGCCCCACGGAGGACCTTAAGGTCCATAAATAGCAACACCCTTGTGGTCCCGGGCCCTAAGGAAGTTAGATTGGCTTCAACCAGAGCCAGGGCCTTTTCAACTCTGGCTCCGGCCCGGTGGAACGCTCTGCCTCATGAGACCAGGGCCCTGCAGGATCTGATTTCTTTCCGCAGGGCCTGTAAGACAGAGTTGTTCTGCCTGGCCTTTGGCTTGGAGCCAATTTGATTCCCTCCCTCTCTTTCTTTTTTCTTTTCCTTCTCCTCCTGTGATGAGGCTACATTTTAATATTTTAATGTTTTGATATTTTAATGTTGTATTTTAATTTTGTTTTTAAGTTGTAATCATTCAACTTGTTTTTATTATTGCTTGTAAGCCGCCCTGAGCCCGGCCTTGGCTGGGGAGGGCGGGGTATAAATTATTATTATTATTATTATTATTATTATTATTATTACAACTCTCATCATCCCTGGTCCTTGGCCACGCTGGCTGCGGCTGGTGGGAGTTATAGTCCAACAATATTGGTGAGCACCAGGTTGGGGAAGGAAGTCCGATAATTTTCCATCCAACTCAAACACTGTGTGCAATTGTTCTTACATCTAGTTAGAACCTAACTGTCCAATTCAAAAGACTTAGCAAATGAATAATCTCCCAACACAGAGCAGGAAATTACAACAAAAAGCACTTTCAAGGCCAATCGGCAAGTGCAAGCCCCCTAGAAATTGCTACTGAGGTCTCAGAAGGAGACAGCTTAAAAACTATCACCAATAATTAGGACAGTTCAATGCAAAGTTAAGTGGTTTGTCTCTATTCTTTTAGCTGTAAACTAAACTGTATAATTCCTGTAAACCCAGGATACATTTTAAAAGTATAAATGGAAGGCCATACTACCAAAAAAATGTGTTAATATAAGAAATGGTCTAGTAAGTTTTTAAATCCCAATAATGCATTTCTTACAATCAGATTGGGACCAAGAACACTTTATCTCTTCCATTTTAAACTCAAAATGCCATGCAGAAAATGGCAAGACACGTATGGCTATTATAGCCAACAATTTGAGTTTAAACCAATTATCTCTAGTCCATATGGATTAGTTCACACCCTCACTTAATTCTTTTTCTGGCATACAATTTTTCTAACCTGACTATGATGTCTAAAAACTGGCTAACCGGACAATTTATTGTACTTTCTATGAATAATCTACATTTTACAAAGTCCCTTAATAGATATTGACATAATTTGTCTTTTCAGAGGTCAATTGATGCTCTCCATATAATAAAGCACAAGGAAACAACTTTCATTCTTTTTTTCCTGTCAATACCAGGAGAATTAATAGCAACTAACATAATAGCAACTAACTGCCTCAATTCCATGGGGTGGGCTTAATGAGGATATTTTACCTGTTGCTTTGACATCCACAGAGTGGGTGAAGAACATTCCCTTCATTTTCTTGCACAGAGCTGCTTCTCTAAATAAAGATTTCTTAGAGCTATATCACACATCCAAAGATAACCCCAAATTGGGAGTGAGGACTGATCTAACAAAACGGCCAAGTCTTTCTTTTACAACTTTTACTATCAACCTAGTAACTGAGCAACAGTTTATTTGCTGATATCCATAATGCATGCAGGCCCACTCTTAACAATTCATTAGTTTGCTCTGCTCTCAGCCAAATTTGGTTTCCTGCCTTATCAGTCGATCAGTCTGGAAGGACTGAGAAAGCTGCATCTCTTTTATCATGCCAGACAGCTTGGCATACCTATAAGAGAGCAGCCTTGACAGCAAAGTTCATCAGGCTTGGAAAGTCTTAGATATCAAATTGCCTCTTCCCTCACCTTTCTCTGAGGCTAATAAAACACCAGTTTGCTCAATGAATCATGAAACTAATAAAATGTCTTCCTTCATTTTGAGTGAGCTATTAAAATAAGCATGTGTTTTATGACACTTTTCCAGGTGGCTACACCCAGTATCTCCAGACTTCCTAATCATACAACATACCTACTACTGCTCATACTTCTATGACCCTAGAGATGGGGAACCTGTGGCTGTTCATGTGTTGTTGCAACTCCACCCCAACCAGCAAAGAAAAAACTCAGGGATTATGGGAGTTGCAGTCCAACTCCTGGAGGACCACATCCTTGTGCTAGCTACAACCACAAATATCACTTCTAATTTGTCCATTTCTGTTTGTTTTAAAAGTCTTAGAAGGTATATAATTGCCCATGGCTGGCTCCAACTTTAAGTGGGTCACTAGACAAGAGACTACCACAGGTTTGGGAGATTATTTTCTATAGTATACTGGAAAGAGCCCCACATTGTAGCAAAGAGAGCAAGGTGTGAATTGTTGCCCTTGTGGGAATGAGAGTTTACCTAGAAGCCTTTTCAGTTATCTAGGTGCTTCTGGGACGAGCTTGGATTTACCCAACGACTCCACATAACCCTACAGCAGGGGTAAGGAACCTGCAGCCTTTTAGACACTGCAGGACTGCAACTCCCATTAGCCATGCTGGTTGGGGCTGATGGGAACTGGAGTCCAGCAAGGCCACAGGTTCCACTTCCTACTCTACAGAGAAGAGCTTGTGCTCATCCTCTCCTGGGAAGTGTCTTCTCCCGACACCAGGCTTGTTATTTAAGTTTAATTAATTGATTAATTTTAAAATATTTTAGGCTGCTTTTATGGGCAGTGAGAGACTCACTAGAGCAGATGTTGTGGAGAATTCAGCTATGCCATTAGTCTCTTTAGCAGTTCATAGCAGCTAATTTCTGCAACATAAATTCCAGGGTTGTATTAATGTGGCATTCCTAGGGGTAGAATAGACTTCAGAGCGTATGGAACTTTACCCCCAAGTTCACAAGCCAGCTAACTTTTCTTTTTTGTTCCATGTATTTGGTGAGTAATCTGCATTTTTCAAAGTCTCTTAATAGATATTTGCATAATTTATGTCTTGAGTTGTCCGTTCATGCACTTTGCATAATAAAACACAAGGGCAGCACCCAACACAGCAGGTTGTCAGGTCTTGTAAAGTTCCTTATGGCTTTCCTCTATCTAATACATGGGAATTAGTAATCAATCACTGATTGAATTTAAAGATATTAAAGGCACAGTGTCATCTTCTATCTTGGAACAATGTTAGGAGAAAGATCGTTCTATACTTACATTTCCTAACAAACCATTCACATCAACTTTGCATCCACAAACAATATCTAAACCAAAACCAAACCTGAAGTGGGTCATTGAATTTAGGATTGAAGCCTAACTCTGATCTGCTTCTGTGGGATTTAGGCACCCAACATCTCCCTTTGCGTACAGAGCTGGGGGAAATTTGCTGTTGTCAATGTCATAGCTCAAGACTTTAGTCATGAGCATAGAATTGCAGAAAGCCTTGTCCCCAAATATTATGATGTCTTCACTTCCACAACCCAATGACAATTTTGTTATACTGGCCTCATTCACACATAACAGTATGGCTAACCATGGTTTACCATCATGAACAAGCAAGCATGTTGGTGAAATGGGGGACAGTCTGCTAGCACATTTGCAAAGCTAAGCAGGGCCCAGTGTGATTTCAAATTGGATGGGGGACCGCGTGTTGATATTTCTGCATTGCAAGGGGTTGAACTAGATGACCCATGGGATCCCTTCCAGTTCTACAATTCTATGATTCTAAGCTGCCCTCCTGGTTGGACCATAAGCTGTAGAACCTGAGATATGAGAGGAAATGTGCAGGCACTATTCTCGTTCCTTTTCTGATAAATTAGCCTGTTTTCATCTTTCAGGGTCATAGCAATGACTGACATTCATGGGAGAAGATCTAGCCAATTAGATAAAGAGAAGGCTGGAGTGAAATAACCATTATCTAGACTCTTGGTTTGGTGTCAGGCCTTTTCTGCTTGATGAAGTGATTGACGCCCCATTTAAAAAAACAATTTAGGTAGTCAGGATTTTAGAGCAGCTGTGATTGGGGATTACTATTGTAAAAATAAAGTAAAAAGTAGACATAAGATAGACATTCATGATCTTTATAACTCAGGTCTTCTTTCACAGGAGGGGGGATTCTTCTGAGTTCATTAAAAAAGTTAAAAATTACTCTGTTAATGCCATGCAGATAAAGTCCATCATTATTTTACCATACTGTAGGGGGCAGGACAGGGACGCGGGTGGCACTGTGGGTTAAACCACATAGCCTAGGACTTGCCGATCAGAAGGTCGGCGGTTCGAATCCCCGCGACGGGGTGAGCTCCCGTTGCTCGGTCCCTGCTCCTGCCAACCTAGCAGTTTGAAAGCACGTCAAAGTGCAAGTAGATAAATAGGTACCGCTCCGGCGGGAAGGTAAACGGCATTTCCATGCACTGCTCTGGTTCGCCAGAAGCGGCTTAGTCATGCTGGCCACATGACCCAGAAGCTGTACGCCAACTCCCTCAGCCAATAAAGCGAGATGAGCGCCGCAACCCCAGAGTCGGCCACGACTGGACCTAATGGTCAGGGGTCCCTTTACCTTTACCTTAGAGGGCAGGACTATGGTTAAGAGAATGTGGGTTATGGCAGCCCTGCAAAGTAGCCCAGTGTTGCTATGCCCATTTTGCTGAAGGGAAATAGTGTATTTCCCTTCTAGTGTAGTCCACTGTTGTTAACCTGGCCATTTTTAGGAGCTTCATTTTGGAACAAGGAGCAGGAAGGGGGCTGTGAAGCTCATGGAAGGAGCAATGCAATTAATTAAGGGCTGGAGGAGGCGAAAGGAGTCAGGAAAACAACTGAAGGTTTCAGAGGTGAGAAGAAAGATGGCAGGTCCATCTATAGATGGCTAGTGGATCTACCCACTGAGAACCAGCAAAGAGGTAGATAGGTTTCTCAGAGGCCTGGTCTACCCTCCACACTTTAGTGTTTCCCCAAATGAGTTTTTCCCCTCACACACCTGTCATGGGCACAGCTAAACATTGTTCAAGAATACCAAATTGTTCAACATAGCAGTGTATTGCATGCAGGTTTATTCTGTGAAGCATTCTGAAAGTTTATTTTTCATTCTTGCTTGTTTACCTCCATTACATCTGTGTCAATGTGGGTATTCTTCATCCGGCTGGATGAGATAAGCGTTCATTGGTTTCACAGCATGCTATTAATAAGATAATGTTTCTAACCAGTTTGGTGTGTCTACATGAAATGCTCTCTTTTCAATACAGATATTCAACAGACTGATGGTGCTAATCAAGCCTGCCGTCAATAACTGTCAACTGTGATAGAGCTAAGTTTCTGGTTGGCTGGATAAACCTGTCAACGTGAAACGGGGGGGGGGGGAGGATGTACGCTGAATATTTGCCAAACCAATGCCTGAAAAAAACTGCAGCTAAATGTCTTGTGCCGGAGCCTTCTCGATTCTGCTTGATGCTTTCTTTTCACTCGTTTATCTCAAGCACTGAAATGGCTTATGCAAAAATATTATCCTCCTGAAGTTTTCTTTGATCATTTCATATCCCTCTCTCTGAAGGTGACCACAATCCATACTTAGGGAGCAAGCTCTTATTTTGACTTAATGGTTAATATTTCTTCCATCTCATTTAACAGATACAATAGAGAGTTCAGATGTGGTGTTTCCCCCATGTAAATCCTTAATATAAATGTGGTCTAGAAAGCTGAAGAACATAAGATCTGTGCTGGATCAGACCAAAGGTCCACGCAGTCTAGCATTTTCTTTCCAGAAACTCCAGCGGGTGTAGAATGCCGTAGCGAGGCTCCTTACGGGGTCCTTGCCACGGGATCACATTCATCCAGTGCTTTACCAACTGCACTGGCTCTCGGTGGAGTATAGAGTCAGGTTTAAGGTGCTGTTTTGACCTTTAAAGCCCTATGCGGCCTAGGACCGACATACCTACAGGACTGCCTCTCCTGGTATGCCCTGCAGAGGACCTTAAGGTCCACAAGTGACAACATTTTGGAGGTCCCAGGTCGCAAGGTGGTTAGATTGGTCTCAACTAGGGCCAGAGCCTTTTCAGTACTGGCCCCGATCTGGTGGAACGCTCTGTCACAAGAGACTAGGGCCCTGTGGGACTTGACATCTTTCCGCAGGGCCTGCAAGACAGAGCTGTTCCGCCTGGCCTTTGGTTTGGACTCAGTCTGACCCTTATATTTCCCCCCCCCCCAGGAGGTTTTACCCACAGCACCACCCACGTCCCTGGTCTTGAATCTAGTGCCATTCAATTATATAAGGTGACTCCAAGTTCTAATTTTCAGAGACAATTGTAGGGGAGAAGACAATGGATCATGCTCTGTTTCAGAGCTTGTTGTAAGCATCTGACCAGCCACATATGGAAACAAAATACTAAACTAGTTAACCCTGGGCCTGACTAAGCAGCAATTATGATATCCTTTACCACAAAAACCTACACTGTCAATTATGCACAAGATTTGATGCTCTCTGTGCTTCTTTGCCGCTTTTTTTAAGCTAGAAGAGTTCAATGATCCTGAAAGTTTGTTTATTTTTTGTGACAGAATATGTTTCACAAATAATTGGCACTTGGAGTCTCTTCAGAACTGTATTTAAATGAAATGATAACCATGAAAAGTTTATAAATGAGGTTAAACTTGCTGACCCTTCTTTTCCTCTACGATTATTATCTGCAAGGGATTAATTTACATCAAATGTAAATTTTGGTCTCTCACCCTCAAATACCGAAGAACACAGGAGAGGAAATTGAGTGAAGCAGGGTGTCTTCCCCAGTCAAAACTGTCTCCATAAGATGACCTATTGCATTATGCAACAGAAAATCAAGGGGAAAATGTGTTCATAGCAAACACCCAAGTGCAGTTCACCCCACTTCAGCTGAAGGGAAGCCTGTTATTTTGGCCCAGAGCTAATGAGATCATCTGGATGAAGTCAACAGCCATAGCATTTTAAATTATTACTAATATTTTTCCTTCTTAATTGCAGCTCCTAGCTGTGGAGTGATATTTAGCAGATGTCTCCAGTGCTCTGCCTGCAATCACTTCTAAGAACTCAGAGTGGCAGGGATACCTGGCCTTTGAAGCTAGTAGCAGGCATTTCTGTGTAGCCACACAAGCCACTCCTGCATTCCTGGCATCCCGCAAATGCTCGTTAAATTTAATGGACTTTCTGAGTGGCCAAGTGCACTCTGGATTAGGGTCATTGCCTTTCCTTGTGAAGAACAGAATTTTGAGCCTTAACTAGGGATTGCAGCAATGCTGGGAGTTTGTTTATATTGCAATCTTTAATTGCTTCCTTGGTTACAATGAAATTTACATTACAGGGACTAGAAACTTTATGTTTTACGAGGACTCCCAAGTTGTGTGTCAAGTTTTGCCGTAACGCCTACTGGTTTACAATATATACTCTTATGTTTGTGCAAGATACACCGTTCAGGCTTTACAAATCTAAAATCCAAAACTTTAGGTAACCTGTGTTATAAACAGAAAAACGGATGTTTCAACACACCCTAAGCCTGCATTCGTTCTTCTGGACCCGTTCATTTTAGGATGTTCTTCAAACAGGCTTTGTACAATACAAACAGAAACTCTGAATGTGTGTGTGTGTGTGTGTGTGCGTGCATGCCTAGTTTGGCATATTATCTGCCTCTTGGTTGTGGCTTCCAATTATTTGTTCCAAAAGAAATAAACTGGCGTTTTTATCACACAACAGTTATCTATGTTGGTTTGCTTTCTTTTCTTTGCTCGCCTCCCAGCCCGCTGGCAATAGGATTTTATTGTTCCTCATGAAAATCACCATCCTTTGCTCTGGCAGTTGTATATCAGTGGAAACATTAAAAAAAAGCAGGCAGGCTGTCTTGCAATGCCACCTCAAAGAAGATATAATATTCAGCATAGGCATACAATGAAACTCCTTTCAGTTATGTCGAACAAGAGGAAAATACAGCATTGTAAATGATGCATAAGTTCTGTACACTGCTTTCCTGAAGACAACTGACCCCATTCTTTTGTATTTGTAGTTTTATTTGTACAGCTAAGAACTGCAGTAACTGGGGATAGCAGAGGCCCTGTACAGTGGTACCTCGGGTTACATACGCTGCAGGTTGCAGACTCTGCTAACCCAGAAATAGTGCTTAGAACTTTGCTTCGGGATGAGAACAGAAATCATGCTCCGGCGGCGCGGCAGCAGCAGGAGGCCCCATTAGCTAAAGTGGTGCTTCAGGTTAAGAACAGTTTCAGGTTAAGAACAGACCTCTGGAACAAATTAAGTACTTAACCTGAGGTACCACTGTACAGTCATACCTCATGTTACATCCGCTTCATTTTACGTTCTTTCAGGTTATGTCCCGCGGCGACCTGGAAGTACCAGAAAGGGTTACTTCCAGGTTTCGCCGCTCGCGCATGCGCAGAAGTGCAAAATTATGGCATGCGCATGCGCAGAAGCAGCAAATCGCAACCCGTGCATGCACAGACGCGCCACTGTGGGTTGCGCTCTTTTCATGTTTCAAATGGGCCTCCGGAACGGATCCCGTTCGCAACCAGAGGTACCACTGTATTGCAAAGGCAGAGAACCTTTTTCAGTTTAAGGGCCACATTTTCTTACTGATAACCGTTTCATGGGCCACATGCCAGTGTGGTACAAGAAGGGAGAGCAAGGAAGAGGCACAAGAAGGGAGAGCAAGGAATGCAACCTTGTACATTAGGCTGTAATCCACCCACGCAAAAGTCAGAGGTTCTTTCTACACACGTACACATTTTTCCATCCAGCCACACAAAAGCACTCAGAGAAGAGTGTAGCCTGGGGAGAGTCACAGGAGTCAGATAGAGAGGGCTGAACAACATTGTTTGGGCCCTTGACCCGAGGTTCCCCACTCCTGCTATATTGGGGAGGTGACATCAGAAGAGAGTGGGGAGAGAAGTTCAAAATCATTAGTTGTCAAAGGGTGGGATATTCCTGTTGCTGAAGATGCTGTACCAAATTGAAATCAGCACTGGGTAAAACCAGTGCTTTTTCCCTGGGGGAATGCAGGGGTACGCATACCCCTAAAACATTATGTGAATCTAAGTTTGGCCTCACTGAGGGGCAGTATTTCAATATGAGTAGGGAAATGAGAGTATCCCTAAACATTTCTTTTAGGAAAAAAGCACTTGGCAGAGCTAAATATGGGAAATTTCTAGTTACCAGGGCTTCAATCATTAGCAGTGGAGTCTCATGTGTGTCTACTCAAAACTAAGCCCCATTGAGTTCAATGGGACTTATTCCCAAGTCAGTGTGGGATAATAGACCTTTTTTCACCCCAAAAGCTGCATTCCCTTCTGGGCCACCTAAACTGGAGTCACATGCTAGCGGCAGGCAGAGCCACAGCCCACAGGCAAGGTGGGCCAAGTGAGAGAGGGGCAGGGGCTCTCCCCCCTCCAGAATACAGGCAGGGCCCAAAGAGAGGAAACAGGAAATGCTTTTTTTATGTTTATCTAGTTGGCAAGCTTCAGGGATGAAGGTTCTGAGGACGGAGAGGGAGATATGTGAAATCCTATGGTCCCTGTGACACTATTTTTGTTCTTTGGTCCACGGTTTGCTTCATCCTCAGCTTTGTCCCTGTTTTTTGTTTCTTGTCATCCCTGTTGTAGATTTTCTTTCCATCTTATTTTATGTATACCTTTTAAGTTAAAGCGTGCTCTCCTTCATGGAGAGCACGTCTTGCGGTGGGGTCTAGCAAGTGATCCCTCTGTTGCTGGGCGGGTAAGATTAGATGGCCACATTTGCGATTGGGCTCCTCTGTATTGTTGGGGAGATTTTAATGTTGCTATTCCTGATTGACAGCCTATTAGCTTTATATTCCCTGCACACAGCGTTGAGCTTCCTCTTTTCACTGCGTGCATTGGATCACCCGCCCACCCTCCCTATATTTAGGGTTATTCGCATTGACCTTGCTATGCCTGTCATGGGGTCATCTGCTTTGGGGGCAGGGGCCTGGTAGGAATTTTGTCCATTTGGCTGATTGGCTGTTGCCATTTGGGTTTTGCCTACTGCGTAGCAAATCATCACAACTTGTAAGGTTGCGGTTAGGCATTGGTTAATTTTTGGTTGGTGAAGGGAATGTGGTTGGCTGTGCCTGCCCCTCCAATGCTGCTGCTGCTGCAAGGGTATTCTGTTAAAGGAATCCAGGGGCTTGCCATGCTCTTGTCCAAACCCCTGTCAAGGGGCTAGGGCCACGCAAGAGCCCCTGGGAGCATTTGGGGAGAGGTGAGGGCACGACACCCAGCTCCATTTTCTCCCCAAATTGTTTTCCCTTTCTGACTTTCGTGGGCGTGCGGATGTCAGTCTGTCCCTGGGCGGGGACAGATAGTCGCAACCAATGCCTAAGCAACCACTCACATTTTTTGTATTTTAATAAAGTTGTGGTCAAAATTCTGCCAAAAACCTTAAACTAAGATTCTGTGTGAATTGTGTTTTATTTGAGGGTGGCTTGGGGACCTCGACACACAATGTTACTTCCCCTTTCTCTTCCGACAAAATAATGTTGGCATTTAAGCTATGCTGTGGTTTGGGGGTGTAAAAATTGTGTGATTTTTCTTTTAATAAACAAAATTGTTTATTAAAAAAAGTTAGAGAAACAAAGCTTTGGGATAGTTTTCAAGGGGAGCCCAAAGAATAGGACTTGATTTTCTTTGTGAGAAAATTATCAATCTAGAGCCATCATTGCAGCTCACACAACATTTGTTTAAAAGGGAAGTGTGATTATGGTTTTTTTAGTCAGCTGCTCTTCTTTTCGTGATTTTAAAGAAACGTCACAGTTGCTGTAATCTGGCAAATGAAAAGAATAAGCATAGCCCTCTGTTCCCGTTAATGAAGAATGAACCGTTTTGACTCTGATTTTTTATACTTTGGGGAAATCTAATATTCTCCCTAGAACTGGGGAAAGTCATGGCTAATATTTAACAAAAGAAATTCTAACCCATATATTAATGTTCACTAAAGCTGCCCTATTCAGAGTGATATTCCCTTTTATTACTTGAACACTTTTGCTTGACATTAATGTTTAGAAATGTGAAGGGGCTATCTGCTCCTGGATTATCCAGATCGGAGTTTGAGCCAGTAAGAATAAGCAAAAGGTTGTCAGCCCCTAAGCAAGCAGTGAACTTTGCCCTTGGGCCAAGGGAATGGGGAATGTAGACTTTGCACATTCTGGTGCAGACTGACCCAATCCGCACCTCATGCGCTAATGTGATCATTGGAACCTAGCAAAGCAGTTCAACTTTTTTAAAAAAATGAAAAGCATTCAAATGCCTTTTAAAATGTGCATTTTGAGGGGAAATGTAGTATTTAAAAAAAGGATATTAATGTGATTATTTACTTTTTTTATTTAAAAATATTAATCAGGAAATAGGATGGAGCAGAGTGAAGACATGTCGAAATGGCACAGCAGAAATTAACTGATTCATCAATCCCTAGCTTTTATTTGCCTTTAGCAGTGGGAGCTCTCATTCATTCCAGTCCATATTTATGTATTTATTATATTTATATCTTGCTCTTTCCATATGTTGATAAAAATGAGTAACTAGTACAGAAGCAAGCCTTGGGACTGTCCTGTTTTTAATTTCAGAGACAAAAAGTGCTGGCAACCAGCAGAAGCAGGATCCAAAGCAGGCTTATTAATCATGCATTCTACTGCATGAATAAATATCAATTGACTACCTCAACCAGTTCTTTGGCAGAAAAGAATTCATTAGGACCCCAGATCTGCATTATGAATTCTACAGGCATGACAGTTTGAGGGTTCTCTAATTTCCACTTCCATTCTAAGAGGCATAATCTTTCATTTCTCTCATTTGTCTGCTACAGCCACATTTGAAAATAATTAGTATTGGTCATGATGTCAGGATAATGCATCATTTGGAAATTGTTTGGTGCTCTTGGAAAACTGCACATTTCATGGTTATTACCTTGTTTTGAGGGCTCCTTGTTTTGGATATGTAAAAGCAATTTCAGCTAGTGATACCAAAGGTGATAAAAATGTAATAACAGTAGTGCAGCATCTACTGTAATTTAAGAGCCTGTTCCACCAGGTTGCACTTTTCTTTTAATTTTCTCACAAAGCTGTCAACCAAAACAGTCTCTTTGATCAGACGAGAGCTCATCAACTTACTGAATATCACTATAAACATGCTTGCATTTTCCTCGATATGGATGCCATATGACTTTTTATTCTCCTTGTGATAACTAGCCAAGGCCGAAGCTCAAACTCATGCAGTCTGATCCTATGCATGCTTGTTGTTTAGTCATTCAATCGTGTCCGACTCTTCGTGACCCCATGGACCAGAGCACGCCAGGCACTTCTGTCTTCCACTGCCTCCCACAGTTTGGTCAAACTCATGCTGGTAGCTTCGAGAACACTGTTCAACCATCTCATCCTCTGTCGTCCCCTTCTCCTTGTGCCCTCAATCTTCCCCAACATCAGGGTCTTTTCCAGGGAGTCTTCTCTTCTCATGAGGTGGCCAAAGTATTGGAGCCTCAGCTTCAGGATCTGTCCTTCCAGTGAGGACTCAGGGCTGATTTCCTTCAAAATGGATAGATTTGATCTTCTTGCAGTCCATGGGACTCTCAAGAGTCTCCTCCAGCACCATAATTCAAAAAGCATCAATTCTTTGGCGATCAGCCTTCTTTATGGTCCAGCTTTCACTTCCATACATCACTACTGGGAAAACCATAGCTTTTACTATACGGACCTTTGTTGGCAAGATGATGTCTCTACTTTTTAAGATGCTGTCAAGGTTTGTCATTGTTTTTCTTAAGATGCTGTCTAGGTTTGTCATTGCTTTTCTGAGAAAAGCAATGCATGCGTACTTGGAAGTAATTCCCCACTGTATTCAGTGGGCCTCCTCCCAAGTAAGTGTGCATAGACTGCAGCCTTAGAGACCTACACTTTAGTCTTAAATGCACTTAAGTTGAAAATAAGCCACAATGAAATCAATTCATTGTGTTTCCCAGGAAATAAGTTTGGGAATAACATACTCACAAGCCACTTACTCCATAAATGTCCTGCTAAAACTCATTGATGTGACAGTTGTGATTATATACTTCAGGGTAGGGTAGATTTTAAACAAGTGAGATCTAGTTTGTTTTTAGCCAGAAGTCGAAGATCCCATAATAGGAACTAGGTGTGAAACATATATATCTGGATTGAAATAATTAGAGAATTCATAGAATCATAGTGTTGGAAGGGACCCTGAATATCATCTAGTCCAACCCCCTGCAATGCAGGAATATGCAGCTATTCCTTACGGGGATTGAACCTGCAACCTTGGTGTTATCAGCACTATGCCCTAACCAACTGAGCTATCCAGCTCAGAAATTTGTTTCAAGTACTAGAACTGAGTCCACAGACCTTCCACCCTGTTTCAGTGGTGCAATTTAAGAAGGTCATTTTGTTGCCATTGTTACTCAGTTAGCAGAAAGAAACCCTTTCCAATCTATTGCAAATATCTATTGCAGATATCTGACTTCTGACCACAGATAGTTATGTGACTTTTGAAGGAAATATTTGAAGACGCTAACGGGCTTGAGCATTTTGCAATTCATATGAGGATGCTAAGACCATAAAAGGTGACAGATTTCAAATTCTCAAATATTTGTGCCCTTATATGTTTAAACCACTGCACCGCTTGGACTTGCCGATCGAAAGGTCGGCGGTTTGAGGCCCTGCGATGGTGTGAGCTCCCATTGCTCGGTCCCAGCTCCTGCCAACCTAGCAGTTCAAAAGCACGCAGTGCAAGTAGATAAATAGGTACCACTCAGGCGGGAAGGGAAACAACGTTTCCGTGTGCTGCTCTGGCTTCGCCAGAAGCAGCTTAGTCATGCTGACCACATGACCCGGAAAAACTGTCTGTGGAAGCGGACAAACGCTGGCTTCCCTGGCCTGTAAAGCGAGATGAGCGCTGCAACCCCAGAGTCGTTCGCGACTGGTCTTAACTATCAGGGGTACCTTTACCTTTACCTTTACCTTTAGCTTTACCTTTTATGCACTATTTATGCTTTGCTGCTCTCCTCAACTTCTTCATGTCCTGGCCCATTAGTTTGACCCAGTCTCTCTTGTGTTAGTCAAGTGAACATAGGAAATTGCCTTATACTGACTTGGTCACTATTGTCTGCACTGACTGAAATAGACTGTCTAGGATCACAGGTGTGAGTCTTTCCCAGTCCTACTTGGAGATGCTGGGGATTGCACCTGGAACGTTCTGCCTGCAAGGGGGGGGTGATGTACTCTACCACTCAGGCATGCCAGCTGGAGAGGCCGAGGCTCTTTGCCCCCCCCCCGGCTCTTAAGGAGGGGGCCAGGCCCCCTCAGTACTGAGCAGTGACGTGGCACGCACTACATCAGTAGCACATGCTACATCATCACATTGCGCGACGTGATGCATGTCATCAGACATTGGCCCCCTCAGTAGCGGAGGGAAGCCTGTGCTCCTGCTACCGCTGAATTACAGGCCCATCACAAATCATGAAAGCACAGGCCTTTGCTATCTCAGTTTTCAGTTGGGAAAAAGTGTCCCGACATGAAAATTATGTGTTGTGTCCAAACCTCAGAGGCAAAACTTGGATGTGGTGTTTTGTTTCCTTCTAAACCACTTCAGCCAGTGAATGTTTGAGTTAGCTCAAGGCGTCTGTAATTAGTCTCTGCTTGCTTGTATTCCAAACAAAATTGGATTCTCTCTTCAAACCCCACAGGGCCAGTCTGTTTGTCTAGCATAATGATCCATCACTCCTTATGTATACGAACACCTCAGTTGTCAGCTAAGTGCACATATGCTGCATAAGGAATAGAGATCATAAGTCATGGTGACCTTTCTTCTCTAGGTACACAAGGTTTAGTGATACTAGTCACAGTTGCGCCTTCTTAGCTGAACTATCAGGCAATGAAAGAAGTGTTGTATGAGCATTTTAATGTTATTCCAAGAAAGTCTTTTAATTCTGGCATGCAAAAGATAAATCAGGTCTTCTCTTGAGTGAGAACTATTCTTCCTGTTAACTCTGGCAGACCACACTTGATTGCTGCCATCCTGCATGGCCTGTGTTCATGCAGGAAAAGACTTCTGCGCATGTATGTCCCTGACTGAATTGGCAGCTAGATCTTCATCAGGTAGATGTACATCAGCATCTCAAGTAAGATCTCTGGTTATGGGTGTACATGTGTTTCTGAACTGCAACAAAGATTAGAGTGAGCAATGCTCATCTCTTGGGTTGCACTGAACACTACATTGTTGATTTATTAGTAGTATTTTAACCCACCTACTAGCCCCAAAGGAGCGCTCAAGACAGCCTATAAATTACATAAAGAACAATAAGGTTAGCATAAAACACATATCGATAAATAAAATACATAAAACTAGACCAACAGACCTACTAAAAGATCGCAATAGGATTGAAACAGCCTTCAGAGAAGACCTTCAAATGCCTTCTGAAATATTCATTCATTCAGCTAAAATAATGCTCATGTTGACAGCTAATCAAATGAAACGTTGACACCAACTACATAAAAACAATGAGAATACTTCCTTGGTGGGCCTGTTTAGGCAAGGGGTTCTGCAATGAGGCTGCTGCTACTCCCAATTCCCTGTTTCTTATCATCATATTCAAGTTATGACTTCAGCATACCAGGAGATTCATGTGGGATAATATGATCCCTGAAGTACCCTTGAGCTGGTCAGTTTCAGCTGGGCTGGGCTGTGTGTGAATTCTAGAACTGGGATACTAGGATCTCAATTCCAATTTGGATACTTTTATATTATTTCTATTGTTATGGTCCACAGATTTCTCATCCCTAGACGCTGTGGAGGAGTAAAATCTTTCAGTTATCCATCATTTACATGTTTGTTCTTCACCAGCTGTGGCAGATGTTCTTCTTCATCCTTAACACATATCCAGCGTATTCCCACCTTACTTTATGATTGACTTTTAAGATTAGGAACTGCTGAAGTTTTTGATGAATCTCAGCATTTGTGGAAGAATTAATTCCGTGTGATCCCTAGATCCTGAGGCATTTGCTTTTGAATGTGGTTAGGTGAGCTTCTGTAACCTTGGCACAGTTTCCTCTATATTAAACTTTTGATGAAGTCTTTCCTTTGACTTTATATATTTAATAATTGGCTGTGCTTAAGATAACATCTTGACTGTCCTTAGTACTTTGACAGTATCTCTAGGTGATGAGAGAACCACATGCTTTGTGTAATCCTGAGTCAGAAAAGTTTTCTGATACCAGATATCTCTCTAAACACTTGTCTTTATAAAGGAGATGCTGAGCTTTACTATGTAGTATACTACAAAATGCTAAGACTGCAATACCAAATTCTATTTGGAAATGCCTTTATTTGTTCTGAAATTGTTTACCAATGCTTTTAAATGTATTAATTGACTAGCAAAAGGTCCATCATAATGAGTGAACAAAGGGGAGGTATATAGAAGCACCCTAAGGGAATTCAACATGTTTCTGTAAACTCTGAGTACACAGGCAGATTAAAATCCAGTTGATTCCCTCTTAGTGAAGGTCACACATCCCTCAAGAGGACAGGTGCTGCCCTCCTTTCCACAAATGTCTTCCTCTTTCCTGGGTCATACCTCAGGGAGGTTAGAGGTCCAAAACTAGAAACACGTATGTGTGACTGCAGAACACCAGTTACAGGTAAAGAACCTGGGTTTTTGTCCAACCATTACAGAATCCTTGGAGGCACACGGTCTCATGTTTCCTATGCAATTTGAGGATAAAATTGCTCATAAATGCTGTGACCCAGATACTGCTAGATGTTTGTGCCTATGTCCTGGCTACTGGATGATTTTCAGTTGTTGAAATATGAGGGTATGGACAAGTTCTTTGGACAAGTGTGGCCTACACAGGCAGCAGATTCCTGTGGGGCAAGAATCTTATCGTATATAAGATTTGGGTGGGTGGGTGTGTTCAGGTGTGACATCAACCTTTTACAATTCCTGCATGAAATGACTCAATCCACACCATTCAATCTAATGTATATATTAGAGCTTAGCTATCAGTCAGATTTGGAATTTCTTTTGCAACACAGTTCTCATTAGTTTACTATCCAAGTATGCATTTAAAGTTGACTTTTAACAGAAAAAAAATGCATTTAAACATTGTATTTTAAAAATACATGTTAAATTTAAAATACCTATTTTCTGAAGATATTTTAGAATTGCAGATTAATGCATAAATGAAATGGAGTTATGGGTGAAGACATGTAAAAGTGAGAGGAACTTGAAATAAATAGATTTGCTCATCCCTATGGTGGGGCCTGAAATTGTTGCTTGTTCTCTCTTCCCCACATTCTCACATACATTGACATAGATTTGCTAAATTCATTCTTGCCACTGAGACTGCATTATAGCCAAAGATAGCATTTACAAGTTACGTCTAATCGCATGGGGAGTGTCTAAGATTCAGTATTGCATTCTCCCAGGTATTTGCTCTTGGTACGTCCAATATTTAAGAGGAAGCTCCTTCTCTTCTTTCATCTCAGAGATAATTCCCATCAAGAATGAATAAAACATTGCACAGCCTCTGTACTGAGGTTTCTCCAACGAAAGGATGGCCCTGGCTGATTACAATACTTTATCAAACACCATGTATTTAATTTTTAAAGAGAAATTTACAAAATGCCCTGTTTGCACATCTAACCTTCTAACTTTTCGATTCTAAATAGTCATGCATACCATCCTGTGGAATAATCTTTGCTATGAAACCACAGTGAATGAGAAAATTAATGTTGAAGTCCTTTCCTTAGAAAGGTTAAAGACAGATTTTCCTAATGTATTATTTAATGCTTGTTATGTAGTGCATTAAGCAGTGAGTGCTGAGGGGGAGGCTTTTAAAAGCCAACAGCCCTTTTGTTGATAGCATTCAATCTTACCTCAGATGTTTTGGTTAAGTCAATATACGGAAAATAAATGAATTAATACATTCCAACCTGGCCAATTTATAGAGGCCAATCAAGTTACAATGCTGGATAGAGCCAAGGGAAAGTGGGGGGTAGATTTGACTTAGTGAGGTCTTTATTTAATCAGCTGGCTCAAGAGAGCTGAAGTCAGCAGGCCAAGATGATATAAGAGGCAATGGAGAAATTGTGCCTTTACCGCAGTCGAAAGGGAGAATGACAATGATGGAAAGAGGGCCCAGCTGCTGTCAGAAAACCACCTCTTCTCATGATTTATTCTTAATAATTCCCTCTATTACTGATATTCAGGCAGGAGCACCAATATGTATCCAAAATGGGGTGAAATCAACAGGCTCAGGCCAAGGTTTGCACAGGTGCAAGGTACCGTATGTGAAATCACATACATTTGAAACACCATCTAAAAAGTCTGCAAACACCCTCTAAACCTCTGGAAACCCTTGAGAAAACCTTTAAAAAACCAGTAGCAGTTACCAGACACCAAACTCTGCCTAACTCCACCACAATCACTCCCTCCAGACATCCTTCCTCAAAGTCCCAACTCCCCACAGGCCTCAATGGTCAGAGTTTGTTAGGGGCTGTTTTCATGCCTTTTTTCCCCTTTCAGGGCTCTTTCTATTTTATTTTAAATAAATTTTTATTAAATTTTCCACCATAATAACACAAACCACAAAGCAAAATAATACACAAAAACAGAAAAGGAAAAAGAGAAGAAGGGGGGGGGAGGAGAAAAAAAAAGGAGGGGGGAAAGGGGGGAACAATAAATAAATAAACAATAATAACAAACTTAATTCTTCACAAATTCAACTTTTTATTTTCAGGGCTCTTTCTAGGCCCTTCTTGCCATTTCTAAAATCACTTCTGGGTTCAGCAAAATGCATGTTTGCACAGCAAACGCATCAATTGGGCGTGTGTAAATTGGTCGTTGCCTGTACAAAAAAAATGTTTAGCACAAACCCAGGGGCAGGATGGGGAGACTCTGAAGCAGTCCAAAGAGGACTGAACATCCCCAATGGTCACAGAATGCTAACTAACATATTGGGGGACTAGAAAACCAGAGGGGAGAGAGAATGAAGCATAATGGATGAAATACATGGAAAGGGGAGCAAGTACACTCCATTGCAGCAATTTGTTTCAGGTTCCATTCATTTACTTTAAGGGCAGCCAAAAGGATGTCTATTTCAGTGTTCTCGTATATCTGTTCTTTCCCTGTAAATAGCTCCTGCCCGCTGTTTTTTGGTTTTTTTGCTTCCCCCATTCCTTTGTGTAAACCCCAGCACAGGATATCAGAGAAAAGGCACTGAGTCTGAAACTGTATTTTCAACAATGACACGATGGGATGGCAGTTGTCCTTTCCTCTTATGCAGCCATTACCTGCAGCCAACCTTAAGTCCATTCTCAAAGCCATTAGTCTCCCCAAATGAATGTTGATGTTATGATGAAGCTGAGGGGAACACACAGAATCTCTTTCGTGATTTGTGTTGCGGAGAGATTGTGTTTTCAAATAGAATCAACTCATTCTTATGATGCAGGGAGAGTTTACTGATAGTTCTCCAAAGCCACTGGCCTGCAGACAGTGATCTCTGATTACATTTCCATTTCTGGAATCTATGCCACCTAACAAGCTTGTTCTTCCAGGAATCTACTGTATTTCTAAAATCCAAAGACACGGTTTTTAGCTGTATAATAGAGCTGATATGTCTTCTTTTTTAATGACACATTTATGCTTGAGTTTAGTAAGCAGTTTCAGGTAGCAATTGTTGGTTGTCATTATTGCGGTGGTGCCTGGGTGTTTTGTGTACAAACGCAAAGCAAAGTTTGTCTCTGGCTCAGTGAAAATATGTTGATAAAATGGGAATTCCAGCTAAAGCACAAAAGAACTTTCCTCTTAACGCTGAAAATTCTTTAGAAGTGCATATCCTGTGGGAAATACATCTTCTAGCTTATTGTCTTATTAAGTCCAGTATATGACCAAACTAACAAATAAGGACGTGTAAAGTACACTTTGCAGTTGTAGTGTGTAATCAGCTTATACAGAACCACCATTTACATATCATTCTGTATAATAGGAATGTCAATAGCTGTATCTGTACTCTTCAACAGAACCGGAAGTAAAAGCTGTACCAATATTACAATGGCTGAACTGTTCTTTTTTTATCAGAGTGCTGGAATCAGTATGGTGTAGTGGTTATAGAATACCAGGCTAGGAATACCATTCATGAAGCTTACTGGGTGATCTTGGGCCAATCACTATTGGGAATGGGTGGATCAGTCTATTTCTGGACCAATGTCCCTTTCACATGTGTTCCATTCCTAAGTCCATCTGGTACCATTTTCATATACATCTGTGTTTCTCTCCCCCCACACACACCCCGCCCCCCAAAATATGCATAAAACTTTGCATTAAAATATACATTTAAATACTATTTCTGAACATATTTTCTCACAAAATGTGAATTTCTAAATGTAACTTATCTAAATAAAAATGCATTTGTAAGAATGTTGATTTTCTTTGACCCAATAATATCGCAAAATTTGGAGAAGTGAAAAATAATTATTTTCTGTTCCACATTAGTCCAGTGGGGGTGAATCAGGTCAGTTCATTTCAGAATGTGTAAAGAGCAGTTTCTTCAAGCTTTGTTAGTCACTAACCCTAAGCCTAGCCTGCCCCCATAGGACTGTTTTGAGGATGAAATGAGGGAAGAGCCATGTATAGTACTTAAGCTCTTTGCAAGAACCATGGAAAAGACATGTATACATAAATAAACATTCCTTGGTGATCAACTTGATTTGGCAATATTTGAATCGCTTTTCAAAATCATCCAATGATAGTGTGCGTAGTAAATTCTTACTGTACATTAGAACTGGTTTTCCATGTAAGCTTTTCCTGAAGGATTCTGATATCATCACCCTAAGTTTCTACTGAAAATTTCGCACAGGCTTATTTGACAAAATCTGTCTGGTTATCAAAGCTTGACCCCAGCTCTGTGGCAGAGCTGTCACTTTGTCACACTACATAATGTTTCCCTGAATGTCAGTCATATCATTTCAAATCTCATCCCCAGGAGCACCAACTAAGTGTCAGATTCAGACCAAGGAAACGTCATATAAGAATCCACTGCCTTATTTGCCAGAGCTGATTTAAAAAATAAATAAATGAAACGATCAGGCAAAGCAAAGTTTGAATTTCACGAAAGTGCCATATGCAAATTGGACATCCTGCCATATTTGCAAAATGTGCAAATTATTATTATTAGGCATTGATTTAAAAGATGGCTGATTTATGGCTTTAGACTTTGGAAATCATGAGTCAGATTTATATTCAGAACTACAAATGATTTTTCAGTTATACATGGACTTGCTTCAAAGTTGTATAAAGCTTGGTTTCTTACTTATAACTAAAGAGGATTGGCACTTGAATTAGCTGAAAGCAAACTTCTGAAATTATTCAGACTTAACTGTCAAAGATGAATGTTCAAATATTTACAGGTGTGGAAAAGCTCTATTAACTTTAGCAAATGAGATTATTGTCATTAAGCTTTGGCTGAACAGTTGATGGATACTCTCTGACAAATAATCACCCAAATGTAAGGTTTTTAGCTATTCTTTTTTCCATGAGTTAACTTTGGACTTGAGTCCTGCAGACAACTCCATTAGCTGGACGATCTTACTCGTTTAAATAAAACTGGTTTAATGACTGACTACAATCCAGAAATCAGTGCATATTTTGCCTCTGCCTTTAATCGGGTGTGGTTGCACTCCATGGAACTTCAGCTATCAAATCAAGCAAGATAACCTTAGACAAAACATAGATCTCTTGGATCACAGACCTGACAGTCTTGTCTTGCACATAGTTCAGAAGCTGAGCTTTGAAAGTTCATTTCAAAAAGCAACCAGGTCTGATTCAAGTTCAATATTTCCAAAAAGGAAGTAATTCCAGTTCACATTTATCCCTTTACGAAAACAAACTTGTTTGATTCATGTTCATCCAAATGATCCTCAACCACAACAAAAATCAACATTCAGAATGTTACAAGCTGCTGTACTGATGTATAGAATATACTTAAGAAGACCAAGAAAAGATAAACATGCGCACAGAGTGGAATGGGAACTGTTTGGTTCATTTCCACAGCAATTATGCTGTTTCCGCTTAAAGGCCTAAAGAGACTAAAGAGTAAGAACTTGAGATAAACTAGTCGTTCAGAAATCTACCCCAAAATGAAGCTGGCAATTGCCTGGCAATTATGGGAAATACTTTCAAGTTTTGTTCAGATATTTTTGAACTAAGTCAGTGAATTTAACCAAACTAGTTCATGCCAAGCACTGTTCAGAAGTTTGTCCTCATGCGTTAAGAACCTATGAAGACTTGTGCGAGATCAGACCATAGGCCTATCTAATCAAGCATTTGACTTCCTGCAGCCACTAACCAAGTGTCTATGAGACTCTTACAAGCAGGGCATAATAATAATCATAATAAATAATAAATTTTATTTTTACCCCGCCCTCCCTGGCCAGAGCCGGGCTCAGGGCAGCTAACACCAATAAAATCACAGTAAAAACATAATAGGGGGGAAAGGGGGGGGAACCAATTTAAAATACAGGTTAAAATGCAATTTAAGATGCGCCTCATTTTAAGGTAGCCGATAAATCAAGACCATAAGGGGAGGGGAAACATAAGGGTCAGGCTGAGTCCAAACCAAAGGCCAGGCGGAACAACTCTGTCTTGCAGGCCCTGCGGAAAGATGTCAAGTCCTGCAGGGCCCTAGTCTCTTGTGACAGAGCGTTCCACCAAGTCGGGGCCAGTACTGAAAAGGCCCTGGCCCTAGTTGAGACCAATCTAACCACCTTGCAACCTGGGACCTCCAAAATGTTGTCATTTGTGGACCTTAAGGTCCTCCGCGGGGCATACCAGGAGAGGCGGTCCCATAGGTACGTGGGCTCTAGGCATGAGTTGAACCACACTCTCTCCACCTGAGACTCTCAGCAATTGCCATCCAGAGGCATGCTGCCTGAACTGTGAAAGTGGAACATAGCCATTGATAGACTATTATTATTATTTTAAAAATTGTTACTTGTGTTTATATCCCACCCTTTGAGGAGCTCAAAGGGGTTATCTCCCTTCACCCTCACAACAACCTTGCAAGGTAGGTTAGACTAAGAGATTGTGGCTGGCCCAAGGTCAGCCAGTGAGCTTCATGACTGAGTGTAGATTTGCACCCCATTTTCCAAGGTCCTAGTCTAGCACTAAAAATGCAATTCTAAGAACGCTTGTTAGGAAATAAATTCTCTGGAGTCTAGCGAGACTTGCTTTTCAGTGCACACGTTTAAGATTCTGCTGAATGCCTTATTTCTAACTCATGGATAACGGGGCTTCATTTTGCATTCGACATTTTGTGTCAAGTAAGAAACTAACATTGCCTTTTTTTATTCTGTTGTGTTTACCTCCTTCAGATGTTCTTGGAGCTGGTCCAGAAGACAGGAATGAACCGAAGCCAACTGTGAGAAAGGTGGACACCACAACCACAGCTTCTGTAAAATCATCTCCTAAACATAAAGTGGACAGCAATATGGGAAACAGAGCTTCAAGTTCCTTACTCTTTATTATTACAGCCCTTGCAGTTTTGTGGCACTCTTTGTTGTAGCTGCATTATGCGGCGGTAACTGGGCAGTTTCTGCTCACTGTCATTTATACCTACAGCCTTATCCAAGTAAAAACCAAGTTTAATGGCTCTCTCAATGGTGCACTCTAGCATTATGTGGTATGTTAGTGTAAGTACTAAACATTAGTCTGGGACTGGTTAACAGCAAGCGTCTCCGTAGCTGTCGGTATCTGGAGATGGCTCTTGATAACATCTCATCTACTCAAGATGTAAAAAAAATAAAAATAAAAGGATGAAGACGGGAAACCTGAGTAGATTAAGTTATTGTGGCAGACACAATTAAGAATGTTAAAGTTGTAAATTAATATGTTGGCAACGCCCCCCCCTCCCCATTTTTTTTTACTCATTGAGTAATGGACAGGCTGCCTATTTGTTTGATCTTTTTTGTGAGTTTCACTGCATAATTGGTTTTCAGATATAGGTCAATAACACAGTATATCTTTTGGGATCAGCCACTATATATTATAAGCAAAGTACAGCGCTATCTACCGATTGGATGAAATTCTGAGGCGGTCAGGAAAATCATAGCATGTTCAAATCTCTTATTTTCTTTCGTAATGTTTAGGATGTAGAAAGCAATATAAGAACCATATGCTGTGTTTAATGTATCAGTATAGCTGCCTTAACTGTTAGCAACACGTAGAAACACTTCTCAAGTTATTTTGAAACATATAGAAGTGTTTCACTGCCCATGCACTTCATTACCATATGCTTAAGACTTGACTGTGTTGTGAATATCTGACAAACGTGAAAAGGAGAGGAGCAGCACTCGATTGCTGAGACGTAAACAGTCACTTATTTAAATTCCTCTACAGTTCCTGTATGGTGTAGCCATAGAGATAACAAAAGCCCTAGTCCACAGATCCTCACATGGTGCTACATAGCTATCAGAAGAGAAGTGGGAAACCTGTGGCCCTACAGATGCTATGGCTCTACAGCTCTCATCAGCCCCAACCATCATGGGCAAAGGTCAGGAATGATGGGAGCTGTAGCCCAGCAACATCTAGTGTGTGACAGGTTCCCCTCCCCTTTGTTAGAGGGAGCAGGAAGGGAATCAATCCCTAAATGCCCATCGCAAACAGATGGTCAGCATTGCTAAAGATGGCAGAGCCAACCACTGCCAGTTTTGTTGGTTTGTGCATGAGCTCAGTCCCTCTTCTCTGGGTAACCACATCGTCTTACTCGTATGGGGCATGATCCAGCAGAGTACTGGTGCATGAGTCGCTCTTGCCGAACTGGAGCAAATGTTTCCATCTAGCTACCAAAAGTTATTACCTTTTATCTCAAAAGAGATATTGATGCTCTACAGAGCTATGAAGAACAGTGTGTCCCATAGTTTTCCATTTAATTACAATTAATGTTTTATTGTGCTATGATAGAAAATAATAAATATGAAAGAAACATCAACCTAGAATAATAAATACATTATTTTCTGCTTGTTCTCTAATACATGTTTTCTTTTTTCTTTTTGTTATTGTAATGAGGGCTTTTCAGTTACAAAATGAAACTGATGTGTTTGACAGCTTGACAAGATGTTACAATACCACCATTAGATGGGAGAGGGCAAATACATGTATTTTTGACAACTCTTTTTACAGTGCCATTGAAAATCTATACAATACAATCTGAGTCGAATTAACAATTGTAACAGTCATTTTTGCCTCTGATTTATATTTACTAAACAAAGCCAGTCGTTCGCATAACTGAATAGTAGTTTTCATAACACAGAATATTACAATGTACAGTTTTATAAGATATAATGTAAAATATTGCCTTTGATTTGTGTGTGATATATGTGTGTAAAAACATTTACTTCAGCAGTTTGATTTGCTTATGGTCAGTCTAGTGCACCAATTCTTGAAAACATATGTGTTTAGGGTCAAAGGGTAAGACATAGCTAGATAACTGTTCCTTGCAGGCCCTGCAGGCTTGATATCCTCACAGAATTGTTTTCCTTCAGGGGCTTCCCCATTCACTTCAGTGGCACATTCTTTGCACATATTTCTCATGTGCATAACAGTCCATATATGCAGAGGATACAAAGGCCTTTGCATCATGGAATGGTGCTTTTAAATGCATATTGATTCCTTATCTTCATGTAAGGTCATGTCCCAACCAAAGCAAGCACTCTTTGTCCCATTCATGTCAATGGAAGAGTTAAGCATGTACTTAATAAAAAAGTAGTATAATAATGTTATTATTTATATGCCGCCCATCTGACTGGATTGCTTCAGCCACTCCGGGCAACTTAAGTCTCTTTCGTTAATAATATTCAGCACATGGACGGGCTGAGAACAAGAGCTGTTGTTATAGTTTCCTAGTTCATACTACGGAATTCTAATCAGTAATTCACACAACAACAAAATATTATATGAGACACACCTGTGCTCACAATTAAGCTTTTGCATTTAAGTACCACGTGCGAGAAAAGGAACCATGTAAGAGCAAATATCAACACTCTCCTCTATGAGACTTGTATCAGATTTTGGACAGAAACACTTCATTTCCAGACTTTAAAAATAATAAACTGAATTTGAATTATTTGTTATTGTTATGTCCAAAAGTTTACAGTTGTTTCAAATTCACACAAGAAAACTGGCATTATGCAAGGAATATATTCACATGTAAACACCATTCTTTGGAGACTGAAACAAGCACAGTAATTTTCCCCAAGATATTAAGATGGTTCATGTGGAAATAGAATTCATACACTGGAGGACTGAAGCAAATATTCTTCTGTAGTTTTAACTGAGCATTGGCCTTCAATGACCACAGCATCAAGCTCTACCACAAACTGATGCTGCCTGTTTCCTTTTACATACAAAACAAAGTTTACTGGGATTTTCCCTGTTCAGGAAAGCAAATGGGGCTCGGCACACATTTTAGAGCTACTGGTTCATGGCTGTGTCCCTTTAATTCAGACATGCACCCTGAGTGATAGCCAGCTAACTCATACTCAGAGTATATTCACTGAAATCAATGGACTTAAGTAACTTAATGTACTCTGAGTATGTCCAGTATGGGATTTCACCCACTGAATCTAACCAAAATTCACTAGTTATGTCATGAAATACACAAAAATTGATAGCACAAAAAAAGCTATCAATCATTTTGTCTCCAGGCAGAATGTATTGAAACAATCAGAGTGATGTAGCTTATATTTTATCATTTCATTTCATCCTTTTTCCTCCCCCTTTTTGTGCTGTTAAACAATAATTTGCAATTACACTATTTGCACCTAATATATGCTGCCATGCGAGAAGTCATTTGTTGCATGGTATAAGCAATTAACATTTGTTCACTTCGTCTGTTACAAGAGGATGTGTAATTTGTCCACTGTGCCCTTTTTGTGCACCTAATTAAAGCCATTTTGAAATACTCTCCAGGTAATGAACATTGAATTTGGTAGTGCGAGGGGGAGGAACTGATTTCTAATGTTATGATTTTTTTGCAATTGTACTCTTGTAAAATGTTTTCCAGCTAGAATCCTGTTCCCACTTGGCAGGCTTTTGAAATGGTCTGTGTTGGATATTTCTCGTCAACAATGTCCAGAATACCTCATTTACATTGTAATGTGATGTGCTCCTATCTTTCAAATGTTACTGTATGAAGAACTGAACAATTTCTCTGCTCACTGAGGCAGAAAAGGTGATGGTGTCAAAGCATCGAGGATTTCCTGCTGAGCCTGTGAAAACTAGGCCACACTGTTTTAAAAACCATTTGAATTGAATTTAAAAGTGTGTATATATCTTACATATAAAGATGTTCCTGTGCGCAGCCTTAACTGACGTCAACATCATAATCTCTGCTGATAGATATTAGATCTGAATACAGCTAACAAACAATATCTGCATTGCTTGTGTTCTGAACCTTTCACCCAAAACCCAGTTTCAAGGATTAAGTTCACCAATGTGCTCCACTGCCTTTTGGAAAGAGATACACATATATGGCGTAAGACCAGAAACCTCCAAGGCTAAGATTGTCTATCTCATACCCTGGAAGTATCCTGGGAAGAAAGGTACATCCCGTTTTTTTGCAAGATAACGGCGATCTTTTTGGTTGCCATGATCTTGCAGAACTTTGAAGCGCCGTGCCCAAAAAAGTATTTTTGGGGGTGGGAACTGCAGCCATGATCTCATGATAAAAAACGGGAATTTTGCATCCTGGATTTGGGCTTTAAAGTTCTGGAAGGTATGCCATCTTCTCATCTTGGGGCTTGGGTAACTGCCACTTGTTCTGCTATACTCATTCCTGAGTGCCTCTGTGCTCCAGAGATCCATGTGTACAGCAGTGGGGCTGCACACACTTTGCTGCATTCAAGATCTCCCCATGGAACAAACCTTGCTAACTGGGAGGAGGGTCGTGTGATGGAATCACAAAACTACACCAAGCGTTCAGGCCTGAATGGAGAGACTAAGGTTTTCTTTCCCAGTGGGTTTTTAAAAATTTATTTGCAAGAATCAAGCTGAAAGGGCGGTTCTTCTACAGAAATCTATATCACTGCACATAAATTGCTCTTGCTGGGTTAATACAGAAACTCCTCATCAACATTTTGACTTGGTTTCTTTTTTTTTATGTAATGCCTGTGACATCTGTGTAGGATTGCAGCATTAAGTATAGCTCTTGCTAATCATTTCTATGCTGGCCTGGCTTAGCATCTTTCCTTTCAGTGTGGATTCCTCTGGATTTAAGTCCATCATACTCACTGTCCTACTTTTACAATTAGGACTATCGCCTTTCCCATATTGCAAGTGTCAAAATTTGCACCTGCATGAAGCCCACACACAGGGCTCTTCCATACCATTCTGTATCATGGTATTTATTTTGGGTGCGTGGTTGTCACACACTAAACGGTGAGTTTTAATGCCTTCTCTAAAGAGCTCTCTCCTTGTCTACTTTGTACCAGTTTGGATTGGGAGTTCGACAACGGTTTAGTACCAGCCACCACCACACCTGCTTTACTAGAGGCAGAGAGTGGCAGACGACTTGTTCAGAACTTAGGCAGAAAGAATGATTAACTAGCAGCATGCAGGGGGCGAGTATAATTCAAGGACATAAAGCAGGAATAGACTGACAATTCTAAGTCTTACTTCGTAAAATCCAGTACATCCACTGATGACAATGAAAAAATGTGTTGAACTGCCACCTGTGAAACTAGTTAATAAAGGCAAACATAACCTCTAAAAAGTGTTGCGCACCAATGTTCAAAAAGCAGTTTATGAAGATAAGTGCCCATGATAAGTTCATGTTCATTGGCCTACTGTCAGAAATGTAAATAGCCAGTCATCTTTTATATCCATGCAGTGCTCTTGAACCCTTCCTATACAGTTCTGTGGAACTAAGAGCCTGTAACTACATGCAGCATTGTAGCCCAGAGGTATAATATTATTCCTGGCTTTTCTGATTTTTGAAACAATGCTTTATAGAAGATTTGGCCATTTGAAGATTTTTACATTAATTTAATTGCTGATTATTTTTGCACCAAAAGAGATTTCTTAATCCTGCCCATGTTCAAATATTGTCGTAATAATGAATAAAACTCATCAAAGTTTTCTGGTATGTTTTGCGTGTGGGATCTGAGTTTTCAAAACAGTCAAGAGCCGTTGCCATAGGCAATGTCAAGGGAGGAGACAACAAAAAAATTGCAATAGTGTGATATTTGTAAGTTACACCTATTTCTGTATGATAACAAATAATAAAAAATAATCAGAAAATATATCTGCGGCTGGAGGTTTTGTATGTTTATTAAGGAATTTCATATGCATTGTTTCCTGATAAATGTGTACAGGAATGCAACTTGAACTAGTTAATCTTAAAAGTGCCACACAGAACTGTTAACAAGGGCTCCCATAAATTTCCAGACCTAAGGAAAAAGATTACTTCCCTTCCCCATATTACCTACATATATGCCTTCTTTTCAGAATGTGGAATAAGATGGAGGGCTATTGGGTGTACTAGGACTGGAGCATCCCTGTTTCAACACTTTACCCTGTCAGAAAACCCACAGTATCACCTTGAGTGAGTCACTGTCTCTCAACCTAACCTATCTCACAGGGTTACTGAGAGGATAACATGGGGCAAAGTAACATGAATGTTACTTTGACCTGCTTGGAGGAAAAGCGGGATGGATATAAATTCAATACTGATTAATAAAGAATAATAAAACTCCAGCCTACCTGGTCTTGATTTTGAACTGAGGAAGAGGGAAGGGCCAGACTGGAACCATGAAAAAACCAACCTAAAAATCAAAGAATAAAGTTCTTACCTTGTAGGTCCTTCAGAAACTGATGAAACTTTGATTAAAAAACAGTTGTATTTGGGGGAACAGCTTAACGGTTTTTACCAAAAGATTCTCCCACACTGGATATACTGGATAGATTTTGACCCAAAACTTATGAAAATTTGGATCAACTAGGTGTTCATAAATTAGCATTCTTCTTCTTTGAATCTCTCTCTCTCTCTCTCTCTCTCTCTCTCTCTCTCTCTCTCTCTTTTTGTTATTTTAAATAGTGGTACTAGAATAAACCTCATTACTGAAACATGTATCCAACTGCTAAGGTTTCCCCCCAACACACAATGGCTGATCTTTAGTTAAATGTAGAACACTCAGCTCACTGCCTATGCAGAATAGACTCTGTGGACTAGCTGGACCTGAGAGATTATATGACCTAATTCAAAATGTATTGGCATACAGTTTCTCCCCTGCTGAGGGAGGAAGAATGCTTGTTCTACAAACGGCTGTTTCGGAAAGACATTTTTAAACTGAAGGCTCGGCATTTATCCCCTAATTAAATGGCTGTCACAATCATTGGAACCGTTTCTCTCAGAAATTTAGATTCCCTTAGATCTGTTCCCACCTGCATTGCTATCTGAAGAGTTGTGGTTTATTTATTTATATTCCACATTAGGAACTTGATTTTAATAACTCTGGAGGGGCTTTATCTCCCGCTCCTAGTAATGGACAACATGGTGGCAACATGGTGGCAAGATGGAAGGGAGGTTGTTTGCACCACACCAAACTCTCAATTGACTCCCCTCGCCTTCCTTCTAAGCTGCAGGGACTCAGCTGCTGGGAGGCCAAGTGAGCACTGCCACCCAATCACAGCCCCTGCCACTGCCTGCTCCTGTATTTTCCCCTTTGACTAGAGATATTTGTTTCTTTGTAGACACTTAAAAGGATGCAGAAAGGCAGGATGCCATGTTTTCTTTGGATTTCGCTTTCTGGTGACAAAACACTGTGCTCCCTTGTGTACACAGTGATACAGATAGGGATGAATGAATCCGACCAGCTCCATTTTACCCAGTTTTTCAGTCTTAAGGCTAATTTGCCACATTTCCACATCAACTTGGATTTTAATTTTATTTTTTTTAAAAAAAAATCTCATGAAAATTGAACAGCCATTTAAAGTGCATATTTCCGAAGAGACACATTTTTGTATGCATTTCTCTCTACATATACACTTCTTACTCTAATATAATATAAAGAAGGCTGATCGCCAAAGAATTGATGCTTTTGAATTATGGTGCTGGAGGAGACTCTTGAGAGTCCCATGGACTGCAAGAAGATCAAACCTATGCATTCTGAAGGAAATCAGCTCGGAGTGCTCCCTGGAAGGACAGATCCTGAAGCTGAGGCTCCAATACTTTGGCCACCTCATGAGAAGAGAAGACTCTCTGGAAAAGACCCTGATGTTGAGAAAGATTGAGGGCACAAGGAGAAGGAGACGACAGAGGACGAGATGGTTGGACAGTACTATAGAAGTGACCAACATGAGTTTGACCAAACTGGGGGAGGCAGTGGAAGACAGGAGTGCCTGGCATGCTCTGGTCCATGGGGTCACAAAGAGTCGGACACGACTAAACAACAAAATATAAATTATGCAGGCAAGTTCCCCTAACAATAACATAACATTATGGGTCCATAACATATGCTATTTTCACAGGTAGACACATTTTCATACACACTTTCCCCTCATCTATACATTTTTGTACACATTATTTTGGTTGGAGAACAGCAACACTAAACTTGGGGAAGTGCAAATGTCAAGCAAACAGCTGCTTTTCGGTTCACATGGCTGGGAGTGTGGATTGGGGATTATTCACTCTTACAGTCCACAATTTAAAGCTCCGTGTCTGAGTCCTAATTTTTTTCCCTTTGCTCCGGAGCTTTCCTTGCAAAACCCCACTCTTTAAAGCTCAGTTGGAGCAAATGTCAATCTGCGGAAAATCCAAATTGACATTTGCTCTGATTCAGTTTTAGGCAGTGGGGTTTCGCAGGGAAAACTCAGGGCAAATTTTTTTTAAAATGCTCTAATATCGAGCATTGCAGTGCAGACCTCTGCCTGGAAAGAGCAGAGCAAAGGCCAAGATTGGATATAAGCCCTTAGGTGATTTCACATTGAAATGTGCTCCATATTTCTTCCTGATCCCAATTCCTGGGGTGGAGTCAAGAGCTTAGGTACCTCACCTTCCTGAGGTTGGAAACCTGTGACTGCAAAACACATGTTCGATTGTGATTCAGCAGCTACCAAGTGAACAGGACCCTGAGACATAATGGCATTCCAAGTGATGCTAATGCACAGACACAGAAAAGGTTCTGACTGGCTTCCGATGTTACAAGTGAGTCATGTCTACTGGTAGATGCACGTGGTCAACCACACACTTTGTAACTGGAATGTAGATGGACCCATTTGGTCTCATCCAGCAGGGCTTTTCTTATACTCCATCCCTACACACAGTTTTTGCTCATGGTTGAAGCATATATTTATAATAATAATAATAATAATAATAATTTATTATTTATACCCCGCCCATCTGGCTGGGTTTCCCCAGCCACTCTGGGCGGCTTCCAAAAGAATATTAAAATACTACGATACATCAAACATTAAAAGCTTCCCTAAACAGGGCTGCCTTCAGATGTCTTCTAAAAGTCTGGTAGTTGTTGTTCTCTTTGACATCTGGTGGGAGGGCGTTCCACAGGGAGGGCGCCACTACCGAGAAGGCCCTCTGCCTGGTTCCCTGTAACTTGGCTTCTCGCAGTGAGGGAACCGCCAGAAGGCCCTCGGTGCTGGACCTCAGTGTCCAGGTAGAACGATGGAGGTGGAGACGCTCCTTCAGGTATACTGGACACAAAGTTTGCTTCTTTAAAAGTATATTCACAAATATGTAGCTGAAACTTTTTTATGTATTTCTTTCCAGAATTTATATGTCACCTAACACTGCAGTTTCTAAGTGATGCTTTTTATTGAGTTAATACCGTGTGTGTTCGTGTGTGTGTTATTTAGAAAACTCAATAAAATTGTAAATTTATTTTTTTTTAAAGAACAGCTGCATTAGAAAATGCACTGCTCACATGCTTACTGACCTGGAGAGCAAAAATTATCCATTATCCTATCAAAGGATCAAAAGAAACAGGGGTGCTGCTTTCCTGAGAGGAAAAACTACGGCTGCTGTATTTGCATTTATTGGCTCTCAAGAGTTTTCAAGTTAACTTTAGAAACGAAACCATCCAAACAATCGACATTCAAAATCACAACATGTCAGCTTTCCTCTTGTGCCTTTATTTTTATAGAGACAGCAGCTAGGTGGCAGGTTTCATTTTTCCAATACCCAGAGAAGGGCACACTGCCCTTTGCCAACTGCCGGGCATGTTCCCTACCAATTCTTCCGCGGCCTTCTCTTTCTGTCATAGGAATTGTGTCCACTACATCTGCAAGAGATCTCCAATCGCTCTTTAAAAAAATCAGAAACTGATGTAGAAATGTGGTGAAATAAATACAACATGGGGGAAATGAGAAACTAGGTAAAACCAAACATGATAGATTTATCCATCCCTAGCTGCCATAAAGGACATATGTGTTTGTGTGGATTTAAAACAGAAATTCCCACAATTTTACAAAAAGTCTAATAACATTGTGAGTTTTTAAATAGAAAAGGCAGGGTATCAGGGTTTTTTTACGAGTAAGTACATGAGTGAGTGAGTGAGTGAGTGAGTGAGTGAGTGAGTGAGTGAGTAAGTAAGTTGTTGTTGTTTAGTCGTGTCCGACTCTTCGTGACCCCATGGACCAGAGCACGCCAGGCACTCCTGTCTTCCAGTGCCTCCCGCAGCTTGGTCAAACTCATGTTCATAGCTTCAAGAACACTGTCCAACAATCTTGTCCTCTGTCGTCCCCTTCTCCTTGTGCCCTCAATCTTTCCCAACATCAGGGTCTTTTCCAGGGAGTCTTCTCTTCTCATGAGGTGGCCAAAGTATTGGAGCCTCAGCTTCAGGATCTGTCCTTCCAGTGAGCACTCAGGGCTGATTTCCTTCAGAATGGATAGATTTGATCTTCTTGCAGTCCATGGGATTCTCAAGAGTCTCCTCCAGCACCATAATTCTAAAGCATCAATTCTTCGGCGATCAGCCTTCTTTATGGTCCAGCTCTCACTTCCATGCATCACTACGTACGTAAGTAAGTAAGTAAAATATGATTGTTATTTGCGTATTGCAATCTCTGAACTACCCAGTCAGGAATAAACTTCTTAACCAGTGATGAGGAGGATAACCCGGTCTATTGGTTTCCTAAAGTGGCAGTCTTGTACTCAAACTGGGAGTAAGTCTCAGTAAGCTTTGGGTCATGGGTTCAAGCCCCATGTTGTGCAAAAGATTCCTGCCTGCATTGGAGGGAGTTGGACTAGGTGACCCTCATGTTTCCTTCTAACTCTATAATTCTACGATCTCTGTGAGTCTATATTCTTCTTTCTTAGCTGGATTTCTACAGAATGGCCAAAGGTTATTCAAAACCCGTTAGAAAAAGAGAGCCTCATGAGATAGATCTGTGTGCGTGTATTCAGTGGTTTTATTGTAGGGAAAACAAACGTATAATAGAGGGGAGATATTGTCAATGATAGCTGTTGATTAGTGTTTCGATTCATATCTAAGCTGTCCGCCTCTCCCCTTCTGTAAATCAAGCATAAACTGTGACTAGGAGCAACAACAAAAGGATCATGCCACACGCTGGTAAAAAGAAATAAATTCAATTGCCTCAGCAATCAGGTGGAGATTTGAGCCTTATGAAGCTATTGACAAACAATCTGTGTTTTTTCTGTACAGTTTAAAAAAAGAAAGCTCTGACCTACTCGAAAGTGAGCATTATCTTTCTGAATGGAGGGTATTCGTGGCAAATGGGAAGGCTGTGGTTCCTGGAACAAGCAGCTATTATGAATGATGATTCATTGATCAATGAAAGACTAGGAAGCACAGCTCTCCAGTTAACGAATGGGTGGTTTCTTGCTGCCTAAAATGTAATAGGAAGGGATATCCCTTTTGTAGCTACTGCAAATGAGCCACGAAGTACACACACGACTCTAGCAAGAGGGAACCCCCTTAGCTATGGTGTCTATTAGGAAAAGAGATCACACAGAGAGATATTTCAAAACGATTTCTCCAGTGTAGTAATATGTCACCAGAATGGCAGCAATGGCAAAGAAAAGTCTAGAAGGCTTCTTCTAAAAGCAGTCCAGTGTGGAGAAGGAACTGTCCTGCCTATACGTTTTTGTGCTAATCTCACATTTGTCACCCAAAGGGTTAATAGGGCAGGTTTCTGACCAGCCAACCCCAAATGATGCAGTTTTCTGTCTCTACTGCTCTGAGACTAACTGAGATCACCTGGGCAAGAGAAAGATTAGTGGGTCCTTTGTTACATATAGTTTGAGTGAGCAAGGCTAACTAAAGAGTATTTCAGGAAGTGTGTCAAGCAAATGAAAGGAATTGAGGCTTGTGCACAAACGGACTATTTTAGTGGCAGATTTAGCTAGACATTTATTCTCAGCCTAGATTGGGGGTGGTTGAGGGCAACAAGCAGTACAGAAGCAGCTCAGAAGTCACAGACTGCACTTTTTGCAATCCATTGCTATTTAACTCCAACTCCAACTTTCCACAGTTTAACATCTATGTGTTTGTTATAATTTCAGCTATTAGGTGACTCTTGTCAAACATCTTTAAGTGCAGTTTTGGCATCGGTTCACTAAAGAGAAACTCTACTCCAGGGTAGCCAACATGATGTTGATCTGCAATTCTTGCCATCCCAAGTCCAACAACATTGGAGGGCCACAGGTTCCCCAACCCTCCTTTTTTTCAAGGTGTGAGAGAATGAGGTGGTAGGAGCAAATTAGCAAGGGCAACTAGGCATCCTTGGAATGTATGATATAATAAGAACGCTTCTGAACATATTAACTGATTTTACCTCACCACAGGCTAACCACAGCTTCCCCCCTACCTAATCCCACCGCATATCTGAGATGTGAGGGGGCCAGGTTTTCATATGAGTGAGAAAGCCTCTCTTGCTGATTGTTGAACCTTGACTATTGTATGCCTGTAATACAAGTGATTTATTTTACATGGGTATATACAGCTCCCTGGCAGGGCACCTAACACAGGCCTGCAAAGGATCTCTTTCACAGATGAGAGGAAATGGAGCGGCCAGAGTATAATTAAGGAGAATGTGTGCAGTTTATTAGCTGCACTAGGAATCAATCCAAACTCCAAAACAGACTGAGCTCTGGGGCCTCTCTGCTTAAAAAGGATTCTACCTCACAGCAGAAGAAAAGAGAGCCGATGAGTATAGTGTCCCAATCAAGAGAATTAATAGTACCACTTTATTCTGCCTTGGTCTGACCACACCTGGAATACTGTGTCCAGTTCTGGACTCAGGCACTATGGCACCCACAGAGGTCAGTGTTAGTGTTATTTTACCTTCTGGATTTAAACTCTGCCTTTTAGAAATTTAGAAGTTTATGAAAAATATGTGTTAGGGACAGATCTGATGGATAATCCAAGTATGTAATGATTCAGTTAAGAAACCTAAGAAGGAAGGAGTATTTAAATAAATTATTTGATTTATTATTGATTACATTTGTAAATATTTGAATGAGGTGAAAAGTGATGAATTCATTATTTAATTGTTTTGTGAGAAAGTAATTTTATTTTTATGTTTCTATTGTTTATTGGTAAGCGTTTTGTTTAAAAAAACATGTAAATAATATCAGTAACGAAAACAAGAAGAAAATAATCATCGCCTTCTGTTAGAAGGATGGATATCATTGCTTGGATTTATAATTATATTGCTTCTTTAGCTTTCCATTTTAATATGGGGGAATAGCTGACCCTGAAGCAGGCGGCTATTTCACTGGAACTTGGCTTCCTTCGTCAGTGACAATAAAGAGAGCACAGTGGTCCTGAGCATCTGCTTCAAGCAAACTAGTTGCATCCTAAAGAGGAAACTTAGTATACTTAGTATTGTGCACTGAAGCAGACAGCAGCATCCTCACAGCATATTCCTATAGGTGTGTCTAAGATCCATATAATATGACAAAGACATAAGAGCCATCTGGCCCCATGAACCTATAGAACCCTCCCTGTTTATTTCCACCTGTCAATCACTGATAAAAGCTTTGCTCTTTATTTCCTTCTGCCTTATTTTATTACAGATTGATTATTGAAAGAACTTCCCACTGATTTTTAACTATCATCACAGCCATTTTATTGTAATATTAATTCATCTAGATTATCCATTAGACTGTGTAATTTTTTGCTCAGCTTGCTTTCAGCTCCTGTGTGAAGAGAGTATAAAACAAAAGATGGCTCATTTTATTTTATTTTATTTACAGTAGCTTTTGCCCCCAGCTGCTGTGAAATCACAGGTTCCCATTCAAGATTACTACAATGCTTTGATTCACTGTTTACCTGCATTTCACTTGGCCAAAAGAAATGCTTTCATACTTATTCTCCTAGGGCTGTAAGCTAAATCACCTGGATCCCAAGAGAAATAAATGCTGTGTCAAGATTCTTAGCACAATTACTTCCATTACTTCCCTGGCCAAGATCTACTGGTGAAGCTCAACAGGAGTCTAGGCAGGAGTACAGGGCTACAGGGTGTTCATGGTGAAGCTGGGTCAAGTCAGACTGGGTATTAAACACAGGGAACCCAAGAAAACAATGATCTAGGGGAATTTAGTCCAAATTAGCCCATGCATTTGAGCCTAGGTCTCAAATGTTCTAGTCACACTGGATCAGAGTATCTCATTCATAGTGACAGCCTTTAGTCTAATCCAGAGCACAGGTCTGTGTACATTATCTCATACAATTTCCAGAACAGAGGTTGTATTTGTCTTTTGCAGCAAAACCAAGGAATCTAGTGGTATCTTAAAGACCAGCAGTAATCTACTTCGTCAGGTGCATGGTGTTCTCAAAACTTTCTTTTTGGGAGGGGGGGTGCATGCACACATTTGGGGGTGTCTAGAAGGTGAGGTTGGAAGGAAACGAGATGCAGAAAAGTACAGTGATAATTACATCCTGAACAGTGGTAATTCACAAAACAGTTCTTGAGGAAACGGGCATCCAGGCACTGGTGAGGCAATTAACACATACAGTATCCTAAAAATTCTTTGTTTCAGCTCAATCCATACACGAAAGCACTGAAACACTTGATGTACAGCAGTTTCATACTGAAGCCTTCCTTTGAAGTGCCTTTGTTCTAGGGTAGCAGTTTTATAATACTTTGCAGTGTGTCCTGGAAGGTTGAAATTTTCCCCCACTGGATTTTGGATGTTGCCATTTTTATGTCAGATCCATGTCCATTTATTCTTTTGGGTAGAGACTGGCCTTTTTCTCCTATATAGGATGCAGAAGGGCACTGCTGGCAGACAATGACATTTATCACATTGATGGATGAGCAGGTGAACTGAATCCCTGATGTAGAGGATGACATTATTAGGTCCTGTAATAGTGTTGGCCAGTTCCTTTGTCCATATCTCTATTATGTGGTCTGTTATTACCGGTGAGTGTTTTAGGCCGGGGGGCGGGGGTGCTGTCTGTAAGCAAGTACAGGCCTGTGACCCAAATCCTGTGAAAAGTTGAGCTGAAGATCATTGAGGATAATATATTTGAGTGGTTCCAGCTAAGAGCTGTAAGTGACAAGTGGTGGGCAGTCATTTTCTCTTCTAAAGTAAATTGTTCCTGCATATCAATCTAGCCCTGATTATCTGTTGTTGATGCTTTCATTTCATTGGGTGGGCATTGAAGTTTGGGGAATGCCAGGCATGCTGAAGAATGCCTTACATTTTTAAACTGTGAATCTCTATTCAATGAATCTGAAGTCTGAACAGATGCAGATGTCTCATAGGCCTCAGCTGTCATGTGTTCTGGGCGGAAACTGGAAACTTGTCAGTAAATGTAGTGGTCTGTAGGTTTTTTCTGCATAAGGTGGTTCATGATATAGTTGCACGAATGTGTCCAGAAAGTGAACTTCTTGCATGGATTGGTCTAGGCTCAAGTTCATGGTGGGTGAAAATTATTGAAGTACTGTTGAAACTCCTCAAGTATCTCCTGTCCATAACTCTAGATGATAAATATGTCATCAATGTATCTCAAACTGAGGAGAAGCTTTTGGAACCAGGAGCTGAGAAAGCATTGCTCTGTGTCAGCCATGAAGTTGTTGGCGTATTTTGGAACCATTTGCAATTGTTCAAGACAGAGCCGATGATCTGAAGATGCAAGTTAAACCAACGTCTGAAGTAACTCTGGGTGACTACAAAGTGGCAGACTTTGGTAGCCCGGTCTGCTATTTCTAGTGGCTTGTAGTCCATCTTTGTGGCAAATGTTGGCATAAAAGGCCTCATTAAGATGGTGTTTTCTGGGAGATTGTCACTAAATTGTAATCTGAAACCAGAAGACACCACCCTACTTATCTTGGATGTTGAGGCCCTTGGATGTTGAGATGGATTACATACTATTAGGACTATCACTCCTGACGGGCCTAGCTCCTATTTTTCCCTTCTACTAAACTCCAATCTTTCTTGCCAGCTATTCATGAAAGCAGTATGAGAAAATGACAAAAACAATTAGGATACTGTATACGTCAGGCTGTATTAGGTGTTCCTTTTAATGCTTCTGTGACTCAGTGAGCTCTTGTGGATGCAGATCCTGTCTTCTTGTATTGTTCAACGCTAAATCTCTTGTCAGGTTCTGTTACATTCCCTTTCTGTGTACAACCCACACAGAATCTGAGTCTTCAGTGTTCCCACTCTGCGCAGCTGGGCTGGATGCTAAATCATCCAGTTTTGCTTTTAGTTTAGGAGATCAGTAGCTTGAAAGTCACTTTGTTCAGCTGAGAAGCAGATTAGGAATTCCAATAAATTAACAAATGTATAATAATGTGAATGATCACATAATTAGGAAGCATTTGTTTTACATGTGTAGTATTTTCCCCCATTAAAGTCTGGGATCTCATTTGATTTTCCAGTGTCAGTTATGGATAGAAACTGGAAATGTTCAGAGTGCATCCATTCTACTCATGCCCCAGACTGGAGATCCCTGTGTCTACCACAATAGCACAGGGGAATCAAAACTGCAAGAATTTGGGGGGTGCTGAGTGTCTTGCAATTGTGAACATTGAATTCAAATGTGAAAATTTGTTAATTATGGCAAATCTAACAAATCCCAGGTTTTAAATAGTAAGTTTAAGTGGAAGCCTATTGTGACTGAGCCATAGGCAGCTGTCAGAGATGAACCAACAACCACCAAAGCTAGAAAAGCCGTGTGGCTCATGTAAGATCCTAGTCTACAAATCCCTGCATCTACAGTCATTCCTATCAAGAAGGGCCCAATGGACAGCCTGCCTCGGTGAGAGTGCCAGTCTGAAGCCTGCAAAAAAAACCCCCCAGTTTTCCACCCTGCAAGATATTCAAAGTTGCAGTTCTGGCAGTTCCCTAAATGTGGCACTAACATAGAGAACTAAAGGTGCCTGGTTTTAGTTCTAGCAGTTTGACATAGCAGCTATGTTATGGTAATGGACAGAAAAATACAATGCCTGTAGAACGTTTTCTCTGATCAGCCATGGATTTCATTTGGGAAACCTTCAACAAGTCATTTTAACAGCAACGCCCACCAAACAGGGCAGTTGTGAAGCTAAAATTAGATGAGGATTTGTATACTGTCTTTCTGCCAAGGCCCCCAGAGCAGTTCATAATTTCAATATACTAAAACAAATAAATGATATAAAATGTTGATTGAGTCCTCTTAGGGCATCTGGGGGCTGATGGCACAAGCTCCCTGGCCTGGGCCCCCTGATGTCTGCCTTCCCTTGGGTCACACAGGTCTTAAGCAGCCGTAAAGAAGATGCAGAAGGTAATATTACAAGACCACAACTCACATAAACCCTGAGCATTGGCTGGGCTGATGGGTGTTGGGTCCAACAGCAACCAGAGGACTGTATTGCATTCGCAACAATCTGTGGGAAGGTTAACCTAAGGGATAGTGACTGGTGGCTACCGTCACAAACTGAGTTTCAAGGTGGGTTCAATTTCAATAAATAGATGAGAACAGAAGGAATAATTTCCTTGCTGAAGATATTTATACCTGCCCTTCTTCATTAAATCAGACTGACTTTGTTCTTAAGTCATTCTTCAAGACATTAACATTTCTATATTATGACCACTTCTTACTCTTTGCATTCGCTGTCATGCAAATCACCCCTGTGGTGAAAAACATAGCATAACAAAGGAGCTATTGATCTCTGTGAGTACTCAGAATTACCAAGTTATTTTCCCCTATGTGAAGGAAAGTATCTCTGTCTACATGGGGGCATATGTGATTTTTGAGCTGGAAAACAGTCTAAGGTGAAAGGGTGGGGCAACGCTTCCTCTTCCACCTCTGTCCATCATTGCTCTCACTCGCAGGGCTACAACTGGTTACAAATAAACATTATGAGAAGGGTAAATGTGGGACCCAGGCATGATTATTTGGATAATGTTCTGGATTCTTGGCATTCTCTTTTCAAAATTGTGAGTAGCTGTAGCTGTCAGTGCTTAACTCATTGCAGATTTTAATGTGGCAGCAGCTTGCTGAAACACTTCCACTGATGAAAATTGCAGTATGGGAAACCGGTCTTCTTATGTTCTCTAAACAAAATTAGTAGTGATTTATCTCTTTCCTACACAGTTTGTCAGCTGCAATATACCTTTGATTCTGACTTTGTAGCCTCTCTTTTAAAACATTTTCTTGGTTACCTCCAGGCCACACATCAACCAGGTTTCAGTGTCCACCCATAGATCACTGTAAATGTTATTGTCTTGACTTTGGAAGGGTGGTATTATAGGTGATTTTTGCTTCACTTAAAGCACAAAAATGCAAGTTTTTGTGCAAGTATAGGTAATTTTGTCAGATAAAGGCTTAATTAAAGTAGGATGAAAAACAGACCCTCTCACCTATCTATGCAGATGTTTAGTTTATCATGCTGATTTGTATGTTTGTCTGAGACTAGATCACATGAACACTGATTAGCAATAGGAATAATTTCCCAGACTAGCAAGACTAGCAAAATGTCATTGCAAGGACACCAGTTATCAGAAGGGCTACAGGCTCCCTTAACTGTCCCCAGTCAGACACACAAACAGAACTACTAGAGAATGACTAGAGTTTAATTACACTGTGTTCCATTAGGAACTATTGCACTGAGCTGTGTTAATCTAGAAGTATACCACCTCAATGCAGACAATGGCATTAGCAAAGACTTAGCAAATGACCATTTGTATTTCAGTGCTGGAACAAGAGACCAGGAATATAACAGCAAACATCTTAAGTGCTATGCTATTAAAGAAAACAAGTGGGGCGTACAACAAGACACTGCAGTGTGGAGTGTTCATGTTCAAGATTCCAGCCCTTTCCAGTAAATCCCATTCCTCCACCATCATCCAGTTTTCCACCATCACCCCAGTAGTCTGACAGCATTATGTGCACACTAAGCATGCTCAGTCCTTACTGGACTGTTTTGGGGTTTTCTCCCTTTAAGTCCCCCCCCCCAAAAAAAATCTTTTCTACTTCTGCAAAACATGAGCTTATTATACAGGGGTGAGGGACCTGTGGCCCTGTAGATGTTGCTGGACTACAACTACCATCAGCCCTGACCATTTGACCATGCTGGCTGGCACATTTGGGAGTTTGAGTCCAACAACCTCATCAATGCTGGTGTATAGGATGCCAACTAGTTTGTATTTAAGTGGGATAGTTGTGGTCAACAACTGGAACACCACTTTGAACAACACCAGAACTGAATGCTTGAAATTAAACTTCAAATTCTGAATTTTAAACATTGGGGTCTTTGCTTGGTGGGAAGTCTGTTGAGTCAGCAGCTTTAAGAGGATGTTTCCTGACTAATTAATCATTCTTCCCTGCCACTACACATTCATCTAATGTTTCCTGTCTAAAAGTATAATCCTTACGCCCACTGGGTGAGATATGCAGTTTGCAATGGCAGAACATAGTAGCACCAAGGGATGTAAGGGGTGGGGGAGATGAAGGAGGTGTGTAAGATTATACATGGAGGGGAGATAATATTGATAATACTAGAACCGGGGCCATCTAAAGAAGCTGGATGTGGGACGATTCAGGGCAAATAAAGTACTTCTTCACAGATTGCATAAACTGTGGCATTTGTCCCCACAAGAGGTTGCAATGGCCACCAATTTGGATGTCTGTATTGTTGGTTTTTTTAAAAAAATTGCACTTTCTCTGCATTGTTCCTGAGATCTTTCTTAATGATAGTTCCTGGAGATTTAAGCTTTGGATCTTTTACCACTTTGGGCTATGGTTCTCTGTCCATACCACTAGTTCTTCTTCTTCTTTGGAGATCACTCATAGCCGAATAATATTGTCTTCCATAAATACGGTTTTAACAGTGAGTCCGTAAGTGACTGTGGAGGCCAGTTCTGGATTCACACGTCCTTCTACTGTGGGGACATAGGTTTCTGGGCAGGAGTTTATCATGGTGAGGGTTTGCCAAGCGTGCCTTCCTCTTACCACGTTTCTCCCTTTTGTCCTGAGTTCAAATGTCTTCAAAACCCATGACACCTTTGGTAAATGCTGTTCTCCAGTTGGAGCGCTTGCAAGCCAGTGTTTCCCAGTTGTCGGTGTTCGTACAACATTTTTTTAGATTCGCCTTGAGAGAGTCTTTGAACCTTTTTTGTTGACCACCAGCATTACACTTTCCATTTTTAAGTTCGGAGTAGTAGTAGTAATATTGTGTTTGTGTATGTGCATGTGTGTAATATGCACACAGCTATCAATGATACTTTAGACTCATGAAGAACACCATTCCTTTGCAACATGCACCATTCGCTGGCAACGAGACAGTCTGTTTAAGATGTTATAAATGGTGTTAAATAACATGGTTGCAAAATATTTTAACAGCCTCTTTAAAAGCAATTCACTTCCGCCCCCAACCCCAAGTGTTCTCTTGGCAGGCTCATGATGGGGATAAGGGATTAGCCTTTAAAAGGCCTCTTTAATGATATGATTTAAAATATAGGCAGTAATCTTTAAATGCCTTGGAGATTACCCTCTTTCGAGTCTATCTTCCATTGGACTCTGTTTGCATTCCTATTGCACCTCTCAGCTTGGTCTCAGACAGCAGATGACACAATACCTGTGAAGCCAGGTGTCAGGTTACTAGTCCCTACTGACAGGTGAAACCCTTAAAGCACTTTTCACAGCATCCTTTTCACATGTCAGATGACCGTGTGGAGTGAGAGCGGGACAGCACTGGTGTCCCCTCCACATGTTGACCATGCCTACCTGCTAAGAACTTACCTGTGTTACATATGTGCCCTAATTCAATTCAATTCCCATTTACCAGCAAGCCCAGTTACTTCATACTTTCTGAAGTAATAGGAGAACCAAAACAGAACCATGCTGCAAAATTCACACTTTTCCAAATTTTGCAATGCAGTTCTTCGGCTGAGTAACCCATACAAGAATGCAAATACTGTTATAAAATGCCCATAAAAATAAATATATTAGTAAAAATAACACCCCAAATGCATTATTTCAGAAGAAACCGCTTTACAAAATGTGTATATTAGGCAAAAATGCATACGTAAGTGTGTATTCGGAGAAATTCACATTAAAATGCTGCTGAATTTTCGTTACTTTTTTTAAGTTCACAAACTTAATTTAATATAGGAAAAGTGAGAAACAGAGAGAAATCAGAATGGACAGATTTGCACATCCCTGCAAGAGTATAGCTTGTCTGCACATAGTCTCTATGGCAAATGCAGCCTACAAGAAACATAGAAAAGACAGCAGTGTGGTCTCACTCCCCCTCCACACATGCCGACTACACAGTTGGAAGATCATGTGAAAAAGACTCATTAGTTCAATAGTTTTCACCCTACTCCCATTGTCTTGCTAAATTCTGGCACTGGTATTTGCAATTTTTATTTGTAGCATTTTAATGAAACTTGTAAACCACTTAGAGATTTTCTTTTTGCTAAAAATCTTAAGTGGTATATAAATTAAATAAACAAAAAATCACGATACAGACCATTTTCCTCTGACGAAATTCAGTTTGTTAATATATCAATGTATTGGTTGGTATTAGAAAGGGCCTTGCATCACCATTCATGGGAGCTTTACACAGCCTCTTTCTCTGCATTTGGCAACTGGCTGCAGTGCAGTAATAATATAGGCAACTGTAACCCATGTGGAATAGGCCTCACCAACCCACATAGTGTGCTGAAGACAGAGTTACATGGAAGCTGCAAATGCAGCAGTGATTATGCATAGGCTCTGTCATTAGGCAATAGGCAGTAGCCCACCTAAGGCACATTTTGAGGTGCCATGGAAAGTCAGTAAACTTTCACTCATTTAGCTATTCTATAAAGGTAACTCCCCATTTACGTGTGACCCCACATGCAGTTTTCAGCCTGAAAAGGGAAAAGAGCAGAACGGGGCAGGCTTACACACACCCCACCAGAATGCGACCCCTGTGCTGTACTTCTAGCCCATCTCCCTCTGAAATACTATGGCTTCCCTTATGTTGGTTGACTCTTCATTGCAACTGAAACACTGGTTAATTTTACCTCCTAAAATGATATGACATATAGCTGGCATTTGTTGCATTAAAGACCCAGTTGTTTAACAACTAGCCATGACTTTACAGTAGTACCTCGGGTTAAGAACTTAATTCATTCTGGAGGTCCGTTCTTAACCTGAAACTGTTCTTAACCTGAGGTACCACTTTAGCTAACGGGGCCTCCCACTGCCGCCATGCTGCTACTGCGCCATTTCTGTTCTCATCCTGAAGCAAAGTTCTTAACCCAAGGTACTTTCTGTGTTAGCGGAGTCTGTAACCTGAAGCATCTGTAACCCAAGGTACCACTGTACTAGAAATGTCAGTCAACCCCATGATGTGCTGAAGTACAGAACTGAGGCAGAACAAAGTTGATTCTTGTACCTTCAGTCACTGTGTCGCGTTTGACTGCAAGGTGCTTTCTGCAATTAATCATTTAATCATTAACCTCAACAGCATCTTCTCAGTGTGCAATCAAAGTGGCTTACTGCCTGAGCAAAACCCATTAATGCATTTTAACATTAAAATACTGCAAGAGCCCTCTCATCGTGTCAGAAAAAGAGACAAATGTGGAAATTGAGCATGGTTGCCTACGGCTGAGTTTCTTTCCTGATGTTATCACCTGTATTAGGGCACAGAGTTATGTCTAAACCACGTATGGGGAGCCTTAGGCCTGGACGTCATTTGTAGCCCTCTAGGCCTCTCTGCTTGGCCTTCAGGACTCTTTCCCAGTCATATACCCTTCTGAACCACAGCCCCACCAGCCCTCCTTTTCACCCTCCTTGAGTAGTTTTGCTTGGCTGGAATGTACTCTTGGACTCTGATGATGTTTCTCATCTCCCTGGATGTGAAATATTTGTTTATTCAATAGAACGTGTATGCTACTTAATTGTAAATGAAACCTCCAAGCAGGGGTTTTATAGAGGGGGTGTGAGAGTGTGACAAAACTAGCCTACTCTACAAAAGTAAAAATCACATTTGTTCTGTGCATTTTTGCTACTGAACTGACCCACTTTTGTTTCTGGCTCTGCTCAACACTGGCATGTGGCACCCAGAAGATTGTCTAGAAAGAAATCTGTTCCTTGAGCTGAACAAGGTTCCCTGTATGTGACTTAAGTGTTTCATCTCTGGAATGAAACACATTAATAATTGCTTACAATGCATGTAATGTTTGTAATCTGCCACTAGGTGTCACTACAGTGGCTCCCTAAGTGAAAAACCATCTAGTGAAAAAGGAAAGCATTAGTTCATAGAACTGACAAAATAAGAGACACTTAGGCTATCTTTTGTTCACTCTGAAGGTCTTCTAACATGGTCAGAATATTTTAGATCTTCCTCAGTGGGTTGTTTGTTCATTCATTGCAATGGAGCTGGGATGGTTGACTTTTGCCATAAATGAATAATCAACTGACCACTGAGGAGAGACAGAACCTGCCTATTAGAAGATCTTCATTGGGGGTAGGGACTGCTTCAGAATGTAGCAGTAAACAATGTGGACTAAAAATCACAAATTAGGTCTACGTGGAAAAGGAAGATGAAGATCTTATGAAAAACTGTTCCTGTTTACTGATGTTTGTAATAGATAATTACAAGTGATTATAACAGCTAGAAATGATTATACTTTGAACACAGATTTCCTGGGGTTTTTGAGATTTAGGAAGCATGCATATGATAATAAAAAAGTGTGTTAGAGGATTTTTCATCCATACAGCTTTAATAACAAACTCTGAAAGAGCCGCATGCTAATAATCAGTGTTCTTATTCACATGTTTAAACTTTGATGAACCACCTCTGAAGCTCTTGTTTGGGTATGCCTCCCAACAAACATTTTTGGGGACTCTAAAGTGTCTGTTTAGTTAAAAAAAAAAATTCCCCCAGACTCTTGCCAGGTTGTTCCACCAAGTTAGCCATGTTGCAGACGGGGAGAGGGGAGATTATGGGTAGTGCTGCTGAGTCAGTGTTCATAGTAAGATTTATCTGTGTGAAGGATGAACGAAAGCTCCTGTGACACCTTCTTCTGCATGCTGCTCCCTGCATTTCTGTTTTGTACCTAAAGCACTGAACCAAGAACACAGAGAATTCTTTTGCAAAAACAACCCCTGTCAGTCAAAAAAAAAGAAACCAGCTTCACTCATCTGATCTTTAACACCGTGAAGGAAACGAATACATGTTCAATTATCACCTGTGAAAAGTAACGCCCACTCCCATTTCTCTTTCACAGAGCAATTGGTAGCGTAAGGCAGTGTCAAGCCATGTAGAACACAAAGGGATTGAATGTTTTCTAATTAGCAAGCTCTAAAATGAGATTGTGAGGTGAGAATAGAGTAAAAGATAGAAAAAATGCTGGACAGAAACAGAGGAAGCCAAGGACCGACTAACTATGCCTTCAAGGAAAGACGCGTTCAAGCTTTTCAGGTCTAGGGCCCACAGACAATTAAAGCCTACAAGATGGAACCCACTTGCCATTTTCTATGCCCATCTTTTTCTCACTAGGTAAAATGACAAACAGGGCTCCTGTAGCTTTGACATTTGCACAGAAGAGGAAATTTTGCTAGGTGCAGCTTGTAATGCTGAAATCCCTGCATCTGCACAGTTATTAAGACCAAATGAGTTCCTTGCTCTTTTGCATCTGGTTTCTCTCTCTGTTGTAATTCTTCTTTTCTTTTCTTTTTTTGGTATATCACCATTCTTCTTGGGGGTGGGGGTGGGAAACCCCTAATTTAACCCAATGATGGTGAGGTTAGTGGTGCAACACACCCTTGTTGGTGGGACACCCACTTTTTGCTCGCAACCCACCAGCTGAAGACCAATGCTTTGTAGCAAATGGTTCTTCACTAGGCATACTACATGGGATTTGGTGAATTTTTGAAGATACAATTACATTCATGATTTTGGTGAGTATCACACTTAAAATCTTTTCTAAGCTACATGCTCTGTGACTCTACAGGTTAGGTTGCAGAAAAGCGAACAGCCTCATGCTGCTAAGCACACAAAATCAATGGGTTGTGTACAAGGTATGTTCCATGCATAGTTGTAAATTATCAGTGCTTTTTTCTGGGGGGACGCAGGGGTATGCATACCCCTAAACATTTGGTGAATCTTTGCACTTTTGTCCATTTACTGTATTTATTTTTCCTGATCTGAACTATAAAACGGTGATTTTCTTGAGTCAATATGAGAGTAACTCTAAAGATTTTTTTTTTAGAAAAAAGCACTGCTTATTATGTGTTGTGTGATACACGAACAAGTACTATTTTTTCTAGTTCTTGACCTATTGCCAAGCAGTTTCATAAGATTATCTGTGTTTCATTAATGTATGCGAAGGAATAACAAATGAATTCTGAATTGGAAAAGAGAAAGAATCAGCTATCACTGCTGACTGTGTGAATAAGCCTATATCTTTTAGATGTTTCATTTATTCAACTATTCTCACCTTCTTTGGCACATATGACAACACAACTTTCACTACAAATAATAAATCATCACAATCATAGGCCCACTATACCTACATTCTTTCCATGCCAAGCATCCTAAACTCATCCACCTTGGATTTCAAGATAGCCACATTAAGTGTCATATAAGCTATTATTCTGTCTAGTTTCTTGCAGGGCTGCCAAGCGGCGGAAACAGGGGGGTACAGATGTACCAGGCCTCCTAAAAAGAAAGTTACCAACCAAAATGTGCGGGTAACTTCTATGCAATTTCTGTGAAATGAGCCAGTGTGGTTGTTCCCACCTTGCAGTGTTTTTAGCCAATCTTGTCTTCCTGTGCCATTGTAGTGAGAGATCAGCCTGCTCCCTCCAGAACAGAGTCAGACCTCGGGTCATTGCTCAGGGCAGTGGTCTTGACGTTAATCAACTATGCATGGCAATGACTTAAGATCTCCCGATGTGTACCATTTAATTCCCATTTGTATTTTGGCATACAGTATGTACTTCTGTTTGTGTATGTATATGTGAGGGAATTTAACCATGTGAACCAATCCAAAGCCAGCCGGATACTTAAATCTGTGCAATTTTGAATTTTCTTGGTTCTGTACATCGGTGCTAAGGAAGTAGCCACATAGAGAACGATGCTGGACTACAGAATGTAGCCCAGCCACTCTTGTCTCTAATGTGTGATTTCTGTTCCTTACTGTCAGCATTCACATTCCGAGTTATGGAAACGTTCAGATCTGCAAAGATCAACACAGCAGCTCACGTTTTTGGATCAGGGTATGGCACCTGTGTTATAGTGGGCTGGACTACGCTGTGTGGTCTTCCAAGAATTGTGGGACCATTTCAGAAACTGCAGAAAGCATTGAACTTGGAGAAAGATGCAGCATTCAGCATAGAAGATGGTGGGAGGGGACTGTATATTTTTACTTTTAAAAAAAATGGAAAGGAAGCAATTTAACTTTTTTTGGTATCTGAAAATGTGATTATTTCAACATAATTTATTAGTAATATGCTTGCCTAAACAATTCTCAACCCCTATCTTCCTTTGCAAAATATACAATTCAGTAAAGAAAACACCCACCACTTTCCTGTAAGCCATTCAAACCACAGACAAATATCTTCCTGGGTGGCATGTGATGACTTGACTTTTCTTCTCCTCAAGAACATCAATCACTGTGCATTTCTCTGCAGAGCTGGATGTCTACCCGTTTGATATTTTGCTTCTATCCACATTTGTACAACCACTCTGAGAATACTAGACTCCTCTGAGTGCTGTTCTGTCCCATTTTGCCCACCACTAAGAGAATTATAATAATTAAACATTATTAAATCCCAGTGGGTGTATGTTTGACTTTCACTTAAATCACTTGCATTTATGTAGCAAAGGGCAACAAATTGAAATGTTAGCTTTGAATGGGCTCTATACTCAAAGGACTCTCTGAAGGACTATGAACAATAACATTTGCCAGCTGCAGATTGCTGAAGGCGTGCGCTTGACTTCTGGAACAAAAGATACATTTTATTATCTCCAAATACAACCAGTGGGTGTTTGTTCTGTAGTTGCTTCCAGTTGTCTTTACCATCTTTGCCTTTTAAAACCAGAGATTGACAGCAGATACTTTGAAATAGTATGTGAATGGGTGTGCCTGTTGGCTTCATAAGGGCCTGTCTATTGGTTTATGGTCTTCTTTGTAAAACTCAGTATTCTGAAGATAAAATGAATACCATATTGCACATATTCAGGAATATTTGCCATTCCTGCTTTCCTCCAGTCTTTCTGGACATGGTAAGTCTTCCAAGCCACTTCCAAAGCAACTTCAGTGTTATGATTCTAAGTATCCCATGAGGGGAAAAATTGAAGAGAAACACAATGACCTTGTGGACCTGGAGAAGGTTTGTTTTGTTGACAAGGTTTTCATTCCACATTTCATTTAGGAGCACAATAAATAGTGGTAGCAAGGAAATCCAGCTATTCTGCTTCCTTTGCTGTGTATGAAATTTGGGAGCGGGAGATGTTCCAACACTTAACAAAGTTAATTTGTCACAGGAACATAGTTTAAACCTATTCAACCAATCTAGCTCAGTGTTGTCTAAACTGACTGGCCAATATTCTGAGCATTGTTCTCTCACTGCGAGAAGAGAACTTACAGAGAACCAGGCAGAGGTCCTTCTCGGTGGTGGCATCCACCCTGTGGAATGCCCTCCCATCAGATGTCAAGGAGATAAATAACTATACAACTTTTAGAAGACATCTGAAGGCAGCCCTGTGTAGGGAAGTTTTTAGTGTTTGATGTTTTATTGTGCTTTTATATTTATTGGAAGCCGCCCAGAGTGGCTGGAGCAACCCATTGTCTGTCTGCATTACAAATGTGGCTGTAATGTCTTGGCTTCCCTAGGAATTGTATTTCAGTGAGAATGCAGAGAATGTTTTGTTAGATATTCCTATCCATCTTGTACAGAACAACAGTTACAATGATTCCATTAGGTATAGGAATTACACTTAAAAGAAGTTTGGCCGCCATTTCACACATTATACAAAAATAAACCCAGGTATGTCACTAAATATGCATGCAACAAGGACCTGCAGCTGTACACTGTCCAATGTATCTGTGTCATATATTCAGCTGAGCAAAAATTCTCAAACAAGACCTTTTAGCTTGATAAATCAAGGTGGGGTGGCAAAAATTATTTTTAAAATATTTTTGGAGGGTGGGGGCTTATCACTGGAAGGCAGCAGCCATAACAGAGTCTCTTAATTTTTGTATTTAATTTCTTTTTCCTGCCACCAAGGCAGCAGTGATAGAGAGCAACTTAAGGCTGTTGCTGATGAATGGCTGCCATTTTCTCCCCCAGTGCCTGCATGTAGCATCACTAAGGAGCATTCTGGGAAAGAAATGGCACTTCCACACAAATTCTTTTCCCCAGATTAATTCCCCAGAACAATGCTACATCCAGAGCATTCTTCATAAAGAGTATACAGTATGTGACAGCTACCATTTTCCGCACCCCACCCCACTCCACTCCAGAATGTCTCTTAATTATGTTGCATCCAGGATATTTGGGGAAGGAAAAATGGAGGGTGCCAGCCCACAGATGCCTTCAAAGAGTTCTGCTGATGCCATCTCAGTGACAGCACAAAACACGAAGCCATATATATACAAAGTGCAAACTCAAGTCATGATGTGCTGGCCCTTGTGTAGCCAAAACATCACCACCCACATTTACAAGGGAGTTATTAGGAAGTTTGAAGGAACCCCAAGGGTTGCAGAAGTACAATTTTATTCTAGCCAAAACCCTCAAGGGAGAGAGACCCCAAAACAGTCCAGTGAGGATCAACTATGCTCAGTGCCCAATGAATGCTGGCTGACTCTTGGGGGGGGGGGTGGATAACTATTGGGGACAAAACTGAGTGTCCTGGAGAAGGAAATGGCAGTCTGGCACCCTGAACATAAACATGCCACACTGCAAAAATTAGGTGCAGGCACCATTTGTAGTTACTTTAATATTTGATAATACTTCTCAATATTTATACAATGCTTCCAAGCGTTCAAAGCCCTCCACATCATGTATTATCTAGTACATCAACTCTGTAAGATACAACAGTATTCTTAGACCATGATGACCCCATATTGGAGATCGAGGGGATTGAATTTGAGAGGAGGAGGAGGAGTTTGGATTTGATATCCCGCTTTATCACTACCCTAAGGAGTCTCAAAGCGGCTCACAATCTCGTTTCCCTTCCTTCCCCACAACAAACACTCTGTGAGGTGAGTGAGGCTGAGAGACTTCAGAGAAGTGTGACTAGCCCAAGGTCACCCAGCAGCTGCAGGTGGAGGAGCGGGGAAGCGAACCCGGTTCACCAGATCACGAGTCCACCGCTCTTAACCACTACACCACGCTGGCCTCGGTGGGTTCACCAAATGCCGCCTAGTGGGTTAATGACAGAGGTGAAATTGGAACCAGGGACTGCCTGAATTATAGTGCAGTCTCTTTAGTCACTAAACCATACAAGAGATTTGTGGCATCTACTGCAGCTTGCCAATGCTACTACCCTCTCAGCAAAAAACTAGAGAGGTTGCATTGCCTTCCCAAAGGGTTGCCAAAAAGGGTGCCCAAAGCTGCTGCCCATAAACTGGAGAACAAATTGGGGGTGGGGACCATTTTGCAGTTGTTCTACCCTTTACTTTGTATGTGCATTTAAAAACCTTAGGTGCATACAGTGCTTTTTTTCTGGGGGGACGCATACCCCTAAACATTTTGTGAATCTAAGTTTGGCCTCATTGAGGGACAGTATTTCAATATGAGTAGGAAATTGAGAGTACCCCTAAACATTTTTTTAAAGAAAAAAAGCACTGGGTGTATACGTGAAATATGTAATGTGTTAAGTGTTCTTGATTGTTGTTTGCCATTCTGGGCATTTTTGGAAGGAAGGGTGGGACAAAAATTAAATAAAGAAATGGAAAAGAAATGTGTGCTGTGTCAAGGCATCACCCAAAGGAGGAAGTGTCTTGCCAACAAAGGGGATGCTGATTTGCATTGAATTAGCATGTGCTAATGTATATGTCTGGATGCAAATTTAGAAATAATTACTATAATTGAAATGGAACTATAATGCATTTCCCCACAGTGGGAAAGAGTGTGACCAGGTGTGCCTGCTCAGCCCAGGTGCTAACTGTAGATGGCCCAGGCTCTCACTTCTTTTATTTTTAGACTGGACAGACTGAAACAGAGGACACCTTCAAACAGGGGACTGTCTTCCATAAAGTAGGACATGTGACCACCCAGCTCTGACAGCATCTTGTAACTAGCTAAAAATCACACTGCAGCATGTTCCTTGTTTTCACAGAAAAAATGGGCTACGTTGTGAAAACACAAAGCTTGAACAAAGCTATTGTGCCATGTGTGCTCATTCCTTTGTACAGATAAAGGTGGCAAACTTCACAGAGGAAGAGCAAACAACAAACAACACACCCTGCTCAGCAGCAGCAATGTTTACTTCTTCTCCACAGCATTTCTCTAATACTTTGAGGTAGCAATTGTCACTAACACAGATAAATGAAAAATCAGAAAAGGTCTGTGCTGAGATATTATTATGAAGGAGAATATAGCAGGGATACAAATGAGCTCTTCCTTGCAGAACTGTGTTCTTAAAATTACACCCTAGTAGCAATCCTGGGTCCTTCCAGCAGGAAAATGACTTTAGTGCAGCAGCAGCCTATTTGAAGACAGATGGGGGAGATTTAAGGCAAGAGGCGACTGAGACTCTCTATGCTCCACCTTTCCTGAAATATGTTTATGTGTAAAGCTGAAGCCACAAGCGGGGTTAGTATAAACCTCACTTGACATTGCTTCTCCCAAAATGAAAAATCAATTATTCACATCCACAAGTATCCAGTCTTTGTTATATATACACACAACTGAGTCACAGCACTCCCTGGTTATGAGTCAAGATGTTTTAGGGAAAGCTAGCCATGTTTTTCGTTTCAGACACTTCAGATATTGATCCCTCTTTCCTAGGCCTCACAAAATATATTTTGTGCTTCAGTAAGTTTGTGATCTAACCTCTCTGAGTCTGCATTGACGAAAAAGAGCGATTCTACTATTAATGTTGGAAGGGCAGGGAAACTGCCGCAGTGATTTGAAACCACCAAACTGTGTAAATAACATGCCAGGACTGTAAACCGCAGGGCAATAAGTGTATCTACCAAACCCCTTTGTAATCCAAGGACTGTTTGTTTTATAAAACTGTCTGATTCACACATTGGAAGTAAAGGATTATGCTGAACATGCACACAACGTGCCCCAAATATGCCCACAGATGCACTGAGTGAATAACCAAGTGTGCATTGCCATGTTTCTAGGAACAGGTTTATGCTTTAAAGCTCTGTGTCCGAACTTTGTTTGCTTAGTTGGTTGGTTTGTCCTGAAAAAAACCTACATTTTACCACTGAAGCAGAGCAAACAGCAACTGGGTTTTTCATGGATTGTCATTTGCTGCAATTCAGTGGTAAAATGCAGGTTTTCCCAGGGAAAGTGCTGGGACACACACACACACAAATCATTTGGACATGGAGCTTTAAAGCTTGAACCTCTGCCTAGAAGTGTGGCACAAAATGAAGTTTGGATGAGCCCATAGCCTCAGTGAAAGGGCAGCCAGGCGGAAGCAAGTTATGCATCCCTGAAGAGGGACTTTCACAATATTGGCACCCCCACCAACCAGGCTCTACCGCTGTATTTCAGACAGCATGGGCACATAGAGCAAACCCTTTGGAGAGCATCATAATGTGCAGGCAAGCTCATATGATAGCCACTTCATATCTGCCTTTGTGCAGTAGCCACTGAGTCCAAATACTAATGATACTGGATGATATTTTTGCCATTTTTTACTTTACTACCTTCTTTGTTATGCTCAGTGAAAATTGCAGTCTCTCACGATGCGTTCACTCAACAAATGCCTCCACTTTAACCACCTTCCAGTCTCATCTTGTTGGTGGCAATTTCCTCATCAAAAGAGTTTGTGTGAACTGAGCCTATCTGTCAATGTGTTGGAGTGCACTATTCACTCCCCTGTTCCCCTCAGAAGATATGAGATAATCATTGCCATCATGAAGGGTGATGACAAGTGTTGCCTGCTTGCTGGTCCTTTAAATCTGGTTGTTTGTTGAAGCTGTTTTTACCCAGGACTGGATACGCTCAGTTGGCAAATGCAGTGGCTCAGAGAATAGTGTGAGCAGACCCCCTATTTCACAGGATGTCCTTGTGTTTCAGGGCAAACTAATATGGAATCATCTGTAAGCCATCCACCTAAAGGGCATTTCCTATTAGTAGGTTAGTGGCCCATTTTTCTACAGAATTGCTACTCTCATTCTGTTCTGTCGGAATCTTTCTTTTCAAGGATTTCCTATTGCGGTTATTAATATTGCACATATGGAAGCAATGGGGTGAATAAAAACTAACTCTTTTTGGAATAAAAATGGTCCAGACCAAAAAATATGGTTTCAAAGCTTTGCTAACAGAACTTGTTCCAAGACAGACATATAACAATTAGGATACATCAAATAGTTGCATAAAATCATATCCTTGTCCAAGTATAGATACATCTTCTTAGTAATATTAAATTACTTCAAACAGACCTAAAATCAAAGGTCTTTCTTTCCACACGCAGACTCTAGCCTGCATTCCAACCTGAGGATGTTCTCTCCTTGAGAGAAATCATTAGCACACCTTTCTTCTACGGTGGCTTGAGAACAAAGACAATGACCTCAAAATGGAGATTTGCAACTGAATACCTTACTCGTGTGATCTAAGGTTAAGCACTACATGAGAGAGCAGCAGAGATACATCAACAGTTAATTATCAACCTGTTAGGCACTCTAAAAGCTCTTACTTAGCTACAGTGGACATTTCCATACACATACAGAATCATTTCCCATTTCAATGTACAATTAAGCAATTATTATTAATATTTTCTATCATAGTTTGTCCTTCAGAGGGTCTGTGCTTGGTTTACCCACAGGGTGTGATCAAAAATACATTGATAGTTGCAAGGTAACTGGCCTTTCCAGTTGTGGCACCCATTTAGTGGAATGAACTCCCCATGGAGATGAGGAAACCACTGACAACTGGGTGCTTTTACAGAAAGTTAAAGACCTTTCTGTTTGCACTGGCATTCCATGACTGTTGTTATTTATGTTCTGGCTCTGTTTGGTTGCTGTCACTGTTGAAATTTATGATTATTTGTATGTTGACAGGTGCAGCCAGCTAGGAGATGCACCATCACTGCAGCTTACTGGGAGATGGAGCAGCAAGTCACTGGGGAAGCCAGCATTATGCGGGCACATGACTGTGAGTACCAGATTGGCTCTACCAGTGCACCCACACAACACAGACCTCCCTGTTACCTCACTTAGCTCCTTCCTTCCTTCCTTCCTTCCATTTATTGATTTTAATGGTTTTATGTATATCGTGAACTGCTTTGTGAATTTATAAATTTAGAAAAGAAAAGCAGTATATAGGTTTATAGGTAGGTAGACAGATAGATAGATACAGTGGTACCTCGGGTTAAGTACTTAATTCATTTCGGAGGTCTGTTCTTAACCTGAAACTGTTCTTAACCTGAAGCACCACTTTAGCTAATGGGGCCTCCCGCTGCTGCTGCGCCGCCGGAGCACAATTTCTGTTCTCATCCTGAAGCAAAGTTATTAACCTGAAGCACTATTTCTGGGTTGGCAGAGTCTGTAACCTGAAGCGTATGTAACCTGAAGCGTATGTAACCTGAAGCGTATGTAACCTGAAGCGTATGTAACCTGAGGTACCACTGTAGATAGATAGATAGATAGATAGATGATAGATAGATAGATAGATAGATAGATAGATAGATAGATAGACAGACAGACAGATGGTAGACTGAGAATCAATACGAAAGTAACTGACTAGCAAAGTTCATGGATAGTTGAGTAAAGGTTAAGATACTGCTAGAGTTAGGGTGGACTTCTCTTCTCCTCCCCCCCCCCCCCAGTGTTCAAATCAATAACTTTTAACTCGCTATTGCCATGTTACCTGCTAGCATAACTTGTCTGGAGAACTTTCAGATTTCTGTGTTCTGAAGATTGGAGTCCTACATTAGATGCCGTCTGAACTGGAGACTAACACAGTTCCCAGTAACAATGAGATAATTTTTCATTTCTATCTCTTATTACGAAGCTGAACTGAAAAATTATGAAGCTTTTTTATATAAGTCTGTGTCGCCTAGGGCTTTCTGGACTACAATATATTCATTACATTGCCCATTTCTGTTAGAGAACATGATAATAGAAATTTGACAAATAGCATTCTGTAGATAATGTGACTCTTACAAATGAAGCAATCATTATTTCTTGCAGATGAATATTTCCCAGAGTTTACAAGACAGTCTGTCAGCTGTGGTCGCAATAACAAGAGAGTGAGTATATCGCCAGTGGTTTAACTACTCTGGAGATTTAGTGTGAAGTGACTTTATGTTGTGGCCCGTCATTTCATAAAGGCTTTATGAAAATGTGATGTTTCTGGCAGTAACGCATTGGTGTAGGCTCCTCTCAATGAGAGGGTATAATAGGCTAATATGTGGCAGGCAATGCAACCCTACACTTAGATGTCCCTTTCTGTTCAATGGAGTTTACTCCCAGGTGACTATGCATATGACCACAGTGTTGGCATCCCCGGGAAGGGTGCCAACTTCTCAAGACACTGGGGCTTCTCTCCGGTGGTCACTCTCTGGCTGGAATCCTCCCTCAGTCCAGAGAGACCGGTAATAAGCGACCCCTCCCTCCTGAGAGGAGCACACTAAGCTTCTGGCATTCCATCACAGAAGAAAGTGACAGACCGTAGTCTACCTACTACTTTATTAAGACTGTACAAGCAGCTCTTACAAGCATGACTGCTTTCCTGAGCAGCAAAACACGAGAGTCTACGACTCAACTCACACTTCGACTCAGAAGCGAAAATAACTCTCCGGTTACATGAGAACTGGCAGAGACTTCCTGTCTCACACTCAGAGACATCACATGATGTCAACACAGTAGCTGCCTCTTTGCAGCTGGTGAGATCTGAAATCCCAACACACAGTTCCTCTGCAAACTGTAGTTGCAGTCCTAAACCCACCTACCTAGGGGTCAGCCTCATTGGATTCAATGGGGTTTACTTCTCAGTAGACATGGTTACAAACTCTCCAAGTGTCCCGATTTTCCAAGGGCAGTCCCATAATTATGAGAACCATCCCGGCTTCTGATTTGATCCTGGTATGCTCTTTCCCCCGACCAGTGCTGCCGCTGTTGAGCTTAAGGAGGAGAATGAGCTGGTGCTTGGTTGCACTGCCATGGACCCCCGTTTATGGAGCTCTCATTAGCACTAGGCAGCCACCGTTTCAACTTCCCACAATGCCCTGAAGCAATGCTATGTGGGAAATCCCAATGGTAGATGCCTCGTGCTCATAAGAGGAGTGCTGACACTTACTGCTCCTGCAATGGTAAAACCATCTACCTGACACCATGGAGGAAGAGGAGAGGTTGCCCACATGCACTGAGGACATCAAGGGACCCCAAAATGTGGGACACTTCAAACCTGTAGCTGGCCCTGATGTTCACCCACCAGATACCTTCAGGCTCTACCCACAATCCTCCAGGTCCTGATGTGACACTGCCTGTTCTGAGCCCGCTCAAGAAGCTAGTACAGTGGTACCTTGGGTTAAGAACTTAATTCATTCTGGAGGTCTGTTCTTAACCTGAAGCTGTTCTTAACCTGAGGTACCACTTTAGCTAATGGGGTCTCCTGCTGCTGCCGTGCAATTTCTGTTCTCATACTGAAGCAAAGTTCTTAACCCAAGGTACTATTTCTGGGTTAGCGGAGTCTGTAACCTGAAGCGTCTGTAACCCAAGGTACCACTGTACTTTTGCAAGCAAAATTTTGCAAAGTTAATCCTTGACAACATAAAGGTAATGGTAAAGGGACCCCTGACTGTTAGGTCCAGTCACAGACGACTCTGGGATTGTGGCGCTCATCTCGCTTTACTGGCCGAGGGAGCCGGCGTACAGCTTCCAGGTCATGTGGCCAGCATGACTAAGCCGCTTCTGGTGAACCAGAGCAGCGCACGGAAACGCCGTTTACCTTCCCGCAGTAGCAGTACCTATTTATCTACTTGCACTTTGATATGCTTTTGAACTGCTAGGTTGGCAGGACCTGGCCACCAGAACTACAATGGATTCATGGAATCATTTTAGGACCGGCCCACCCATGAGGCAAAGTGAGGCGACTACCTCGGGCAGTAGGGTCCACCTGGGGAGGAAGATCCCGATGTCAATATTCCCTGCTCCCCCTCCCAGTTCCTGATGTAGATCTTTCCTGACCCCTTCTTCCCTGGTTGGGGGGGGGGGGCAGGGGAGAAACACCATTTTGGAATCTGCCTCAGGTGTCAAAATTTCTTGGTCCGGCCCTGAATGGTTTTGTATTGGTATGATATGATGCAGCCCAATAAAATAAGAGCCTGGCTACATATTATACTCTTCATGACAATTCAGTGCCCACCACGTGAGAGTTATGAAGACTCTTTCACCAACAGGCTCAGAAAGCCAAATGGGATAGAAATCACTACTTATACAAATGAAGAAACGGCTAGTTATTTTTCTCTGTACACTGTTTATCTTCCCTTATCGCTTCACTTAGTGGATAATTTTCCCTGTTGGTCCCCACCACCACCAATCCCTTCTCCAAGAGAGAAGATAAATAAGGGGAGATATGCAATGAATGGGGAAAGGTAGCCAGTAACTCTTCCTTTCACTGCATGTTTACTATCCCTTCCAACTTCCTCTGCTTGTTAGTGGGGGGAGCCTGTAGAATTGTCTCATATTGCAGGGAGCTAATCCCTAATGGTAAATGTAACATGTAGCCAGGCTCCTAGAGGCTAAACTAACATATGCACTAAATTGCTATGGTAGGAATTAAAATCCTCTCTGTTTTTCCTTTTATGAAATGTTGCTTTCAAAAGCACAGCTGTCAGTCCTTCCATCGTTTCCGTTGGGGCAGAAATCATAGCAGCTGCTTCCTGCTAGGCCATGTCAATTATTCACAATAGGCTTCCACTCAAGAAAAGCAAACTGGCCTTATTGATGTATCTCCCTCCCAAGCTTTGCCACAATCTTATAAATGTAATTGACATTTCCATGCATTTTTATTTTCAGTACCCTTTGCTCTGAGCCATTGAGAGAAGAGTGCAATAGTACAAAAAACAATGACACTAGAAAAAGGGTCTTAGAAAAAGAATCCAGTTCCTCAAAACTCTCTTTCTGCTACTGTACAATCTCGCCAAAAAGAAAACAGCAAAGTTTGTCCAGACGCAAAAAGGTTGACACCTCCCTAGTTAGTTCTCTAATGGTGCAGGCAATCCTATAGATGTCTGCTTAGAAGCAAGAACCATTAAGTTCAATAGGCTGTGGCAAAATCAATTAATCAGTTGCACCTTATTGTGCATTTCAATGACCTTCTTTAAAAAGAAGCCTGAACTTGCGAGTGTTCTCCTTGATATATACTTTTATTGTAAGAAATGAGACTAGAATGAAACTCGCTTTTCATTAAAGCCTGCATATTTCATAGGCAGCGGAAGCACTTAAGAGACCTTAGGAAAAGTCTACGATTTTTAAATAGCTAAAAACTCCTCATTGCAATTCACAGGGGTCTTCTTAATAATAAAATAATCCATTTGAAGTATTCTAGATTAGTGCCAGGCCAAGGAAATAAGTTTCCTCTTGGGGGTCATAATGCTTTCAACTTTTAAAAGGATGTAAAGGATGTACACCATAAACGGACAAACAAAGGGTATGATGTGCAGTTATGTGCATTAAGTAGCATGTCCATTTTCTTCCACTAAGGGAGACCTTTTAACATTTTCACTGAAAAATGTTCACTGGAGACATAATTAAAATGATATTTTCACGCTCTCAATAAATATAAATACAAGAAGATAAAAATTATGGGAAAGTTAATATTTTATCACTGCGCTTTACGATATGTTTAAAGTCATTTCTGTTCAGCATTGCTGAGCTATAATTTATTAAATATATAGCTAATATATTGGTTAGGTTGCCAGTTTTCTAGTCCTCCTATGTACACAGTCCAATTCTAATAAATTCTAATAAAGCTTTGAAGGGGCTTGGCTGAATCACCAAAAGCCAAAGGCTTATTCCTGTTGATATGGCAGAAACTTGACAGTTCCAACAGCCAACAATGGAAAAGCCATCTCCTGTATTTACCAGTTTCCACTGAGCAATAGATTTGGAATATACAGGCGTTCAGTGCATGAACAAATCACAAGAATTGGGAACCTGCGCTAACATGTTAGTCACTTTCGCAACACCATTTCTACCACTGAACTAAAATTATGTTATCTTTCATATTTTTATGGTTGTCATTTATTCACCTCCTAGACCATTTGGAGTGCCTGGCTATGCTCATGACAAGTTACGATGGAAAAAACATAGTTTGCCAAAATGAGGGCAGAAATTTGTCTTTTTCATTAATGAGGCAATTGGTAACAAATTGATTAAGACAGTGAAGGCTGGTACATTTGGAGTAATGGGTCGCTACACTGCCAACCTCAGTCTGCCCTCAGCCAGACCCCACTTATCTGCCTTCCTCCTTACCAACAGCCCAGCAGGTGAACTGGCTGCTGCTGCTGCTGCTGCTTCTTCCTCCTCCTCCTTACTGTACAACTCAACAGGGAGGTCTGGCCTGATCCAGCAATCTCTTCTTGTGCTCTTGTATACTCAAAATTCAAAAGGTGTAAGCTTTCGGTTTGCTGGTTTCTCGTGAATTACATTTTGTGTGTGTCTTTAACAGCTTATTAATGTTGCTACTACTAAACAATTGATTTTGTGGAACGTTTTGTAGGATCCTGTTAAGTTGTGGGTGAACATATCAGACGACACAGCGATTCTTCAAACAGCTCTTGTTTATTCACAGGCTAGGACAGAACTGAACTGAAGGGTTCAGTCAGCCTGCTTATATAGAGCTCCAGTACAACGTAACTGTAACAATTTTCTAAAACTATCCAATCACTGAACGTCACTTTCGATCCCTTATTTGCATAACTATCTACAGTATCGCCCTGCTGGCCCAGGGTGAGAACTCCAGTACATAACAGATCCTATTCTACCTTTCTGTATTTTTCCTAAAAGGAAACGATGTGCGCTCACCTGAGCTCCACAGGAGAAAAGCATGATATAAATGCAATTAATAAATAAAACGGAATTAGAACTTTTTGCTGAAACTGCTTCGAAGTTTTCACTATACTCTTTACACATTTCCCTGGAAATATCCTCCTTCGGAAATGAAAAGCCTTTCAAGTGCCAGTAAGCAGATAGCATGGCTTCAAGCCAACAAAACACTCAAGTATGTGCATAAATTTAAGCACACATGTAGCTTCATGGAGATCAATGGGGCTGACTCAAAGCCTACTTGAAGTCACCAGGAGCTTGTAAAATGATGCCCTTACAGTTACTCTCATACTTAGGCCCTGATCCAGCAGAGCACTTATCAGATCAATGATGTCAGGTAGTCAGTCCAGAGAAGTGACGGAAGAGACATGACTGGAGAACAGTAATGATTAGCTGAGTCACACTTCGGAGCAAACAGAACAAGCATGATGTGATGGTAATTACTGCCTGAGTAGAAGAAGAGCAATTTACCCTAACAGAGTCCAGTGACTGAGTGCATCTTGCCTAGGCAGCAGCATCAAGCGTTTGAGTGAAATCCATTATATTTTGCAAACTTCCCCTAAACAAGACCAAACATTGGGGTTAAATAAGAATAATTACAAAAGTATACACTTTTTGCTGGATGATGCTCACAACACAGAGTAGTTGGTGCAGAGCTTCCACAGATAAGAGACTTGATGATCTACCTAAAAACGGGAGGGGACCTCAGATTTGGGGCCAAACATAGCCCTCCAGGCTTTTCTGTCTCAGGCCATGTTCCCTTCCCAGCCAAAGGCCATCAACCCATTTTCCTGGACCTGCTTTGTACCCTCTTGTAGGGTTTTCGCCCTGCTGGGCTGTGTCTTTATACAATGACTCCATGCGGCAACATCCCTGTGGACATTTGGGGTGCTTCAGGTGGAGAAATTCTTGAGTTTATGAACAGAATCCAGCTTGGAGGGTCAACATAAGCTCTATGCCAGGTCAGACTATCTATCCATCTAGACCAATATTGTCTGCACTGACTGCCAGCAGCTCTCTGGGATCTCAGAGATCTTTCACACCATTTGCTACTGGATTCTTTTAACCAATGGCATCAAGGACTGAACCTGGGCCCTTCTGTGTGCAAATCATGTGCTCTGCTGCCATCCCTGCCCTTTAGCAGCTTTGGAAATGGAATTGTGATATATGTGAAATTAATCATGTTACTATGCTGGGAAGCGACTGCCCAGGAATTACATCTGCAGAGATATGGAATTGCTTCTACAGAACTCGTTTAATTGCTGCCTGACATCCTTTTGGCAAGAGGTGCCAGGGACTGAACCTGCTGTAAGCCAGACCTGGGTTCTATCGCTAAACCACAGTCAGCAGGGGCAAATGCCAAACATTGCCACAAGCTTTTTTATACGTATTAAAGTCACTAAAGGAAATCTTAAGCTACACCATCTCCCCAGCAAAGGATGGCATTCAGACTCCTGTTTCCACTGTGAAATGTCCCTCCCATCAAGTTTGGAAGGAAGATATGTGTATCATCAACAAGCTGGTGAGATCAACTTCATGAAAATACCATGAAGTTTTTGGTGAGCCCCTGATTATATCACACATGGTACAACATACCATTTTACTGATGAAGAACTGGAGGCATAGCTCAGTTTGGTGTAAAATGCCACGATGCAACTACAAATCCTATAAATAAGCAATATGTTATATGATAGATCCAAGCCACATGGTGCCATTTTATTGCAGGTTACTCTGTCTGCATGTCTCCTTGAATTAAACTAATTCCTAGGTTTGTCACTATCCCATTGACTTTACTGCCAGCATTTGCTGTTTCCTCACACAACCACCTTTATCGCAGTATTTCACATTGTCTCGGAACTCAAAATTAACATGTCATTTCAGAATGCCTAGCGGACAAAATGACAGGGGACCTCCTATCTTATGGAGTTTTCCTTAGTTATTGGGTACAATCCAATGGAAAGGAAATGCATTAAATCCAGTGCTATTTTCTAGAAAAAGAGGTGCTGGAACTCACCATGAATGGTGCCCACCTGAGAGGTGCCAGAACTGAGTCCTGGTGAGTTCCAGCTGAAAAAAGCCCTGATTAAATCCTAATTAAACTGAAGTGAACATAGCTGGATCTACCATGAAACTAATGAAGTTTAAACTTCAGGGCCCCTAATCCCAGAGGGGCTCCAGAAAGGACTTTAGTCCATATTGCTTGAAAAAAATTGGTCTAGTAGACCCAATTTCTTCATTCTATGAGGCACCATGCATGTACATAACATTTCTCTTATTTTTATCCACCCACATAACTTGAAAACTGTAAGGCGCAGGGATTTCTTATTCACTTTATTGACTTTGACATGCGAGATAATCCAGTATGGCAATTTTAATCAAAATCTGAGATGTAATGGTTAATTAAATATATAATCTGGTGATCTGTTGTGGTAGGTAAAGGTAAAGGGACCCCTGACCATTAGGACCAGTCGTGACCGACTCTGGGGTTGCGGTGCTCATCTTGCTTTATTGGCCGGGGGAGCATGACTAAGCCGCTTCTGGTGAACCAGAGCAGTGCACGGAAACGCCGTTTACCTTCCCACCAGAGCAATGCCTGTTTATCTACTTGCACTTTGACGTGCTTTTGAACTGCTAGGTTGGCAGGAGCTGGGACAGAGCAACGGGAGCTCACCCCGTCACAGGGATTCGAACCGCTGACCTTCTGATCGGCAAGTCCTAGGCTCTGTGGTTTAACCCACAGCGCCACCTGCATCCCAATCTGTTGTGGAACAACCCCATTAAGGTTGCACATGTAAGGTTGCAAGAATAAGACTTTAAGTCAAACTATCTCCCTGATGTTCTAGACTTCCCCATGCAAGGAATATTTTTATGTGAGGAAGCATTAAAACATGTAACCCTTCATTTACAGATTCAAGTAATACTATGGCTGTGGATGTTGCTTCTGGCATGCAACTTGATAGATAGGAGATTTCCGTACTATGACCCCTATTCTGGAGGGATCATATGGGGAAAATAAATGTTTTAATCAGCCCTGAGATGACCCACTCCCAAAAAACAAGGAAGGGCTTCTGACTACGTTGGGAAATATAATCACACTTATATCTAATTTCTCACAAACTCTGTGAATGTTCTCTGAGGGTTTGACAGTTCTTTGCTCTTACATTCCTGACAATCGGCACGCAATACTGTAATTAGACAATGAAAATGGTAATTGAATTGAATTTGCTCTATTTTAACAGTCAAAAGAGTAGCTCTCCCTACTGCAAGTATGCTTTGGGGTTCTTGAAAATACTTTCATGAGATGTCATTCACCTATTTAAAACCGTATAACAACAGTACTAAATGTCAAAGCATTTCCAAGGAAATTTTTTCAGCGTACACAGAAATTAAAACAGAACTTGGAGACTACAAATATCAAGTGCATGAATCTCACGTTGCTAAGCCATTAAATGCAATTAATAATAAACATTTTGCCTCTGGGGTTCCATCAGCCAATCAACAACTGTGCATCTTAACTGAAGTGGTACCAACAAAAGTCATCAGCATCTTGGGGCATTTTGGGATACCTGTGGATCATTCCTTGCAGCAATAGCTTGAGGTAAGGCTCTAATTAAAAGCTCTTTTCTTTCTTACTGAATGTTGATATTCTGTGCCTGACCAAACTCTCCTCTGAGACTGACAGCCCAATTCTGTACATGTCTACTCAGAAATAAGTCCTATGGAATTCAATTAGGCATATTCCCAAGATTGTCTTGCAATCCTAGACACTCTTACCCGGGAGTAAGTACAGCTGAATTCAGTGAGCCATACTATCAAGTAAACATCCATAATATTGGGCCGTAGATGGGTAATGGCTAGGTTTGTTGTTGTTTAGTTGATTAGTCATGTCTGACTTTTCGTGACCCCATGGACCAGAGCACGCCAGGCACTCCTGTCTTCCACTGCCTCCCAAAGTTTTATCAAATTCATGTTGGTCGCTTCTATAGTACTGTCCAACCACCTCGACCTCTGTCGTCCCCTTCTCCTTGTGCCCTCAATCTTACCCAGCATCAGCGTCTTTTCCAGGGAGTCTTCTCTTCTCATGAGGTGGCGAAAGTATTGGAGACTCAGCTTCAGGATCTGTCCTTCCAGTGAGCACTCCGAGCTGATTTCCTTCAGAATGGATATGTTTGATCTTTTTGCAGTCCATGGGACTCTCAAGAGTCTCCTCCAGCACCATAATTCAAAAGCATCAATTCTCTGCTGATCAGCCTCCTTTGTGGTCCGGCTCTCACTTCCATACATCACTACTGGGAAAACCATAGCTTTAACTATATGGATCTTTGTCGACAAGGTGATGTGTTTGCTTTTTGAGATGCTGTCTAGGTTTATCATTACTTTTCTCCCATGAAGCAGGTGTGTTTTAATTTCGTGACTGCTGTCAACATCTGCCGTGATCATGGAGCCCAAGAAGGCAAAATCTGTCACTGCCTCCATTTCTTCCCCTTCTGTTTGCCAGGAGGTGATGGGACCAGTGGCCATAATTTTAGTTTTTTTGATGTTGGGCTTCAAATGGCTAGGTTTAGGCATACTGAATTAAACTTAATTGCAATATTTATTTTCATTAATTTAAGTTGAATTTACAAAATAATGATATGGTTTAAAGTAGGACTGAGCAAGGAGACCTCAGTTTTACTCCAAGTAGACCCACTGAAATTAATGAGCATGACTAAGTTAGTCTAAGTGCAAATTGAGGGAATGGAGTACCAATGGAGTATTTATGGTTGTTGGTGAGCCGGTATGCGTATATGCGGAGATAGATATATACAGATACATTTACACACACACTATATGCTACCTCATTCAGTGCTATTTTTCTAGAAAAATAGGTGTCAAAATTCACCAGGAGTGCCTCCCTTGTTCTCTTATAAAAATGCCAATGGCACCCACTTAAGAGGTGCCAGAACTGAGTTCCAGCGAGTCCCTGCTGGAAAAAAGCCCTGACCACAATCAAATAAAATTTAATGGAGCTCAAGTTTTATCTGATGGCTTTATAAAGGTCTCCCATAATCAAATTCTACATCAAGCTCTTGAAGCTTATGCCATTTCCATTCATTCCTGTTCCAGCTACTACTGCTGGTCCACAGTTTTACACTTTCCTGGTGCTTACATAGGTAAGCAGCTGGAAAAAACGACAACATAGTAAGGTTCTCTCTAAACTATTGCTTTTCCAAAGTGCAAATCAGATTCTCTGTAAGAGAGAGAGAGAGAGAGAGAATGAATTTGTAATTTCAGATTAGTGGACCTGTGCGAATGGACAACAAAAGTCCACTCACTACAAATGCAATGTTCAACCTTCGATATTTCCCACAGACTTCTTTCTTTCTTTCTTTCTTTCTTTCTTTCTTTCTTTCTTTCTTTCTGTAGCTTCTTCCACACACTTGGAGAATAGCCATACAGATAATTTTGTAAATGGCTGGAGATAAATTAGTCTAAGTACTCTGTTATCCATCTCTATAGGGCATATGCTAATTTAATTGATAATTATTACATTAACTACTTGGTATTGTGCTTTTTATACATTACCATTTTTTTCCAATCAGTGCGGGTGTCTCCCATACAGTTACTCAGTGTTTAATAAACTCTCTTCTCTCAGATCTGTGGCACCACATCCAAATCCACTTTATTACAGAAATGATACCTTCAAGGCTATTGCCGTCCAGTAATAAGAGCCTTTGTGAATTGGGGGTGTCATCCTTTTAGCCTACTTATTAACTATATTAATATAATTATTAATTATATTATTGTAATTATATGCTTATAAAAATCTTTGGAACAGCAATACATTCAGAAATGTGAGTGTCGAAAGAGCTTAGCAATCTAGCCAATTGCACCAAGAAAGCCCACAAACTGCCCTTGTCGCATGACTAACAGAATATTCTATACACATGGTGGAGGGGAGGGGAATTATGGTAACAAGCTGGCCCAGGACCTCCATATACAGTGGTACCTTGGGTCAAGAACTTAATTCGTTCTGGAGGTCCATTCTTAACCTGAGATACCACTTTAGCTAATGGGGCCTCCCGCTGCCGCCGCACAATTTCTGTTCTCATCCTGAAGCAAAGTTCTTAACCCGAGGTACCATTTTAGGGTTAGTGGAGTCTGTAACCTGAAGCTTCTGTAACCTGAAGCATCTGTAACCTGAGGTACCACTGTATTCATCAGCTCTTCCACACAGCCTGCATGCAAAAGAACATTGGAAGAGCCTCCAGCATCAGGTCAAAGGCCCATCTAGTCCAGCATTGTGTTCTCACTGTGGCCAACCAGATACCCACAGGAAGCTGACTGCAAGAGGAGTCTCTCCATCTGCAATTCCCACCAACTGGTATTCACAGGCATACTACCTCCAACAGTGGAGGAAGACTATAACCTTATCCTTTTTTAGAATCTCAGTTCACTCACTGGTAGCCTCAGCTTAGCCTCCCTACCTAGGATTTTTATTTTTGTTGTTATTACCATGGTTGGTGGTACTGGCCAGGGACTCATGTCCTCAGGAGGGACCACAGTGCCCTGGGACAGCCACTATCATGCTGGTACAGAGCGGGGAGAAACTTGTTTGCTTTATCCTCATGATCATCACATCTTAGTCAGATGTCTCTGTCCTTTCAGCGCAATGAAAAAGGGTCAGCCTTCTTATCCTCTTCTTTTTCTGAGAGGCAGCATGGGACATTTTAAGATATGAAATGCCAAGTCAATGACTGCCATAAAACCAATCCCTTATTTGCAAAAGATGGTTTGTGATTCATCGAGAAGCATTATATCCAAATCCCCTGCTCTCTTTCTATATCCCCACCTTTAAAGCTATCGCCGTGCAGCAAGACATGTATCATAACTAGATACTATTCAGTTATGGAGCATTTTCTGGGACTTTTATAAGCATCTGCCTGTCAATTATCACGGAGATTAAAGACACTGACACTAATTTGGTACAGAGAAAGAGAGAGGAACTGCTGAAAAGTTACTAGGAGCATATAATTTAGGGAGAAATTGCAAACAAATGAATTCATGTGTTATATGTAATGCTGACAAGCTACAGTAAACCAAATTAATGCTTTTAAAAGTGCATGCTGAGATTGACAGAGAGTGAAACAGTAGACCACCTCTCTCATTACAGACCAAGTTAATCTTTGTGACCTTCTGAGGAGACCCCAGTGGTTGTTCCACAATCAGAGGAGTTTTACTTGGTGACAGCATGGAAGCAGGCCTTCTCAGTGATATTGCCCACCCACTTGAATGCTTTCCCTCAGGTAATTTGTGTGGCAGAGACAGCAATGGGCTTCAAATGCTTCTTAAAAACTTCTATGCTTTCTTGAACGCTGATTCTTAACTGCTTATAGTTGTTGTTTCATACACTGCTCAGTTTTATTTCTGAGATAAAGCTGTGTTTTGTTTTTATCTAATTTTTAAGACATTTTAGTGAATGTTTTTATGGAAGCTGCTTAGAGTTTTTTGTTAAATTAAGTGGCATATATATATATAATCACTAAATAAACTAGAAAAACAGTGCTGGGAGGAGAGGGGGGAAGTTCTGTTGTGCAACCATAAATCCTTGCACTAACAGAACAAGTGCAATGACTACCACACATAACTGATATCATCAGGGTACTGGAAGTCCACACACCAGTATGAGGATGCGGGTGGGCTCTGCCTCTCCACCAGTGGGCAATAAGTGCTGTCAATGCTGAAAGTCATGAGCATCTGTTTGGCAAGGATATCCTGTCATGCAGCAGCCCACAGATACACATAAGGGTCTTTGGGTCAGGGCTCTTGTGGATTTGCATGAATCTGAAATATGCTAAAAAAAGCTACAAATAAGCAAGCAAATATCTGTTGTATGGCAACTTCACACATGTGGATATAGATAATTAAAAACCTGTTTTAATTGCTTTGCCATTCGACTCTCAGCTTCTGTGTTGTGATCCAATTCCATCTATTTTCATAGAATTTATATTTTAAATTTCAGAAAAGAAAGATGTTCCCACGACTTGAAAGTTCAAGAAAACTCCACTAATCATGGAAAACTCTCCAATTCTGCCTGAGCTTATTGTATAAGATGTGTCCCTTCCTACGTGGTGAGTGGGAGAAGGGTTCATAAGTCATCGGAGGCATTGACAAGCTTGTGTGATGTAGTGTGGGCAGGATTTGGACAGATTTCTATTTGCATATGTATAAAGAGTTTGGAGAGGAAATGCCTCACTCATTAAACTGTAAGTTCTGGTTCAGGGGAAAAGCCTTGAGCAGACTGTAAGAGGATACAGTTATACAGCGGGAATGAGAAGGATAGATTATATTTAACCAGCTCCCAAATCTGTGTCTACTTCACATTCATCATTACAATTTCACACATGTGGATATAGATAAGCTAGTGGGTGGACAGGCCTGCTGAATTTTAGAGACGAACTTGTACAATTCACCATTTAATACAAAACACAATGGATACCACGTACAATAAACACATCTGAAGAATTAAAGCTCTGTTTTGAAATTGCACTGCTAACAGCCACTGAAAATGCAAGTGAAGAGTTAGCAGAAATGTTCCAGTAAAGTTTAATATTTCATCCAGTTGCTTGAATATTTGTACATGTCTAGATCCTAGGCTCTGTGGGGGGAAAAAACAAACCTCAGCATCAGAATCAAAATGCAGTCCTTGCAGTCTTTGACAGTATTCATATATGTCAGTGAGTGATAAATCATATGTAGCCTGCACTCTGCCATTCAAGGCTTCATATTTATACACAAATCATGCAAGAGAGACTGGCGGATGGCTTCTGGTCCCCAATGCACAGAGGAAAGGAAAGCCAGGGGTATCAATTGATCACACCGTAAAAGGACAGCTGCATCCAGAATGTGTATTTCAGAGAGATGGTCTGAAGGCTGGGATGTGTTTGGAATATGCCTAATGATGTAGCTTGTGCGTGTTTTGATCTAGTCAGAAATGGGGACGCTTGAATAACCACTGTAAAAGAAGCACGCCATTGCCTTAAGAAACTGTAGGGTATGTAGGAACAACTTTTGGCTAGATGAGCAGACTGACTCTGGGGAGACACTTCAGAGTGAAGCACAAGGGACCAGGGCTGGGACAAGGGGATGCAGAACTGATTTTCAGTAAGGCTGTGCAATCCTAAAACTGTCTTCTCTGAAGTAAGTCCCAATGAGTTGAATAGAATTTACTTTAAGACAAGTGGATATAGGATTACACCTGTAGTCATTTACAGTGGTACCTTGGGGTACATATGCTTCAGGTTACACACTCCGCTAACCCAGAAATAGTGCTTCAGGTTAAGAACTTTGCTTCAGGATAAGAACAGAAATCGTGCTGCAGCGGTGCGGTGGCAGCGGGAGGCCCCATTAGCTAAAGTGGTGCTTCAGGTTAAGAACAGTTTCAGGTTAAGAACGGACCTCAGGAACAAATGAAGTACTTAACCCAAGGTACCACTGTATATCCATTTAAAGCATTTTCATCAACTAAAAACGTTCCCCTGATAAATCAGATTTTCCTTCTTTTAAATTCAGTACAGGCAGCAACCATTTTAGGCACATCCAGTTGACACACGATCACCAACACATAGGTCTTTCTGGACCAGGAAGAGTGTAGAATGGGGGTGGAATGGGACAAAACAGAGTGGGGGATAGAATGGGGTAGGGTTTGCTTATGCATGCTCTGCCGAAGGTGGCACTGTGGTCTAAACCACTGAGCCTCTTGGGCCTGCCGATCAGAAGGTCAGCGGTTCAAATCCGCACAACAGGGTGAGCTCTCATTGCTTGTCCCAGCTTCTGCCAACCTAGCAGTTCAAAATCACACCAGTGCAAGTAGATAATTAGGTACCGCTGTAGTGGGAAGGTAAAGAGCATTTCCATGCGCTCTGACTTCCACGTGACCTTGAAAGCTGTCTGTGGACAAACACCGGCTCCCTTGGCCTGAAAGTGAGATGAGCACCACACCCCATTGTTGCCTTTGACTGGACTTAACCATCCAGGGGTCCTTTACCTTTAACACCTGGGAGGCGGGAATGGAACTCCTGTGTGAAATGATCACCACCTGTACTAGTACTTACACAAATGCCAGTGCAGTTGACAAATACCATATTGAAAGAGAGAGGGAAATGCCCTGTCTAAAATGATTCTTGCTGAGACTCATGTATCAAATCATTGAAAAACAAAAGGGTTGTTTCCAGCAGCAGCCATATGTGAGTGGAACCGACTTCTACTTGCTCATCCAAAGTTCCCTGGTCTACTAGGGCAAATGGGGCAGTGCTCCACCAACCTCAGGCTGCCCCAGGCTGCTGATTGCCTTCTTACTTACAACCAATCAGGTTTGTGCTGTATGGTGAAGATACACCCTTGGTCTTTGACACTTGAGACACATATTTTTAGAAACCACTCTATTCTTGTGATTACAATTTGTTTTAAGCCATTTTTAATATTGCATTTTAAATTGTTCTGATCCGTCCTGGGTCCTCTGAGCGATGGGCAGGTAAAAAAAATTAATGATAATGATGATTGTCTCTCTGCCTTCCACTCCCAAAGGGCACCAGTCACCAGTGCTCTCCAGTAAGTGTGCAGAGCTGTTCACACGCACAGGAAGCATTACAGCTTGAATTTCATGCCAAAAGCAAACCAGTCTGTAAAGGAGGCTAAGAAAGCAAGATCCCATATGGTTAATCAGTGGTGACAATAAGAAACATTTAGAGATGACAGTGGAAGACAAAATTATCTATGACTTTGCAATGCTACTGCAAAGGTCAATGCAATTTTGAGGTCTCCAAAGCAAAAGCATGCCATCATGAAAGTATGGAGTGGATGATAGCCTCTTCCCATTGAACTTTGCGGGACGGGGGAGTCCATGCACACAACTGTATTCAGCTATGAACATATCAATATCAGAGAAATGAAGACAAATTGAAGAAAGCTGAGAGAACAGAATAGCAATTAGGTGACTGGAAGGATAGAGAAGAGAGGAAAAGTGGTTATAAACATGGCTAAGAGATGATGCAGTGACCTTCTACAGATATCTTATGCCTACAATCTTGTGGGAATGGAATGACTTGCTTAATATTGTACAAGAAGTAGGAGACAATGGCCTGAAATAAAATACATTTAGGAGTGAAACCCAAGGACAATTTCAGATCACAGTGCGGTCTGGGTTAACTTTAAAGGGAAAGAAGAAAAGGTTAAAAGGTGGCAACTTAATGAGAGTATGCTAAACGATGAAAAAACTGTACAGAAGGCCAAGCAAATCTTAGAAGAATATTTTAAGTTTAATTTAAATCAAGGAGTAGATCTAGAGACGGTTTGGGACGCGGGTAAAGCCGTCATAAGAGGTTTCTTTATACAACAAAACACATTCCAAAGGAAAACAAAGGAGAAGAAGAAAATGGAGATCTGGGAGGAAATTAGAAAAAAGGAAAGGATCCTTTTCCAAAAACCAGATGATGAACTAATTAAGCAAAGTATAAAAATTTTACAGACGCAATTCTCCATGATAATAAATGAAGAGATAGAATGGAAGATAAAATGGTTGAGACATAGAAATTTTGAGTTTGCAAATAAACCTGGCAAACTTCTGGCCTGGCAATTAAAGAAGAAAAAGGAAGATAGAATTATCAATAAAATTAAAATTGAAGACAAATGGATTCAAGAAACGAAGGAAATTAGTAAAAACTTTGCTAGTTTTTTTGGAAAACTATATAAAGAAGGTCCAGAGACTCTAGAAAAAATAATTGATTACTTCGGCAAAAATAAACTTCCAATAATACCTAAGGAAAAAACCGAAATCTTGAACTCACCAATAACAGCTATGGAGGTGCAACAAGCTATACAGAGATCAAAATTAGGAAAGACACCGGGCCCAGATGGTCTTCCAGCTAATTACTATAAAAAGTTAGAACAAGCATTATTTCTTCCCATGAAAGACCTAATGAATAATATTCTGGCAAATGGAAAGCTTCCAAAAACCTGGAAGGACAGCTTTATTACTCTTATCCATAAACAGGGAACAGATGCCTCAAACATGGCCAATTACAGACCCATTACACTGCTAAATAACGATTACAAGATATTCACAGACATTCTTGCAAATAGATTAAAAATGGTGCTGAACGAGATAATTCATAAAGATCAAACCGGATTTCTTCCCGGACGATTTATGCAATCCAATATTAGATGTGTGATTGATGTATTAGAATATTTGGATATTAAAACTGATAAACCAGCAGCTATTATGTTGGTGGACGCTGAAAAAGCTTTTGATAACGTGTCCTGGATGTTTATGAAAAAATTAATGGAAGAAGTTTATGAAAAAATTAATGGAAGAAATCAGACTGAGAGAAAATATTTGTAAAGGAATAAATGCCATCTATTCGGAACAATATGCAAAATTGATCATCAATGGAAGAATTACTGAGGAGTGCAAAATAAACAAGGGAACAAGACAGGGCTGCCCACTGTCACCACTGATATTTATCTTGGTGATGGAAGTCTTGAACAATCAGATAAGAAAGGATGAGCTTGTTAAAGGCATCACTCTGGGAAACAAAACATAAAATTAAAGCTTTTGCGGATGATTTACTTGTTACGACTGAAAACCCTAAAGAAAGTCTGAAAAGAGTGCTGGAATTGATTAAAGAATTTGGAGATGTGGCAGGCTTTAAACTGAATATAACAAAAACAAAAATGCTTGTTAAAAATGTAACCACAGAAGAAAAGGACGACTTAGAAAAAATATTGGGCCTGAAAATCTCTTCAAAAGCGAAATACTTGGGTATTTGGATCACCCCCAAGAACATAAACTTATTTCAGGATAATTACACCAAAACTTGGTTAGAGATTAGAAAAAACTTGGTAATCTGGAGTAAACTAAAATTAACATTTCTGAGTAGGATTTCCATTATAAAGATGAATGTGCTTCCAAAATTAATCTTTTTATTTCAAATGATTCCGATACTGGGTGAAGCAGGTTGTCTCAAGATATGGCAAAGAGAAATTTCCAAATTCTTGTGGGAAGGGAAGAAACCTAGGATTAAACACCTGATCTTAATAGACATAAAAGAGAGAGGAGGCTTTTCCCTACCCGATCTAAAACTTTACTACGAGGCTGCCTGTTTCACCTGGCTAAAAGATTGGTGCACGTTGCAGGATCCGGACCTCCTGGACCTGGAAGGTTTTGACAACCGTTGGGGATGGCACGCCTACCTAATATATGGAAAAGCAAAAATTCATAAAAATTTTACCAACCATATAATAAGAAAGTCACTCTTTGCTGTATGGGAAAAATATAAAGACCTGATGGAGCCTAAAGTCCCGTGGTGGACTTCTCCAGTAGAAGCCATAGCAAGTAAAACGGAAAAATACTCAGGAAAGCTGGCCAACATATAAAATCCTTCTAAAAAATGAGGATAACCAAATAAAATTAAAAAACTTTGAGGAGATAAGAGAACACATTTCAGACTGGTTCCAATACCATCAGTTATTTGAAAAATTTAAATCTGACAAACAAAAGGGGTTCTCAGCAGAAATTTCCCAATTCGAATCTGATCTTGTAAACTCTAAAAGAAAAACTCTTTCCAAAACTTACCGACTCCTCCTTGACTGGACAGTCAAGGAGGAGGAGGTAACAGTGGCAATGGTGAGGTGGTCCCAGGATTTTGGCCATCCAATAACCATGGCCCAATGGGAAAATTTATGGAAGATCAATTGGAAATTCACAAACTGTTACACAATTAGAGAGAACTTTCAAAAAATGCAACATCGATGGTATCTAACACCATGGAAACTTTCAAAAATGTATTAAAATGTGTCAAGTAATTGTTGGAGATGCGGAGACTCAGGAACATTCTACCATATGTGGTGGATATGTAGGAAAATACAGGTATTCTGGGAGAGTATACATGCAGAACTGCAAAAAATGCTAAAGATCTCTTTCAATAAAAAACCAGAGGCCTATCTCCTGGGAATAACAGATTTGGATATTCCACAAAAGAGGAAGGGTATCTTTTTATATGCGACGGCGGCAGCAAGAGTTTTGATCGCAGCAAAATGGAAGAGTAATGAAATCCCCTCTATACAAGATTGGATCCAAAAGCTGACAGAATATGCCGAATTAGATGGTTTATCAGAAAAATTAAAGAATAAATCAAAACAGGAATTTGTTTCTAAATGGGAGGTTTTCAAAGAATATCTGAAAAATAAATATAGTAGTTTAAATTCTGTTGCAGCATTCAAGGAACTTCAGTGATAGTTGCTAGGTAGATAGAAGAAATTAGATTTATTGAGAATAAGTTTAATTATTAAAAAAAATGTGTATTGGCAATACGTAATATGAATTTGAAATATGGAATAGATGGGAAGTTGGGTCTTTAGTGTTAAGACCAATAGATGTTTTATTGTTTGCCAAGAAAATTATGTGTCTGTGGTTATTTTTGTAATTTGTGTGTAATTTGGTATTTGTGTTTTTTTGTGTGTGTTTTTTCTTGTTGTATAAATAATTAAAAAAAAAAAAAAATGGAGTGAAACCCAGTAAGTTTGTCCTAATTTCCTGTAGGAGGTTTCTCCAAAGAAATGATGGAAACTACATCACTACAGTCAAGTTAGGGACAGTGCAGATGTTACTACCTCTTCGCCTTGCACCCAAGCGTTAACAGCAAAGCAGTGTCTAAAAGAAATACATTTGTGAGTTACTTATAATATTTGTATAGTGTTCTTCATCCTACATGGATTTCTGGGCAACATACCAGTTTTTATCTCAATATACATTGTTGGGGGTGTTGGGTGGCGCTGTGGTCTAAATCACAGAGCCTAGGGCTTGCCAATCAGAAGGTCGGCGGTTCGAATCCCCGCGATGGGGTGAGCTCCCATTGCTCGGTCCCTGCTCCTGCCAACCTAGCAGTTCGAAAGCACGTCAAAGTGCAAGTAGATAAACAGGTATCACTCTGGCGGGAAGGTAAAGGGCGTTTCCGTGCGCTGCTCTGGTTCGCCAGAAGTGGCTTAGTCATGCTGGCCACATGACCTGGAAGCCGTACGCCGGTTCCCTCGGCCAATAAAGCGAGATGAGCACTGCAACCCCAGAGTCAGTCATGACTGGACCCTTTACCCTTTACCTTACATTGTTGCTGGCATCCGTCTGTTTTGAGAGATAAAGGAATGTGCCTCCAGGGTTGAAATCAAACTGGCATATTAGCAGCACCAACATAGCTGCTGGGGCCCTGGGTGCCCGAGCATCCACAAAATTTCCCATGAAGGGGCTGGTCCCCCACACATTTTGGTGCCAGGGTCATGCACACTACATGGCACCTACAGCCCCAGGCACCCACAATCGTTGGACCAAGCTGGCACCCCTGAGCACTGAGGTGACCTCCCTGGGGTGCAAGCCTGAGCAGCATGTATGGAGGTCCTGGACTGCCTAGACAACAAGACCCCCTGTGACCATACCCACAATAGACCTCAGGTTTCTGGAATTCAGGGAGGATGGGAATGTCCTAATTAATGAAAAGCGACAACAGCGCACAGTTGATTGGTGAATATATCCCATTAGACAGCAACTTCTAGTAAAGACAGGAATGCCGAGACAGAGTTCAGTTGAAAGTATTCGTGTGTGGATGAATAGGTAGAAAAGCACACATGTAAAAATCAGATCTGTGCAACCTATGTGCACGTAAGGAACTTGCTTATCAGAGAATTTCCTTTTGCCTGGAGCTGGTGAAACGTTTCAATGCATTGCTTCTTTTGAGAAAACCAGCACAATGAGAATAAGGATAATATCAATGTGCTCATTTACATTTACCAAATGCATTATTGAAATCCACAATGGCTGCAAGACAATTCTTTCCTAAACATGTCCGTGCAGGCTTTTATTTAAATCATATTTCAGAAAGAAAGAAAGAAAGAAAGAAAGAAAGAAAGAAAGAAAGAAAGAAAGAAAGAAAGAAAGCGTTGAACAAATAATTCGGCACCAGTGCACTTCATTGTTCTTGCTTTGCTCGGCATATTTGCAATCAAATACAGGAAGGAGAATACACAGGAGCAAAGGGCGCTCACGTGCTGTGAAAAGAAGGGGCTCTCGAGACACTCTGTGTTTTAATAAATACTTGATATCACCTTCCAAGTGAATGGAGCTGTGTTTGGAGGAATCAGAGACCAGATGTTTGGCACTACCGGCTACCTATTTTGGCAGCACGCTCCCCCATATGCAGGCATCGCTCCTTTTCACTGACATTGCCCTGCTGATCACATTTAACAAAACATTAGCTTATCAAGGCTCCTTGAAGAAACTATACTTTTTTTTTACATCAAATGGAGCCCAGCTTTAGGAACAGGGGAAAGTAATATTGATGGCTGCAATTCTGAAAGGAACAAATGCTTGCTATTTTGGCTTGTCTAACTTTGACAAACAACAGTGTTTCTTAGCTTTTCCCAACCTTTTAAAGAATTGCTTTGGCTGTGACTTCTGAATTTCTCTACAAAACGTTCTTTAAAGAAAACACACGCACGAACACACCACTTTGAACTATACATTCATTTTTAAAAGAACCTCGGTTAAAGCACCTAGAGCATAATCCCCATGGGTGTGCTCTTGCAGATCTATTTATTTCAATGTGGCTTGCATAAGAGAGCTGGAGATTACCAGTACTTTCCCTTGTGAATCAGATGCATCACCTTCCCTTTAGGCCTTTGACGCCTGAAGCCTCTGTGTGGACAAAGCGTGGCAAGGAATGTGTTAGTGGCTAAGAATATTGGGTGGACAGGACGAGATTGGATCACTCTCACTCTCTGCTTAAGATACCACATAGGGTGGTTGTGTTAGGATATTTCCGTTCCACCTTAAAAGGGAGCAGGATGTTTGTGTCACAGCCTGCGTATTTCCTGTTCACAGGATGTTTCTGTTGTGTCTATGCTTTCGTTTCTCTCTGTGTGCCTGAGACACCGAAGCAGGCAGTCATGTTTTCTTTGTTCTGACCAACGCTGAATAAACTTGTAAATAATGCTCTCCTGAGTGCATCTTTCGCTGTGCATTATCTGCTGATAGAGCGTGCATCAGCTCTGGAATGTGGCAAGCTATTTCTGGAGCTCGTGTCGCTAATTGTTGATACTGCGTGTCTACGGGAGATCGATGGACGTCCGGAGGCGACGTGGAGTCATGATGGACTTTGTCTCCCTGGCAGTATCCCAACAGGTTGCAAGGATAGCACAAAGATAGCCAGTGTGGTATAGTGATTAGAGTGTTGGACTAGAACCTGGGAAACCAGGGTTCAAATCCCCACTCAGCCATGAAGCCCACTGGGTGACCTTGGGCCAGTCATTGCCTCTCGGCCTAACCAACCTCTCAGGGTTATTGTGAGGATTAAATAGGCGTCGGGGAAAACCATGTGAGCCACCTTGAACTCCTTGGAGGAAACGGTGGGATATAAATGGAAACAAACAAACAAACACAGCATTGGATAATGCTGTTTAACTGCCCTGAGTTCCTCAGAGCATGTTCTCAGAAGGGTGCACTGTGGGGTCACTGCTGCTCATGTATGCAAGATTTCCACAGCATCCACACAGTGTCATCCCCACCAAATGGCCACGTCCAGATTTTCTCCCCATTCAGCCCACATTTACCCTTCCTGTGGAAAATCCATTAGTTTTTTTAATAAACAAATAAATAAATCTGTAGCCAATTATACATTTGCAATATCTGAATGCCCCATCTGCTATATAAAGCCCTGCTTGGAAGCACCCTAAGATACAAGATTCACATTTAATTCCTACCTGAACTGCTGATTATTTTGATGGTTTTTTTTTACCATTCTTTCAGCCACCTTGATAAATGAACTCGCAGCATAGCTACTTCGAGAGTGGAGGCTATTATTTGTATAATGGAATTGCTGAGGGAGCAGAGCCATGAATCAAGGCTTCATTATGCAAACAAGGTACACACGTATAATGAAGACACAGTGCCTGACCCCAAAAAAGCATACTAATCACGGAATCCCTTATTACTATATTACTATTCAGAAAATGTTTATCATGACCTGCTTGCACAGAAGAACAGCCTTTATTCAGTGGAAGTCAAACACTGGAAATATCTGCCCATTAATTAGTCTAATTAATGCACAGTATATTTATCCTTAAGGGGCTTTGGTATCACATCTGTAATGGTTGTAGTGTTGCTTTCAGGTGTGGCATACCAACGTCATTCCTCAGTTTTTCTCCAGTGCAAATGAGAACATGAGTTATGAGCTTTACACCATCAGAAGTGCTGACCCATCGCGTGTCTAAACATGCAATGCAGTATGAGAGTTTGATCATCACTGAAGGATGAAGTCCTCCCAAACAGGTGAGCTGTTGATGTAGGATTTGTGAGCAACACAAAGTGAGCCTAGTTAACCAGGGGTTTGGACTGCAGGTATCTGGGATGCCAAGAAGCTAAACAGGAAAGTTTATTCTCCTTCCTGTTTTTTAGTTTGAAGCATCTTGTGCTAAAAAAAACCAAAGATGCTAATAGAACTGCTTTGATACAAGATCTTCCTCCAGGCATCTTAAGCTGCTGAGGACCCTACCCCAGGCTATCTCAAAGCACACTCTTAGTTAAAAGGGGGAAATGAGAAGTAATGAGCCAGATACAATTGCAGACCCCCCTTTCTTGGAGCCTTCTGACCTTGAAAAGTCTTAAAGCTGTACTCCCCGTGAAAAATAACTTTTCCTTAGTGCTGAGTATGTGCATTGCTCCACAGACAAACAATAAAAGTGCATGCCTTGATCATTTATCCTCCTCTGAGGCCTATAAACCAGAAGCAAATGTAGCAAAGGCAGGAGATTAACAGTGGAAGTGTAACACACCACATTTTTCACAATGTTTGCTCTTCAGGGACAATTAGTAAATGTCACTAATTGCTAGGCGTTCGTAAAAAAAAAAGCTGCAGTCCTATCCGACCCTGACTTGGTTTGACTCATAAGCAAATCTCCCAGCAGTAAAATGACAGAGGCAGGATCTTGGGGAACATGATTCAGTAAGAGATAGGATTTAAAGGAATTCACCATTCAGGCTACGCATATTAAACAACAGTGAAACTTAGGCAGCCTCTGCAAAGACCATACAAAATAATCTCTGCCTGATCCAGGCGGGATTGTCAACTGTCTCACAGGGAATTCTGTTTCCTCAAGGTGATAAGCGGGCAGGAGGCAAACTGTCCCTCTAAAAACAGAGATGAGGCAACTGCTAAATTCAGCATCTAGGCTTGAATAAGAATGCAAAATGCAGTCAATCTCTCTTTTTCCCACTGGTCTTGGGCTAAAAGCTTAGGACTGCTGCTGAAACATATCTGTTACATATTCAACCATTAAGCACAGAATTATAGAAGGGGCAGCCAACATACCCAGAACATTATATATATTCTCAAACAGCGTATAAGATCTGTTATTTAATCCTGCATCCTACACTGACTATGTTAAAGGTAAAGGTAAAGGGACCCCTGACCATTAGGACCAGTAGTAGATGACTCTGGGGTTGCAGCGCTCATCTCGCTTTACTGACCGAGGGAGCTGGCGTACAGCTTCCAGGTCATGTGGCCAGCATGACTAAGCCGCTTCTGGCAAACCAGAGCAGAGCTAGGAAATGCCGTTTACCTTCCCGCTGGGGCAGTACCCATTTATCTACTTGCACTTTGACGTGCTTTCGAACTGCTAGGCTGGTAGCAGCAGGGACCAAGCAACGGGAGCTCACCCCATCGCGGGGATTCGAACCGCTGACCTTCTGATCAGCAAGCCCTAAGCTCTGTGGTTTAACCCACAGCACCACCCGCATCCCTGACATATGTTAGGTCATATTAGGAAAAGTGTCTATGCCATGCAGAAGACTCCTGTATAAAATCATGCAAGCCTTGAACAAATTTTATCCCATTTCGTGACTGTAATGGTGTATTCTCTCAAAAATTGGTGTGGTTGTGGTAGTTGTTGTTCAGCCTGTGATTTCATTTCACCCTCTAAAATCCTACTTCTTAGCCTGGAGTAAACATCCCTTCATATAAAACAAAAAGAAGGTTCACTGAAACTCTAGTGCAAGTGAACATTTCTTTGCATGCAGTTCTCCTGGGCCTTAATGTTCAAAGAGGATATATTTAGGCAAAGGACAACACTAAATCATTTCAGCTAGAAGATGTTACAGTGACATTCCACCGTGTATCTTTTTAAGATGCAGAGGTGCTTTCATTCAGTACAACTGATTCCTGGAGGACACATGGCGCAACCCACACAGATCCACTACAGATCCACATACACTTGCAGCAAAGTGTGGGCTGTGCACAGATTGCAGAGCCTGTGTGTGGGGAAAGAGCAATGTTAGCATGTAAAAAAAAGAAACACACAAAAAAGCCCCCATAGTGCATCCTCCAGACATTCTTTTCATCATTACCCTTTGGTTACTGCTACCCACTGCTCTGCTTGTGTGCTAAAGCACAGCCCCAGGAGACCAGGAGTCTCCCATGTGAACATAAGACTGAATGGAGGTGGCAGTAAGGAGGCTGCTCACCAAGGAAGAATGATGTTGACTAAGATGAATTCACAACTTAGTACGTTCTTCCTTGATCCATTGCAGCAGCAAGGTGGAAAGAAGCCTGCAAGCCCTCTCTTGCACCAGGCAGATTTAGGCTGCGATCTCAGCCAAACTCTCCACATGAGCACCCAGTTTCTCCGACTTTTGGAGGGGGAAAGGGACTCTTCCATTACACTATTGCAGCATTGCCCCCAAGTGAATGTCATGGACCACAGTTCAGTGTTTCTCCTTTCCCAATAGCTTGGCCTGAACTTTAGCCGCGGCAAGCACAGACTCAGCTATCATTATATGCAATATCTGGTTCCAAAACAGTCCCTCCAAGCAGCAATTAGCATGAATGTTGTTGCTGAAAAATGTGCTGCCTGATCCCTCATGGGAAGAAACAGATGTGTCTATGGATTAACCTTGAGCCAAAACCACCCACAATTTCACACAAACATTTGCCCCACATGCTTCCCGTTCACCATGATTTTTGGTGAGAAGATTCACCTATTGTTTATATCAGGGTTTGGCAAGGTTTACCTCACCTAGGCCAATTCACTCCCACGGAGATCACTCCATGGGCTGGATCAGATTAGCGCAGCGCGGGTGGGATTTACTGAGCGAGCGGCTCAGTTCGGGGGCAGTTCATGGGCAGTTTAAACAACCCCCATGGGCTGCTTGTGACCCATGGGCTGCAGGTTGCCGACCCCTGGTTTATATTGTCTTCTCTTTTTTTCGACTCCCAATTGCCTTCCGCGGTATCGTCATCCAGTCATATCTGATTGGCTCTGAGGGCTTTCTGGTGGTTCCCTCACCACGAGAAGTGAGGTTGCTAGCCTCCCTGATGTCAATATTTAAGGGCAGGACATATATCTAGGAAGGAGAAAGAAGAAGAAGCCAATAACCATTGAAAACAATTTCATTGGTTTTGATGGAGGGAGGAGGAATGTGACTAGTTGCACAAAGTTTTTGATGCAAGGGGAATCTCTACAAAATATCACTATTTTCAACTAGAGGGTCAAAAGTGGAGAATATTGGTCAGTACAGCCCTATTATGGACAAACCGGCTCAGCCATTTCTTCCCCGATGGGGCTGCATACTGAGAAATTCTCAGGCAGCACTGCATGGAACAATCTATTACTGTCAGAAACAGCCATAAGTCTCATTCAAAGAAAAATCCAAAGATAAATGTTTGTAGCCTGGATGGGAGAGGAAAAAGTTCAAAATACTCTGTTAGCTGTATCTTTCTGACTGACAGCACATGAATTAATGTCAAACAATCCATACCATGTCAGCATATATGACATCTCCATCCTGCATCTTAAAAAGCATTTAACAACTATAGAGTCTCTGCTGACATGACATTGAATTTCAGACAGTGTCTACAATGCAGTCTTCAAGACATTTTGATGATGATTAATCATTTAGGTCTCATCTTCATTTGCTCTAGGAACTGGTGGTTACAAAGATATATATTTTTAATTCCTGGCAAGACAAACAGTCCAAACAGATGACCAGTTTACCAGAGCACTGTGTTGTCCCAACACAAGTAATTTGGTTGTCTTGACAAGTAGCAAAGTTAATTTTAACATAGACCTCATATACATGTTTTGTTTTTGTTTTTGGTTTTAAATGTGTTCTAAAATTGTTGGTGATAACCACTCAGGAATATAAGCAAATGTGAGAGAGTAGCCAATAAATTGGTGTAAATTTAATACCCCCTACAAAGTCTGGTTCTAGAATAATGTTTGAGGGCATCATGTACAGAATAATTGCATGTAAATGAGCTGTATCCTCAAATCAAGTCATTTTTCACAGTTCCTCCCTCTCGAATAGAGTAACTTTTTAAATTTTTCATATGAGAGCTATTTCTTAGAAATATTTCACCAAACAAAACTGGCATAGTAAAGCCACTATGTAACCCATTGCTTTTTTAAAAAAATAAACATGCAGTTTAGGCCTTAATCTAGGTTTTGTGCTTAGAGAGTACTTTTCCATTTAAAGTGTATCTCTTATGACTAAATTTATATTATAAATACATAGCAGAATATTCCTAAGTGAAACCTTGGTGTGACAGGGACAAGGGACTTCCAAGTGGAAGAATGTTCTGTTCCAAGAAGAAGAGTAAACAGGGTAAAGAGAGGGTAGAAGGGATTAGGAGATGAGGTCAACAAAAACCATACAACTGACCTAGATGCTGGTTTGCTCAATTACTAGGGAAGGCTTAGTTTGTATTGCAAATGGCTCTTAACATGTTCTGTGCTACTTGTGGACAGAGTAACCCAGGAGGGGACAAAGTGGGGAGAACCCAGTGGCGTAGCGTGGGTTGTCAGCACCCGGGGCAAGGCAAGTAATTTGCGCCCCCTAACCCATGGATTGCGCCCCCTAACTGCACGCCTGGCACCCCCCCTCCACAGTGGGCGGCGACCTGGCGGCGCGGATCGGATTCACACAGCCAGCACTGCAGTGAGAGAGAGGGAGTGAGCCAGGTAGGGGCAGAGAGCTGCGAGTGCGAGCGCCGCCCCCCCAGATGTTGCGCCCGGTGCGGCCAGCACCCCCTGCACCCCCCACGCTACGCCACTGGGAGAACCATTTCAGTTAATTTCTCCCAAGAGGTGGGGCTCACCACTACCAATCAAAGTAGAACAGCTTCTTTCTTTTTCCCCAAAGCCCCCGCCACTGCCAACCTGTGACAGGAGCAGCTGTGTTAAGTGCCTGTCCACCATTTCACATCCTCCACAATTCCTGGGATCTAGCATCATCCTAAGGCAGGGTGGTAGGGAAGTAGCAACAAACACACAAAATAGTGGAGAATATTTGGTGAGTACCTCTGTGTTAATGCAATTCTGTTCTCATAAATGTTCAAAAGGTGAACTGGGTGTGGCGCCAGTGTGTCCTCAAGCTTTTATGAGAGGAAAAACTACACATGTATACTTGATACCTTTGAGGGACTGCGTTGAAAAGTGAGTAAATCTCCGGAGTTAAATTCTTTGTAAAGAAACAAAAACAACAATGCGCAAGGATGCTTCTGTTCCAGAATATGTTCTCTTAAGTGCCCGATTGTATAAATCTAAGTCAACAGTTGCTACTGGATCATTTCCTTAGCCAAAGTCTGTATAAAAATGTATAGCTGCATTAAGAATTGCTTGTCAGTGTGTTTGTGGGATCAGCCTCTAAACTAAGAACCTGATTTGTGCCTCTGTGCTAACTTGCAGATCTATTCAATGTTTCTCATTCCATATGTTTACTAAGTTCCGGGCAAATCTGTTGCACTTTGCTACATGAAAGGACTTGCTGCAAATCAAAGGAACCTAAGTGGGGACAGCTCATAGCTAGTTTACCTAAGCCATATAAAATGCCATAAAACCATAACAGGATTATTATAGGCTTTATACTCCTTTCATCAAGCTAGGCTGTTGTTCTTTCAAATATTAAAAGCAGTCATATATTCATGTTACTTGAACATTCTTAGCATGGCAGCTTAATTTATTGCATTTAAACCTGCAGGGCAATTAGATTTTTTTTTAGGCACATCCAAGGACATTGGCTGCTGAAATCTCACTGATAATTTAGGGCAACTGGGCAGTTAGTACCACCACATTTTCAGAATCCCCCTATAATTTGGAGGGCAGGCCAGTGTTCCAAATTGGCCACTACAGCTTTGAGGGGTTACTCATTATGGATAGCTCTAGTGTGCTTCTCCATGTCAGCACTGCTGCTGCCTCCTCCTCCTCCTCCTCCTCCTCCTCCTCCTCCTCCTCCTCCTCCTCATTTCTGCCCAGGCATGTGAGCAGGTGAGATGGCTCACTGTCAGAGGAACTGAAAAGGGAAGAAGAGGGTGGCAGAGGTGGTAAGGGGGCTTCTCTGATGATCGCCAGGTAGCTGCCCACACTGACATAGTACCACTGTATAGGGTATTTGGATCACTTACTGTTGGGATGTGTCCAAGGGAACGGGGGCAATTTGCAGGCCCCCAGCTGGCTCCAGCCCACCGGTCTGCAGCCAGGCAAACTCCGGTCCTTGGAACAGCATCAAAACAGTGGCACACAGCTTCAGAAGCCTTCAGAAGCTTGAGCACGCCGCAATCAGCAGAGTGAATAGCATGCAGCAGAAGTGGCAGGCAGAGGCATATGTAAAGCATATTTAAAAAGGTAAAGGTAAAGGGACCCCTGACCATTAGGTTCAGTCGTGACCGACTCTGGGGTTGCGGCGCTCATCTCGCTTTATTGGCCGAGGGAGCCGGCGTACAGCTTCCGGGTCATGTGGCCAACATGACTAAGCCGCTTCTGGCAAACCAGAGCAGTGCACGGAAACACCGTTTAACTTCCCGCCGGAGCGGTACCTATTTATCTACTTGCACTTTGATGTGCTTTGGAACTGCTAGGTTGGCAGGAGCAGGGACCGAGCAACGGGACCTCAACCCATCCTGGGGATTCGAACCACCGACCTTCTGATCGGCAAGTCCTAGGCTCTGTGGTTTAACCCACAGCGCCACCCGCGTCCCTACAAAAAAAGCCTATTTACAAATAGTTTATTCAGCATAGATCAGGACAAAGAAAAACATGTCTGCTCTCATGTCCAAGAGCAGGAAGCACTAAGCAAAAGCTATACACAGACGGAAGTTCCCAGCAAACAGTGCTGGAATGTAAACAGACATGTGACATACAACAATCCGCATATCTGTTCCTCTTAGGGTGGAACGGAACATCAATATCCTAACACTTACAGTGGTTGCTCCTCAGTACTCTCCAAAGTGACAGAAAAGGGGCCTCAGGATAGTGATGTCATGAGTGCTGAACTACAGCAGCTGCCTGAGGACAGTGCCTACTGCTGCTCTGTTTGCACTCTGGAGCGGGACCAAGGGCACCTTACTACTTCTGTCACTAGGGGATAATGCCACTACCGAAATTCAGGAGGGGGTGGGGTTGCGGGCTCACGACCCCGCCCACACTCCCGCGAGGCTGGCCCCAGCCTCGCGGGAGCCGGGGATTCCCTTTATTAGCATACCCACGCCCTGCCAGCCAATCGGCTGGCGGCGGGGGCGGATCTTCTAGGGCCATTTAAGGTCGGGGCAGCCCTCGGCTCGCCCCTTTTTCCGGCTTTTCCCACGCGGTTTCCCACCCTCCTGCCCTTTAGGTTTGCCCTTGACTTTGCTATGGGTTTCGACTGGTCGCCGCAAGGGGCCTGGTAGGAGTTTTTCCATTTGGCTAATTGGCTGGAATTTGAAGCCACTTGGTTTTTTCACCTACCTCGTAGCAAAACGTCACAACTCTGGGTTTTGGCGGTAGGCATTGGCAGGGGTATTGTCATGCAGATGAGATCGGGGGGGGAGGAGCGCCATCACCTCCCCCCAAGGCTTGGAGGGTAGTTCGTTAAAGGACTCCGAGGGGCGTCGCCTCGTCCGAAACCTACGGAGGCTAGGGCCTAAAGCGCGCCCCCGAGCGGTAACCCCTCGGGGAGCGCCTAGGGATATGCATCTCGGGTGGCTCCCCCTGTTGGTGCTTAACCCTCAACGGTTAGACCGGTTAGTCTGGTAGGGCCAATGCCTAAAGCCAATACCTCTCTTGCCTGTAATCAATAAAGTTGTGGCCATTTTCGCCCAATTAACCTAAATTCTGGTGTCCTGTGTCTTCATTTATCCACATGTGGTGGGGGAGGGAATAGCCACGCAATAGGGAACTGCTGCACAGATCTCTGCTGTGGTGCAACACCACCTCTTTGGCTGAAACCCAGCAAGAATCAAGTGATACTAGGAGCTAAAGGGGTCCCATTTGGTCTTACAAGCTGCTGGTACTGACTTGGCTTCTCAGTCTGAGCAATGCCTTTTGGGTACAGGCCGAGTTGCTCATAGAATTGTTTCATTTCCTGTCAGGACCATCTGCCTTCCTCCAGGCCATCAACCCTGACACCCATCACAAGAAACCAACCCCATCAACTGATAAATTAACTGCCTTAGAGCGTACTTAATGCCACCTACTAGGTGTGTCACCATCAGTGTGTGTATTCTTTTCTGAAGCAAGATAATGACATCCAGTACAACTACACAAAATATGAGCTACCATTGTCTAGCTTCCTCTTTCCCTTTCAGCTGCTGCTTATAGTAGCCCCCAAATTGCTTTTTTAAAACTAGTTTTCATTAATGTAAAATCATGTGCAGACAAACAAAAAAGTAATCAAAGTTACAAAACATAGGAGCAGTACAGAAGCTGAATTTTCCAAATAAATAGAGAGCACACAATGCGTAATGAAAGCCAAATTTCACAGTTTGGTAAAAGACAGCTTTGCTTATTTTGCTTATCTGTTCTGGGTCTTCCTCAGCCTTAGAAATATAGAGTTTGTGGATTCCTTTCTCTGGAGTTGCCAGAATCCACATATTTCAAAATTGCTTTTTAAACTCCTCTTGATTTAAAGGACTGAAATCTGGTTCATACACCTGAAGCTCCCATTGCTGGTCTATATAAGTCATGGTTCCATGTGCCCACCCTGCCATCACAAGTCTGACAGTGCTGCATGCTCCCAGAGATACCTGCAAGGGACTCACTGGAAATATGAAGCAGTCCTGAGAGTATTTTGTTTTCAAAATACCTGCCTAGGGAAATGAAAGATTGAAGCTCACACCAGGATTTCCCATTTCCATTAACAAGATTGAGTGCTTGTGATCCCCACCACAATGCATGTGGAATATAAAGCTGGGATGTAGCTAATTGTGCCACTATGCATAGTTAATTATATTAGTGAATGGCAAAGATAATGGGCACCCTGCAACTTTTTATGGTGTAAACATTCTGCAAAGTCCACATTCAGTCTCCAGCAGTTTGCTTCATTGCTAATTAGAAGCTCTTCAAGCCTGTATTAAGAACCATTCCTTCAGGGGGCTGGAGAGAAATATGTGGGAAAGAGCACTATGCGTTAGTGATTTTGAAGGATTTGGTGATTAAACGAACATAAAATTTGAGGGGGTGGCAATAAGAAAATCCATGTTGATCCACGCAAGACAATTGTGGCAGCTTCCTTCTGACGGATGATTTCTGCATCAACACATTGGATAGATTCTAGAACACATGGCTAGCAGCTGAACAGTTAATTGACATATGGAATATCTATCTAGGGACTATTATTGTGATCTGCTAAGCCAGCCACAGTCTTGGAGAGGCACAAGGGAGAATTTTGCAGCACAGATGCAGAAGGACACATGGTAATTACAGTATGTTGTAGAGCAAAAGTTTAAAAGTTCAAAAAACCCAGCAGCAGACATGCTATGGAAATCCACTGGGAGCCAGTTCTTTCAAAATGTTTGGCTAGAGGTAGCCCAGAATGTGTAGTGCTACTAGAAAATTCTGTTGGCTCAAAATCTTAAGGACAGGTGCCTGGCTTGCTTGTGAAGTTGTTTGGAATGCTGTTGGTCTCAGGATGTTACAAACATTATCTCACGTTACATTTATTTGAAGCAATTCTGCTCCCAGGTAAGAACTGTTTTAGGTTTCTAAACTCTTCCATCCACCAAGAACAGCCTTTCCTGACCTAGTACTTGCTGACCAAGAGTATAGAGGGGCTAACTTCTATTGTCTATGCTCTGGTAATCCTTAGATTATATTACTGCTATGTGCTATACATGGGGTTGCCTTTGAGATCAGTTCAGAAATTGCAGCTGGTACAGAATTTAGCAGCCAGGTTGCTCACTGAAGTAAGACAGTTTCAAGTTTCAACACATAACACCAATCCTGGCCTGATGGTGCTGGCTACCTATTAGTTTCAGAACTCAGTGTAAAGTACTGGTTTTGACCTATAAAGGATCAGGACCCCAGTATCTCATGGACCACTTCTCCCCACATAAATTGACCTGAATGTTATTTGAGGCCCTTACTCAGGTACTCACCTCACAGGAAGTCCAGAGGGTGACAATATGATAACAGGCCTTTTCAGTCGTGGCTCCCCCACTTGTGGAATCCTTTCCTCAGGGAGGATCAACTGTCACCATCTTTGTCTAGTTTTAGATACCAGGCAAAAACTTTCCTCTTTATCTGGGCTTTTGGTCCTTAATCTGAAGGGTTTTGTGGCCTTCTTGGCCTGAGTTTTATTTGTATAGATGTGCTTGCTTGGCTTTTAGTTTTTTTATTGATTATGTTTGCTGTAATTGCTTTTAGCATTTCTATTGTGTTTGTTAAGTCACTTTGAGTCATTTCTGTGAGGAAAGCCACTAAGAAAAATAATAATAATAATAATCCACTCTAAATAATGAAAGAGCTGTGGCTTAGTCTTCCAAAGTGCTCTGCCATGAGTTGGATGGACTAATAGTCTAACTCAGTTAAAATGTGCTTCCTATGTTCCAAAGTATGTTTTCTCTAAATGGGCCCTCAGCTGGTAAACCAACTGAAGCTGTTGAAAAGCACTCAGGCCACCAACACAATCTACACCTCCAAAGATAATCTGGGAGTTCCCCTGGACTTAATGCTATGCCCTTGGTTTCCAGAACCAGTAATCCACCTCCATCCAGATCAGAAGATTTCACGACACATAGGACGTAGAATCATAGAACCATAGAATTGTAGAGTTGTAGATGACCCTCAAGTTCTTGCCAACCTAGCAGTTCAAAAGCATGTCAAGTGCAAGTAGATAAATAGGTACCGCTCCAGCAGGAAGGTAAACGGCGTTTCTGTGCGCTGCTCTGGTTCACCAGAAGTGGCTTAGTCATGCTGGCCACATGACCTGGAAAAACTGTCTGCGGACAAACGTTGGCTCCCCCGGCCAGTAAAGCAAGATGAGCGTGCAACCCCAGAGTCGTCTGCAACTGGACCTAACGGTCAGGGGTAAAAAGGTACCTCTGCCCGTATGGGCCAGTCTTGACAGACTCTAGGGTTATGCGCTCATCTCACTCTATAGGCCGGGAGCCAGCGCTGTCTGCAGACACTTCCGGGTCATATGGCCAGCGTGACAAGCTGCATCTGGCGAGCCAGCGCAGCACACGGAATGCCATTTATGGTCAGGGGTACCTTTACCTTTTTTAGATGACCCTCAAGGGTCCCTTCCAAGACCCTGCAATGCAGGAATCTCACCTAAAGCATCCGTGACAGATGGCCATCCAAACTCTGCTGAAATACCTCCAAGAAAGGAGAGTCCACAACCTTCTAAGGGAGTCCATTTCACTGTTGAACAGCTCCTACCACCAGAAAGTTCTTCCTGATGTTCAGTCTGAATCTCCTTTCTGCTTATGCAGCCTAGAATAGCATTAGCTTTCTTTGCTGCAACATCACACTGTTGACTCAGGTTAAGCTTGTGGTCTACTAAGACTCCTAGATCCTTTTGTTACTGGCAGTCCAGGTGTCCTCCATCTAATATTTGTGCAGATGGTTCTTCCTACCTAAGTGCAGAACTTGACATTTGTCCCTATTGAAATTCATTTTGTTAATTTGAGCCCAGTTCTCCAGTCTGTTAATCTTGAATCCCGTTTGTGCCTTCTGCGGCATTGGCTACCCTTCCCAGTTTGGTGCCGTCTGCAGATTTGATGAGCATCCCCTCAATTCCTTCATCCAAGTTGTTTAGAAAGGTGTTGAATAACAACAGGCCCAGGACAGAACCCTGCAGCACCCCACATGTCACATTTTTTTTCCAGAATAATGAGGGAGAAGAAGAAGAGTTTGGATTTGATATCCCGCTTTATCACTACCTGAAGGAGTCTCAAAGCAGCTAACATTCTCCTTTCCCTTCCTCCCCCATAACAAACACTCTTTGAGGTGAGTGGGGCTGAGAGACTTCAGAGAAGTGTGACTAGCCCAAGGTCACCCAGCAGCTGCATGTGAAGGAGCGGAGATGCGAACCCTGTTCCTCAGATTACAAGTCTACCGCTCTTAACCACTATTAGTGAGCACTCTTTATGTTTGATCAGTCAACCAGCTATGAATCCACCTAACAGTTACGTTGTCCAGCCCACATTTTACCAGTTTCTTCACAAGAATATCATGGAGGACTTTGCCAAAAGCCCTACTGAAATCCATTATGTCAGGATATTGTTTCAGCCTTTTGCCCTCATACAACCCAAGAGTGCTTCCAGACACCTTCTATGGTCTTCCTGGGATCAGATGAAGGAAAAGAGAGAGTTGAGTGCAATCTGCATAGTGATGACGTTGCAGCCCAAATTGCCAGATGGCTTCTTCCACTAGTAGATTTCAAAGTGCATGAAAGATAAGATGGAATATTGTGGCACCCTAAAGGCCAACAGCTGAATGATGGAACAGTGGTCACAAAAGCACCACCAATCTCAGCAAGATGGTCCAGAAGGATACCATGCTCAATTGTATCAAAAGCTATTGAGAGGTCCAAAATGGTTGTACTTTCCCAGTTGATTCCCTGATACAAGTCATTCACCAGAATAATGAGTTTGCTGCAAATCTAGACTGGAAGCAACATTTACACCAGCATAAAGGACTGATTGGTCAAACAGTGGATCCCATAGCTGATTTGAAGAAAACAGATAGTGAGCTGGAATGCTTTCTTTCTTGGACTTCCGGGTTGGCGCGATCTGGAAATGGCGGATTCCCTCCGAGTTGCGGAGGGAATCGGCTCAACTGAGGACGGGTCTTGCCGCGCCGGCGACGCGGGGACCCCCAAAAACCGCAGGCGCTGAAGCCTGCGGACTGAAGACTCGGCGGGCACCTTAAGCGCCCCCCCGATTCTCGAAGAGCCTTTTTAAAGGCTGCGGAGAGGATACGGAGGCTGGCGTGGTGCTGAGAGTCGATCGCTACCTTGGCTGAGTGCAGCCGCGAGCCATGACTGGAGAGCGCTGATTCCCTTCCTTGAAATTCGGACTGAAAAGAATAACCCGTGAGTAAAAGGAAATTGGACTTTATGAATATTATCCCGTGAATTTGAGACGACCGGGGGGTGTACTAAAAGGGAGTCCGCACCCCCCCTTCTTGCAGACGATCTAAAGCAACGAAATAAGATCTAAGCTGGAGTGTCTACCCTTTGTGGGGTGAGTTGAAAAAGACATTAACTTCCAAGATTTGGTAAAAAGTAACTTTGAGCTGGAGAGTGGAGTGTCGAAAGATCTCTTTCTGTGGTAAACAACCCCCCCCCTCCCGGGCCCGGGAGCGTCCTGCCTTTGAGCTTGGGGAAGAGCTGCGGAGTTTGACAGCTGTCAAAGCTGTCAAACGGACAGTTTAAGTGGAAAAATTGTTATTTAAGATCCCTCTGGTTAAAAATGAGTTACAATTGAGTTAAAATTGTTGGAAACAAAGTAATAACAATAAGTTGGAGGATTGTTGGAGAGATTACCAAGTAACCAGATTCCCTCTAGGGGGAAGTCTGTGAAATTACAATGGCTGTGGATGGAAAGTTACTGGTGGAAATCGAAAGAATGTTTCATTTGGTGGGAATCTTACAAGAGCAGAGATTAGCTATGAATAAACAACTCATGACCTTGACTTCTGGAATAAGCAGCTCTGCTGAATGTATTGAGGACCTGGATGAGAAAGAATCCACAGCCGCATTGGAAATGATAACTAAAGAAGTGGAAGAGACTAAACAAGAAGAAGAGAAAGTAAAGTTGGAAAGCACCAACCAGGAGTTGGCATCTGCGGAATATAAACAAGGAGACCTTTGGATTTCATCTACCACAAATCTGCGAAAGATGCAAAAGATGAAGGAGGAGGCCCCGGGAGCTTATGGAATACAGGAACTTAAAATAAAGAAATATGAGGGGGGCCTCCACTTTGATTTTGATTTTGAAGATGCAGATTTTGTGGAAATTTTCCAGCAGTTGCTTTCAAATGTTCTGGTGAGAAGAGAAAATGGTTGGATGGTGACAGAATTCTTTCGAGATTCGAGGGCCGACATAAAGGATTACCAACAAGACCGGCGGAGAGGGACGGAAAGAGACTTGAAAGCCTCGGACGTGAGGAACCCAGGCTGAGAACTGATATTTTGGACATGTATTGGGAAGGGACGAAAACCGGGGATGGGAGGGAGGGAAGAATAGAATTCTAAAAACACTCAAGACTTTTGGGTTTGGTTAACATGATTTTTATTTAAGACAAATTGGGAAATCAATGGAAGAGAATTTGAGTCCAACTTAGGAAAATTTATTTTATTTGTATTTATAAATTTTAAGATGATTAAGAAGAGAAATACCAATTTGCTGACACAATTTTGGGAAGTGGGATGCATGAAGGGGGGTGGGGGGAAGTCTGGGAACAAGGTTAAGAAAGTGGGATTTTTGGAAATTATACATGTTTTTGTCTTTGTCTTTTTTGTGTATATTTGTCTTTATAAAAGGTGAAAAGCCAATAAAAATTTCTATTAAAAAAAAAAATGGAATGCTTTCTTTCTTTAAAGATTGTGCTGGTTTATTTGTAGCTGTTTCAGTTATTATTATAATTAGATTTCCTTCCATCTATTACATTACATTGACTTTTCTTTTCCTCCCACCCAAAGGAGCATGTGAATACTGAGTTACTTTGACTACACAGAGAATGCTTTCTCAAGCATCTTAAATCAAAAGGATGTTTTTCATGTTTTAGTGTTCATTTACTGGACTGCAAATGCTGCTGGTCCAAGTATGTAATGTACTGCCACCTAAATTGGTAGTAGCAGGTAATCAAAAGAGGATGAAGAAGTACATTATTATCCTGGGTTTGTTTTCAGTCACTGATTGCTTTGAAAAGGTAGGGCATAACAGAGGAGGCAATGTAGGTATTGTTTTATGGTTAAAACCCTGGGCCAAGGACTATACAACTTTAATTCAATTCTCAGCTACACCACAAATTCCTTTGTGACCCTGAACAAACCTTGAATGTTCTCCATGCAGCGCCTCAGATGATTCCATCTTCAGCTTTTGTACTACATGATAATAAATGAATTCCACAGAAGTTGCTACCTGCCTGGTTTTCAACTGGAACCAAAAACAAACCCCTGTGTTGCAATAAGAACCAACCACAACACGTAAGCTAATAGTTAGTAGAGAATATATAATAGAATAATGATATCATTCAAATTTTAGGAATAAGCCAATCAAAGTTCATATGTACAAAATAACAGAGTGGTAGCGGAGACCGTCAAGCCGTGTGTTCAAAAGAGATATCTAAGGACAGTCTTTCAATAGTCTTTCAAAAGTTTCAATGGAAGACGTCTCAAAAGCCTCAAAAGGACAGTGTCTCCAGAATGATACTACTGTTTCGTAATACAGTGGTACCTCGGGTTACAGGTACTTCAGGTTACAGATGCTTCAGGTTACAGACTCCCAGAAATAATAACTCAGGTTAAGAACTTTGCTTCAGGATGAGAACAGAAATTGCGCGGCAGTGGGAGGACCCATTAGCTAAAGTGGTACCTCAGGTTAAGAACAGTTTCAGGTTAAGAATGGACCTCCAGAACGAATTAAGTTCTTAATCCGAGGTACCACTGTAGTCTTCATCAGCCAATATTTTTCAACAGGATATGTAAGTAAGATTTATGCTAAGGATCAGTGCTCACTAGATAGTGGTGGAGGAACGGGACCCTCTGCTTGCCAGATTTCAGAAGGAAGTTGCTACCACAGCCATTATGTGAATGTGCTTTTTGATGAACTGAATAGAAGACTGTAAGTCATGGGGGTGAGCAGAGTGTGTGTGTGTGACTTCAGCAGTGCTAAGTTTGTTTTTGGTTGTTAGTTCATTAATGTTGTCAGTGTTGTTTTGTGGATTATGAGTGCTCTAACACTTTGTGAATTTTATAATACAACTTTTCTTGTGCTTGTGCCATTTATTTTTTCAGCTGTCTTGTTAATAGGGTTTTATAGAAGGTAGTTGTTTTATTGATGATTTGTTCCTTATTTTATATAATTTATGTTGTAATTGTGATGTTCTACTATGATATTATTTATTGTATGTAAACCGCTTTGTGACTCGTGTGAGCGAAATGCGGCACAGAAATACAGTATAATATATTAAATATTGGACTGTCCACACATCACTCTGCTTTTACTAGTTGTTCTGCAACGCTTCCCCAAAATTACAACAATATTGATTTCTGGAGAGGTACCACAAAAGCAGGGCAAGAAGAAAAATATCTAGATCATTTGCAGCATGAAAAGTTGCAGGATTTCAGCAAGAAGTTACAGAACAAACACTGGTTGGAAATGCCATATGAAAGTGAGATCACGTATAACCACCCTAAGACTATCATGAGCACGTCGCCATGTTGGCAAGTTCTGTCAGAGGACTTAAGCCTGGGAGGAGGAACAGAGTCGTTTTTATATTGTGGGTGAGCCTCTTCAGGAGGGCTTAAGAGCGACAGATCTGTGAGATTAATGATGGAAAGAGTGATGTTATTTATGAAAGCGATGATATATGGAAACCATCTTGATATGAGGATTGGACGAACGGAAAATTCACACAGGATTATAATTGGTGCTTACCTGCTTAAGGAGATTATGAGAAGAGATCATAAAGGAAAAAAGAAAAATATACGAACAAGATGAGATGTGGAAACAGCAAGATAAGACTGGATAGAATTATGAATATTATTTGGACAGATTTGTGGATATTAACGCAGCAGCAAGAAGATGATCGGAATCCCCCCCTCGGAACTTGAAATATGGGTCCCCTCAACAAAAGTTTAAAATTCGGCTTTTGTAATTCGGAATTTATGTGATGTGATTTGATTTGATTTGATTGGTCGGTTAATAAAAATTATTTTTTAAAAAAAAGACTATCATGAGCACAAATCATCATGAATGCATAATATTGTACAAGGAAGTCGGAGGGGTCCTTCAACTGCCATATATTTTATATAGACTTACCTAAGAACTAACGCAGGACAACTGTCTGCTCCTGCCATGTTTGTCTATTGTGATAACATCACTGAAATGTTAACCTTTGAGTGGATCATGCAAATCCTTATGAAAGATTCAGGCTTGTTGGGAGTTAGTAGCAAGAGGATATTTTTAGAAAAGCCCAACATTTTGTGGGGAGGGAGGTGGGATCTGGGCTTAATAACCAATCGGAAATACACAGAATGATGTAAAAGGGGCCTGTTAATTATGTAGAAAAATAACATTTAAATTAGCTGCAGCCCTCCAGTTTGCTTCTTTGTAATCTAATCCTCTGTGCTAAACATATTTCCTGCTCCTGCATAGTTTAATTATCATTGCTTCTCCTTTATTTTTAGGCTGAGCATGCAACACAGGCTGACAATGGAATCTTACCAAAAGAAAGAACACTTACTGCTTGAATACCATTTTTGCAAATCTCAATTTTAGCCCATTAAATCCATTGCTGGGTTGTGTGTGTGTGTGTGTGTGTGTGTGTGTAATTTAGCTCCTCATAGTCATCTTGGCTGTAAACCCCACTTTCTGAGCTGCATCTGCTCAGAAAAAAAGAGGAGGAAGACTTCACATAAATTTATTACCAGAGAGGAGCTGAGGAGGGTTCTTCCAAACCCATCGCTGTTGAACTGCAAGTGACCACAGCAATATGGATCAATATTTGATTTTTTTTCCTGTTTGGTTTTGCCATCAAAGTGGTGCTTTTCATGTCATTCCCTCAACACACCTCTTTTCTTTTCAGAAGTGTGTGTGTGTGTGTGTGTGTGTGTGTGTGTGTGTGTGACACACATGAAAAGGCTCCATGGTTATGAATTATTAAAGCTATCAAATGCCCTATATCCTTCTTCCTGCATTTATTAAAAGCCAAAGGTGTAATTCACTCACAGTGAAGTCTCCCTGCACAAACCCCATTGAATGAACTGGACACTTCTTTGGGGCTGTTCACTTCTTTGGGGATTGTACACGAGAAAAGTTTGGTGGGTTGTGCGTTGAAGAACTAAGCAACCTAGATTCCACTGTACCCCCATTGGGTGTTTGCTCCTGAACCATTTCCTGTAATTAAAATGGAGCAGAATCTTTTTTTTTTAAGGATGCACTGTAATGTTTACAGCTAAAAGAATCATCACAGAACCATCCTTTCCGGTATGCATAGCCTTCTTAATGCAATGCAGGGTGTGTGTAAAGATCACTGGTTTTATTTAACAGCTGCAGAGACAGGTAAATGTTTCAGAAAAGTCTTGTTAAATACTGTTAATTTTTCATTCTTTTTATGCATCGATCAAAAGCTGTTACTAGTCATTGCATATCTACAAACAGTACAAACAGACAGAACATACATCAGGGCTGGGGAACCTCCAGATGTTGCTGAAACCCAAGTCCCACAAGCCCTGAAAACTGGACCTGCTGGCTGGGCTGAAGGAGTGTCTCCACCCCCATCGTTCAGCCCGGACACTGAGATCCAGCACTGAGGGCCTTCTGGCAGTTTGCTCATTGCGAGAAGTGAGGTTACAGGGAACCAGACAGAGGGTCTTCTCGGTAGTGGCGCCCACCCTATGGAACACCCTCCATTCAGATGTGAAGGAAATAAGCAGCTATCCTATCTTTAAAAGACATCTGAAGGCAGCCCTGTTTAGGGAAGCTTTTAATATTTAATGCTGTATTGTTTTTAACACTTGATTGGAAGCCGCCCAGAGTGGCTGGGGAAACTCAACCAGATAGGCGGGGTATAAATAATAAATTATTATTATTATAGTTGTAGTTCAGCAACATGTGGATGACCCCGTGTTTCCCTGCTTTGTTGTTGATGATTCCAAAGGTAAAATAGTTTGTCAGTCTTCTTTGACATCAGGGAGGAGGCCAAACAAAATGGATCCTGCATTGCCTTTTTGGTTTTTGTTAGCTAAACATATCCTGCTTATTCTGGGGTCAGGATAAGACACCCTAAAACTGTGTGCAGACTATACATTTAAAACTGCCCCTCAAAGGACCTTGGGAGATATAACTTAAACCTCACAGAACTACCATCTTTAACAAATTACACAGAATTTGGGGAGGGGGGTGTTAAAATATGGTGTGAATGCAGCCTAGGTTTTGAAGGCCACAAAAACTGAAAGGATGCATATTTATATTTACATCCATTAAAATTGCTTTGTCCGTGAATATATAACATGCAAAAAAAGTAGTCTTTACCTGCATAGGCAATATCCTATTTCTTTTGCCTTAGCAGAGCCTGAGGCTCAACAGGAAATGGCTGTCATTATACATGAGAAGTCCAGTCATTTATGCCATTTTCTTACTCTCCCCTTGTCCCCAGATTTTTAAATTAAAAAAAAAAAAGATTTTGGGGGGTTACGAAAGTACATCATCTCTATTTTCAGATTATAAAGTCCTTATAGTCATATTCGATGTGAGACTTAAAGTTGTAGTCCCCAGATGATGCGTAGTGCTGCAGGACTAAAAGAAAATTTGTGGACACTGCTGTCTGATGTGGCACTTTATTAGGCAGTGATGACTAGTGGTTAGGGCTTGGATTAGGACCTGCACAGAGTTTAAAACTAGACTAAGCCATGAAGCCTATGGGATGACCTTGGGTCAATTGCCGTCTCTCAGCCTAACCTACCTCACGGGGTCATTTTGAGAATAAAATTAGGAGGAGAAGATCCTCGAGTTCCTTGAGAAGAAGGGTGGGGTATAAATGTAATAATAAATAGTAAATCTTCCTCCCAGTTCAGAATATCCTGGTTTATATTTTATGATTTGGGAGCCAATGAAAGGACTATATTGCTTGTCCCAGTTGAACAAGCTTTTGCAGTAAGTTAGTATAAATTTTAAATTAAGAACGTTTTCACACACAGTCACATCCACACCATATGCTGAAAGCACACCTAAAACACATGGCTTTCCCCAAGGACTCCTGGGAGATGGAGCTTACCCCTCACAGAGCTAGAATTCCCAGTACCCTTAACAAACTACAGTTCCCAGGACCCTTTGGTGGAAGCCACGTGCTTTAAATGCATGGTGTTGGTATGAGCAGACAATTTAAACTTACTTACACACACACACACACACACACACACACACACACACTTACTTCCCAATGGTTCCCTGTCAGCTTGCAGCAAAAGCATCCTTTATCTCTTTGCTACATCAGAGGTGAGGAAGCTCTGCCTCTTGGGCCTAATTAGTCGTCACATGAGCCCAATTTGGTCCATGAGGCCATGTCTCTCAAACTATGCCTAGCTGCCCCACACCCGACATTTCTGTGACATCAAGTGTGGGGCAGGTAGTGATGCAGCTAGAGAGGAACAAGCTCAACAGAGCTCCCAATTACTCCTCACTTTGCAAGTGAGGAGGCACTCTTTGGCTGGGGCGTGGGCAGCTCAGAGACCTGGGCGGCCGCAGCGGCTACCCGGAGGACTCCCAAGGAGAGGGGAGAAGAGGCTAAGGGAACACTCCACAAGGAAGGGTGTTCAAAAAAGGGTGAGAGGCTGCCAGCTCTGCAGGCAAGGGGTGACGTAACTGGGCTCCTGAGCCCCACAGGGGTGCCGCAGAAAGACTGTAGTTGGTCAAGGGAACCGTGGATGTAAAAAGCTTGCAGACCTATGGTCTACTCCATAAGTTTGGTGTGGATTTTTAATTCAGGTGTTAAAACATACACAAGGCAGTGGGCCTGAAGCCGAAACTGAGGTAAAACCAAGACGACCCTTTCTTCAGCTATTAATCGTTCACGCAGTCAAGAAAGCAACCATGGGATATTTTGGCATATCCATTTGTTTTAAGATCCCCCTCCCTCCCTCTTACAGCAGCTTCAGTCAGCAAACTGACACGTTCCTGTGAGAGATGTCAGAGAGGGCAAGCACAGGATGCTTCATTTTAATGCAAAAGGACCCCATTGAATCAGGCTGCCCCTCAGACTGGAAGCTTGTCAAGCTGAGCAGACCCTCTGCCTATTAATCATTTATACAACCATCAGAAGGAATGCAAAGCAATGCTGTGCGTAGAAATACACGACTTTCTATGAAACATTTACGCTGTAGCCCAATAGCCTCTAACTTAGGAGAAAGCCCCTGTGAACTCCAGTCCCTCCAGATGTAAGACTATAGAATTTCAGTCCCATTCTAAGTACACATACACAAGATTTGATGGTTAGGGATTTATTTTATTCTATTCCAGTGCTTAAAAAAAATAAATCAAGAGCTAGGAAGAGCCCAAAACTTTGGGTACAAGATTTGGAATGGAATGAACGGGTTCAATTTAATAATGACCATGGTTTGCCTGTCTTTTCCACTTACCCACAATAATATTGGTCTTCACTAAGTATTTCTCCATTGGCCTGTTATAGCTATCCTTTGGACTTTGCCATTGCATTAACCATAGCAATCCTGCTGCATCAAATCATTGGCTTATTTCATGGGTGCCCAACCACCTTTCATTTTCCTTTACTTTCCCAACCTTTCTGGATGCTCTTGGCTTTTGGTCTTTGCATATAAACTTATCAATTGTCTTTTGCCATGTTTCTACCACTGAATTCAAGGAGGCTATGTGATAAAAATAGGATCCTAGGAAGTATACTCATTTTTATTATGTTAATTCTTATCAATAGAGAACGACTTTCTTTTCCCCAATTCCTTGGGTGTTTAACATAGGTACCCTTTTTGTGTTCACACACTCACTAATAACTTTCCATTCTGGGCCCTGTGGTGTATTCAATGATCGTCCCTTCTACCTGACATTCTCCTACAAACACACACACCTAGCAATGCAATGCAACGCAATGCAATGTTATAGAAACATTTGGGTACATCAGATTATCCTCCACCAGGGCCAGGGCCTTCTCAGTGATGGCTCCGACCTGGTGGAATGCTCTGTCCCATGAGACCAGGGCCCTGCAGGATTTAACTTCCTTCTGCAGGGCCTGTAAGACAGAGCTATTCCATCTGGCTTTCAATTTGAACATAGCCTGATCTTTTATTCCCCTTCCTTCCCTTCCCCTCCCCTTTTTATGAAGATTACCCGTTCTGGGATCCCACAGCTAATTCTCCCCTGGTCTCCTCGCTGGTCCAAATAGGACTAATTTAGCCAGCTAGCCCTGGTGATCATCTAATATTTATTGGATGGATTTCCCCCCTAAATTGATTCTGAATTCTGAATTTATTGTTATTCACGTTTTATACTGTATTTTATGCTATTTTTTGTTGCATCAATTAAGTGTTTTAAATTTGTTGTTAGCTGCCCTGAGCCCGTTTTTTTGAACTGGGAAGGGTGGGGTATAAATAAAATATTATTATTATTATTATCATTAGCTATGGTACTGTTAAACAGTGTTTCTACTTGCTTCGGATGTTTGGCATAATGGTTCCTTCTCTTCTGCTTGTGCAAAGCTGTTCATAAATACAGCAGAAGTTTGCCTGCATATTAATTCTGGGATGTTTCACTCGCCCACTCCTGGTCATTAGGTGTCTGCGTTTCAATACTCCTGGCACAGGCAATTCATAGCATGAGCTGCTTACATTCATGGAAGGCATTGGCTCTTCGTGGAGCAAATTATGCAGCCTCACACTGGGTGGCAAAGGACTGGGCAAACTGTTCCCCCCCCCATTCAACTCCCACACACCCCCACAGCCCACCCACTCTGCTGTTAAGCACACCCATATGACCTTGCAGTTTTCCTCCTTGCTGTATCGTTAGCCGGGGCCACTAATGTTAGAGCAGTACCATTAGAAAGCAACAAACAGTAATTGTGTTGAAGAATAATCTCTAAGTACTGTTTTCATGAGCAAACATCAAGAATCCAATGTTAAAACCTCAATTTACTTTGTTGTTGCAAGTCTTTACCTCAAGTACTTGAGTAGAGAAGAAATTAATCATTCAGGTATGTTGCAAGAGTATCTGGAATGATGAACTTTGGTTATCAGCTGCCCAAATTCAACAGAGTTGTCTTGGTCAAGCTTGGATATTCTGTGTGCACAGCTAATGTAGATAATGAAATTGACCACCATATTGTGGGGTTCATTTAAGGTCCATTAAACCAGTTCAGTGTTCATTTTGATACAAATGGAGGTGCTTACCCATCTCTATATGTATCAAACACAACATGTTGCACATGACTACAAGTAGATTGGGCCCTAAAATAATCACCAGTATGTATGTTCAGATGTATACACAGTTGACACATTTGTGAACTGGAACAATGGAAGACACCACAAGCAATACGCTGTGAAAGACAGGGAGAAAGAAACAGCTCACTTAACTCTTTAATGAGAATTTGAGATTAGGAAAAAAATTAAAAGGGAAGGGTTGTATAATCCTATTTCCTGGTTATATTTGGAAACCTGCAAGAACTTCTTGAAGGCCTGCAGCTTGTAAACACTGATTAACAAAAGTCATGCCATTCAGAAATGCTGATTTCCTTATACAGCTTTCACCTGCTAAAGAGACAGTCAATGAACATACAAAACAAAAAAGGAGAGAGATTATTTTGGAAATAGAATAACTACTGTTCTGCTTGCTACTATGTTGAAAAGAATAGAACAGACTTTTATAGACTCTGGTACTTATCAGGTAGCTTTTCTGGAATGCCCATGGGAGGACATCGTGAGATATTCCCAAATAGTTCCCAAGAAAGACCAATTCCAAATTGCGCAAAAAGAGTTTACCCATCACTAGGATGGGTAATTAAACAACGTTCTTGGAGATGGCAGTCATCACTGAAAATATTTGTGTGCTGATGTCCCACAGTGTTCAAGGGTCATAAGAGGGAGCCTCGTGCACAGGACTGAGGAGCTGCCATGCTGCTTTTGTGTCAGGGGCAAAGTGTGTTTTCAATATAATACTAGGTTTTTATATGAGGCAGGCAGAATAGCTGCTGTAATGTCTTCCGCAGTAATATGAGAGGGTGGTGGAGGGAAAACCCTGAAAACAAATGCCACAGATCATATTTGGCATACCTGAATCATTTATCATTTTGGACACGCATGGGTTGCTTTGAAACCAGGGCAAATAATGATGCCTCAAAACATGCTTCTACAAAATCCTCTTAAGTGTGGAATGTTTCAGTGTACTAAAGAAACAGCTTTGATATGGATGCTTGCATGTTAGGTTGTTGCATTTCAGAGAAGAATGCCAATTCAGCTGTGGAGTCACCGCAAAAAGAAGACTTGACCATACTGTTCCACAACAGATAACAATTGTGTGTCACATTTTTTTGCCCTGCTGGAACTCCAGTAGGATCAATCTGAACCCCAGGGCCAGCCCCGGTATTAGGCACAGTGAAGTAGTGGAATGTCATGAAAGTGCAGCAAATTGCTGATTATTTAAGCTATCATCGTTATTATTTCAGAAATGGGAAGTAGCATTTGTGGGATTTTCTGCTTCAGGTGCCAAAATAACTTGGCCATAAGTAAGATACTATGCAGAGGGATGGGCAAACTGGTCGGTCTTTGTTTTTCTCAATTTCTTATTTTTCCATTTTTAATTCTCCACATTTCAGCAGCAATTTGCACATTTTATAAATCCTTAAGAAAAACTGCTCAGCATTTTAGTGCTGCTTTCTTGTAACACATACATTTTTGCAAGCAATTTTCCCCAATATGTTGCTGTTTGTATGTTATTCTCACTAATATATGTATTCATATGCATTTTCCCCTGTACACACTACAGTGGTACCTCAGGTTAAGTACTTAATTCGTTCCGGAGGTCTGTTCTTAACCTGAAACTGTTCTTAACCTGAAGCACCACTTTAGCTAATGGGCCTCCCGCTGCTGCCGCGCCGCCGGAGCACGATTGTTGTTCTCATCCTGAAGCAAAGTTCTTAACCCGAAGTAATATTTCTGGGTTAGCGGAGTCTGTAACCTGAAGCATATGTAAGCGTATGTAACCCGAGGTACCACTGTACTTGGCTGGAGAAGTGCATTGCAAAAGTATGAATTTTGAGGGATGGCTATTTCAGATTTGAATTTCTCATCGATCCCCAACTAGGCACCTTGACTTCTGTGGTGACTGAATTTGCTGCTCCACCTCAAGGAGCAAAATGTCTTGGAACAGCCCTATTGACCAAGCTCATTTTTTATCCTAAGAACATGAGCCTTTCAGCATCACACCATTTAGTTTGTTATGCTGTTTTTCACATTAGCATACCAGATGCATCCGAGAAGCCCAGGAGCAGGAAATGAAAGCAGCGTGCGTGAATGCACAAACGCACAAACACCTCATCTCAAGTACCTCATGACCAGTAGCATGTTAGGTTCTGTTTAATCATCATGGCTTACAGCTGTCAATATGGTGTGCTCACAGAAACACCCAAAGAACCTTTCAAAAGTAGCTTCAGGTATTTATGAGGCAGCACATGTGCCATTTGAGCCTGATATGGACCTGATTTTGCTATGTCTAAAAGGGTCAGCCACCAATTCAGAATAATTGTCATGTCTCATAGTTTCTATAGTTTATCTCAAATTATGAGAGAAGGTGGCTCCATGGATCAGGAGAACGAGAAAGTGAAAGAGAGAGAGAGTGTGTGTGTGTACAGCAGCAAGGGCAATTTCTTTGTATTGGGTCCAGTAAATGCCACACCCCACTGAAATCTTTTGGAAATATTTATTTCATATGTTTTCCTACTAATCCCCAATAAGCAATCACTGCATCCAGCATTTCAAATATTAGCCATCTTCCGCCTTCCCTCCCTTCATGCCTTCTTCCCACCTAGAGTAGGCATATATATTTCCTAGGGTGTCATCCCTCATTATGTTGAACATAAAACAGTTGGAGCAGACAGATATGGCCAAAATCCACAGTGCCATCCTTTTCCATCAATGAACCCTGCTGGCAAGACATGTTTTGATGTCTGTGTACTTTAATAAGAGCCCAGGCTCCTTCTGTGTTACTGTTCACAGCATTATGCTAATACTGAGGAAATAATATTTCCATCATGAAGGTTTGCACTGCCATGAGCTAAAGTTCTGCCCGATGAGTGAACAATGGCAACTAATCAACTGAATGAAGGGCAACACAATGGAATGTTCTGACACCTGTAGACCTGATGGGTCAGGGGCCGATGGCCTGATGCAGCAGCCATGTGCAAGGTAGGCAAGAGACTGCCTGGGAACCCTGCACACACTGCCTTGAGTTCCATCACTCATTTATTTGCCAAAAAAAGCTACTAGGCCACCAGCATTAAGGGAAAAAATCACAACGGCATACCTTCCAACTTTTTCCCATACAAAACTAGGGCACACATCTTCTGGGTCATGCTCCCAGGCAAGTCACATGACCCACACCTTGCTCTGCCCTGAAAAGAATGAGCTTTTTCAGGGCAAGAGCACAGCACAAGAGCACACAAGATGGCCACCGAGATCTCACAAGAAAAAAGGGATGCCCCATCTTTTCCAGGGCACTTGAAAGACATGCATTCAGTAGTGAACAGCATAAAATGAACAGTAAAATTAAATTAATAAAACAAGTGTAAAATGCTTCACAACTCAGTTAGATTAGATGAATACATCAATGTAGCTGGATCACCCTCAGGGCAAACCTGGGTGAACAGACGTGTTTTAAGAAGGAGCCTAAGTACTGATAGGATTGGGTACTGCCACACCAAAGGCCCTCTTTATAATGGATGTAAGTTAAACCTTGAGAACATGTGGCACTACTAAGAACATCTCTCCCAAGAACTGAGTGACTGGGTAAGGATATACATGGTAAGGCATTCTGAAGGTAAACTGGACCCATCAGTTTACACATCAATAGCAAAGCCTTAAAATGTGTCCATCATCATATAGGCAGCCAACACAGCTCTTTCAGCCTAGGTGCTATGCACTGTCAATAATGCACACCCATCAACATCTCACAGTAGCATTCCAAATCAACCATAAGGTTGCAGTAATCCAATCTGGAGGTTACCAATGCCTGAACTACAGCAGCGAAACTATCAGAATTCAGGAATTGCTGGAGCTGTCGCTCTAGCTGATACAGAAGAAGGATGGATATAAATGAAATGGACAGATTGACAAGATATAGAGTGATATATGACACCACCACCGTGAAACCACTTCTGACTGCTTTGACAGTGCTACCTCTATGGCAGTGGAGATGGGACGGGGTTAGGGCAGTGCAAACCCCACACGTCAAGTTACACATTGCGCCCAAGAGAAACCTTTAATAGCAATATGGCTTCATTTGCACTGCACCCGATTCCCTCACCGTATTCTCCATTGGAATGTCCAGGTTTAAGTGTCAGCAAAACTATCAGGTTTCACAAATGTCCTAAATCCAAGCTACTAATTACAAGTGCCAGGATGCTGAAGCACCCTTGAATCTCTTCACCTTCATATTCACATGGCAGCACTTCCTAACCTCAAATAAGAATCCCTGGGATGAGACTTTCAAAACGATAATCATTTTGTCAGGTGGGGAGCACTGCTATTTTCATGCGAAAGTACAACCGTACTTTAAATGGCATTTGGTCTTCAATTTGCTTCCTCCATAATCTCACAGGAACTTCAACAAAGTGTCAGGTGTTTCTGTCAGAGGTGAATGCGGCCACAGGACTTCAAAGTATAGGTTTGCTTTTCACATGATTGAGAACTGGGCTTAAGTCCCCTGAAAAGAAGCCCATTAATTTGAAGAGGCTGAGTCAGGCTTCAAATGCTCCTTTAAGCCTGTTATAGGAAGCATACCATAACACACACACACTCTCTCTCTCTCATACACATATTTCCCCCTTTTTCTGTGTTTCATATAGGTACATTTCAGTAGTTCCTACTTTTCCTGCCCTAGCTACATTCATACAGATAGGGCATTTGCATCCTTTGTTAAAGCTGTAAAACGTGGAAATGTTTACATGGCTTTCATCCCCCGTCAAAATCTATAACAATACTTTATTTACTATCCACTGACCAGAGATAAAAGTTACAGAATTTTTAAAAAAGAGGAGGAAAGAAAAACAGACAGCAATCATATTGTCTAAGTGAAATTGCAACATTTGGAAATGTTGCAACTTACTTGGTCATTTAAAAAGACCTGAAGCCTTCCGGTAAATATTTGTGGCTCTATTTTTCTGTTGAACATGCTGCCACCATCCATACTACATTTACAAGTAATCCCATTGGTTTTTAAAGTGTCACTGCCCTACTGCCAGAAGTTATCCTGAGGTCCCACAGCACCAGCAACTTCATGGTCATACAAAAGTCGATCAACTGGAGGCCTGGAGCATCCTTTAGAAATTTAATGTGAGGCATCAGCTAACCAGAAATCCAGACGGCGTACCTCATTTTACTGTGTAACAGAAATGATGTAAAGAAGCCTCTCCTACAACAGCGAACTGGGCAAACTGCCTATTGAGTAGCCTTCACAGTCATCCTAGATAATTTAGTAGCGAGAGCGATTTGGCAGACTCCATTGAGATGCTCGCTGACTGTGGGGGAGGAGAACCACAAAAGCACCCGTAGATAGATAGATCGTAGGTTTCATTGGCAAGGTAAAGCCCACAGCTTGAAATATGGGAAATAAATTGTGCCAGGGAAGTGACTGTGGAGCAAGCTTTGCATAAAGTCAACTGCGGAAGGTTGAGGAAGAACAATGAAAAAAGGGAAATCACGGGCCCTAAATAACAGCAATTACTCTTAAGAGCACCAACTGCAGTGTTGCTGGTTTTTTATCTCTGTCACGTCCATGCAAGGAGAGGTGTCTTAAAATACAAATCCAAGATAGGAGTGGATTCTCTGACAGTGGTTTAAGTTTAATTTCACTAATAGCTATTGACCCCATAAGAATTATCATAAGGAACTCCTATGGCAGTCTAGTAAATGAAATAAGCTCCATAGGGAAGTTAGGATAACTCCTCCTTGATAAGTTTCCAAAGAAGGATTTACAAGAAATCTATCTGGAATGCCTTTTGTACTGATACTCTCTCTTGAGGGTTAGACTAGATGAACCACTGAGTTCCCTCCCATCTACGCTCTGTCTCCATGGGCAGAGGCAGTGAGGCTTCTGGAAACCACTTGCTGGAAACCATGGAGGGTGCTCTTGTGCTTGGTTCCTGCTTACCACAGATATCTGGACTAGGAGAACCATTCATTTAGACTATTCCAGCAGGCTCCTTACCTCTGTATGAGTCTCAACCATTTCCTTGCTATTAGATGCATAGACCACCTAAAAGAACTCTCATGAGATACTTCTGGTCCCTGGGAAACCTCCCATTTGCTCCCTACTTTAGCTTAATCGCCTTGCCTTTGTGCTGAAGCAATTCATAGTCTTCTCTTCTTTCATGGTAGTAACATTTCTGATCTCTCACAGTTTGGCATTCCTGATACCTTAATTTTCACAAATTCTCTCTTTCTCCACCACCCCCCTCCTCCAACTGCTACGAAGAAGTACAAACGTTGCAGAGTTCTTCTGCCACTCTCTCTGTCAAATTATTCCATTTCTGATCTCTTTGTACAGGTTGCCAATTTCCTCCCCATTCTTTGGCACAGAATTGACAAGAAGCACAGCAGAGATGACAAGGAGAGGCGCAGGGATCATGCCTGAGTGGTGTGAAATTGACAAGTGGCAGGGGAACAAGTGTTAGTGACCAAGGTTTTCACCTCAAGATCCGATTTCACTTTTAATGGTCTGTCTGTGAGAAAGAATCTGAATAAGCAGGTATTTTTCATTTCTGTCTTTTGTGCCTGTATACAATAGGCATGCGAGCAAAGACACCACTGCTAAGGCTTCATTGAAATTGTTCACTGAGTTTTTCTCACTTTTGCTGTCCAAGTTCAGAACACACACACACACACACACACACACACACACACTGTTCTCAGGTTTTAATTGAATAGCTTCTAATGCATGAAAAGGTTCTCCAAACACTGATATTATCCCTTTAGAAATTTTGCCTCATTTCCTCATATTTTTAGGATGAATTCTTTCCTCCCAAATAATCATGTTTCCCAATTTAGCGCTAAAGCCTGGAACAGACTTTCTTTTCTCCTAGCACAGAAAATGAACAAATGACCAAAATAGCTTACGCAGTCCTCCCAAGCCTGCTGGTAGCTCCTGCCAAGTCTCCCCATCTACTAACTGCCATGCTAATGAACTGAAAAAGATAGCAACAGCTTCCTACCCCGTATTAATGCCCCAGGGTTGTTTCTGTTTTTGCTTTTGCCTGTGGGACATTAATGTTTCCCGGTTCATTTCCCTGGGACTCCCAAGGTGCAGTGTTCTCAGATGATGAGGGCATCAGTATACCAGCACCTCTCAAAACCGTTATTAGGAAGTGAATCTACAACTGCATCAATGGCTATGGGATTGCATCTGCTACCCACATGTCATGCTAACCTCAAAACAGTAAGTACTAGAAGGTAGTTTTGTATGCAAGTTGATGAACTAAGAGGCAGATATTGGACCACCATGTCCTACAGTCATAGGAAGCAGACAATAATGCAATGAATGAAAGAACTTGTAAGCAATGAGTTTGCTGCCATTGCTGTATTTATATAGTGCTTTTCCTAAGGGGTTTGGCTTGGGGAGACTGGGAGAGTCAAGATTTGGAAAAGCCTGTGGGTTATTGGTTGGACATATACATGCAAAACATCCCAGCTTCAACCCCTGGGGTCTCTAGGAAGGACTGGAATAAAAGTCCTTTTCAAAATGCTAAACAATCACAGCCAGTCTGTGTAGACGGAAAAAACTGAATGGAGTTGATTTGTGGGGCGCAGGGAGGTGGGGGGAGATGCAGCGACACTTCTTTTCAGTTGATGTAAAACCATCCCGTGATGCTATATAGGGGAGTTTTAGATCAGCACTGTGAGACGCCAGCTGATGCAGCCCAGAACTGGAAGAAGCAGACACTACTTACAAAAACATTTCTCAAACAGAAGCCCTATGCCTCTGGAGCCTCAAATTTCAGAAGCACCCTGTGCAATGCCAAAATTCTCCACCCTCTCACGCTCCATTCTAAATAACAGTTGCAGCATCCTCGACAGCACCCCCAAGGCTCCACACCCAGTGCAACTGAACTGGTTGTGGTCCCCTAAATCTGCCTCTGATGACCATTCCTGCTCATCACTTTGGAGGAAGTAAAGGTAAAGGGACCCCGACCATTAGGTCCAGTCGTGACCGACTCTGGGGTTGCGGCGCTCATCTCGCTTTATTGGCCGAGGGAGCCGGCGTACAGCTTCTGGGTCATGTGGCCAGCATGACTAAGCCGCTTCTGGCGAACCAGAGCAGTGCACGGAAACACTGTTTACCTTCCCGCCGGAGCGGTACCTATTTATCTACTTGCATTTTGACGTGCTTTCGAACTGCTAGGTTGGCAGGAGCAGGGACTGAGCAACGGGAGCTCACTCCGCTGGGGGAATTCGAACTGCCGACCTTCTGATCGGCAAGTCCTAGGCTCTGTGGTTTAACCCACAGCGCCATCCGCGTCCCTTTTCGGAGGAAGTAGAAGCTCTCTATTCAAGCACCTGCCTTAGAAGATTTAGCTCTTCCAAATCTACCAGCAGCTCTAGCCTGGGTCAAGAGACTTTTCGCAATGCTAATGTAAACTGAAAGTGCCCGATGGATAATTGACTTTAATCATTCACACTTTGAAATGTATGAATTCAAACTCGTCGGCAAATAGTTTTACAGAGTATGAAGTTGGTGAATGGACCGCAGGCTAAATTGAATCTAGCCTAATCTGAAGTGAAACTATCCAAATTACTTCCTGCCTACCTGCTATCCCACCCTTTGAGCACCAGTCCCATTATATGTTGTTATTCAACTCATGTCAAATTTTTGAGTCCAGTTATGAAATCTGATGGAGACAGGATCAGGTATGGGGAAGAAATTTGTCCTGTTTGTTACAAAATCCACACAGCCTGAACCAATATGAAACCTGAAATGCAGCTATTATTTGAAGTTTGCTCCTCTGCGTTTTGTGGTGATGTTCTTCAACCAGACACGAGTACAAAAAAATGCATATAAGGAGAAAGGGCAGGGGTAAGTGCATATAAAAAGGTGAGTAGTGAAAATACCATTATATATGTGGGGAAGACTAGCAAATAGGTGTATAGCAGGCAAAATTATGTACCAAAATGCATATATTAGGATAAATGCATACAAAAATGCATATGAATTTTCACGCTTTTTAAAAGTAGATCACAAATTGGTGCAGAAATGGAGCAAACTGAACTTAAGGTTGCAAAAATGAGAAACAGAAAAAAAACAAAATAGATTCATCAATCTCTATCAGCACACGGAACTTTCTATTTTTACGGTACAGTAGTTGTTTAATTCCTCAGTTTATTCCTATTTCTGTGTATATTGGGGGAAAGCACAACTATGTGTGTTTATTTATTTAAGTTTATGCTTTATTATGCACGTTGACAAAAAAATAAAAAGAAAAACCATACATTTGCATCATCATTTGTTTATTTTGTTAATACAAAATAAACAAAAAAGTAAATTCTTATGTTTTGTCAATAAATCTCTTTTTTTATGGTGTCTCCACTTTTAATTCACAGTCTTTTTCTTTCTTTCTTTTTAAATGATATTTATTCAAAATTTCATCAATACATAGACACAAAAAGAAAAACAAGAAACACAGAGGAAAAAAAGGAAAAAAAAGAAAAATATACAGCAAAAAATAAAACAAAAGGAAAAAACCCAAAAAAGAGAAAAGAAAAATACAAATCTCAGATTGCAACTTTTCATTTGCTTAATTCTTGAACCTCCTCACACCTCCCTTTTTGTATTCTAGTTTAATTCATTATTTCAGCAAATTCTTCCCATGTTTCTCAATTTTAATTTTAATGATTAATCTTCACAATCTCTCTTATTTATTAATCAAGATAACCTTTCCATCTTTTAATATAGTCTGTTATTCAATTTACCTTAATCTCTTTAACCTTATCTTATCTTAAGAATCTTAAAAGTTCAAGATTTACATCATACTCATACATATCTCCTTAAAATCATTTCTACTAAAGCCAATTTAATTCCTTTCCAGCATATTCCCTCAAATTTCATTAATGTTGCACTAATTCCAAAATTAACAAAATAATTTCCCTTGATATCTCTAATTTTTATCCAACGTCCCTTCTTCCTGGTTTCGGGTCATGTCAGTCCTTTCTGTCCATTACATCCAGTCCATCAATCTGGTGTTCTAATGTCCGAGGCCCTTAAATCTCTTCTAGGCCCCTTCTGCAAATTTTTTTGTTCCTGTTTGTGCTTGCGCACTTCTTTGTCAATTGTTGGTTTCTTGGGGAGTGGGTCTCCGGAGGGTTCCATCCGGTAATAGTTTCCATTTTCCTTCATCAGGTTGGCCCCTTCCCCCCAGTCCCACTCCCCGTCTTCATCTTTGTAATCCAAAGAATATTTATCCAGAAGACAGTTGTTCACCTGTTTCATAGTCCCACTAGAGTTAAAAGCTTTCTTGACTTCAAATACTTCCCGGCAGTCTCCAAGTTCAATCTTCCAACGCAGTAGCTTTTGTTCCTGCAGGACTTTGGGTCTTTCCATTTGTGTTGTTTGAGGAGTAATCACTGCCTCTTCTTTCTCCATCTGCCCTTGGACTTGCCTTGTCAAACCAGGTTCCTGAATTGATCGCTGTATAACTTCTTTATCCTTATTCCCTGTTAAATCATATTCACTGGCCACAGCACTCATCAGGTCCAATTTTTCATGCATCAAGTTCATTTTCTCATGCAGCTGCTCCAGCAAAGCAAACCTTCCTGCCAACACATTTCTGTTCAAGGTCAAGGTCAAACGGCTGGTCCCACGATCCAAATCTCACATCTGCCGAGTCTCCAAGTAAGCTGCAACAACAAACTGACGGGCTCCCTCTAGGAGACACAATTTCTATTTGTATCCATTTTTAAAATATATCCAACAAAGGAGATTACTTTCGATTTCAATTCCTTTTGATTTCAAATACTTTGTTTCTTTAAAAATCAGAAATGCAGAAAGTAGCGTTGAAGTTAATTTGTTTCTCTTTTTCTTTTTTTAACTATCTGTCAAAGTGCTCCACTTTCAATCAAGGGACGTCTCAAACAGTTTCTGTCCCGACACCCTGTCCCCAGGTTTGGGACGATGGAAACTTAAATAAATATAAATCTTCTCAAAGTACATCCAACTTCCCATCTTCTCCGTATTTCTTTCAGTATTTACAATGTTTTTGCATAAATCTGTATGTTCATTTTACAATAAAGTATTACTCTTCTGTGTCTTTATTTCTTATTTAATACCACTGCAGACGTTATTCGAAGGCAGCGACCGAGTTCATACTGCAACAGTTATTTTTAAGAGATGTTTTGAAAACTTCCCATTTTGCAATAAATATTTATTTTTACTTGCCTTTCATTTTTTCAGATAGTTGGGCCAGCTCTGCATACTCAGCTAGTTTTTGTAACCATTTTGAAGTGGAAGGAATTTTATCACTTTTCCAGTTAGTCGTTATTAAGTGTCTCGCTGTGACTATGGCGTATAAAAAATCTTATTTTGCATTTTTAGGAATATCTGGTCCTGTAATTCCAAGTAGAAAGGCTTCGGGGGGCGTGTTTAAATGAGACCCTGAACATTTTCTTAAGTTCACCATAAATGTCATCCCAGAAGATCTTAATTTTTTTACATAACCACCACATATGAAACATGGTACCAATTTCTACTCCACATCTCCAGCAAGTATTAGGTATATTTTTATACAATTTTGAAATCTTCCATGGGGTCAAATACCAGTGGTATTGCATTTTTTGAAAGTTGGGAAAGCACAACTATGTCGAAGTGTTCCAAAATAGGGTTATTTTTGGACATCATTGAGGACAATTATACCGTCAATAGTGATCACAAGGTCCTGAACTATATTTATTGAACCTTTAAAAATCAATGATGCTTTTCCATAATTCATGTGTCATATACATTCTTATTATGACTTGAGGATTATACTGGCACAAGAGCTTGGGTGGGGAGGGGGGTCTTAATTAAAGCTATTATATATGTATAACATAGCCTTGAAGAAATGAGTTATACCTTTAGGAGAGAGGAAAAGGATTCAGAAACCAGAAATTCACTGTGCTCAACTTTAATGACACCCAATTTATCGCTACAAGCATAAACCTGTCTGCAGGGCACATTATCTCCACAGCATGGCTGACCAAAGCCTATTTGCAATCAGGTTATGGCCACAGCACAATGTTATTTACTATTAGGCCAACTCTCCATCACAAGTATGGCAGTGCTTGCAGAAATCAAGCTCTATTCACTACCGGTATCTGTGGATCCTCAAAATGGCTAAACATATTAAGAAACCCTTTCTAACATTTATTGCATAAACACAGCTTTCTTCACTGGGCTGCCTGTGGACTTAGAAAGAAGGCGTGTCCAAGCAATCATGTTTCATACAAAGACAACCCTATCACAAGACAAAGGAATGCACACACCATGTGAAATATAACTGAAGCCAATACAGTCCTGCAGGATGGGTGCTTTGAGAGAGGAGGCTGCCTGTTTGCCACTGCTTTGTGATTTTATTGTGCATTTTGTTTTATTTCATCTTGTTTCATTTTGTATTGTTTTAGTTTATTTTTGCTGATTTGATTTTGCTGTTTGTGTACCCATGGGACCTTCAGCAGACAAGTGTGCTATAAATGCTTTTAACAAATAAAGAAATAAAATTATGTGGCCCTCAAAGGCAGTATCGTTTTCTCTAGAGAGGTACACATTGAATCAAGGCTCTTCCTTCTCTTTACAAAACCAATCCTCTCTCTATTCAGCTTCTTCTCCCCCACTCCCTTTCTGTGGTTTTTCTTTTTAAAGGCACATGTTGGGGATGTTTTGAAATGTCTGTTATTTTGCTCCTTTTCTCTGCCTTTGTGACCGCATAAGAAAGTAACATGCCGAATAAAGTGCATTCTAGTTTTTTTTTTAAATTTTACTCCAGTAAATTGACTGAATTTGGAGAGTTGGATTTTATTTTTCATTTATGATTGGTACTTAGTTTTTCTTAACAACCAAGGGGAGATTTAAATTTTACCTCTAGGACAAAACTGTGTATATTTGTGGATGGCTAGGATTAAGTTATTCACCTTTCTTCATGAGCTTTCATCCTGCGACAGAGGGGGTACCAAACACTGTATAGCTGATTCTCTGAAACATATTGGGAAATTAGCAGGATGACTGTGGTCAGGAAAAGTTTTGTCTCTGGCTGCACTACAGTTAGAGAGAAGATGCATCCAATACTTTGTCCATAATGCATGTATCTGCAGTGTGAAGGCAACTTCCAACATGAGCTGTTCCTACAAAGAGATTAGGAAAAAGCAAGAGTCTCTGCTACAAAATGTTGCAGTGTGGAGTACTTCATTACATATCTGAAGGAACAAGGCAAAAACATTCCTCTCCTTCCAGGCCTTTGGCTATTTAAACAGTCGATGGCCTTTTAAACTGGGGGGTATAGTTTTTGGTTGTTATTATGGTATGCATTTTTGTGGTTTTAATATTGTAAATCACCCTGTGATCTTCAGATGAAGGGCGGTAAGTTTAATTAATCGTAATCATAATGGTAGGTGATCCCTTAAGTGCTACTTGTGTTCAAGTAAGTGCAAGTAATAGTCCCTGCACATCTTCCCCATTCAACACAGAGGGGGTCAAGCCCAGTGGGTGGGGGCTGTATGGGCCGGGTTTACATGTACAACCCTACCTCCCACTCAGATACCGTATTCTCAAGTTGAGACAAACACCCAAGCCTCAGAACTCCTGCATATTTTTTACATTCTGTTACGTTACATTCTATCACATTCACACACTTCCATGTACAACACAATAAACAATTTAGCATTCGCTTTGAGCTTTAACTTCAGAAGACAGAAGTCAAACAAAAAAGACCATATAAACCACGGCAACTCATTCCAGGACAGCGTGTAATACTGTATTTTCACAGTACTCCTCTAATTAAATTAACTGATGACTGTAGCCTAAGGGCAGAATAATAGAACCTGCCATCAATTCTTGTATGAAATTGTTCATTCTGGAATTTGATGTTATTATTCCGCTCAGTTTGGTTTCCAAAGATGTGATCATCCTCACCTGGCTATCTTTAGAAACATTTCCATTAGCTTCCCAACTCCTTTAAAATTTCATTTCAAAGAACTTGCACCCATAAATAAAGATACTATCAGTACTATAGTTGTTGGAGGGAGGGGTGGGTGGCAGTACTAAAGACCCTTAATTTAACCAGCAGTATTTTCTCACCCCTGTGTAAACTGTGCGTCCCCAGTAGGCAAATATATTAGCACAAGCACAGAATTGAGTCTGATGTAAAAAGACAAAGCAAATGGATTTTTACTTACTTTGCACAACAGAGAGAACGCACAAATCTTCTAAGGAACCACAAGAAGACAAATTCTTCTGCAGCCTTTAGTCTCTGCAAGAAAGCTTGGGAGTTCAAACCACAGGTGATAGTAATTTGTTTCTGACCAATATAGCCCACCCATTTTCCTTTCAAACTAAGCCTTTCAAGTGCAGCCAATTAAACCCCTATCAAGCTACAGCTGTAACTAGCAGTACAACTCTATACCTAACAAAATGTGACTTACTCCCAAGTAAGTCTGCATAGAATTGCAGTCTTAGCCCCCCATTTAAACTAGTCCCATTAAGTATCAACTTGTCAGTTCACTGAAATTGTTTTTTATTGGCATTTCTTGCAGTGCCCCAACCAGCCTTTTCTGTGGTGGCTCCTGACTTTTTGAATGCTCTCCCCGAGGACCTGGACACTCAGTTACTCCCTATGGTAAAGGTAAAGGTAAAGGTACCCCTGCCCGTACGGGCCAGTCTTGCCAGACTCTAGGGTTGTGCGCTCATCTCACTCTAGAGGCCGGGAGCCAGCGCTGTCCGCAGACACTTCCGGGTCACGTGGCCAGCGTGACAAGCTGCATCTGGCGAGCCAGCGCAGCACACGGAACGCCGTTTACCTTCCCGCTGGTAAGCGGTCCCTATTTATCTACTTGCACCCGAGGGTGCTTTCGAACTGCTAGGTTGGCAGGCGCTGGGACCGAGCGACGGGAGCGCACCCCACCGCAGGGATTCAAACCGCCGACCATGCAATCGGCAAGTCCTATGCGCTGAGGTTTTACCCACAGCGCCACCCGCATCCCTCAACTCCCTATGGTGGCCGGATGCAAAAGAAGAAAGCCCTCTTTTATTTTAACAAACAAGCAACAAACAAAGGTACAAGAGTCTCATCCTTTGCATTTGGCCACCCTAATTATTATTATTTTAGTGTCAAGCAAAAATATTTATGATTTCCCAAGCTCTTAAGAACTATTACTGTGTGCATTTTAACTCTGACCTGTTTGGTTTCACTGTCTATTTAAATGGCCTGTTGTTGCTTTAGTTTGCTGCACTAGTCTGAATGATTTTATATTAGTAGCAATAGTAGCATAAAATTGAAACAAGTCAACAGGATTTCCTGTCATGACTTGGCTACGTTAGGACCTAAGAGGCAAGCCTTCCTATAAGGGTGGAAGCAGAGTAAAACAGTGTTTACATTACATGGTAGATGGGAAACTTTTAATCAGATGGGGCCAAAAGGAAGGAATTACTTCCCAAAGACACTCCTTTGAGTGTGTGTGTGTGTGTGTGTGTGTGTGTGTGTGATGTAGCGCACGTGGTGCTGTGGTCTAAACCACTGAGCATCTCTTGTGCTTGCCAATCAGAAGGTTGGCGGTTTGAGTCCCCACGATGGGGTGAGCTCCTATTGCTCTGTCCCAGCTCCTGCCAATCTAGCAGTTTGAAAGCATGCCAGTGCAGGTAGATAATTAGGTTCCACTGCAGTGGGAAGGTAAATGGCATTTCCGTGTGCTCTGGTTTCCGTCACGGTGTCCCGTTTCACCAGAAGCGGTTTAGTCATGCTGGCCACATGACCCAGAAAGCTGTCTGTGGACAAACGCCGGCTCCCTCTGTCTGAAAGCGAGAAGAGCACCGCAAATCCATAGCCGCCTTTGACTGGACTTAACCATCCAGGAGTCCTTTACCTTATTGTGTTGGACTAAGAATGGGAAGACCTGTTTCTCCCTGGCTCACCTTGGACCAGTCATTTCTCTCACCCAAGCTACCTCATGGGGCTATGAGGATAACATGCAAGGCACTGGAAAACTGTATGCCCAGAGGTCCTTGGAGAAAGCTAATACATTTAAGACATCAATGTAATGAATAAAATCATTGAAAGTCACCCTTTTTTTATTATTCAAACAGAAGTACTGAGTGGTAAGGCTACCTATTCCCATCTTCTTTATCACTGCTGAGAAATCTGCAGCCTTTAATCTCCTGTCATAAAGCTGGATGTAAAGACCACTGAAGACAATCAATAATAAAAGGCAGCATACAGCAAAATAGGGAGTATTGTACTTTAAGTTTTTAATACAGTGAGCAGATGAAAATCATTACTGAAAGCTTCAGCCTAAGCAGAGTCCCAGAGAGGTGATATTACAAGCACCAAATAAAATGAATGAAGAAGTAAATGTCATTGAAAAATGTTGGTAGTTCTGCTTCAGCGTTAAATGCAAGCTGGGCTGCTGAAGACCAATTTAACAAAAAGCAGCCCGTTATAGCAGGGGGGGCTGATAGCTATTTGCTTAGGGACAAATGTGGCATGATCTTGGTAAATTGCTATGGGAATTTGGTGGGAATGAGGAATGACAGCAGAGTATTGCAAATTTCACTCATAATAACCTCATGGCGTGTACTAGACTAGTTTGCAAAGAATACATAAAAATCCGAACCTTTTGTTAAAAAGTACATATTTGAGAGCCTGCATCCGACACATTGCTTCTCACACCACTCTGATCCCAATGGAAATTCCTCCTACTTTGGCGGACTTGATGGATCATAAGAGACACACTCGTGACATTCACAGGCAGTGAAATTTATCCCTGGGGTAGAGTCACTGGAATTACAGCAGGGTAGAACTAAGTCCCAGTATATCTTCTGTGTCTAAGGAGGAAAGGGAGGGGGAGTTTCATTTGCCTTTAAGGGAGAAGCATCTCAACCGAACAGAGTGATTTACCGACCCTGGAGCCCTAGGCTGATCTGGCTCTCACAGTAATGAAAAATGCATACCATGCCCGGGATTTTTGGCTGTCTTAAGAAACCCAAATACTAATAGAGTTTAATGCAGCCTGATTGAAAAAGTCTGTACAATGTAAGACCGTATTTTGCAAGAATGGGATATTCTCTAGATTCTGCTTACTCTTTCCCAGCCCCGCAATATTCTGAATCCTCTCTAAAAATGAAAAAAGGGTTCTACAAGTGAAGATTTCTCCTTTTCCTTCTCTAGTGTGTGCTTGTTCTGTTTCATTGTCCTTCGTCTAAGTGGTCTGTGTGCCATCTAATCTAAACTGAGTCCAAAGTTTTAGTTTGAGCCTGTCTCCGATCATATCCACACCATACATTTGAAGTACATGGCTTCTGCCAAAGAATTCCAGAAACTGTTGGGGGAGCTGGGAATTGTATCTGCATTCTCAGAGACTCCCCCACCCCAACTTTCATCTGCCCATTTGGGTTATTTCCCCTTAGGTTTAATGCTTTAACCTTGTTCTTGTTGAGATTTACCCTGGTGCAATCTGTCCAGATCTTTGGTTTGTTCTGATAAACTTGAATTGAACTTATCCTCTGGGATGTTCACAGGACAGTGTAAACTGCATCATTTGCAAATCTGTTGGGTGACTACTGCCTCACCCATGGAGAAAACTATCAACCACAATTGGATCCAGAAAGCAGCCTGCCTTCCGTGGCTGTTATGAACTTGCTTAGAATGCAAACATTACTGAAAGTTATATTATTTCATGCATCTGAAGAAATTGACTTTGGTCCATGGAAGCTTATACCATTAAAAAAATGCTAGTCCTTAAGAGACTGCAAAGTTCTTCATTGCAACAGGCTAACAGAGTAGTTTACAGAGGTGGGGAGCAGCAGCACCTCCCCCCCCCCAAAAAAAATCCTTAATGGATACCCGCCTGTTGTGAAACAAAGGAATCTGACATTTCCAGAACAAATATAAGAGGAGTATCTTATAATAGTGCCAGAGTAAATAACCTTTCATTTTTCTAGATAAAAATCCTTCATCCTTCCATTATCTTCCTGACTCCTTGCTCTCTTCTCTCTCTTCTGCAAGATGTCATTAAGTTGGGAACAAGGATTCAAATCTGCCTGAGGTGCCCTTTCAATATCTACCCTGATGACAGCTCCCTGGGTACAAAGTAATGACACCTGTATTATCTGAAAACGACCCACTCCTAATAGATTATGGGCCATGTTTCAGAGCTTTGCCCTTTTATTTTTGGCTACCTCCCCAGCGATTGTTACTTACTCTTCACAGTGACAGTTGCCCTGCTGCCAGCTGTATTTTACTGTCATGTAGGAAGAATCCTTAAGGTTAAGTCCCCAAACTGATGACCACCAGCTGAATAAGGCTTGTAAGATCATATATACCCGAAACACAAGATTGCAAGTCCTTTGTTTTTGTAGTACTGGTGATATTTAGCCTCATCAATACAATTTTGTTTACCCCGTACCAAATATGGTTATTCCTTTTTTTAAAATAATAATAATTAAAAAGTGTTCCTTTTTTTAACTAACCTAGCCCTCGTTGATAATAAAACATTTATAGCAAATGGGTAACTTGGGGGTGTTTTTATCAACAATGTACCCCCCCTTTCCACAAGCCTTGCATCCACGCACATATAATACAACAGCTTCCTCCGGTTGCGTTTGTTGAGTGTTTCTCTCTGCCTAGCAGTTGCTCGCAGTATGAAGAAGATTGAGACCACACAAATAGTCCTCCAGTGATCTTAAACCAGCACCGAATATTATTTTGCAATAGACTTACAATTACAAAAATAAGGTGGGGAAATCTCATTCCCCAGCCTCCCCCAATTGCTGTTTTCATGTTACTACTTAAAGGAAAGGCATACAAATCATAACTGAATTATAAACTGATTACAGCGGTACCTCAGGTTAAGAACTTAATTCATTCTGGAGGTCCGTTCTTAACCTGAAACTGTTCTTAACCTGAGGTACCACTTTAGCTAATGGGGCCTCCTGCTGCTGCCTCGCCGCCGCCGCTCGATTTCTGTTCTCATCCTGAAGCAAAGTTCTTAACCCGAGCTACTATTTCTGGGTTAGCGGAGTCTGTAACCTGAAGCGTCTGTAACCTGAGCTACCACTGTAGGTTTAAAGAATAAGGTTGCACTCCAAAGCATGCCTAATTGAGAGTTAGCACCACTGAAATCAGTGGGATGTTCTTCAAGGAAAGTATGATTAAAGGGGGAGTGTTAATGTAAAACATAACACAAATTAGTTATTTTTCAGCAATCTGGCTCGGACTATTTTTCATCCTTCCTCCCACCAGCAATGTTTGTGTGTGTTCCACTGGTACAACTTTGACGAGGGGGATCAGTTGCATTCATGCCCTTCCTGGTGGATTTGCAGAAACGTCTGGTTGACCATCATATAAAATTGGATGCTGGGCCTGATGATCCTGTCTAAACCAGAAGGACTTTTTTATGCTCCCCTTTGTTGGCAACAGCTGTCATTTTATCGCACTCGAGTTCAGTGATAGTGTATTAAGAATGGATACAGTTCTACCAATGTAAATTTCATTGCTTCCGTTTATCTTGCTTCTGTACATTTGCAAGCTTTGGGATTTATAGTGAAATAGTCCCTGTAAATACATAGCAACCAGCTATATTTTTAAGGAAGGTATTTATACTGGGATGTTTGCATCCACCCTCTGGCTTAAACCCAGTTACTCATATTGCTATAGAAACCAATAGATCTATCGGTGCACAGTTGTTAAGAATGAGCTTGTATAATCAGTGAAAATACACATAATGTATTACTTCTGGCAATGGGAATCCATTTGTTTCTTCGGAAAGTCTGAGCTTTATAAACAGAGCATTTTATTATTTGTCATATTTAAACATTTCCTCCTCTGCAACAAGTACTGTTTCGAGTGATTGGTTTTCAGTGAGGTGACTATAAAATACTTCACAGCCCTGGTATCTCTTAATTTTATGGATGGCAAAGATTAGCATGAGGAACGTCTAGTAAAATAACTACTGCTATTAGTGGATAAAAGTTGGCAGCGGAAGGCATTTTAAATAGCCCCATTTTCTCCTAAATAGAGGCTGATTTAATTGAAATCTACTAATACCTTGAGACAGCTGCTTTTTCACAAGCGACTGTCAGCCCCATGGTCTGCAAGAAGAACAAACCTATCCATTCTTAAGGAAATCAGCCCTGAGTGCTCTCTGGAAGGACAGATCGTGAAGCTGAGGCTCCAATACTTTGGCCACCTCATGAGAAGAGAAGACTCCCTGGAAAAGACCCTGATGTTGAGAAAGATGGAGGGCACAAGGAGAAGGGGACGACAGAGGACGAGATGGTTGAACAGTGTTCTTGAAGCTACCAGCATGAGTTTGACTAAACTGCGGGAGGCAGTGGAAGACAGAAGTGCCTGGCGTGCTCTGGTCCATGGGGTCACGAAGAGTTGGACACGACTAAATGACTAAACAACAACAACTGTCATTCCAGAGGGTGGGGGTGTTTAACAGCACGTGTTCAATTTGCTGATAGGGTGCTTTGACCAGGCCTACCCTGAGACATTTCACACCTGGGGAATACAATTTAAATTGTACCCCAATTTCTACTACTGTAAGTAGTATGGTGCATGATCCACTGGGAAGTTCTCCTGCATATGTTCCATGTTAATTAAAAGGAGCTGTTCTCGTGAATACCTCCTGGTCATTTTCCAACAAGGCTTCTGCGTGTTGAGCCATGATAGATTGTGTCCCATGGGTCAAATCTATCTGCCACACTTTGATTCTACAAATAGTGCCCCATCACACATCTGCTACCTGGGCAGTTCATCTCATAGTAAGGACCACCTCTGTCTCTGTCCTACTGAGACATGCTATGGGCTTCATCAGAAGCTGCAATTTGTGAACTGGTTCATCCATGCTAAAATCCCCCCAAGGGGCACAATCCCCTGGTTTAAAGTAACTAGGAGGTGGCAGCACACTGTCTTCCCAGCAGCAATTTGTGCAAGTGCAGTGGGTAAAACATGCTCACATGAATCTCCACCTGGAAGCTGCATGGCTCCATGGCCTTGTGTTTCTTCCTCCTCCCCATTCAGGCACATCCCCTGAGCTTTTACCACATTAGAGATCTTAGCAGAGTCGAATCAAGCCAGAACTGCTGAATTCCTTTGGGATGGTAATGCTGTATCTTTCAACTATATGAACCTTCTTGTTGGTTAATATCACAGATTAATTCCCATGAGTGAACTGGTTTCCATCTGGGCCATGTATATCATTTCCCATGATGCCAGGAATGGCAATCCTTCAAACCAGTTCCAAAGCTGGAACTTTTCTACGGAGGATTAATCATCAGCTGGTTTGAACTCCTTGACTGACAACACCTATTGCACATACATTGTGGGCTTGTTTTTCTTTTCTCCCCTTTAAGTTTTAAGGCCCTGTTTTCCAAAGAATAAACTTGGAATTGAGGAGGTTTCATTTCTAGTGGAAAACAACTTGATAGGCGTAGAATATCTGCTACCATGAATTTATTCAACCTTTAGTCAACCTTTATTTTTGTAGCAGATCCAAATGGTCATAAAATGTCACTAAAGCTTGGCTCCCAAGAATGCTGTTTTACTGCCCCAAACACTGAGACTTCAGGACTCCATACTCATTTTTGTGTAGGATTGCTGACCTACACAGCTCAAGGGTAAGTGACAGGATGTGACAGTAGCAAAACACATTCCTAATTCTCAGTGTTGTCCATAAGGTAGAATTGGCCATGCTGTATTTGGTTTCAAACGCCATCTCAAGTCATAGGCCAGCTAACTGACCTGAGCTAGTCACTATCTCTTGGCCTCTGTCCACTATCTGCAAAATGGGAATAATAATGGCTTGCTAACACACTTTGCATATTAAAATATACCTTGTTGATGATAAGAAGCTTCACATTGTCATATCCCAGTTCTGCATTCCTGTTTCCTAGTTTCACATCCTTTCACTTGAATCCTGCATTTCCTTGGACTCTATGATGCTCCCCTTTTAAACCATCTTAGACTGCAGTCCTGTGAACACATACCTGAGAATAAGCTCCATGGAATAAAATGTAATTTTGAGTAAACACCGTAAAGGATTGTGTGGATGCTTTCACCTACTCCAGATGCAATCCTATGCTTGCTTAATAAGTAGGTGAGGCATTCTTCTGAGTAGAACCATATGGAATTATGGATGGCAACCTACATTTCATATTCTGGTTCCATCTATTTATCTTTTTTCTTATTTAGACCTGAATCCCAGTAATTACACTTGCCTGGCTTCCAGCTTCTGTTTTTGCTGACAAAACCCATTTGGGTTTTGATATCTGCTTGGCAGCCTCATTGACCTGGTGCAAATTCAAACTTGTAGCTGCAAGATTCCTGTCTCTGGGACCTAAGCCAGAACGCACACAGAGGGATGTTGGTTTATTTCTGACTACTTATTGAAAACAAATTTTCCTGTACACTATGACCAAATGTATTTAATTGCAAAATGAATACCAACTAAGCTAACGGAAAGGTCAGCTGTCACGCTGCTTTGCTTTGTTATTTAGCTGACCTGGGCTCACTTGCTCTAGTTGGTTTCTTGCTCCCTGAACTATGCGGGTCCACTGGGGAGGAGCGACCAGTTTGCCAGAGGAGGAAAAAGAGTGCCTTGCATCATTCAGCTGCAGTCCTCCACTTCATTAAAGAGCAGCAATGACAGACTGCCAGCACTGCTCTTTAATCAGGCAGGAGGATGCCTAGATGAAGTATGAGAGCTAAATCAAAGCAAGGAGAGAGAAAAATCAGGCGTATCTCTGCATATGAGCAGAGAGATCAGGAGAAATCAGAATTATGCCCATCTTATCTCTTTGACAGCTTAGAGCTTCAATAATAGAATAATTGTGAGTTTTGCACTTTTAGAAATTACTTGTGTACTTACTAACATCTCTGTACCCAGAACCTGGAACTGTGAACTCACCAAAATAGGTGCTGAATGTGTTTTGCAGCTTTGGTACATTAATATAAGGGTTGTGCAAAACATTCAGATAGCAAATATTTTCAGTGCAAAAGGGTTTCCACCCCTCCAGAGGTCCGAAATGTTCACCAAGCTCTTCCCACAGAGTTTAGCTTTCTTACACCAGATTAAAGCTGTCAAGAAAGGCATCAGTTAGCTATTTAAAAAAAAGGACAAAAACAAAAGTGAGGTTTTCTGTTTTCAGCCAATTAGCGATCACATAGCTGGTGTGAGGATATCACGGCTCCTCACGGTCCCATCATAACTCAGCGCAGGGCTTTCTGTGTGGTTGGCCTTGCTCTGTGGAACAGCATTCCTGTAAGGATATGTTTGGCATCCACTATCTACACTTTCCAGAAGCAGCTGAAGCCATTTTTGTTCTGACAAACCTTCCCAGCTGAATGAACAGGTCTCTGCCATGAGGCAAAAGTCCTGGTATCGCTAAAGGTTAAAACATGTACTATGTGCATAGCAAACAGGCAAAATCAGCTGTACTGGGGTGGGCAGGGGAACACCAAGGTGGACTGGACTTTCATCTGCACAGAAAATTGACTGAGCCATCATCACATTGCTTTCCCTAAGAATAGGGAGAAAAGGAAATGCATCCCTATTGCTAAAGCCAATGTACTCACTACCTGTCTTATGACTCTACCATGATGGTTTCATTACCTGCCAGCAAAGCAAGGCGAGTCACAGAGCATCAGCCTAATTGCCTTGTCAACAGGAACACACTCCTTTTTCTCCCTGATGCCCCTACACAATGGGTGAACACGTCGTCTTCTGTAGTGCCCATCAAAAGACTGACAGAAGGGAAGCACTTCTCACAAGGTCTTGTGAAAAGGTCTTGTGAAAAGCCCCATTTTGGCTCATCCTTAAGGAATGCTCTCTCTTGTCCATTGCATCTCTCATTGTTTACAACTCAGGACTTACTCATCCGCACCCGATTTTTATTCCTCATATATTTAGCTGAATGTAAACCGTCTACCCACAATTACATAGTGGTCACAATCAGACGATACACACCTGGCTCATTCCAGAAAGTTTCACATAAACATAAGAAGAGTAATTTGTTGCCCGAGTTTGTGATGAGAGGTTATTTCACTTATGCCTACTTGAAATAGATCTTGTCTGGCCATAGGCACTGTCCACTCTGCCAAGCACATATAGAAACCCTGGCATTGTACGCAATCACTTATCCAAGAATAAGAGAAAGAAGTCTTGCCCAGGATTGCTGACTCTTTTAAACACACTTCTTCCTCTAATTACTCCCTTGATTAAGTCAGCAAGTTGGGGACTAAGGCTCCTTCCAGACTGTCACTGTCTTCTGGTGGGATTCAATCATTTACTGGCAAGTTTAGGTTGCTCAATTATAGATAATTGGAGGTCTTGTAAAAACAAACCCACTTCCCCCAAAGTCCGACTTATGTAGTAGGTAAAATGGCAGAATAATGTACTGAAAAGTGTGGAATAATACTTGCTTTGACAAAACATTGTCTAACCTCTGTAAACAAATCACAATGGCTGCTTATTAAATAGACAATGGTGTCTAATCTTCCGGCAAACAAATCAGAATGAATGCTGATTAAACCCATTGTCTGGAAATGCCTGAAAGTGAGTTCAGGAACCTTTATCACATATGTTGTTGTTTAGTCATTTAGTCGTGTCCGACTCTTTGTGACCCCATGGACCAGAGCACGCCAGGCACTTCTGTCTTCCACTGCCTCCCGCATATAACCGCATATATATTTATCACATATAACTGATGGTATAAAAAGGCTCTCCTTAGTAATTCAAATGTCAGGGGTTTGTGAGTGGTCCACAAGTTTCATTCAGGTAATATGTGGTGGTGATTCTAATTTTTACAAAAACACTGTAGCATCTAACACAGTGCATTACAATAGCTAAACAACAGGCAGGCAAATCATTAAGTGGTCTGCTAAGACCCTCAGCACAAGATGCAATTAAAAATGAAGATTTTATTTAAGAAGTTCATTAATAGAGTTGTGCAAAATTACAAGAAAGCAAGAAGGATGTAGATGCAGCTAACTTTAATTAAGACTTAAATCTAATTAAACCTTCATGATATATTATTTTTGTTACTAGGGAGCCATTCAGCCTGACTCAACATTTGTCAAGGGTGAAAATGTTAAGACCTCAGAAAATTCAACACACACAAACATTTCAATTTCTGAGGAAGTCACCAATGAAAAGCAGTGGAGCTGGGAGAGAGATTATGGAGCTAGGCCTTTTAGAGTTACTGACTTGAACATTGTAGTTAACTTTTTAACGATTCGGTGAGAGAAGGTTTATAATTTAAAGTGGTGGGAAGCACATTTGTGTATTTCTGACTCAAGTGAAATTTTGTCTGAAAAGAGCTGAATTGTAGACAAGTTAGTCTGTTGCAAGAAAAACAACAATAGGTCTTGTAGTTCCTTAAACACTAGCAAATTTATAAATGGCATAAGAAGTTTTAATGGACTAGGGCCTATCTCATCACATGCATGAAGCGTTATCCTCAGATAATGCTTGTAATCTGAAAGACCAGAAGAGGAAGCCATGTGTACAAGTTCTCCCTGGTGCAGAGCCTCTGTATCTTCTCTCGTTTGTCTGGGAGCATCAGTTTAAAAAGCTAAAAGTAAAAGGAGGCAGCTAGAAGTTCTGTCAGGATCACGTGAACTGAATAAGTAATGGCATCTCAGCACAAGATCTGAATCAAGAAGCAGAGTACCAGTTTTTGTAGCTTATGCAACAGCATATCCCAGGAGGAGAAAGCCATGCATTTATTATGGCATTCCTTGAAGAGATTTTTCCGTTTTTCAAATGAATGGTCTTGAACAGTTCATTTCACAAAACATTAGCAAAGAGAGATTTTGGAGAAATTCCATTGCTCTGCTTTAAAAATTGCAGCGTGGGCTCTGGGATTCAGAAACTTATTTTTCATTTTGGAAGGAAATTAGAGAGTTGCAAGCCATGGGAACCAGCAGGTTGGTGGAGGAAACACTTTTAGCGCATAAATTCTAACACAATGTTGGTAAATTATTATTTATTTATGAATTGACTTTTACATGTATCTCAAGGTGATTTGCATACACCCCATGAAAGCAGCTAAAATAACCATTAACTGCAAATAACAATTAGCATTATCCTTATTGGCTGAAATGCATATAGTTGGCATCATTCAGGTTTTAGTTACAAAATGAATTACATCATTAGGAGTTGGATGCAAATATATTTGCCTATTGGTTAAAATGATTCAATTTTTATAAAAGGTAGAATAGGATTGATTTCTTACCTTTTACAATAGCTTCAATTAGAACACTGGCTGCATTTGGCTGTAACACTAAACCTTGGTTTAGTGCAGCCTTCCTCAACATAGTGCCCATCATTCCTGAACACTGGCCATTGCTAGTAATAATACTAAATAAATAAAAATAAAAATGTGCACCCCACCCTGAGACCATTCCATTGTAACTATCCAACCTCCCAAAATTTCTTTTTTAAAAAAATAATATTTATTACTTTTATAGATTACAAAAAGAGAAAAAAGAAAGACAGAAAAAAGACAAAGAAGGAAAGAAAAAAGAAAAAAACAATACAATACAATACAATACAATATATAAACAATGCAAAACACAACCTAAACTCAAAACTAAACACATTAAACTAAACTAAACAAACCCCACTCCCTAACCTTAACCCTAAATGAAACAAAACAAAAACAATTTAAAAACATGCACCATCTCTTTTCCGTACTCTATCTTTCATTCCCTTGTTTCCTCGACCTCCTCTCACCTCCCTTTTTGTATTCCACGTATTTTAATTGTTTCAGCAAATCCTTTCCATCTTTCTCCATTTTCTATCATATTGTAAATAACGTATTTTTTAACCTTATTTTCCATTAAAACTAAAATACTTATATATGCTTAACTCCTTATAACATTTCTGCTAAGCCCATAAAAAATCATTCCACCATTTTTCTATCACTCATTAGTTTTATCATAAGTCTATATATAAACTTTAAATTTTCCAATCTTCTTCCACCATCTCCTCTCCCTGGTTTCGGATTCTGCCAGTCCTTTCCATCAACTCCATAAAGTCCATCAACCTGGTGATCGTATGTCCGAGGCTCTTAACTCTTTTCCAAGTCCCTTCTGCAGGTCTTCTTCATTTTCTTTAATGCTAAAGAGCAAATCTCGGGGAAACTCCAACCTGTCAGTCCTTTTCTTCCTTCTGAACAGATCAGCTAAATTTCCATAGTTAAAGCTACAGTCCATAAAGTATTTCAGGGCATATTTCAAGATTCCTCCAAGTCCAAAGGCCCCCAAAACTTCAATCTCCTCCAGGCCCGAGTCCATGTTCCAAAAGTCAGTTAATCCCTGCATAGAGGGATCTTTCCAACTTTCCTTCTTTAGACTTCCTCAGAGTCTGACTTTTCCTAGATTCAATCATAAAAGGCCTCAACTTATAGTCCTCAATTTGCTTCTGTAAAACCACGGATCTCACTTGTATTACTTTATGTTCGACAACAGCAGCATTCTCCTTCTCCTCCTTCTCCTCCACCATTTGTCCTGCCAAAATGGATTCCTGTACCAAGTCCTGAATTATTTCTGTGTTGGTGTTCGCTTTTTGACTCAAATTAGTTACTTTCTGTTCCAAATTATCAACTTTAAAAGTCATGTCATCCATCTTCTTGTGAAGCTGTCCCAGCGAACAGCTTATCTTACATAAAACAGTCGCAATGGCCTCTCCTGTCAACATTTTTAAATGGTCCAAGGTCACTCTCTGGTTCTCAGAATCCTTATCTGCAGCTGGAAATCCCCCAGTTACACTCCTGTAACAGTTTCAAAAGCTCCCTCTAGAGGGAAACAGTCTCCACTTGTATCAGTTCTTTCAGGCACAACTCAAGCATTAAAGATAAATTTTCAGTTACTTTTCCTCTTTTTTAAACGCAGAGGAGGACAATGGAAACAGTATCTTACTCTTATTTAGCTAGCTGTCAAATTCGTTTGTCAAATGCACTCTCTCCAAACGTCATCTGGCAGCCCGTTCCCAGGTTCAGAGCAGTGGTAATTTGATTTTTCACTCTCTCCTGCAGGCTCACTAGATCCAAAATTTCCCCCTCTTCTCCTGCTTCCAAGGGGGGTTTTGTATTTTAAACCGATGGAAATTTAATCCTTTGCCAAAAGCTTTCAAAGGCTTTAATTTGTAACGTCTTTGCTTCAGTCTATTTACAAAAACGGAAGGCGGACTTCCTGTTTATGACCTCCCGCTTCAGTGCCGAATTAAAGTATTTAAAAATCCAATTTTCCGATTTACTCACGAGTAGTTGTTTAAAATCCAATTGTCCACAGGAAAAAGTCAGCGCTCTCTGGCAACAGCAATGCGGCTTCACTCCGTGAAAAAAGCAGTCGATTCAAAGCACCGCGCCACTCACCCCACGTCGCTCCGGATCCCCAAAACAGGGTTTCCCCGCGAGTAGGGGAGGCGCAAAAGGTGCCAGCCGAATCCCAGGTTCACAAGCTTCTCCCGCTTGTGATTTCAATGGGTCTCCACCTTCGCCATGGCGGTCAGACCCTGTTTTTCACGGAGCAAGTTCCTCCCAAACGGAGGAGCTCTGCCATTGCCAGAGGCGTCAACCCGGAAGTCATCCCAACCTCCCAAAATTTCAACACCTCTTGCGATGGTTTGACCCCTTTCCGTTTTAACAGTACAAATTCTACAAATACCCTCCATAGCTCCTCAAAATCATTTCTCCTGCATATTCCCTGTCTTACCTTAATAGCACGTTAATTTACCATTAATAGCTATATCCCACACCTCTTTATACCATTCTTCCATTTAATATTCACCTTGCCCCTTCCACTTCCTAGCTATAATAACTCGTGCAGCCATCAGTAAATTTGTGATCATTTCCTTCATAGCCTGCGAACCTTCCATCCCATTGTAAATGGATAATAATGCTACCTCTAGACTTTTGGTCAGCTTTAACCCAGTGATTTCTGTTATCACCTTAAACACCCTTTGCCCCCCCCCCCAAAATTGTGCATATTTACACCCCCACCACATGTGAACATAAGTCCCAATTTCCTGTCATCCCCTCCAACATAACACTTAGTATTCCTTGTTTGTTCAAATCAAATCTTCAAATATCTTAAGGTCTGTCACATGGAAGATGGTGCAAGCTTGTTTTCTCCTTGCTCTGGAGGGCAGAACCAGAACTAAAACAGACCAGTGTTTCCTTAAGAACTACCCTCTGAGCCTAATTTATACCCATGGGAAGATATCCATAGAGAAACTGTGGAAAAACCTCAGTCATTTCAACCCTGCTGTTAATTATGAAACAGTCCACATAAGTTCAATTTCTTGGATACTATAGTGCAAGTATATGAACCAATGTAAAAAGCCACCTTTGGAACGGGCCTCATCATTAGGCAAACTGAGACTGTTTGCTCAAGCAGTACATAATGGGAGCAGCCAAAGTAGCCTTGCCCCTTGCTTCCCAATCCCATGCCGCTTCATTCGCTCTCACACAATAATGGCCAGATGCAGCAGCAGCGGGCAGCTTCTTTGTCAGTGGGATCCTGACTGCTGCACACTGGAGCATGTCAGAGACCACTGAGATTATGTTGGGCAGCCCCACTCCCACACCCCTCTCCTCAGCCTCCATAAATTGGGCCAAAGATGGGGACAGGATTTCTACACTTGCAGATTCTTCCAGGCCCGGCATAGGCAAACTCGGCCCTCCAGGTGTTTTGGGATTACAACTCCCATCATCCCTGACCACTGGTCCTGTTAGCTAGGGATGATGGGAGTTGTAGTCCCAAAACATCTGGAGGGCTGAGTTTGCCTGTGCCTGTTCCAGGCAATTGAGAACTCTGCAAGATGAGGGTTCCCAATTGTATGGGATGGTCTACAGGTAACTCCCAACTTGTCAGGGAATGGTCTGAAGATGAGGCCTGGGGAATGCATTCTATGGCAGACCAGCTTCTCTCCAATGGGGAGCTGGAGGGGGAAGAGTCGCCCCCCCCCCTTGTCCACAGAGCATTCTGAAGCACAGAGAGAGACAGAAATTGAACAGCTTAGGGAGGAATTACCCAGTTACGAGATAATGACAAGAGAACCAGAAGGGAGGGGGCAGCTAGTTGACACGTCACTTGAGAGTTTGGGGGACCCCCCTCACCATGGACTTGGAGGTCCAAACATATCAGAGAGCAAAGGAGTCAGAGGGAGGGACTTCACGTTGGCACCTAAAATTCTGCGGAAGTCAGAAGCAAGGTTTAGAGTAGCCAACTGCCCTCCTTGAGGAGAGCTGTGTATTTGTGCTTGCAACATGATGCTGTAATAAAAAGACTGTAAATATATCAACTGCTCGTTAATTCTTATCCATGAAGTTACCAAAGGGAGAGGAGGACTCTCCACGCCTGAGACACATTCAGCTTTACGCACTTGGTAAAGTTTGTTTTGTTTTTAATTTAAAGGGGGCAGAAAGCAGAAAAAATACTTGGGCAGTCCCACCTGTCACTGAACTCAATGTGTTTGACTATACACTATTTTGGCTTTACACGTGATCCCTGGAAAGTAACCCCAGCATAAGGTGAGAGTTGCATGTACTTGCAGAGGTTGAGAGCAGGGGAGTTTCACACACACACACACACCACAACCTCATTTGCTCTGTATGGAGCTGAACATGAGAAGGAATTAATTACAAAACTTTAAGAGACAGGGAACAATCACTGCAACAGGCTCGTTATAATTATTGTATTCCCTGGAAGCCTGCCCTGAATGACAGAGATAGTTTATGAAATGCTACAAATCATCATTGTTCCAACTCCACATGGACCTAATGCAGGTTTAACAACAACAAAATTGGAGCAAAACGAAGTTGAGAGAAGAGGAAAAACAAAGGATGAAGCCGAACTCAACAGCTACAAGCGGTCTAATATTTCGTAATTTAATTTCACACTCAATAGGAAGTTCAGGAATTGTAGATACGGAAGAGACTGCACTTTGAAAAAGATGGTGGCTGGCAGCATCAAGATCTGAAGTTAAAGGAGAAAAACTGCGTTTTATATAGTTTTTCTCGGCTCATTCAGCCAATGACCCATGAAAGTAAACTCTGGATCCATCCCTACCTGCACCCTTTCGCCTTGTATCACAATGTTGGGCCTTCTGTGCCGTTTTCATTTCTGCCCAGCGGTACACAAGGGGGAGAGTTCAAATTAAATATCTCACCTTTCAGAAAGTTGGCCCTTTTTCTAAGGGTTTTCCAACCCCCCCTTCCCGGAGCTTGTATCTCTTTCATGGTCTCGTGATCTCATAAGTTCTGTGGCTGCCCTGTGACCTTCCGACCTTCAACTACACGATTCCTTTCTAAATTGCTCCGTGTTGAGACATCAATAGGGGAATATCAACTTTATTATAAAAGACAGCATTCACTCCCAAAATGTCAGTCGGCGTGAGTCACTGCACCTGACTGGCAAGCTTTTATAAAACAGGAATAAGGATTTTGAAAAGTACTGTGTCTTATTTTACCCACAGTCAAGTTTCTATGTAAAACACACACAACAACATACAACATATAAACTCTACTTAGCCACGAGGGAGAAACTCTAGCCTTGAGCAAAAATTACAAGCAATTTAACATTAATGCCATGCTTGAAAGCTACCTTGTAAAGCTGAAGGTAACAATTTGAGATGTGCTAGTAAATTCGACCTACTCTTTTTCCTGGCTTCCCTGTGTTTCTCTCTGTTTTCATAATGCCTGTTCTTGGCAGAAGGGGAATTGGATGTCGACACTTGTTTTAATCTCAAGACTCGGAGGCACGTATCTTTCCGTCTATTGCAAAATCCACCCTTATAAAACATGTATGGTCCTGCTGGAGACATGTTTTGGGAAGGGAGAGGGGGAACAAGAATAGGGAGGGATAATTGTATGACATCTGTTAAGAGTCTGATAGTTGACCATTATGAACATTTGCATCAGAAAGCAGTTATTGCTCTGTGGGGGGGAAATGGTCTATGGGCACCAGCAAAATGGAAAGTAATTTCAGGATCAGTAATAAGAGTTAGACAAGGGTTGCCCACTCTGTCTTGCCACAGTTAGGCTTTTCGTGCATCTACCTCTTCTTATGCCCAGGCCAAATCCCATCATGCCATCTTTCTAGATCTAAACCAAAAAGCAACCTAGAAAACCCTAGAACCCTCCCTTATGGCAGGACATCTCTAAAGCGCAAGTTATGGGCGAAAAAAGTTTCATTGATCTTCCTCTAAATACGAGACGGTAATTAGAGACAACTTGATGACCACACATTATGGGACAGTGCTTATTAGAGAAACTTCATGTGTCGTCTCGAAGAATGTCAGTTGAAATATGCTAAACAGATGTCAGATAGCATTAGTATTGACTACTAGGCAATGTTACTAATAAGGCAGTATCGTTTGCAACAGGGGTAGCATGACTGACCAAATATGAACGTACTCATTTCAGACTGCACATTTGCACCAGCTAAAGAAAAAACAAGGCGTGGAAAAGCTGTTGTGAAAATTTCTCTAACCCTTTTCTCTGTATTTTGCAAGACTACAACTTTATGGACTCAGCTACATTAGTCAAAAAACAGTGCTTTGAATGTGTTCTACACATGCAACACCAGGTGGTGCTGTAGAGCACAAAACTTTTCTATGCAATTTTACATAGTGTTTTTTTCTTTTGTTATAACAATTAAATATATGACTTATTTATAGCATTTTCCCTTGTAATAATAATAATAATTATTATTATTATTATTAATTTATACCCTGCCCATCTGGCTGGGCTTCCCCAGCCACTCTGAGTAGCTCCCAACAGAATATTAAACAGAATAAAACATCAAACATTAAAAACTTCCCTAAACAGGGCTGTATGTAGATCCATCCTTTATTAAAGTTTTTCTGCCCCTTCTCTCACAAACAGAGTGGGGCAAATAAATCTAAATCCCTATTGCCTGGACATGTAGCATTATACCAACCACACCCGTACAACGTGAATTCTATATGCCACTATGACTGTATGTGGCATACCACACAATGCAGCCTGGCTTAGTACATTATAAGCCCCCTTATTTTGATAGCTCAAGTCAAACAGCACAGCCACAGATTTACTGCGGACCTTGCAGGCTGCAATACAAGACCAGGTGGACTATAATACAGTGCCTTTGAAAAGAAAAGCTATGCCAGAGCTTTCCAAACTTTTCATGTTGGTGACACACTTTTTAGACATGCACCATTTCGCGACACAGCAATTCAGTTTTACTAGCAAACCGGAGGTTAAACTAACCCCTCTCCAGCCTTGGGAGGAGAGAAGGGAGTGTTGGTGCAACACACCTACACACTGCAGCCCACACACTAATGTGTCGCGACACATAGTTTTGGAATCTCTGGGCTATGCCCTTGTCCACCATGGCTTTCAGCCAACAGTAGAACTATTCAGCATCTATTCATATGCTGCTTTCCCTTTGAAAAGCCAGTTGTGCTAGTGCTATAGCCTGTGCACTGTGCACTGCCATAATTTGAAGCATTAATATAATTTGCATTATTATATCTAATAATTTACATGAAATGCTGACAATCTTGTTTATGTTTCTGCCAGGCAACTGCCAAAGGGGAGCTGTATACACAATAAAGTGCTGTTTGTTCTTCCTTTAAAAAAAAATAATACCTGAGAAGGTAGATAATTGTGCAGGTTTGCTGTGTTCAGTGCCGGTTTATTGGCACTTGTTGCTGACATCTCTTGTCAGTAACAGGTAATTTTGCCAGTGTCAACAAAGTTTAATAAGTGTGAAAGTCCATTAGGATGAATCAAAGCCACTTAGAACATCTACTAACAATAATCAAAGCACTTGCTGGAAGCGTGTTTCGTCATATGTAACAGTAAACATTTGACGAGAACCTAGGATAATTGCATTAGTTACTTTGTTGTGGACTGAAGTGTCATAAGCTGGGAGGAAGCTATTGAGTCTCACTTCCCTAGGCTGCTTAAATCTCATTGGCTTTAATGGATTTTAAGCAGCTAAACTACAAACAGGATTGCAACATTACTCTCTAGTGTTCGCCTTATCGAGTAATACGGAGATTATGATGTGGCACAGCCCGATACATATTTACTCTAAAGTAGGTTGTGCTATATTCAGTGAGGCTAGGGAGAGCGTTTAGGATTGCAAGCTAAATCACGTCAGGAGATGCTGGGGATTATGACAATAAATGAAATGGCAGAGTCTGGGAATGAAGGTCCATGTCTGAGTTTGTGTCAGGTGTCAGCGGGGTCTTGAGCTGCAGTTGACAGCAGTCACGATCCAGCACCTGACCCTTTGCTGAACCGTCATGCGATTTGCACTGGAAACCTGGCAGACTGAATGCTGTACTTTGAAGACTGCAGTGCCAACCTGTCAGAGCATTCATTTAACTGACTCCAATGTTTAGGGGCAGCCCCTCTTTACCAGGCCCTTAAAGCATCAGCCCCAGAGCTTGCTCCCAAGCGCATGCATACAAAAGAATGTTTGCAATTGTTCTCTCCCTCTAACAATTGGGATTGGGACCACGAGGCAGAAGGAGGGATTCTTACCCTTTCCCCTATGCCATGTTCCAACTGAAAATTGCCGCATTACTTGTTTTGAACTGAAGCTGCTATTTGCATGGAACAGAAGCTTCAGGGGCAATTGTTTGACATGGGCTTAAGCGTTAACCTTCCCCTTGTACTGCTGTTCCAGTCTAGACTGAGGTGCCTGGCATCTGATTTTGCTAAAAAGAGAGAGACAGAGACAAGTTCAGTTGTAAAATCATTTTAAAAGAGCATGGGTAGCATAATGTGCAGTTTGACTCACAGGCTGTGTACACACTATGCATTGAAAGTGCATTTGAAGCACATTGCTTCCCTGGGAACTATACCCTCTCTCACAGAGCTACAATTCCCAGCACCCTGGAAAAACTATATTTTCCAAGATTCTTTGGGGAAAGCCATGCTGTAAAGGCAAATTGTACACAGATAGCTCAACCAGTAGATCTCATCCAACTCTGATTCATCTCTGGTGCGAATATGCTGTCTATGCTACAGTCAGATCCAGTCCAAGATGTTCTGCTGTCTGAGGTGGAACAGCAAATGGTTATACACACACCCTGCCAAGATGTATCATACTCAAGTCTGGACAAATTATTTCTGACACCCGAAGCAGAAAATTGCACCAGTCCCGCCCCCTGGGAGTAAAAATACAACAATAATAAATTAAATAAACAATTTGCTGCCCTTGCATGACACCCAAAAACCACCGCCTCAGGCACCTGCCTTGTTCAATCTAACTAGCCAATGGAAGACTGGCACCAGTTCCCCTTTGTTGCTTGCTGCCTCAGAAGCTGTCCTGTGTCTGGTTTTGACAACACACCCACCTCTGGCTTCTCTGATCTTGCTCTGCTGCTCTGGAACTTAACCCCAACTACTTTAGACCATGCATCAGTTTCTGGGCACCTGAGTCAGATCTCCTTGGCCTTGGAAGCCAACTACATGGAGCCTGCTGAGGCCTGGCACTCAATTTTGGGGAGAGTATAGTCTCTGTATGAGTAGGGGGTGGCCTTTGAAGGAAGGATGATAGATGCCTCAACCCTTGTCCTCACCACGTTTTGAGGATTCCCATTATAAAACCATCTCCCTTGCTATGACTTGTGCTTTAAGGTAGTGATGTGTCCTACTAAACAGAGGACTCCTCATTTGAAGGGTTATATGGCCCAATCCCAGTTTAAAGAGAAAGACCACTAAGAAGGGAATGCAGGATCCTTGAAGTTGCCTATCAGCAGTTAGCACATGGGCAGCAAGCTGAACATATATATTAGTCTCAGTCTGCCCAGCTGTGGCAAGGCTTATATTTATTTAAAACATACTAATTATTTCTAAATTTACTCTGAGTGGAACTTAGGTGGAATCTAGACACCTATTTTAAAAAGCTGTGAAAATCCTTTTTCAAAAAACGTTTTGAAAAATTTATTGAATTTGCCATAGCTCACTCTCGCCATCTAGTGTCATATTTGTATACTGCACTTTACAACACACTTAAAATGTTTTATTTGCAGCTGTGTAGCCGAGTCCTTAGTTTAGCACCACACAATATGATTACATGTGACTCAAGCCAAACTATGGCTTTGCTATTCCTGCATGTGATTCAGATTTGTGCTCGTTCAATAATTCCGTCTCAAATCCTTATTTGATCTAATCAGTGTTATCTTGTGAACTGCCCTGAGATCTTGTGATGAAGGGCTGTATATAAATCACATAATTTTTTCATCCATATAAATGATGTTTCCTCTCTCTTGGTGGCGTGCTTCCTCTTTTTGAATGTGTTTAGTTAGCCATCCACCTCTAACTACGCTATCAAAACCAACACTTTGAAAGCAAAGGTTGAAAACCAGTGGAAAGAAAATGGGATATATTGTATTCTAGTTGTTGATTGTCACAGCAAATCCTTTCCATTTTTCATAATATTCTGTCATTAAATTACCTTAATCTATTTTAACCTTATCTTACCATAAAAAACCCTAAAACTTAAAACTTAAATCTTATTTATACCAATTTCTCATAACCATAGCATATTCTTACATAGTTCTTTTTAACATTTCTGCTAAAGCCAAATAATTCCGTTCCAACATTTTTCTAATACTCATTAATTTTAGAAAACATTCCTAAGTAGAATTTTTAAAAACTTTTTAATACAAAAAAGGGAGGTGTGAGGAGGTCGATGAAATAAGGTAATGACAGTCAAGGATTTGGGAATATTGGATCTGTTTTTAAATCTTTGTGGTTTATTTTTGCTTTTTGATTTTGATGTGCTATGTGTTTTGTTTTTGCTTTTTGATTTTGACTTTTATCGATTTGTATTGTTTAATTGCTATTTGTTTCTTTCTTGTTTTTTCCTTCTTTTTCTTTTTCTTTTTTTTTGTTTTTTTTGGTAATTTTAAAATTCTCAATAAACATCATTTAAAAAAAAGAAAAAAATGGGATATATTGTTTGATAAGCCAAAACCCACTTAGATTTTTACAAGTGTTTGGGAATTCCAAACCACGCCCCCCAAACCACACTGAGACTGTTGAAATTCATCTCCAATCATGAATACAAGACTTGAAAGATTCATTGAAAACAGCAGGCTTTGCTTTTAACTCAGGGTTTTAGAAGTGTTGTGTAATGTACCTAAATTTTTTGTAAGCATTTACCACTGTGACTGGCTTAGGTACTGCTTTGTAAATTAGGTACTGCTTTGAAAATGTAAAAACACTCCTACGCAGTTAATCATGGCTGTCTTTTCCAGATCTCTCAAGTTTGGTTTCAGAGAAATTGTTCCGTTAAAGATTTGATATAGGAGCATTAAGTATATATAAATTTCCATGGTTGTCCCTTACAACAGTTTATCCAATAAACAAGAGAATCTGAAGGCTGCTTTTGTTGCTTTGATTATAATTACCATGGTACCATTTGGACAGACTGGAAGTTGCACCCAAGGTTATTGGAACAAACCAACCAAAAAAAGCTATCTCCAGTCCCTTCCCACAGTTCTGTTTAACCCGTCAGATATATTGGGGCAAAATTCCATTTTATCCTGATAGCCCTGAATGTCCCTTGCAGGAAAATGGGATAAAAATATCACAATTAAGTCAATTAGATTCAAAATACAGATGTACCCAAATCACATAGTGATTCACATGGTATATACACCAAGTGCTGGAGCCCATATATATGAAAAGTTGGAAGCATTAGAGAGGCAGTGTTATTGCAAACAATTGCACTGCCCTTTGCATCAATGTGGTGCAACATGGTGGTGTTGAACCTGCTTTGGATGCAACACTAAATGCAGTACATTGACTTTACACAAATGAATCTTGACTACAGGTTGAAGTTAGCAAAGAGAGAGCCAGGCTGGGACAACACGGAAAGCCAAACCTTGTGTTATCTCAGCATGATGCAGGAGTGACACAGCTGCTTTGCTACTCCTTTATCATGCTGAGATAAGGGCCCACATAGACACACCTTACTGGTAAACCATCTTTTGGAATATTGTGACATGCGAACCAAGCTATAGGTTGCACTAAACCACAGCATGTCCTTTTCAGACGTAACAATAAACCATGGTTGGTGTTAAACAGGAAGCTGATATTTCCAATTTCCTTCTCACCGTCACATCAGAAGTGGAGAGGGGCAGAGTAATGTGCGCTCACAGGGCACATGCAGGTTCACTTAGGTAATGCTAAACAGTGATTTGTTTGGTATGACATCTGAACTGGACAACTGAGGGTTGTTGTCATCCGCATGCTGTGTTTGATAGCAACGAGAGGGCGTTTTATGGAACAGGGAGTGGAAATGTGACACAAACACTATTTTATTTTACATCCTTCCATATGAACCAAGGGTAAGGAGCTTCTGGCCCTCCAGATGTTGCTGAAGCGTGGCTATCATCCCTGACCATTAGCTGACAGGAGCTGGACTCCAACATCTGGAGGACCGCAGAGTCCTCACCCAATAGAAACCATACTTCTTTTGTTTATTCCAAGCAGCTAATTATGATTTAAGAGAGGATCAGCAGAGCTTTTAGAAAGCATGTCCACCTCCTAATAATCAAGGTAGCTTCCATCATAACTACACAAACCCAGTTAGGAATGACCCTATGATTTCAGCAGTACCAATGCATATGACTACAGGATTACAGCCTTATACTCAATCCTAAATGCCTTTGCTTGGAAGGACTTGCTTCTGAGTAACCAAGTACAGAAGGCTCTGTTCAGTCATTCGAACAATGCAATCACCCCAAAGTCCTCCCTGCCCCCCACCTAGACTTGGTATTAATGTTGTAGTTTCCCTTCGTGCATGTCTTTGTATGCTTACTTTTTCTGCCCAGGCCTGCGGAGTTCCCCTTGCTTTTTAGACACCACAGATTGTTCTTTCTGTGATGCCTACTCCTACCTTGTGCCAAGTGCTATGGCCCCTGTTTATCACCCCATCACATTGTAATGCCTGAATCAGCTGTTCAGGAGACAGCGTTTTCCCTTAGTGACTGACTGAGCAGTGCTCTTTGTGGCCGGATGGATTTTCTGTCTCTCGCTCTGTGTCACTGGCTTTCTCTTTGTTGCTCTCTCTCTTTATACACCTCCTTCTTTCATGTGCTCTTTTGCCCCCTCCTTTTTTCTCCTCTAGGTCTCTTAAGGGACAATTACCATTTCACTTAAGTGACTGTAGGTTGCTGAAATCTAACATCTATGAGCCATTACGTTTATATTTTTTTCACCTTGATTATCCAGTCCTGTCCTTTTATTCAAAACACTGTGTCCCCCCCCCCCGAAAAGGCTCTCTTAAAAATGAGCATCCTACTCAGTGTGAAGGAGCAATATAATGCCTTGAAACACTTGTACAGTGGTACCTCGGGTTAAGTACTTAATTCGTTCCGGAGGTCCATTCTTAACCTGAAACTGTACTTAACCTGAAGCACCACTTTAGCTAATGGGGCCTCCTGCTGCTGCTGCGCTGCTGGAGCACGATTTCTGTTCTCATCCTGAAGCAAAGTTCTTAACCTGAAGCACTATTTCTGGGTTAGCGGAGTCTGTAACCTGAAGCGTATGTAACCTGAAGTGTATGTAACCCGAGGTACCACTGTACAGACTCCGCTAATACAGAAATAGTACCTCGGGTTAAGAACTTTGCTTCAGGATGAGAACAGAAATTGCATGGCGGTGGCACGGCAGGAGGCCCCATTAGCTAAAGTGGTACCTCAGGTTAAGAACCGTTTCAGGTTAAGAACAGACCTCCAGAACGAATTAAGTTCTTAACCCGAGGTACCACTGTAAACCCAAAAATAAACAAGGACAGCCACATGATATTGTGTCCTGTATGTGTGTTTGTCAACAGAATGCACTTATTTATCATTTGATTTATATAAATATTCATGTACCACTTACACTAAGTCTGAAGGTGGGGTACATAGATATATAAGGAAAATTCAAACAATAAAATTGCAATACAGTTAAACAAAGTGCTGATAACCCAACAGGGCACATTGACCAAGCTCAAGCTTTCCCCCTGGATGTTTAATTCCTCTAAGTATATTTTAAAGAAGCACTAAAACGTCTTCAGTTTTGCTGCTTCTCAGAGCACAGAGGGGAGCTGGTTCTGTAAAAAGGGAGCCAGTGCAGAGAAGTTGCTCCCTTTTGTGATTATTCACAGCGGAATGGGTCAATAACAGTCCCAAGACACCCAAGCTGCAATGATGACAGCCCAAAACGAAACAAAAGGCAGTTGTTGGCCTTTCGTACCAGAAACAGTAAGGTGCCCGCTTCCTTTCCTCCAGGAATGATGGAGAACCTGCTAGACATGCCACTTTTCTGTAAAATCCGTGACTTGGCAGAGAGAGAAATGACTCTTTGGGGACCACTCCTTCTTTGGTCTCCCGTTTTGTAATTTACCTATTTTTACCCTTTTCCTCTTGTAGGGCTGTGACTAGGTCTCCTCAACCTGGAGCAGCCAACAGCTTCTCTTCCCCCGAGTGTTATCCGTTTTTGAGATGCTGCTAAGATTCTAAGGCTTGCTTTTAGACCTTGAGCCCCTTGGCCTCAGAGCAGAGATGTTTTGAGCGGCCACTGACATTTTGAATCTGTGGGGATTAGTTGCACTAATTAGCTGTGCTTCTAGGTCTCAGTGAACTCATTGCCTCTAGCTGAGCAATCCTGGGCATATTTGCTTCGAAGTGATATTCAGTGGGACTGACTCCCAGGTGAGTGTGCATAAGATTGCAGCCGTTTGTGCACAAGTGCAACGGCACAGATATAATTCTATTCTCCTTCTACCATAACTAACAATCAGTCCCCCTTGGTAAACTAGGAGTCCACTGCAGTTCCCCTGATAGAAAGGTAAAGGTACCCCTGACCATTAGGTCCAGTCGCGGACGACTCGGGGATGCGGCGTTCATCTCACTCTATAGGCCGAGGGAGCCGGTGTTTGTCCGCAAATCATGTGGCCAGCATGACTAAGCCGCTTCCGGTGAATCAGAACAGCGCATGGAAACGCTGTTTACCTTCCCGCCCGAGTGGTACCTATTTATCTACTTGAACTTGATGTGCTTTCGAACTGCTAGGCGGGCAGGAGCTGGGACCGAGCAACGGGAGCTCACCCCATTGCAGGGATTCGAACCGCCGACCTTCTGATCAGCAAGCCCTAGGCTCTGTGGTTTAGACCACAGCGCCACACTCATCCCTTTCCCCTGATATAGTAAATGTCTTTTTCTCTCTCCTTTTTTGGCAGAAACCTCACAGAAGTCTAATTTGTGGCCAACTGCACTGGTTCGCTGCAGCCTGCTCCCACAGCACTGTGGCAAATTGTGCACCCTGCAGGGCACAGGCTGCTCTTGTTCTGTATCTGGTGGTCTAACTTTTTAAACAATTGATACTGCAGCAAAGTACTGATATTGACACATTTGCTTACTTGGGGAACGAAGAACCTATTGGGAGACAACTCTGGATATGTCTGCCCTTGCTCACTCTCCCCTGCCTTCCTATTGTTTTGGATCTACAGAGCCCTCTGACTCGGAACGAATATCCCTGTCTGGAAACCAGGACTATAAAAGTGCTGTGTCAATTCGAATACTGTATGTTTTTTAGAGCAGCTCCTGATCGGAATCAACGCGTCGTAAGCCAGTCAATCACGTCTTAAGGCGATGCGGTGGCGATGGAACAATAGCTGCTGCCCTCGAGCCTTTGGAGGCAGTTTATACAGCGGGAGCTTTTTGGAGTTACGTCGCACGATCCCCAGATAGCGGGGGAGATCCAAGATCGATCTCCTCCTGCGTACGTAGCGGGGAGATTATTAGGGCCGATAACAGGCTGCATAACAGGCTCCTGTACTGTTAAAAGCGCCCCCAGAAAACTCCGGCACTAATGCGGTTTCGTAAGGAGACCACTTACTGGTCTCTGAGTTGGAGGGGGGGGGGGACCGCGCTTCACCTACCAGCCATGCAATGCATGGGCCCGAAACCCACTGCCTTACTCTTTCGCAGAAGCGCGCCAGCCACGTGAGCGAGTGGCTGCCGACAAGCCTGACAATGGCTCTCTCGCCCGATTCCCCCCTCCGCCTCCTTCCCTCCCCCTCGCGATAGAGCCTTAATTCGCTTTGGCAAGACCCCACGCTTTCCGATGGGAAAGAGAAGCGGGGGGAAGGAGCGTTCCAGAAAGCGCTTCTTTCTTCCTCCCGTCCCGCAGTAAGAGAGAAAGTTGCAGCGTTGCTTCGGATCTCGCTGCTGCTGCTGCGCATAAACGCGCCGGTTGCTTCTTTTTTGGGGGGGGAGGCCGGCGCCGGCGACTCAAACAATGAGCAGCCGCGATTTCTGAAAGGAGACATCCCACGGCTGAGTATGTTGCTAAAGAGGGGGCGGAGCATAGGTTAGGGAGCGCATGGGGGGGGCGCTACACTCTACTCTGATTGGCCGTCGGGAGGCGTGATGCCACGTCCGGCGGGGAAGCCCTGCCTTGCTGTGTGGAGCCTCCTCTTTCTGGGTCTGGCTTTCTTTGCAGGTGGTGCCGCTGCTACTGCTGTTGCTGCCGCCGCCGCCGCCGCCTCCTTACAGTCAACGCTCGCCGGCCGAATCGGACGCGCACCGAGGCGCGTGCCTCGCGCAGTTGTTCGCCGCTGCCTGGGAACAATCGGCAGCTCCTCCTCTTCTTTCCAGCCTCAAACTTTGCCCGTCGAGGCTTGCAGTCGTTTGCATTTCTCCCTGGCACCCCCAGCAACTCCCTCTCCACCTCGGGTCAAGAGATGCAGCCTGTCGTTTAATAACCATGCAATAGTTTTGAGGATTTTTTTTATATATTCCGCACACACAAAAAAGGAGGGAAACCGGATCGGGTCTTCTATGCAAACCTGCCCCTTAGACACTCATCCTCCTCCTCTCCGTCTGTGCCGTGAGAGCAGCAGCCGGCGCGCGGATTTAATTTCCTGGGATCTCCTTTTCAAGCGCTGCCCTCCAGCCGCCGCTTTCCTGAAGTGAAAACTCCGGAGTCCCTCGGCCGCTTCTTCCCCCCTCGCGCCCCACCTTGGAAGCGACTTGACCCCGCGGCTTTTCTGGGCCACCTTGCGCCGCCGCCTGCACCGCTTGGTTTGGCTGGGGATTGCATTGTTCCTTGCCCGCCCCTGGGGGTTCCCCCTTGTGCTTGTTGGAAGCGGAGCTGGGAAGGCAGGCAGACGGAGGAGATGGCCAAGGGAAGGTGGGACTGAGCGACCGCGTCTCCCTCACCTCTCCGCACCCCGCCGGATCCCTTGTCTTGAGAAGAGAGAGGCGGCGGCAGCAGCAGCACAGCGAGGCCGCTTTGGGATCGCCCGCTGCAGGTTCTTCTCCCTTCCTTTTGGGCTACGAGGGCAGGATGCGTTTCTTCCCGTGGGGATTTTGGCTGCTGTGGGTCGCCGCCGCGTCGTCCTCGTCGGCTCGGAGCGACGGCGGCAACAAGCCGAGGAGCTGCGCCGAGCTCCGGCAACTCTATGGGGCCAAAGGATTCAGCCCGAGTGGGGTGCCCCAAGCGGAGATCTCGGGTGAGTAGATGCGTCATTTGACTAGTTCTCTGCCATTATCGGCTTTTCTGCCCCAGGGCTCCTTCTTCAGCCCCTTTTGCCCCATCTCCGAGCAATGTGGGTAGCCAGGATCCTCAGCGGGATGCATGACTCGGGCAGGCTTGGTAACTAATCCGATGGAGGACGGAGAGGCGCGGGAGTTAACTGAGCCCTGCAATCCATATCTGAGCCTTGAGACGCGTGAGCCAATCCCTAAAGAAGACAACTGTCGAGCATGTGCAAAGTGCCACTCCTTTCCTATTGCATTTGTAGACGAACTCAGTGCTGGGCTCCGGGGGCGAAGGTGGGACTTGAAGAAGGCTTTGAGCTCCAGGATTTTTCGTTCTAAAACATGTGCACCGGGTGCAGGAAAGAGGTGCTGTGTACAGCAGACCCTGTATTGAACTCCACACTGCTTTGTGTTCTGAAAGGTAGCGGGGGTGGAGTGGGGAGATCTTACTGATGCAATTTCTGTAATTCATCCATCTAACAAACCATTCGGATGTTGGTGTCTTAAGTAGCTAGTTTAGGGGAAAGACCCAAGGCTCTTTGCCTTTCTTCTCAACCCCCACCTCCCTCTATTCATCACCTTCCCATTTTTCCATTTCCTTTTGTCAGCTGCAACTTAACCACCGCAGTATTTCCTGGAACTTTGTGTTGAGTTTGTGTTGAGATGGTTCTTGCGAAACCAGCATCTGCTGAAGAGTCTGCTTTTGAAGGGAGGGTTGAGAATCTGTCTCTGCGAGACATTTTCTTAAAACCAAGTAGCCGCCACCAAAACACATCATTCCCGGTGCCACTGCTGCCTCAAAATGAGTTTCGTTTGTGGTGTAGAGGGCTCTCTTGTCTCCTGCTTCCAACCTCTTCTGCTAAGGGCGATGTGATATTGGGGGGGGGGGGGGGTCATTTGCTGTGCTTGTAAATAAACAAATAAATCTGCCCTTAGCATAAGGCTGTAATGCAGTCTAGAGGATTTGAGCCAGAAGTGTGGTGTGGATAATGAAAAACTCTTGTGATTGGTTTCAGAGTTAGAGAATGCCACAAGGTAATAAGAGAAGAGATGGTGTGCTCCATCTTATTGAGAAGGAAGAGGCTTAAAGACCAGCTGGCAATTTTTAAAAAAGACACACAAATGCCCAGCTGTTCAAGGAAGTTAGCGGAAGATGCAGATTGCGGTAACTCCTGAAAGTTCGTTCCAGAATTCAGTTTTATTATTTCCTTACTTCCTCTGTATGTATTGGAGGCTTTCCTTTTTAAAAAATGAATACATTTAAAGGTATTTTCTTATTACCTGTATCGAAACATGCAAAATATGCAAAAATACAAAAGGTCTGGGTTCCTTTTAGCTGACTTGTGTGAACTTTCTCATTGCAACACAGCAGTAAGGTAATCTTAGGGTAGGCATCAAAGCCAAACCACAGCGTTATTCCATTAAAATTATGCTCTACAGTCAATTTCTGACAGTGGGTTGTATCTGCTACTAGGGATGCTTAAAGTAGACCCTTATAAATTGAAGCACAAAAGTAGCTTTAGCCCATTAATTTCAGTGGGTCTACTCTGAGTAGAATTTGGTTAAATGGAATCTGTTGTTTGCTCAGATGTAAATCCCACTGGTTTAAATTGAACTTGCTTCCAGATAAGTTTGGTTAGGGTTGCTGTTCAGTAGTATGCCAGGCAGACCTAATAGTTTTACATTAATGTTGAGGAAGCAGTTACATTAGGTGGTATTTTAAGTTTTGCTCAGAGTAGACCTATAGAAATGAGTGGAACTTAGTCATGCCCATTAATTTCAATGTATCTGAGTACGAATGATGGTGGATACATACAGCTCATAGTTTCCTTCATTGAAATATGGTGAGCTTTGAAAGAATGCCCCCTACAGAATGGTTTCAGTTGTCTTGTTAGTTTGCAGTTATTCACAGTTCCTCCTGGCTCCTTTGCTTCTTCAGGGATGAAATATTTTTTACTTTGATAGTCAAGCATGATGTTCATAAGATTTGGACAAATACTGCTTTTTAACTTTCTGCAGGGTGAGATTAGTTGCTCCCTAAGGCTGTAATCCTGTGCATATAGTGTTTGGGAGTAAGTTCTCTGGAAGTCATTGAGACTTGCTTCCAATTAAACATGCATAGGATTGGCCTGTGTGTCTTGTATTTGCAGCTGCTCACATGGAGTAAGCAGATAGTTGAAGCGGGATTTTCCTTTTCTTGGCCATTTAAACCAGGGGTGGGGAACCTATGGTCCTCCAGATGTTGCTGGACTTCCTTCAGCCAGCAGGAATGATAGAACTGGAATCCAGCAACATCTGGCCACTGCTTCCTTATCCCCGATTTAAACAAAGGGCTTAGTTCAGACTGCAACAAAACCAGAAGGGAGTTTTATTCCTATAAATTACACCAAATGCAGACTGGAACTTTTTCTAGGTGTAGCTCAGCAGCATTAGGAGAAAACTGAAGAACTCAAGTCTATATGGGTGCAGTGGAATAACAGCACCATAGCATTTGGTGCAAGTTTACCTATTCAGGATCCCATTACTTGAACGTATTTAATGCAACTGTTTAGGTACCTTGTTACTATGTTTCGTGTCCAATTGCTCGGCAGCCAAGTGGTTGGATTTAAATTGAGGTAGTTTAGACCACAGTTCTCTTAGAAATCTGTGTACATGCCCTAAACACACGTGCACTCCAACTGCTTTAAAGCATATTGGTTTGTAATTTAATAGACTGCCTTTACACAAACTAGGAGCATAATCCAAGCCCTTTGATCATGTGTCTACATGTCCTTTGCGCTGCTGAATGTGATTTGTGAGCCCCTTCCTCCTCAGTCTGATTAAACAAAACTATTAATCCCCTGCCCCCCAAAAGGGAAATTATCCTTTGCCTATTTATGAATCTCAGGGACGCAGTGGCGCTGTGGGTAAAACCACAGTGCCTAGGACTTGCCGATCGTATGGCCAGCAGTTCGAATCCCCGCAATGGGGTGAGCTCCTGTTGCTCGGTCCCAGCTCCTGCCCACCTAGCAGTTCGAAAGCACCCCTAAGTGCAAGTAAATAAATAGGTACCGCTTTATAGCGGGAAGGTAAACGGTGTTTCCGTGTGCTGTGCTGGTGCTGGCTCGCCAGAGCAGCTTCGTCACGCTGGCCACGTGACCCAGAAGTGTCTCCAGAAAGCGCTGGCCCCCGGCCTCTTAAGTGAGATGGGCGCACAACCCTAGAGTTGGACACGACTGGCCCGTATGGGCAGGGGTACCTTTACCTTTATTTATGAATCTCAGCGAACCCATTTCACACACCCATTGACATCAGGAATAGCATGTGGACGAATCCCACTCCCAATCTCCTGAGGACCCCCTATCTCCAACATCTCCTCCATCTCCAACATCAGCTTATCTAACAGGGAGAGTAAAGGAACTGGGTTATTAGAATCTCAGCCAGAGAAGAAATTGGGCCATAATGCGTGCCCTCAAATTGAAAGAAGCATTTTGGTCTACCAGAGTTCATACACAATCCAAATTGGGCAACGACAAACTTCAGCAGTGTATACGTATATTACAGTGTGAATGAGATTTCTGTCTTTTCCATCTCTGTACAAATGAAAGGTTATGAATCAGGAGTCTTAAATTCTATTTGGCTTTGGTAGCCAACCAGAATTTGTGTTTGACACCAACTGTGCCCCTCACCTGCCAGAGAGAGGGATAGGATATTGATTGTGGCGCCGTGCTGAATTTTGAAAGCCTTCCAAACTTGGCAGTCAAGACCAGTGTGATTATGGGAAAGGTTCCTTATCTAGCAAATGGGAAGCTGGGGAGAATTCTAGGTGGGGAACCCATCCCTGATGCATTGAGGCTTGACATTACGTTGTTGGCACTTCCCAACAATGTAACAACAAGTTTGAGAACTGAACCCATTATAGCTTTTGGATAGTTAAGGGAGCATAAATAGGAGTAAGATTATCCATATGTTTTCAGCTAATGATGTTGGTAAGACTGTATGCCTGTGATGACTTGTGGCTGCCTGGGTCCCATAGCATACCTACAATAACACAACACAATACATGGCTTTTTGTGTCATTCATAATGCTTAACCTCAGTGGTCCTCAGACATTTTTCTCCCCCTGGTTCTTTTTTACAAAGAAAACAGCCTCTTAACTTGTTGCATGTGAGAGAAAAGGGCCATGATTCATTTTTATGATGAAGTTATAATTTTAGTCTTTGACATGCTTGTATTATATTCAGATTTTCTTTTAAATAAATATAATTTAAAAATACTTACAGAAATTCTAAAAATCAGAATGTGATTCATATACAGTGGTACCTCGGGTTAAGTACTTAATTCGTTCTGGAGGTCTGTTCTTAATCTGAAACTGTTCTTAACCTGAAGCACCACTTTAGTTAATGGGGCCTCCTGCTGCTGCTGCGCCGCTAGAGCACAATTTCTGTTCTCATCCTGAAGCAAAGTTCTTAACCCAAGGTACTATTTCTGGGTTAGCGGAGTCTGTAACCTGAAGCGTATGTAACCTGAAGTGTATGTAACCCGAGGTACCACTGTAGTCTTGTTTACTTAAAAACAAAAACAAACAAAAAAACAGCTTCTAAAGTTTGTACCTACCTTGCTTGCCACAAAAGGTTTATGCCTTCATGATATGATCATGCAGTAACTGATTCTACATGCACCGCAAATATTTTTTGCTCAGGTATGGGCTTCATGTGTCTAGTCTTAAATCCATTGTCTTATTTCAAGAATCTAGCATCAAGAACAGTTAGAAGTAATGGGTTGGGCTAATTATAAGAACCACTGTTGTGATGTCTGACGAATATGTATGTAAATGACAAGGTGTTAAACTGTACCTTTTGATAGCTTGTAGACAGGAGCAGTAATGTTACATACATACCATTATGAAAGCTGGTAGAGGAAGTACACGATGGAAAATGAGAGAACGAGAGTGTGCTGTCTTATGAGCCATCTGCTTCTAGCACTGCCAGCTGTGTACTTAAAAAGGAATTCTTCATGTTCCTAGTTGGTGGTTGCCATATGCACTTCAAATTGGTAAAAATTTAGAAAGTCACATCTGTGTTGTGCTAATAGCCGTCTAGTGACTGCTATATAAGAGTCAGTGTGTTTTGATAGAGCATGTGATTTGGACACCAGGAGCTGACATGCAGAAGATTTTAATGGGGGGGGGGGTTGGCATTTCCAAATGCAAGAGTTGCACTCAAAGTAAAGAGCTGTAAACTACTTTACTGCCAGTCCTGTTTCCAAACATATCGCTTTACCCACTGCACGGCACTGTCTCCTATTGCTTTACTCTTTTTCATATCCAGATCCCTCTATACTCACCTTCTGCTTTCCTTCAAAACCTATTGGCAGTTTCTTCCCATCCCAATCAAGTCTCCGCAAATGCTTTATTCTTATCACTGAATCCTAGACGTAGTGTTCCTCCTTCCTTTCGTTTCTGAGCTAGGCTCATGAGACTCCTCATTAGGTACCCTTTGGAGATTGCTGTTGCTAACTCCCTTTTTCCAGGCTCCCCCCAGCCCCACTATGTGGTTTGAAGAAGGAATTGGCATGGGGAGACGGCTCTCTAGAGTGCCTGCAAATATGCAAATGCATTGCTTATCAAGAGCTATTTCTGTATCTGTTCACTTTCCTGAGCTGTTCTTAGAGCCGTCTGAGAGTTCCATATGCTTCATAAACTACCCCAGTCCCTGTTTCATATGTTCTTTTTGTCTAGAAAGCTGCACACTGCTTTGCTTTTCTGCTGTGATAGCCCAGTAGGCATTGATATAGTTGGGCTCATGAAAAACTTCTAAGGAAACCTAAGGCTGCTAAGAAAACGTAGCAGTCCTTGAACAAGCGGACAGATCATTTTATGGATTGCTTATTGGCAAGCTGAAGGTGCGGCCAGCCAGATGGAGAGCTTTCACAATGGAGAGAATTGAGCACTGATATCCCATAAGGATTTAAATTGCAGGTGCTGGTAATTAATGATTTGCAGTCAGCAGTGTACAATGAGGTAATCACACTTGCTAATGATACCAAATTGCCCACCAGATGTTTTGCCTGCCAGCAGCCTGCACTTTGCACTAGTTGCAGCTTCTGAATAGTCTTCAAGGGCAGCCCCGCGCAGAGCACAGTACAGTAGTCCACCCAGCACAACAGTGGAGGGGATTCTTCAAATACCATCTCTGAGATATCCTCCATCAGCTCAGTCGGGGAGGCTGCTGGGCAGTGGGTAGGTGGTATGCCATCAGCATCCCTGCTCAGGTTTCTCACCTAATATAAGATACCAACCCTCACAATTGATCATAGAGTGGATTGGCTTCCTGGAGACAGGAATGGAGTCTCTATGGATGTTAGCAGCTCCCTACATTGGTCTGGATTGGTGCTTCACTTAGTACCTAAGCAGACAGAGCTAAAACTCCTTGAGTCTCAGTGGTGCACACCATCATATTTAAATATATAACACATTTATTCTACTATTTACAATTGCCACATTTTGAAAAGAGATGATAGAGCTGGAAAATGTGACCAGGGGTTTGTAACCCTTTCCATGTAAATAGACTTAAAAAACTTTCCTCTTTAAAATCTTTTCTAAAAAAACTTGTTCTCAGAAGTAATGCCCTTTGATTTCTATGGGATATATTCCCTTTGTAAGGCAGCAATCCCATGCATGCCATATTGGGTCATTTTAATTTAGAAACGAAAAAAGAATCTATGATTAATGCAGAACACAATGCCAACTTTGTGGAGAGAGTGTATAGAAATTCTTTCAAAATTGCTAGAACTCAGGATCATCCCATAGAATTGACTGGATGTAGGATCAAGGCAAGCAAAAGATTATGTAAGCAACATATAGTATACATTGCCATGGAATAGTGTGCTGACGGTTGTATCCTTTATAATGATTTTTATTGCATTTTAGAGTTAACAATAATAACACAATTCTTACGTCTCTTGTGTGCACCAAAATAAAATAACAAGTAATGAAATTTTTAAAAATGGTTTTCATTGCATTTTGGAAGACAATTGCTTTTAAAAAAGAGTTTTAAAGGGGTCAAATTCATGGTTTTATGGCTTTTGCCGCTGAACAAAGATTCCATGTATATAGTCATGGGTTACAAATAGGGCTGTCAGATGACAAGCTGGGGATCCTGCCTATTTTGTTCTTGAGAGAGAGCTGTAAAAGTTGTCCCTATGGCCACCTTCTTCCACAGGTCCCTTTGCTTGCTTTTCTCTATCTCCTACTTTTGCTACTCTAGGCAGAGGAAGAGGTTGGGCAAAGGAATTGATGGACAGTGAGGAAGGGTTGGTCTGGCAGCTACACCCTAGTACAATAGAGCAGCAATCTGCTATGAGCTTCCTTCTGACAACTACCGTTAGCTGGCTGCCACTGCAGGCAAGATGGTAGAGTAGATGGATATTTGGTCTGATGTGACACTGCTTAATTGATTTTAAAGCAAAACCTGTTCAAGATAATATATTTAAGAGGTAAGATTTTTATCTCGCCCTGTTTGCTGATATATACTCTTTTGTATGAAAATGGTTACTGTATTTTTCGCCCTATTGGACGCTCCGGCCCATAGGACGCACCTAATTTGGGGGGGGGGGGAATAAAGGGGGGGAATTTATTTCCCCCCCCACAGGTGCGGGGCTGGGGCGGGGGAAGCCTGAGCTTCCCCCGACCCCAGCCCCCAGAATGGGTCAGAGAGCGAGCTCTGCACAACCTTTGGGAGCCCAGAGCAGCCGCTCCGGAGGGTTGCGCGGAGGTGCGCCGAGCCCGGGAGCGCAGGCAGCTCTGCGCAACCTTCGGGAGGCGCCGGGCTCCCTAGGGTTGCGCAGAGCTTCCTGAAGCCTGGAGAGCAAGAGGGGTCGGTGCGCACCGACCCCTCTCTCTCTCCAGGCTTCAGCGAAAGCCTGTATTCGCCCCATAGGACGCACACACATTTCCCCTTCATTTTTGGAGGGGAAAAAGTGCGTCCTATAGGGCGAAAAATACGGTACTTCCTATCTTTGTACTACATCAGACTCCATGGGTGATTCCTAGCCCCACCTGGAGATGCTAAGAAATTGAACCTGTGATCTTCTACATGCAAAGCAGAATATCTATTACAGATGTAAAGGAAAGTTTTACAAATATTTCAAACAGTTGCTGAGGTCCACATCAAGCCTATTAGTATACAGTGGTACCTCAGGATGCAAACGGGATCCGTTCTGGAGCCCCATTCGCATCCCGAACGGAACGCAAGATGCGGAGCGCAACTCGGACACGCTCAACCCAAAGTACATTCAACTCGTGGTATGATTGTATAGGAGGTATAAATTACTATTATTAATACCATTAATGGTTATATTTGCACTAATGTTTAGGCAATACAGTCATACCTCGGGAGAAATGTGCTTCAAGTTAACTATTTTCGGTGGCGACCCGAAGTAATGGAGCACATTACTTCCAGGTTTTGCCGTGCACGCATGTGCAGACGGTCAAAAGGACGTCACGAGCATGTGCGGAAGCAGCGAAATGCGACCCACGCAGACACAGGTTGCGTTCGCTTCAGGATGCGAACAGGGCTCTGGAACGGATCCCGTTAGCATCCCGAGGTACCACTGTATATTTTCTCCAGATGTTACTGTTTCTTTCGATGAGATAGGTAGAAAACATGCTATGTACCCCTTATACCAGGACTTTGGACAATTGTTTTTAAAAAATCATTACTAGCTTTACATGGCAGGCAAAACATTCTGCAGTGCTGGTATATAATTCCTGCTTGAATTAAACCTGCCTGATTATAATCTTCTGGGCAATCCCAATATTTTCACACAGTTGCAAATTCCATCTCAGTGGGTTCCAATGAAGGGCTGACTTGCCCTAAAAACTGAGGAATTTTGTGATCGGGTCTGAAGAGTACTGAAAGTGTTCAGAGTTGCAATTTACAAAATGCAGACCTGCTTATGCAGGGGGGAGATTGTTTTTAAAACAAAAGGTTTTAAATTGATTTGCTTATAAAGCATATTGTTTGAATTTTGCTAAACTCATGCACAAAACTCCCTTAGCTGTGTGCCTCCCATTTGCATTTTCAATGGGCCATTGGGCATCCTCTATCTTCCATGGGCAATTGGCTTCCCTAGGGAGTTTGCAAGTCTAATTGTTCAAAACACTTTTTCTCATGACCCCTTTGAACAAAAGTGGAAGTTGCCAACCAAATTGCTTAACTTCATCTTTTAAAAAATAATTTGTCCTAGATGAATCCCTCAGAGTTTTGCCCTGATAGTGTTGGAGAACCTCAGAGTTTGTGAATCCTCCCACTGAAATGAGTGGAAAGGACAAAATCACACAGATTTTAAGTCATGGGTGGGGAACCCTTTTCAGCCCGAGGGCCAATTCCTTTCTAGGGAATGTTCTGAGGGCCACACGTCAATGATAGACAGGATCAGAGTCAAAAGTGTGTGAAGGAACAATGGTAACATTTACAGTAGCCTAATTTCTACACATGCACCTCTCTGTCTTCCCTGCAGATAAGTAAGAGGGATTATCAGAGCTCAATGACATATTTCAACTGGGGAAAATCTCTCAGGGCCAGTGATGTGGCCTGGAGACAGGACTGTGGGCTGGGAAGAGGTCTGTGGGCCAGATAGTGTGGACTGGAGGCCTAAAGTTTGCTGCTAGGCCTGAGGTTCCCCAGCCTGTTCTAGCATATGAATTCCTATCTAGTTCTATTGCTCACCTTGGAGATTTCTCTTGCCTTATTCAAACACAGCTTCTATTTTAGCATTCATTGCACCTGAATCCCTCCCCATTTCCACCCACAAAGTGCAAGTATTGCTGTGCCTTTTGAGATGCAGAATGCAATCTCAGGCATACCTAGCTGTGAGTAAACCCTGTTGAACACAGTGGGACGCAGTAAACAACCAAAGAATCTGGATGCACACCTCTTCTGTTTTAACATGTGAGAATATTATGCAGTACTATGATACGAGACAGCCGATAGAACTGTTTGGAAGCATCACAAGATCATTGCCAGAGGGACATTGCTGATTTGCAGGACTATGTGTAGTGATGGCTTCTGACCATTATGAAACAGCAATATGCTTTGTTCTACATGGTATGGACACTGAGCTCAGATATTAGATATACTTGTCCCTATCATAGGGGGAAATGTGCCCTCTACTTTATGCAGCTGATAGTACACTTTCGCCGTTGCTCAGGTATTACTCCATTGACTGCTGGCAGCCTTGAGTCGATTTTGTAAGAACGTTAATTGAGTTAAAACTGAAAAGTCCCCTTTAAAGCAGCTGTTCACACTTGTGGTTAGATTCCCATATATTTCAACAAAGAAAACCATATTATCGAGCATTGAGAATTGTTAAAATCTCAGTTCTGCTGCAGTGAAAACTGAGAAGACAACAGTAGGAATTCTCAGATTCTGGAGAGTGTTTGGTAGCATGTAGCTGAAATAAAATTAAAAATTAAAAAAATTGTCCAGTAGTGCCTTAGAGACCAACTACTGGGCAATCTATATTATTATTATTATTATTATTATTATTATTATTATGATTATTTCAACTGAGTCAGACCAACATGACTACCTACCTGAATCTGGGAGCATGTAGGTTCTTCCAATTTTTAAAAGCCTTATTAGGGCTGTCCAAGCAGTACCTGAATTTGGGGGCACCATGGAACATCTGATTGTAATTATTTTCAGAACAAACTTTTGTGAACTATATTAAGTGTGCCTTTATACACCCCTTCAGTCTTCTAAGGAGTTGAAACTTAAAGTCTCCCAGGAGAAGTAAGAGTTCAGTTACACATTTTAAATTATCGTTTCAAGGTGTTGTCTCTGCCAGAGGAAAGATTACCAAAAATATGCTTGCTAGAACAAATTCAACCCAGCATGGCTAACCAAATACCTGATACCATAAGATACTGCAGATGATTCATACATATGCCCCCCACCCCCCGAAAACTACTTTCACGGATGATGGATCTGGAAAGTGTGCTTCTAAGCAGGAATTCAGACTGATAGGAGTGGTGTACATGCAGAGTGATCTGTCTCTGGCCGCTGCTGCAGACTGTCCCTGGAATATTGTGCTTTGAAAATTATTTCATGGTTTTGAATAAATACGCTCTAGAAAGCTCTCACCCATCTCGGGTTTCAGTTAATGCCCTCCACAGTTTTAGATGGAAGATATTGCAATACTTCTTACCATTTGCAGACATGGGGAAATGGAGGATTTGTTCTGTTGCTCTTTAACAGAGAATGTGAGGATCAAATTCCTCCCTGAGCTGTTGAAGCGAAGTGAGCATCGATCTTACTAAATAGGAGAGAAAGAGAGAAATGAAAAGATTATTTGCTTTCAAATAATGAGTTTAGTCAGAAAGTGCCACCCTTTCTTCTTAGCTGTGGCCATCCTGTCTCCAATACTACACAGCCACTGTGGCCCTTTCCTCCGTGGAATTGCGTGTCGAGGACCCCCAAGACACCCCTGAATAAAAACACGTTCACACATCATTTTTGTTTTGGTTTTTGGCATAATTTTGGCCGCAACTTTTTGAATTACAGTAAGTGAGTGGTTGCTTAGGCATTGGTTAGCGACTATCTGTTCCCACTTGGAGGTAGGAACAGAACTGACAACCACACCCGTGCGGAAGTCAGTAAGGGTAAGCAATTTTGGGAGAGGAAAAGCTGGGTGCCAGGCTCACACCTCTCCCCAAATGCTCCCTGGGGCTCTTACATGGCCCTAGCCCTTTGTCAGGGATACGGACAAAAGCCTGGCGAGCCCTTGGATTCCTTTAACGGAATACCCTTGCAGCAGCAGCATTGAAGGGGCAGGCACAGCCAACCTCATCCCCTCCACCAACCAAAAAATTAACCAATGCCTAACCGCAACTTAGGGGACGCGGGTGGCGCTGTGGGTTAAACCACAGAGCCTAGGGCTTGTCAATCAGAAGGTCGGCGGTTCGAATCCCTGCGACGGGGTGAGCTCCTGTTGCGGTCAATGCTCCTGCCAACCTAGCAGTTCGAAAGCACATCAAAGTGCAAGTAGATAAATAGGTACCACTCTGGAGGGAAGGTCAACAGCGTTTCCGTGCGCTGCTCTGATTCGCCAGAAGTGGCTTAGTCATGCTGGCCACATGACCCGGAAGCTGTACGCTGGCTCCCTTGGCCTATAGAGCAAGATGAGCGCCGCAACCCCAGAGTCGGTCACGACTGGACCTAATGGTCAGGGGTCCCTTTACCCTTTACCTTTTAACCGCAACTTACAAGTTGTGACGATTTGCTACGCAGTAGGCAAAACCCAAATGGCACCAGCCAATCAGCCAAATGGTAAAATTCCTACCAGGCCCCTGCTCCAAAGCAAACGACCCCATGACAGGCATAGCAAAGTAAGCGCAAACAAACCCTAAATAAAGGGAAGGTGGGTGGGTTATCCGATGTGCGCAGCGAAAAGAAGAAGCTCAACACTGTACACAGGGACCAATATAGCACCTCCATCAATCAAATAAAATTGCAACAATTAATTTTCCGCAGCAACATTGGAGGTGCCCAATCAAATCCGTGGCCATCCAAACTAACCCGCCCAGCAATAGGGAATGTCATTGTTGCTCCTACCGCAAAACATGCTCTCCATGAAGGAGAACCCGCTTTGTCTAACCCTAAAGCAGGCATAGGCAAACTCGGCCCTTGAGATGTTTTGGGACTACAACTCCCATCATCCCTAGCTAGCAGGACAAGTGGTCAGGGATAATGGCAGTTGTAGTCCCAAAACATCTGGAGGGCCGAGTTTGCCTATGCCTGCCCTAAAGCTATACAAATTTATGGCCGCTAATATGGCTTGTGCAAATTCCATAGATTATAATGATGTCTTGCGTGAAATGCCTCCTTTTGTTTTTTCCTGAACCTTTCAACGTTCAGTTTCACTGGATTACCCCAGGTTCTAGTACTGTATTATGAGAGAAGAAGGAAACTTCTGTTCAATTTCTTCACACCATTCCTAATTTTGTACACCTCTGTCATGTTCTTCATACTTCCTTTCTCTCCCCCCCCCAAAAAAACTTAAAAGCTCCAAATGCTTTAAAATTTCATTTCATGTTCCATGATAATTTTAGTTGCCCTTTTCTGAATCTGTGCACCATACTTTGAATGTTTTAATTATACACAAATGTGTTACGAGTTGTGGCTCAAACAAATTTGTCACTGGTTTTCTTGATGCAGTCGGAGGAGCTACTACTATTATATCATCGAATCTGCTCTTAAAAGTATCAGCTCGGTGTCCTGCGTTGTAAACGTTTTGAGGCATGTAGCAGTTTCTGCAGTGATGCCTTCTGCTGGCATCTGTCACAACATACTGCAATCAGTTAAATAATAATTCCATAATCTTTATTTCATTCTATTCATAAACATACAGAAACAACTAGATTGCCCAGCTTTTCACAGTGTTAAGGTTTATTTTCTTCCTTTCCCCCGTATGGGACATTCTTCTTATAATACATCTACACTGAAACAAAAATTTTAGAACGCTGTGTCAGTGATGGATGCAATAATGTCTCTAGCATTTCATTCCCATGGAGTCAGGTTACTTTGTCAGATTTAGTATTATGAGAAACAGGTGGAAGCTGCAACAAATTGGTGCAGTGTGGCGTGCTCCTGTTCAGGCAGCCAGCCAACCACTCCCCCTCCCGACAGATCCATCAGCACTCCATGCCCACTGGGTGTGCTCTGTTCTCATTGGACTGTTTTCAGTGGGTCTCCTTTGGGTTTGTTATACTTCTGCAAACCTTGGGCTACTCCTAAGCCTGCCAATACCTCTCTCATACCTTTATAAGGATCCATACTTGGATAATGGGTTTCGCATATAGGAATATGCCTCTTTAGAGAGCAGGCACTCAAATGCTTATCAGTGCATGATGAGTGACCAAACTGCAAGCTAGGGCAGTGACTGCAGTTTTCAGTAATATGTAGTCAATAAACTTTAAAAATAAAGCAGCTGCTTACATAACAAGATACTTAAAATGCACCAGTTAAATTTTTTAAAAGACAGTGCATTAATCTCATTTGTACTACTTGCCTAAAGGCCATACAATGCATTTCTTTGTTCCTTCTTGGGTTTTTTTTTATATGCTAAGGAGTATGGGATAACTTGTAAAAGTTTGGCTATGGCAGTGCATAACAAAACCATGCTTTCAAGTGCAACACTGCTGACTTTTCAGAAGTAGATTTTACAGTAGTTACAACGGGACAATTTGATCGCAGTTATATACCCTATCAACCGTTTATTAGACTAAAGCACAGATGCTTTATGGCAAGTGATGTTGGCTTGCAAAAATAGCGCTATTTTATAGAACTGTAAACTATGCTATATAATTGAGTCAGTATGCTTTAAAAAACATTATTTTATATTTTCGCCCTCATCCAGCTCCATTTGTGCCAGAATGGAAATCCCACCAACTGAAAGTAATTATCACCTCTTAGTGTATTGGCTAAAATCAAGTGTAATGTAAAAAGTATTTCAGTACTTACTGACTGCTGGGAGGACTGGCTTTTGAAGGGTGGGCGTTGAGAAGTAATTCTATTCTGTTAAACATTTCAGAGGGGATCATTTTTAGGTAGGTGGCTGCTAGGAAGGCCTCTTCCTTGCAACGGAAACCCTACAACACTCTCATGATCTTCTCTTTGTCTAGCATATTCATTGAGCGACCATTCAGAGTTTAGCATGAATTAGGGGCATGTTGGTACATGCAAGTGAATTGCTTACACCTCTCTCATTCCTCCCTGCAGCTGGGAGCAAGAAGCTGTGAGACATGGCTTGCCATGACGTACCAGCAGTTCTTCATTGGGCTGAAATCCTATGTCCACCCTATCAGATCCTGTAGTTCTGGCTATGCAGTCTGGGGAGGGGAGTGGGAGAAGAAGTGAGGTTTCAACTGCTGGGCTAATGAAAGCCTCTCATTGTTGGGAACAATTGGGGCATTTGGAAATCAGTTTCTGTCCTTATGTTGCCCAAGGGCAAAATGTCAGGGTTGTCGTTGCCCTCCCTGTTGCCCAGACAGCAAAGAATTTAAGCAGACGGCAAAGAATTTTGTTCTGGAGGACTAATTGGAGATTTGCACCCCTACCTTTATTAAAGAATTGCACAGCATGAGGGTGCCCAGTCTGGCCCCATCCTTTGGCCAGCTGTGGGAAGCTTGCATGCCCACCATCACCAGAAAGAACACTACTGTAATGTTTGTTTTCTACCTATCTCCCCGTTGCCTTTTTCTTTTTGTATTCTGCCTGTCAGGCTTTAAGCCTGTGGCTTACTTCTGAGTAGAAATGAGCAAGCCAGGGTGGTGGGGGAGGAAGAGATGTCTTGCATTTGGTTCCTCCTTTGAGATTTTAACTGGGGTTTTTTCTTTGATAGGACCAAGTAACTACAAGTTGTGTAAACTGTGCAGAGAAAGTTTGTCAGGTACAGTGCAGGCAGGGTGCTGAGGGAAGAGAAGGAGCAAGATCACATGGATTCTGTATGTAGCCCTGCAGGAAGTTGGAACCACGTGCTGTAAATTGAACAGATTGCTCTGAAAACTTTGGAGCCTAAGGCAGAAAACCTGAAAAGCATCACTCATCCACTGGTGCAAAATAAAAGCATTTATTTTATCATCTCTTGGTTGTTTTTTTTAATAGTTTATCAAAACCTGCTGAGTAGTAGGTCTGGCTTTGGAAAATTTCACATGATTGAGGCTTAAATCTTCTTTCCCTTCAAATGATGACAACTCTAGATAGCTGCCTCACCAAATAGATGTTTGTGAGTTTTCATTTATATGGATGGGAAATACAGTGAGTGGTCAAAATTGACAGCACAGTAAATGTCCAATACCATCCTCTTTATGGTATTGGCTTGGTTATATGCAGTTACAATAACAGTTGTATAACCCAAGTCTTTTGTTTAAAAAGCATTTGCTCCAGTAAGCCACACCTTATGCCTTCAGTGAAGATCCCCTCCCCACTCTTTGGATAAATTTCTAGTAGGATTCCTTGCTTAGACAGCTTTTTTAATATTAAAAAAATTGGTAAGGCCAAAACACCATTAGCAAGTGTAAGCAGTAGGCAAGCAGTGATTTATGAGCACAGGGAAGTTTATTGTGAGATTAATTAATTCATATCACTCTGCAGTGCTTGATGATTCATGGATGTAGCTTCTTAAATATATAAAACTTATCATCCTTTTCACTTATCCACATGCCCGGATCATATTTAACTTGAATCTTTTAATAGCTGAATGGCAGAGGCTGCAATGCTCCCTCGCTCCCTCTGTCAGATTCATGTTCCACTCACTGTCTAGGTAACCCCAGCAAGGAAATCATCCACATTAGATTTCCTTCCAAGAAAATGTCAGCATACCATGTTTAACAGCATCCCAGCAACATGCTGTAACACTTACGTCGTTTCTGCTTCCATCCAGTAAGATAGGGGATTCTGCTACGTCCAGAAGTTAGAGTAGTGGACTGTCATATTGGTTACTTAGGAGTAAGAAGGACCTTTTTTGGCTTATGAGTAGGGATTGATGGGTGGAATAGCATTGGACAAGATAACCTGTGTTACTTGCTGGGTAAGGTATCTGATCAGTTATGGTGACAATACAGCTATAGTTTTTGCCAACCAGCACTTCACAGCCATCATTGAGAAGCCTCTGGTTAACAATTTTGGCTGCTACTTTGAGAAGTTGTCATTCCAAGCTTGATTCAGTTTAGGGTTAAAGTGAGAAACTTTGTTCGCATAATAGCTTTACAGAGCCCCATTCAAGGAAGTGGATCGTGAGTTCTTTATTTTATTCACATACTGCATTTAGTGATGTTAGGTTGTAGCTTTGCTGGACATTCTTCATATTCTCAGAGGAACAAGTTAGAAATAAAAATAAATCAACTTTTGTGAGTGATCAGTAGGTGAAGGCTGCTGCTCTTAATGTGCCTACTTCATTTCTGCCTAAAACTAGAGGATGCTTTGCTGTCAAGCTGTATAATGTACATCTGTAAAGTTGATTTTTAATAAGAAGTATATTCTCTCAGCACAGATTTTCTTTGTATTGATTGATTGTACCTTGGAAGTCGAACGGAATCCGTTCTGGAAGTCCGTTCAGCTTCCAAAACTGCAAGCCAAACGGAAGCCCCACCAGACGTTCGGCTTCCAAAAGTAGTTCACAAACCGGAAGTCACTTTCAGGTTTGCGACGTTCAGGAGCCAAAATGTTCAGGAACTAAGCTGTTCAACTTCCAAGGTACGACTGTATATGGGGGAACTTTTTCCCCTCAACCACTTGAGGTGACCATTTGAATGCTACTGAAATCTGGAATCCCCTCATCCCAATTGGGTGTTTTAGTGATGTAACTGTGGGCTTCTTTCATGCATTTCGGAAGCTGGATGTGTGTGTGCATTGCCTTTTCCCTCCATAGTGGTACTCATGTAAGTTAGCTGCTGGTCTCATCATGTACTGCTGTAATTAACAATACAGCACAGTCTCAGCAGCCTTCGTGGTCAGGTATGTGAAGGCCATCATTTCATATGCTTGCTTCAGCTTGCCTGCTGCTGTTTGAAAACAATGTTCCATCTGAATTCTGAGTAGTGTTAACATAAATATCCAGAACAAAGGTTTGGGTTTGAATGATGGTGTCTTGTATTAACATTGGAAGCATGCTTACGGCAAAGTAAACAGTTTTGTATTAACCTTCTGGCTTGTACTTTTCCTTCTTTCTCGTTTGGATTTTCCTGTTGAGCCATTTCATCCAAAGTTGTTGAAATTTGAATAATTAAGGGTGCATTCAGTCAGCACTTTATTCTATCTTCTTAGTGTTTCCTTACCTGTTAATGTCCACAATGTGAAGGCTGCTTCTGGAAATCTAGCTGAATCTAGCAGAAGTTTAGAGCTCATTTCTGTGTAAATGGTTAAACCATTTCCAAACTGGGAAACCCAGATTATGTAGCAGTTTTGTGTGGTATGTTTCCTGCAGTTTTCATGGATCACGCCTCCACAGGTCACACAATGAAATTTTGGGTGGCATTTTGTCACACTGCACCATGAATCATGTGGGAACAGACACATGCGTGCGCAGAAAGGGGGGTGACATATCCAGTGGTGTTCATTGGTGTGCCACACAACACTCACTGGTGTGAATTAAATTTAGTGCAGCATGGCAGTGTCAGTCGAAAAGACACAGTTCCATAATGCAGCAGGTACTGCAGAGTAAAAGAAACCTTAAAAATTAGGACAGAAGCACTAGTACTACAACCATTAAAAATAATTCAATAAACCCCACTTCTGAAGGCAGCCTTAGCCATTCACAAACAGCCATCACTGTTGACTATATGAGTTAGTGAGGCAACAGAAAACAAGTGTGACATTAGAAATCTTTTTAATCTCTAACAAGGCCTATTCACCTTTCATTAAATGTCTGTTCCATTTATAGTTTATTAAATTTTCAGAAAGGATCCTTCAGGAACAGACTTTACCTCAGAAAAGTGAGATCGGTATGCTTTCTTAGAGGTGTGTGTGTAGCTTATTGAAATTCACCACTAAATGGACCAATCCCCTAATTTTTTCAGGGAGGGTGAGCAAGAGAAAAAAAAGTATTCTGACAAAATTTTAACCGGCTCTATGCTGTGTCAGCAAGTATTGAGCATTTTGATTGAAATAACTATGGTATGTCTGGCACATGTGCCCAAACTTTTATGAGGGTCTCAGCTCACTGTGATCTCTCAAAAACCACTAGCTAATGTTCCATTCCTTGCCCTATGACATGTCCAAGCTCTGAAGAAGAAGAAGAAGAAGAAGAGGAGGAGGAGGAGGAGTTTGGATTTGATATCCTGCTTTATCACTACCCAAAGGAGTCTCAAAGCGGCTAACATTCTCCTTTCCCTTCCTCCCCCACAACAAACACTCTGTGAGGTGAGTGGGGCTGAGAGACTTCAAAGAAGTGTGACTGGCCCAAGGTCACCCAGCAGCTGCATGTGGAGGAGCGGAGACGCGAACCCGGTTGCCCAGATTACGTGACTACCGCTCTTAACCACTACACCACACTGGCTGGGTGATACTTTTTGTTCCCAGGGCTCTTAACATCTTCTAGCCCACTTCCCTATGTGTTATATTTCTGGGCCTTTTTAATTCAATTTAGGGAGCTCCTGGGAACAGTAGGTGGTCAGTGTTGCCCTTTCTGCCAGTGCCACCCCAAAAGTGGATATGGGCATGACCTCTGAGCTTGCACTGAGCCTATGCCTGCTCACTGTAGACTTCCAACTTCATGTTCTTCTCTCAGTCTGGGAAAAGTGATATGCTTCCTTACACATGATGCTACTAGAAATAGGCAGAATGAAGGGAAAGCAGCCTGCAGCCTCTCCCTGAAAGAGATATTATTCTCTGTATTGATTAACAAAATGTAGGTTGTTTTTAGGTAAAGAGACCCCTGACCATTAGGTCCAGTCGTGGACGACTCTGGGGTTGCGGTGCTCATCTCGCTTTACTGGCCAAGGGAGCTGGCGTACAGCTTCCGGGTCATGTGGCCAGCATGACTAAGCTGCTTCTGGCGAACCAGAGCAGCGCACAGAAACGCCGTTTACCTTCCCGCCAGAGCGGTACCTATTTATCTACTTGCACTTTTGATGTGCTTTCGAACTGCTAGGTTGGCAGGAGCAGGGACCAAGCAGCGGGAGCTCACCCCATCGCAGGGATTCGAACCACTGACCTTCTGATCGGCAAGTCCTGTGGTTTAACCCACAGTGCCACCTGCGTCCCAGGTTGTTTTTAGAAGTGTCTAATTATCACATATTAAACTAGCTTCAATGGCTCTTGTTTACTTTCCTGAAACTTCTCTGTAATTTTTCTTCCAGGGAATATGTAATATTTTAGAATATGTTACAGTGGTGCCCCGCAAGACGAATGCCTCGCAAGACGGAAAACCCGCTAGACGAAAGGGTTTTCCGTTTTTGAGTTGCTTCGCAGGACGAATTTCCCTATGGGCTTGCTTTGCAAGACGAAAATGTCTTGCGAGTCTAGAGATTTTTTTTTCGCTCCCCCCCCCCTTTATCTAATCTGCTAAGCCTTTAATAGCCTTTAATAGCCTTTTAGCAGCTAATCCCCTAAGCCTTTAAGCCTTTAATAGCCGCTAAACCGCTAATAGCGCTAATCCGTTAAGCCGCTAATAGGGTTGCTTCGCAAGACGAAAAAACCGCTAGACGAAGACTCTCGCGGAACGGATTAATTTCGTCTTGCGAGGCACCACTGTATTAGTACAACTGACTGTAGAAGCAAATATTTCATCTTAGTGTGTTTTATCTTGCAAGTGAATGGAAAGCTGCTAATGTGAGATTTCTTTCTTTTTTTACCAATGAAATGTGCAGTGTACCATATTGCTTGTCACTGAATTCTGGGTCAGCTGTCTAGGGTGTTGAATTCTATCCTTATAAGTAACATTCCTTTTTGCATTGCAGTGAAGCAGTCTCATGTCATAGTCATAAATTAAATACTTTACTCTTGTTACTGATAATGTTTAAGAGAGCACTTAGGTCTGAAATTCCTAAATATAACTGCAACATAAGTCATGTGTCTGTATCCCACAGAAGTGATACCCAGCTTTATGATACAATTGCCAGCAGCTTTCTACACCTTGGCTTACTGAATTTGAATTGGCTGTTCAATTTCCATCTAGAAAACACCATTTATAAAGCAGCCCTTTAGAGAGGAACCCAAAGTAGGATAACTTGGTGTGAATCTAAGAACATATGAAATTCATTGATTATAAACAGTAATGTTGCTGAATTCTGGTGGAAGGTCAGAAAAATCTATTTTACAATGAGTCAAAATCCCTTTGAATTTTGTCTAGGCCTCCAATTGTGCTTAGGCTACTCTCCTTCCCCAAATCTTACCTTCCAGGAGCAGGGCCAAAAGCGAAAGCATTGAACGGTGATTGTATAAAGCCAGAAAGCCTTACAAATAGGAAGTTTCCAGTGAAAAGATCCATGACTGTTGTACTTTGCAGTGTCTTGTGGACACTTGACAAGGGAACCACTGCTCTGTCCTCTCTCTAGTGCAGGGAGTGAGCAAAATATCATTTTGGCCAAGCGTTGGAGGATGCAGAAACCTTTCTGTCATGCATGTAATTAATAACTTTCAAAGAACCTCAGGGAGGAATGTATGTGTTCTTGGGCAGCCTCCTCCTTGCTCACAGTGAGTAGAAATTCCAGAAGTATGAGATTTGGAATACAACCACCCCTCACACAGACACACACTTTGAAATCCTGCCCCATGGTGACACCTTCAGAATTCGGACATGGCTTATAACCAGACTTCCATCCTTGCCAGTTTCCCAAGCAAACTTACTGTTGTGAGGTGGGGAGGTTCTCTGGAAGTAGGAAAGACATTTCGGCATTTACTCCCTTCTGCCAGCTCTCTTCTTCCCATCCCCAAATTGCCGGAAAAGCAAAGAATTCACCAAGAAAGCTAGAAGAAACAGGATTCATGAAAATGTGAGATGGAGTCAATTTGCCCATTTGTGAAGGGCTGGTGATTGTAACTCTCACATCTTAAAAATGCCATTGGTTCACATATAAGTATCTACCTGTAACTTCTCTAAGACTTTAAATGCCTGTCATTTCCTCATGTGAAGGAGTGATGGTTCTACACTCCTGAGTCTAGGTGTTCAGCTATCTTCCAAACAGAGATGTTCAGCACAGTGATGGGTCCATCCTAGATGCCTTCTGCGGTAGGCACACAAACCCAGGATCTAATCTGAGCCAGGAAACCAGCTCTCTTGTCTCAGTTTCTTTCCTTTCTCACTCTCCTAGGTTTGTTGTATAACAAGGCAAGGGGAAGGAGAAAAGCCCACAACGAAGACACCTCCCTAAGTTCTTGGCAGTCTGCAGCAGGGATGGTTAACCTGAGTTCCTCTGAAGGTTATCCATCTCCTGTCAGCCCCAGCTAACCTGGTCAGTGGACAAAGATGATAGCGTTGTAGTCAAGCCACATCTGGCGGGCCACAGGTTCCCAACCCCTACTCTCCAATGAAAACTTCTGAGCTTGCTAGAAGCATTGGCAAGTGAACTCTGGGACGCATCATTTTTCTTAATTCTTCTTTGCTCATCGAACAGAAATATTAATATTTTTTAAATGCACTTCCCAGTGTTCAAATGGGACTTTGCAGAAGGCAGAAAAAGCCCAAACTTTCTTTTTTTCCATGACAATGGTTGGAAAGACCCAGTTCATTCTGAATTTGAGGTGGGTGGGTTTTGCTCACTGCTATCTCTGCTATGCAAACTGTTTGCTTGGTGGATAACACACACAAAAAAGTTCTTTTATAATCCACCCCCTCTTTAACTCCCCTCAATTACACTTACTTAATTACTGAGTTTAATTTGGTGACTAGAGCTTTTCTTGCTATGAGGCAGGCAGCATTTCAGCGTGTTTCAGAGATTGCTACATGCGGAACTTCATCTTTCCTCTAGAGCAGGAGTGGGGAGCTTGTTAACATGTTAGCTCCAGCTCCCTTCAGCCCCGGCCCTAAAGGCCAGGGGTCACTTGTGATCCAGCAACATCTGAAGGGCTATAGGTTCCCCTCTCCTGCCCAACAGGCTCTAATGAACTGATAAATAAATTCTGCAGTGTGCTCACATCATTTGAAAGTGTTGCAAAGTTGAAAAATGCTTAACACCACTTAAAAGAGATCCAGTTTTGATACCATTATGTTTCTTTACCTGTAAGCATTCAAAATATGCCAGGCACCAGGCTCATTTTGCACCTGGCTATCGGCCACTTGAAAGGGACACAGGTGGTGCTGTGGGTTAAACCACTGAGTCTAGGGCTTGCCGATCAGAAGGTCAGTGGTTCGAATCCCCGCGACAGGGTGAGCTCCCATTGCTTGGTCCCTGCTCCTGCCAACCTAGCAGTTCAAAAGCACGTCAAAGTGCAAGTAGATAAAGAGCTACATTCCGGCGGGAAGGTAAACAGCATTTTCATGTGCTGCTCTGGTTCGCCAGAAGCGGCTTAGTCATGCTGGCCACATGACCTGGAAGCTGTACGCCGGCTCCCTCCGCCAATACAGCGAGATGAGCACCGCAATCCCAGAGTTGTCCGCGACTGGACCTAATGGCCAGAGGTCCCTTTACCTTTACTATTGGCCACTTGTGACCAAGTGAAGATGCCCGGGTGCCAGGATGGCGCCAGATGTCTCCACCATCTGGAGGTGCATGCCTGGGCATTCTTGGATCTTGACTTTTTTCACACACTAGCAACACATCCTATAGAATTCTATCCGTTATATTCTATCTGCACAATCAGAATGAATTTCAGGAACCAAAAAGTTGTATTGAAAAATATGACTTTTGAGCCGTTTGGCCCCAAAATGGCAACTAGGCATTCCGTTTTGGCGACTGTAACCCTGGTTTAAGGAGCCATTTGGCACCTAGCTTATATATCTGAGTTTCTAACACTGCCTGCAAGTTTCACTTGGTTAACATTTTGTTAGAATGAGCTTTGGCATGGTAGAGGAGACAAGAAAGGTACTTGACTTACCCATGAGATCTCTTGAATGCTAATGTTTTTCAAGATGTAGAAAATTTCAGACCTTTCCACTTGGTGTAAAATTCAGAATAATTTTTTATCAAGCAAAAAAGGGTGAGTTTAAAATAACAACAGCATCTTCTAAGTAGGGGGGAGTTAGCATGGTGCCCTTCACAAGCTGGATGGGACCGATAAGAGTTGTAGTCAACAACACCTGGAGGGGACTACATTTGCTATACAGTGGTACCTCGGGTTAAGAACTTAATTCGTTCTGGAGGTCCGTTCTTAACCCGAAACGGTTCTTAACCTGAGGTACCACTTTAGCTAATGGGGCCTCCCGCTGCCGCTCCACGATGTCCTTTCTCATCCTGAAGCAATGTTCTTTACCAGAGGTACTATTTCTGGGTTAGCGGAGTCTGTAACCTGAAGCGTCTGTAACCTGAAGTGTCTGTAACCCGAGGTACCACTGTACCCGCTTTGAAGGCTTCTAAGTGAAGAGGTGTTGGGCTGCAAGCTTTTATCCCAATCCAATTTGTTGGTCTGTGGTTACTCAGTGGTGAAGGAAAGTTATCTCTGCTTATTCTCTATTAAGGTCTTTGAGTTGAGCACTGGAATTGAATACTGGTTTCAGGATTAAGCTCTGCTGAAAAAGGAAGCCCTTGAACGGCTTTCAGGGCCCCTTCACATGTTGCAGTGTTAATGGGTGTTAAGCCACAGAGCTGGGCGTGTGTGTGTTCATCAAAGAAGGTACCTCTGATACACATGCCTATAGCTTTCACATTTGGAATGCCATAGAAACATGCTGTGAACAGCAATTGACTCCAGCTACCCAGCATGAGCTGCCGCGATGTTTGCAAGGTGAAAGTTTGTGTGCGCATTTTGCAAAGGTTGCTGTTCTCTCAGGTACAGAATGTGAGCTTGTAATAGGTTACGTGTGAGGCCGCCCCGGCTGTGCAGTTAAAACTGCCTGGAGTTTTCAAATGGAAAAGAGAAGAATGCGGGTGTGAATGCTTACTGTTGCTAGAGTGCTCGAAGTCATTTAAAGCATTTTAACTTGTTGTGTGAACAAGCCCCTTGAGTCCTTCTACACATAAGTTGGGAACAGAGGATAGAGTTTAGCCCTTGAGTGTCTGTCACCTACCTTCTTTGTAGGCCTCAGTGCATGCTGGCAGTTATTTTCATGGGTTGAAAAGATGCCTGGAGTTGTGTTACATCCGTTGCTTTATTTGAAGACTGTTTTCAAGCCTATGGGAAGTAGGCCATCAGCTTAATTCTTTTTTTTTTCTCCTTGACAGAAAATATTGTTTAATAAAATTCAATAGTGCAGCTGAATTTAATTATTACAGACAACTTTGGGGAGGGAAATGATAATGATATTTTCTGACAATTCTGCCCCCCCCCCCGTCCCATGAAGGAACTTAAATTGTGTATTCTGAAGCTCTCTTGACACAAGCAAAACTCTGGGGAGTAAACACCCCTGGGCCTGTTCAGAAACTGCTTCCCCCGCAAATAGAGAATTACTGCAAAAGCAGCAGGAACAAACCTCTGACTTAGTCACACCTCCTGTCAACTCTTAGCATGTGTAGAATATCACATTCAGAATAAGTTGCCCGCAGCATCTTTCAATCTCTCTTCCCAATCAGTTATCTAAAATATTTGTTGACTGCTTTAAAAGATTCTAGGGCAGCGGTTGAGAGGGAAGATGGTTTGCAGGATCAAGGAGGTCTGTGTACAGCTGGATTCAAATGTTTTACATTCTATGACAGCAGTGGACCTTCAACCTGTGGACCCAGTTAGGACCCAAATAGGCAAGCGCGCGCGCACACACACACACACATTTTGTCCACCAAGCCATTTTCATCTAGTCACGCCCATTTGCCAGTTGCAGTTGGGCCAAGAAAGGGTTTGCAGATTCCTTGAATCTGCAACTAACAGCTGGTTGTTGGTGCTCCAAAGCACAGTTCAGGGCTACAAGAAAGTGCGGATCATCAGCTGATTATGGGCTCTGTGCAGCTGGTATGTGCTGCACTGGGGAGTCCCTAGTGGGAAGTCTATAATTCAACCAAATGTTGTGGAGAAAACAACTTGGATTCAGAGTGCTTCCTTAAGTGCTGTTGATTTCAAACTACCGTATTTTTCGCTCCATAGGACGCACTTTTTTCCCTTCAAAAATGAAGGGAAAATGTGTGTGCGTCCTATGGAGTGAAGACGCCATAGCCTCGTGACCCTCTCCCGGCTGGAGAGGTGACGCGCGGCTATGGCAGGAGCCTCTATAGCCGCGCGTCACCTCTCCAGCCGGGAGAGCGCGCGCGGGGCTAAAGCAGCCCCCCGCAACCCTCTCCCGGCTGGAGAGGTGACGGGCGGCTATGGCAGGAGCCTCAATAGCCGCGCGTCACCTCTCCAGCCGGGAGAGCGCGCGCGGCCCCGCAACCCTCTCCCGGCTGGAGAGGTGATGTGCGGCTATAGAGGCTCCTGCCATAGCCGTGCGTCACCTCTTCAGCCGGGAGAGCGCGCGCGGGGCTAAAGAAGCCATAGCCCCGCGACCCTCTCCTGGCTGGAGAGGTGACGCACGGCTATGGCAGGAGCCTCTCCGCTGCTCCCTGAACTGCTCTTTGGGGCTGGTGGTGGGCTTCCCCCCGCCAGCCCCAAAGAGCAGGTCGAAAGGAACCTGAAGCCTGGAGAGCGAGAGGGGTCAGTGCACACCGACCCCTCTCGCTCTCCAGGCTTCCAAGGTAGCCGCCTGAACGCACCTTAAACGGCACCTTGTTTTAGAGCGGGAAAACAAGAGGGGGAAAGTTCTCCCCCTCTCTGCACAGCGCCTCCTGCCACTTCGCTGAAGGGGCGCTGGGCAGAGAGGGGGAGAATTTTTTTTTCTTGTTCTCCCCCCTCTAAAACAAAGTGCGTCCTATTGTCCAGTGCGTCCTATGGTGCGAAAAATACGGTACTTCCTCTGGAAAGAATGACACCAACCCGCTAGGCAGATCCAGTTCTCCACCCCTGTTCTATCTGTGGCTTGGGGCCAGTAGGCATGAGTTTGCTCTTCTCAATATATTAACTGAATGTATGAAAATATGTCCTGGGACAAGCATCTGATCTGGCTTCAGTCCCTCTCTTGTCTTAGGGCAGGAGTAGGCAACATGTCTTCCAGAAGTTGCTGAACTACAACTCCTATATTTCCATGGTGGTTGGGGCTGCTGGGAGTTGAACAACAACATCTGGAAGATACCACGTTGGCTGCCTCTGCCTTAGGGCATGCCATGGTGGTGAAAATTACAGTCAAATACTTGAGTTAGACGTGTATGTTCTCTTGTTTTTGTAATTCCTTTCTTTATTCTCCTTAAGTTTTCACACAGATACTTTTATAAAATGCTCATTGTGCACTTTTTTATCCAGAAGTTGGAGTTTAAGAAGTAAGCCCTCAAAGTTAGCATTCAAGTAAAGCATTCAACTATAAATGCTAGGCTGCTTATTACCAAATGTGCTCCAGTGACATCGCAAAGGAGTTGTTTGTCAAAATAGAATGTGTACAGACACCCAGGAGCAAAAGCATCTTTATTTTCGAAGTGCCAAATCCCATTGGCCTTCATGCTTCATGTGTTTTGGAAAGTTAATAAAGTAGAAGCGATATATTTGGAAACATTAGGAGAGGTAATTAATGTAATAAAGCTAACCTCCTTCTACTATCAGGCAGAGGACTGGAGGAATTTATAAACAACCAAAGGAATAAGCTATGCATTAAACAGCTTGTATCTAAAGCATAAATGCAAGAAGAAGAAAACTGCAAAGAAAATTGCTAGGATAGGTAAATCTTGCTGAATGTATTCTGGTTATAAGAAATTTTTGTAACGCCAACAATTTTAGAACTGTGAAGAAGCCATTGACCATTTTGCAGTAGGACAGTCAGGTGTTCATATACAGCTTCAATGAACATGTGAACAATCCTGAATGTGCTAGCTCCACACCTTGTTGCTGTTACTAGCAGCCCCTATGAGTTGGATGGTCACTGTATGCATGGTGCTGTACTCACCATGGAGGTTTTCCATACATTTTAGAACCCTGATTTCCCAAGGTTCTAAAATGCACCGGCGGCTTCCATAAAAACTGGACAGTCACACATTTGTAGAGGGTGATGGGGTGTAACTAGAGTGTTCATTCCTGCCCCCACAGAAGTGAACCTTAATGAAAGCTCCGGAAAGGTCTGCATTATGTTCATTAGTTTGAGATCAGCTTGGACATATTGGTAGGGATACAGAACTGAAGAAGTTTTGGTGTCCATTTTGAAATTGTTGAGTTTAAGCTCAGCATCTTCAAAGGAGAGTAATTCAAAGAGGAAACTGAGGGTAATTCAAAATGAAAATAGATACCATTTCTAGCTTCTGCCGTATGAATGGAGAGAGCTGGTATCTTCAACCTTTTCAGACCCAAGACTCACTTTTAACCCAAACATGTGTATGGGAACCTATTCCTTAATCTTTTACCATATACAGTGGTACCTCGGGTTACATATGCTTCAGGTTACAGACTCTGCTAACCCAGAAATATTACCTCGGGTTAAGGACTTTGCTTCAGGATGAGAACAGAAATTACGCGGTGGCGGCGGCAGCAGGAAGCTGCATTAGCTAAAGTGGTGCTTCAGGTTAAGAACAGTTTCAGGTTAAGAACAGACCTCCGGAACGAATTAAGTTCTTAACCTGAGGTACCACTGTACTTGCATGGTAGTAGTGCCCCACAACCATCTAGTGGGTTCCATCTCACCCACTGAAGGCCAGTGGTATAGAGTAGTTGTCAAAGGTTTGAGCTATGAATGAAGTTCATAGTCACCATTAATTAATTATGTAGCTTAGGCAAGCCACTGTCTCTCAGCCCAATCTCCATCTGCAACATGGTGACAGTCTCTAACTTAACAGGAGATTCTTAAGAGTTACTGACAATGGCCCATTTTACACATGGGAGCAAACCATGATTCCTGGCTTAGCTTTACATTTGAACTGGTAATTGTGGTTTGTTTCACTCTCAACAAACCACAGCTGGTAGCAAAGTTTTGTTCTTGGCTTACCCATCAGTGTTTGTTTAAGCAAAACCATCCATGATCTCCGGTTTACACTTCATGCTAAAACTGGGAATCGTGATTTGTTTCCTCTGCGTACTAGCAGGGAGGAGCAAAACAGCCCATATTGGTTCATTCATGGTAAATCATTAGTTGGCGTTTGGCATGATGTGTGAACTGAGCCATTGTATATGAAATGTTTGGAACACTCAAAATAATTTTATAGATGGGGGCTTTACTTTACCCCCCCTGCTGTCTAGCATCAGCCACTTGGGGAGGTATCTGGAGATGTGGGCTGAGGTGGCCCCAGTGTGCATTGTGCAAAACAACAACAACCCGTTGCTGGGAATCTCAAGTGGGGAGAATGCAATTGCATTCAGGCCCTGCTTGTGGAATTTCTGTAGGGATCTGGTTGGCCACTGAGAGAACACAATGTTGGACTATTTGGGCAATTGGCCTGATCCAGCACGGCTGATTTTATGTTCTGATCTTACAATATCCATATTCTTTTCTTTTTACTTTGGCTGCCTAACTTTTATACAGGAATGGCAGGAATGGCTTTGTTTTGTCACAGGGTTTGGCATGTTTCTGACTATTCTTGCGGTATAGAGAGGTTTAAAACATTTACACATGATTCATGGTGAAGGCCAATCTCTGGAATACCTACTTCTTTTGCTTTTAGTATATAGAAATAAAGTTCCTAATACTTTTCTTTGCTAGAAAGGAGCATAAGCAGGTTTCAGAGTGCTGCAGAGTTAAAATTTCAGTTAAGAAGGCAAGAGATGGTTTCAGTTTTTGTCATGTGTAACAAATATAATTTGAGGGGAAAACACCCTTTTTGTACAATTATCCTTTTATGCCTCAGACAGGGCATTGACGTACAGTTTAGCTTTTCCAGAAACATGTCATTATTACAAGATGTTCAGGTTCAGAAAAGCAGAAGCTGGGATTGGTGCAATTAATTTGAAGTTTTGACAGCGCAGGGCCTTCAGTACAGAGGGTCCCGACACCCAGACCCTTGACAGGCAGTGGGTTTTGCTGATACTTCTCAGAAGATTTGCCAAGCTCTTTTTCATGCCTGTTTCATTCTTGTTTAACTACTTTCTGATGGGAAATTTCCTGTTCCCTCTACACAGCTGGCAAACAGGCCTCCACTGTAATGCTATGTAGAAAAACAGAAATCTGTGACTGTTGTGTTGGAAATCTTTTGAGTCATCATATCCCCGCGGATAGGTTCCTCCCACCTCCTTTACTGAGAACATAGGGCGCTTCTTAAACACAACTCCCATTTCAAACAACATTTCAAATTACTTTTAAGCTTGTACAGTGGTCCCTGCCTTATTTGCTTCCTCAGTGAAATTTTAGTTACAAGCTTCCCCAAACATCCTATAGGACAGTCTGCAACTATGTACAACCAGGAATGACTAACTGGCTTCAAAGAACATTTAATTAAAGGTTACATAATGTATTCTCTGTTTGGAATACAGTAATTGGATAAGTCCATAAGGATGTGAAGGATTTGTTACGTTCTTCAACAAAAATGACAAATTCTGGGCCGTTGTCTAGCAAATTTCGTATTTAGGAAAAACTGACTTCCGTGTTTTGTATAAACGATGCTGCATTCTGTGACGTTTCTTCCTATTTATTGCCTATAGCCCACTTTTTGTTCTAAGGGAAGCCCAAAGAAAGCAACTCTGTTACCAAACTTATCTGGATAGTCAATATAGTAAATACACAGCACATATAAAAATTATAAAACAAGTCAAAGTCACACCCTTGTCAAAACAATAATACAGTGGTACCTCGGGTTACATACGCTTCAGGTTACATAAGCTTCAGGTTACAGATTCCGCTAACCCAGAAATATTACCTCGGGTTAAGAACTTTGCTTCAGGATGAGAACAGAAATCGTGCTCCGGCGGCGCGGCTACAGCAGGAGGCCCCATTAGCTAAAGTGGTGCTTCAGGTTAAGAACAGTTTCAGGTTAAGAATGGACCTCCAGAATGAATTAAGTACTTAACCCGAGGTACCACTGTACAACAAATATTAATTCCAGAAGAATTCATTTGATGATTAGAGCCTTCCTTCTGACCTGGATGGCGATTCTATGCCTCCGCTGTCAGAGACTTTAAAGACTTTTTAGGGCTTTAAAAGCAGGACCTTGAACTGGTTCCTCTTGTTTTGCTACATTTGTCCACCTCCTAATAGATTATGTCCACCTCATTTATCAATGACTAAGAAGGGAACCAGTTTGGACCATTGTGTGCTGTATTGACATCTGCAGCCACCCAGGTCAAGAGTGAATAGAACATAAAGGAAGATGCACATCTACTTGTAATTGTATCACTTGCCTGTGTGGTACCCACCCTGTTAGGTAACAAGGGGAGCACAGAAATAAAACCGGACGTTTGTACTTCAGCCAGAGCTGTACTAAAAGTTCTAAAGTGCCTTTCTGTCCAATCGATGCTCAAAGCAATTTGCGACGCAAACGTTTTGTTGAGGGAACAGTGGCATGAGATGCCAAGCTGTGCAAGTAAAGGGCTAGCATCCAGTGTTTCCAATTTCCAGTTCTTCCTTCCAAATGAATATTAGTCATTCTCAGGGAAGCGTTTTTGTCTCGTGACAAATGAGAGACAGCTTGCTGTGACTCAAGCAGAAATAGCTCTGCTGGACAGCTGGTGAGTCCAGGGTGGCAGGCATAAGCTGGGAGGGGGGGGGAGTGATGTAATATGCCTGTGTTTGCTTGTCTGTCTAAACCACAGCAAACTTTATATGTCTGTGCATGATGGTGCTGTGTATCGAAAGGGATAAATCAGCAGGATTTTTATTTGTTGTTTTTTTGGCTGGAACAAATCTTTATCAGCAGTAAACCAACACAGATTTGCAGAAGCAAAACAAACATTGCCGAATGATTCCCTGTCTGGGAGTTTAGTTGGTGTGCACACTTGGCATGTCACAGGTATTTGTTCCTCATATCTCCATGCAGCCCTTTCTCTATGGTTCACTTGGGCAATGGAAAGCAGAATGTGGAGAGTCCACTGTGTGCTTATGCAGGTCCACAAAACGTGTTAAGTCTAAGGTGAGATGGCATCAGGACTCTGGCCAAGAGCAAATTCTGAACCTGGGACCTGCAGAAGTGTGTCAGTTCACCTGTATGTCACCACCACGCTGTGGCCAAATAGGCAGGTCCTACCAATAAATCAGGGACGCAGGTGGCACTGTGGGTTAAACCACAGAGCCTGGGACTTGCCGATCAGAAGGTTGGCGGTTCGAATCCCCGCGACGGGGTGAGCTCCCATTGCTCAGTCCCTGCTCCTGCCAACCTAGCAGTTCGAAAGCACGTCAAAGTGCAAGTAGATAAATAGGTACCACTCTGGCGGGAAGGTAAATGGCATTTCCGTGTGCTGCTCTGGTTTCGCCAGAAGTGGCTTAGTCATGCTGGCCACATGACCTGGAAGCTGTCTGCGGACAAACGCTGGCTCCCTCGGCCAATAAAGCGAGATGAGCGCCGCAACCCCAGAATCGGTCACGACTGGACCTAATGGTCAGGGATCCCTTTACCTTTACCTTACCAATAAATCAGCCTCATAAAGAAAACTCACAACAGCATTGGGCCCAAGCTGCCCTTCCCTATTGGGAATGTACTCTGAATTGGTTACAGTGGTACCTCGGGTTAAGAACCTAATTCGTTCTGAAGGTCCGTTCTTAACCTGAAACTATTCTTAACCTGAAGCACCACTTTAGCTAATGGGGCCTCCCGCTGCCGCCACGCTGCCTGAGCACGATTTCTGTTTTCATCCTGAAGCAAAGTTCTTAACCCAAGGTACTGTTTCTGAGTTAGTGGAGTCTGTAACCTGAAGCATATGTAACTGAAGCATCTGTAACCCGAGGTACCACTGTATTTTTCACAAATACTACAGTACTTCTTTTGTTGGTGTTGGTAAGGTTGGGTTAAGACAGGCATAGGCAAATGTGGTCCTGCAGATGTTTTGGGACTACAACTCCCATGATCCCTAGCTAACAGGACCAGTGGTCAGGGATGATGGGAATTGTAGTCCCAAAAACATCTGGAGGGCCGAGTTTGCCTATGCCTGGGTTAAGATATCAGATTTTGTCTAAAATCTCACACTAACCATCTTTACAGGTGAACTTCATCTTGGTTTTACTACATTTGTCCACCTCCTAATAGATTACATCCACCTCATTTATCAATGGCTGGATAAAATGTTGTCTTGCTTAACTTCTGTGCCATTAGTAACTTGATTTTTTAAGCCCTATATGGTGTGGAACTCTTGGAAGCTGCAGGGTCGTTCTTTTTCATGTGAGATTTCCCCCTCATAACTATGTAAACTACGGATGACATACCTTACATTGAAGCTTACTTTTGATACTTACACTAGTCGATTACTTACCTGAAAGCATCTATGTGAAATTGTGGACTCTTGTCAAACAGGTTTCCAACTTGTGTGAGGCAGTCTATCTCCATTCAGCTGAACCTGAGTAAGAGCCCTCTGTATATCTACCCTGCTCGACATCTAATGTTGCCTGCAGTCACACCAAAACTCAAATATGTTGTAGGACAAGGAGGAGTGTGTGTGTGTTTCTGTGGTACTAACAGCAGCTCCCAGTGTTCGCTGCTGCTTTGCTTCTGACCTGGCCCCTTTCTGGGTTGGGGAGTTGTCAGCCAATTGTGGGCCTGACAGCACCAGCAGCACTCACTTCAGCCCCTTAGGGAAAATAGTCAAAATTCACTGGGCATGTGCATGCAGCAGAACTATCAGCTCCTGGTGTTTGCTTCTTTTTGCCAGCCTTTGCTTCTGGGCAGTCTGGACACAAGCGGAGAGGCGATGAGAAGAGCACGTATCCGTAGCGCTAGCAATTGCTTGCCTTTCCCGCTGCGTTCAGAGCCTGCATGCACAATTTGACATGCTGGTGAGTGATGAGAGGCAGTTGGTGGCTCAGGCTGCAGCTGACGTGCTACGAATGACTGGCGTTGTGGTGTGGTGGGGAATTTTGTTGTGTGTACCAGGGGAAGCAGGTGAACTGGGTTGACAGTGGGAGCCATAGGCTTCAGAGCGGAAGTCCACAACTATTGGCACCTTTCAGCACAGTGCCTGGCGCTGATGGGAATTGTAGTCTAAAACTTCTGGAAGACCCCATGTTGGAGAAGGCCGCAGGAGCCTGCAAGACAAAAGCAAAACTGCAGAACACTGTGGCTTCCCATACATCTTTGCCAGGGTATCTAAATTAGCAGGGCACCAGGCACATTTTGCACCTAAGATTCTCCATTTGTGAGCACCTCAAAAAGTCTGGGTGCCATTTTTTGCGCCTGGCTGACGCTCAAGGATTGCCGAAATGTTTGTGCTTTGAAGCCTCAAAGTATATGTTAAAGATAGACAATATGTTAAGGAGTTTAGGGAAGTTTTTAATGACTGATGTTTTAATGTATTTTTAATCTTTTGTTGGAAGCCGACCAGAGTGGCTGGGGAAACCCAGCCAGATGGGCGGGGTATAAATAATAAATTATTATAATATTATTATTATTATTATTATTATTATTTAACAATAAAGAGTAGAGTGTTTTGAAAACTGAAGTATGGCGCCAGTATTTTTTATTGTAAAGACCAAATTAAACATGTCTTAACAATTTCTGATAAAAATGTGGTATCAACAATGTATCTCTTATGTGAATTGCCTCCCCCCAAATGGCGACGAGACATTCTGTTTTGGCGAGCGCAACCAAGGTCCCAGGAGCCATTTAACTCCTAGCTTTTCTCTTCGGAGAAAAAAAGGCAGTCTGCTAAAGCTGTGGCTTTGCCCAGTTGCCTGCCATTATGATTTCTTCATTCATTTTCCTGCTACTGAGACTTGAGATTCTTTGGCATTATTACCCTTCTAATGACTTTCATTGCTAATTTATTTTTAAGTGCTCCCAAGATGGTTGCAGCTTCAAAGGCTCATAGGTGGCTTGGCAGTTGGAGGAGTCTTCCCTGCAAAGGAGGTGCTTTGTTAAACGTGCTTGGTTTCACTTTGTTTAAAATAGACTGCTCTCTCTCTTTAGCCTTGGCAGTAAATTTAATATTTCAGTTACCATTCCTGTAATGCTAATTTCTTTAGATCTGAAGTACACAATGTTTGGAATTAATTTGCTAGTGGCCTCTTATGCAACATATAGCAGTTTATCCGCTGCTAAACCATGTAGGAGCGACAAATGAGTTTTTTGACCTCCTAGCCCCTTAACCAGTTCTAGCTTGTACCTTTTTAAAGCTCATCCAAATCACTTGAAGTGTCAGGCAAGGGTTGAGGAAACACATTGCTGGTTGCACGGTTGCAAGGATCTTGTCCGGAACACATCAACTGAAACTGATCCCAGGAAATATAAAAATAAAAATAAAAATTTGTCCAGTAGCACCTTGGAGACCTACAAAGTTTGTTCTTGGTATAAGCTTTCGTATGCATGTACACTTCTTCAGAAACACTGAAACAGAAGTCACCAGACCCTTATATATAGTGGGAGGGTGGGGTGGGGTTTTTCTCAGGAGGGTAGTAGGAGATGGATGATTGACTCAATGGGTATGGTAAACCTGTTGACGACTGCTGCGTATGGCTTTATACTTCTTCTGCCTTTATACTTGAGAGTGGAGTGGAGCCCAGTGTTTTGCATTAAATCAAAGGTCAATTCATTGCCAAATCTGGAGAATTTTGTCTGAGCAATTTCACATAAAACTCTTTGACTATTTTATTTGCATGCCACTACTGCAAGATAGGGACACGGGTGGCGCTGTCGGTTAAACTACTGAGCCTGGGGCTTGCCGATCAGAAGGTTGGCGGTTCGAATCCCCGCGATGGGGTGTGCTTCCGTTGCTCGGTCCCTGCTCCTGCCAACCTAGCAGTTTGAAAGTACGTCAAAGTGCAAGTAGATAAATAGGTACCACTCTGGCGGGAAGGTAAATGGTGTTTCCGTGCGCTGCTCTGGTTCACCAGAAGCGGCTTAGTCATGCTGGCCACATGACCCGGAAGCGGTACACCGGCTCCGTCAGCCAATAAAGTGAGATGAGCGCCGCAACCCCAGAGTCGGCCACGACTGGACCTAATGGTCAGGGGTCCCTTTACCTTTTATTGCAAGATATGAAATTGGGAATGGTCATTTTGCTTTGAATGATAGCCCCTAGAAATCTCTTCTCTTTGGCGATCAAAATATGGTGCATTGACTCAGATAATATGGTAAGCGCACGTTTTCTTTTGCTTTAATCAGCTGCAATGTTAAAGGCACACAATATCATTTACCAATCGCCTTGTTGACCACAGGAAAACGGTAAGTTCTTGCAAGAGCATACATATGTTAACGTTTGAACATCAGTTGGTGTGTTGTCATTCAGCCATGATGTCATCGTTTGATAGCAGGAAACAATAAACCTGATTAAGACACTGTCTCTCTCATCAAAGCAGCCCAAACAGGAGGGAAGCAACTAAAATGAAGTTAAAATGCATGCATAACATCTGTGCGGAAAGAAAGCAGATACGAGAGGCGTATTCTGAGAATATAATCCTCATTTCCACTAGCTTTAAAATTGCAGATGGAGGGGTAATATATCAAATATTTCTGAAGCGTGGGATAGGCTGATCCCACATCCATAAAAGTGCCAATTTGCACTGGAGCTTAACAACAGATCTTTTCCACTGCATTCACCAAGTTAGAAATATGTGATAGAAGCCTAAGGAACAAACTCAAATTTCTGTTTGATACCATATTGTTCTCCCCCACCCACCCAAAAGAGGTGAAGGAGGCAGGGATGGAAAGAAAAAACAAGGGCTATATCATTGGCATATATTTAATGATGAAGCCAAAAAGGATGCAATTTTTTTGGACATTTCCTAAGATAGGACCCCCTTTCAGAGTTTTTTAAGTAATGGTTTTCAAAGGGGACAAAACGTAAGAACAAAAGGAAGGGCAAAATGTGCTCTGCTGGATCAGACCATTAGCCCAGTATCCTGTTCTTACAGAGGCCACTTTGATGACTGTGGGAAGCCTGCAAACAGGACCTGAGAGCAAGAGCAGTCTCCTGCTGTTTCTGGCAACTGTTACCCAAGAGGCATACAGTGGTACCTCGAGTTACAAATGCTTCAGGTTACAAACTCCGCTAACCTGGAAGAGTTACCTCGAGTTGAGAACTTTGCCCCAGGATGAGAACAGAAATAATGTGTTGGCGGCACAGCGGCAGCAGGAGGCCCAATTAGCAAAAGCACGCCTCTAGTTAAGAACAGTTTCAGGTTAAGAACGGACTTCCGGAACGAATTAAGTTCGTAACTAGAGGTACCACTGTACAACTACCAGCTGTACTCAGCACAAGTAAACTGTTAATCTAAACAATGGCAGGCCAGCTATGGCAGATCTGCTTGAATGCAGCAAGTTTGATTAATCTTTGTGGCTGGAAATCGATCATAAAATGTTGCGTGATGCGCCAGCATTTGCTAATGCGTAATAATGGTGATGGGGATAGTAAGATGGGCATTGTGGATGGAGCAGTTGTGTACATGCAAACCCTGCCGCAGGCTTGCATGCTGCTCTTCAGATCCTGGAGCAATTAGCACAGTGTTTGGTAGAGGATTTTTAAGCATGTTTAGTTGAGTATACTGAGAAACTCCCCACGATTGGGAACCTTGAGAAACCAAGGTTCCCACCTCATGGGAAAGTTTTAAGTGCATTTAACTGGAAGACTGTACACATAAAAACTCTTCAGACGTTCACTCCAATCACACAAAGAACTGCAGAACAGCCCTGGGGCATTGCAGCTGGGACCAGCATGTGACCCCATGCCCAGACTACAGTTTAATTATTTGCCAGAACATGGCTATTGACAGTACTGTAATGTATACACCTATAGGCCCACTAATTCATAGAAATGTAGATTTGGAAAGTAGCATGAGGGTCATCTAATCTCCTGCAAGGCAGGAATATTTTTGCCCAACATGGGGCTCTACTAACTGAGCTATCTCAGGGATAATTCATTACAGCTTGCTTTCAGAAGTGGGGCAGGAAGGGGCAGGTATTGTTGTGTTACCCCCATCATGCGTCTTGTCCACACTTTTTATGCATAAGGCATCTTTGTAGAAATTAAACTCTGGCCTTCCTCTTCTTTTCCATGGACTTTGCTGCTGAAGTGGTGCAAGTAGCTCGCCTGAGCTTCCCGGGACCAAGGAAGGTAGTATATGGGTATTTCCTTGACACCATTACATTGCGGTGTGCGTTTTCTCTTTATTTCAAAATGATCACGAGACTGGAAACTTGCGAGGGATTCTATCAACAGATACCTGACCCCTCAGGTTACTGCAGCAAGGAAGTGGACTGTGAGCTGGCAGATGTTTCTGTTCGCTGCCAGCTTGCATTAATTTTAAGGGACTGGGAATACTTGTATCTGCTGAAACCACATATTTATGCAAACTGTACCTGTCCTTGCTACTCAACTGAAACTTAGTGTCTTACTTGTTCTAGCCTTATGACATTTCTGGTTATAATCTCTGTTCTGAGCTAAATCTAGGCTATAGCTGGTGAAAACGCAATGCCAGCATGTTCGCCCATTGAATAGTTACTTTTGTGCATGTGTTGCTTTTAGATTTTTTTTGCCGCTAATATATTCCTCCTTTCTTCATTGATTCCATGCTGCTTTTCAGAATATGAAGTGCTTTACAGCTTCACTTTTTTATTGATCCTTGCAGCAGCAAAGAGAAGAATGTGTAACTTTCCTAAAGTGTACTAAAGTGACATATAGAGTCTCTGCCTTGACTGAGCAATACTGGTCTTCAGTCATAGAGCCTACTTATACAGCATCCTCTTTTCCTTTCATCAGAGTACTAAGCTACTTGTCTTCATACACCTTGCCTGGTTTCAGCCCACTGACTTGAGGACTTGAATAGCATATTCAGGGCCAAACTGTGTGTGACATTAATTGCCCAGCGTATAACTTGAGTGCATAACTTTCATTTCAAAAATGGCAAGTGGACCTGTGTGTATAATCTGGATACTGGCTTGCAGGAGTGGCTATGGCTTTTAGCACTTTGCTCCTTGCTGCAGTCCTGATCTGGATTTCTCCCTACCCGGCGCCTTCAGTATGCATGGGGGAAATGTCCCTTTTCACTCCAGTGATGGCTTTCTCCTTATGCAAGATTCACACATGGTGGCTTCAATATGGCTTGGAACTGCAACTGGGGTGAAAGGGTTAAAGACCTCCTTATCCTTTATGGCATGGGCAGCACTGTGGTCTAAACCACAGAGCCTAGGGCTTGCCAATCAGAAGGTCAACGGTTTGAATCCCCATGATGGGGTGAGCTCCCGTTGCTCAGTCCCTGCTCCTGCCAACCTAGCAGTTCGAAAGCACATCAAAGTGCAAGTAGATAAATAGGTACCATTCCGGCGGGAAGGTAAACGGCATTTCCGTGCGCTGCTCTGGTTCACCAGAAGTGGCTTAGTCATGCTGGCCACATTCTGTACATCAGCTCCCTCGGCCAGTAAAGCAAGATGAGCGCCGCAACCCCAGAGTTGTCCGCGACTGGACCTAATGGTCAGGGGTCCTTTTACCTTTACCTATCCTTTATGTAAGAGTCCAGATCTGAATCACCCTCCCTCCACTTGATATTTCTGAAAAACACAATTAATGGCATATGTAATTTGGCCCCAGGGTGCCCACCCATACTCTCCATTTCTTTTGTCTACAATTGCCATATTTTATAGGTCTCCAGTTATATCCTGCGTTATAGCTGAAGCCTCAGGCAGCTAACACTGATGTATATTAAGAACAAGGAGTATTAAAAGCAACTAAGAGCAGCAGATGAAATTCAATATAAAAGCAGCAAATGTTTTTGAGGAGGCACTTTAATAATAATAAATATGCCTGGCACACATGACTCTGGGGAGAGTTCACAGTTAGGATGCCACCAACAAAAAGGCCCTTTCTCCAACAAGCCACTCTCAAGCCTGTGGCTTTACCATAGATACTAAATTAAAAGACAGCGAAAGCTCAGAATGGCTTAGGAATTTGATGGTCAGAGAAGACAGTGCAGGCTCATTTTTCGGCCACAATTAATAGTTTTATCTTTATCAAAGTGTCTGGAAATCCTGACTGCCTGTGATGGTTGTTTTCAGACTATATCCTGGGAAACGCTGAAGTTCCTTGTAAGCATAAGGGTTGCTCAGTTTTAAAAATCATTAATGGATGGCAAGTGATCCTGAAAGAGAGCTTGCCCACCCCTTCCAATGTCCTCCTGCAGTTTGTAGCATTGGCCATTCCCTCACATGCACATTCAGAATATGGTACATTTCTGATCCCCTCCCCACCTCCAATACTATACTGAGCACAACTCTACAATGGAGACCTTAGATGATGCACCTCAGATTAGAAACATAATGGTGTTGTACATAATTTCACATTAGACTATCCTGCATGGTGTATCTGACATAAAAACAAGCTATTCTCTTGTTCAGTACAGTGCTCACTTTAGGATTGCTTCTATTTTATCTCTGCCTAGGTACTGCAGTTTAATTCCACTTGCCTTGGACATATTAATGAAAGTCAATTTGGAGTTATTTGTCTGGCAGTTCCTGGCAGAGGAATACAAAGGTGTCTGAAAGGTTTACTTCATCCTAGACCGCTGGGGATTTCCGGGCTCAAAGGAGTTCATTCACTGAGCAGTAGTTGCATTGCTTCAAGTGATTTGGGTAGGAAGGAAAACTGATTCCAAGCTGCCCGAATGAGACTACAGGGCTGTTTTTTGCTGAATAGGCTACATTGACATCAGCAGGTAGACCGAGACCAGAGAGCTTGTTTTGTAACTATTAGCACAGCCCAATGGGGAACAGGGAGCAGAAGCAAGCAATTCAAGGTATCGGTTTCACCTTTTTACAGGAGGTCTTTTGCTTCCATTTAAAAGCCGATGTGCATCATTAAGCTGGCTACATTTCAGTAGTAAGGTAAGTGCTCCCTGTACAAATGGTTCATTTCATACTCTTTAGAATCTGCAAAATGACTCTGTGGGCTTTTGCTATGAGGAGCCATGATGGAGCCAGGGATGTGTTTGCTACCAACTGACTGTATTGAGTCCGCCAGAATGAAGAAAGGAAGTTCATGTTAAGCCCAGTGAGAGCATCCAAGACCCCCTGTATTTGCATAAAAACCTTTAGAGAGAGTGATATCAGTAGATTCCTTAATTATATCAGTAGATTCCTTGTGCTATTGGCTGTATAGATTTCTCATTATACTGACTGAAGAAAATGACCATAACTTGCTTATAAGTTTGCCTTGCATTTGCTTAGGACACTTAGGCTGCAATAATGAACACACTTTCCTGGGAGTAACTTATTTCGAACTCAGGACATAGGAAGCTGGCTTCTGTCAGACATTTGGCCAATCTGTGTCAGTATTGTCTATGTTAATTGGCAGTGGCTCGCCAAGGCTTCAGACAGGTGTCTCCCATACCAATCTGGAGATGCCATGATTTGAACCCTGGGGCCTTATGCCTGCCGAGTAGATGCTCTGTCACTACGAAGGCTTACCTCTGAGCAAGCATGCACAGGATTGTGCTGTCAATACCCCAGCTATCACAAAGACTGATGGGAGCTTTGAGTAGATCCCCGAAATACCTTAATTTTTTCTTTAACTTCTCATCTCTCCCACCTCCCTCTCGTTTTACAATACATTAAGAAACTGCTGCCCTAGCAGACTTTGAACAAGCTTCTTCTATTTTCTTCTTGGCTGTAGTTTTTCAGCTGGCCCTGGCTGTGTTCATCCTAACCTAAAGCAGTTTAAGGAAGCATTTTTTCCTGCACTTTGGCTAAGATCTGAATTTGTGTTTTTCTTCCGTGGCAAGTGATACAGTGGATGAACTTTTAAAACAAAGCAAAGCAAAGATTTGTTCAGATAGAAAGCCTCTTCACTTTAAGTTTGATATTTAGTTGGCAGACAAGCACTGAGCATACATTAAATGCAGAGCATGTAATGAAAGGGGAAGGGAGGGGAGGAACCAGAGCAGTATTATGAAGCAGCCTTTGAGAAAATTGCATTGATTTTCCTACAAGTTCTTATATCAGTTTAATATGCCCAAGTAGAATCCAAAACAATCTCTATGGCAAGTGTTGCTCCATTTTATGGGGAGTGTGGCTAATCCTCTTCTTGAGCTTGGAGCTGAGGAAGAAGGAAGGTGCTCTTCCTAGCTCTCATGATGCAGTTTTTCAGTGAGCCTCTGCTTGGACACCTCTGCAGCTTAAAGGTAAAGGGACCCCTGACCGTTAGGTCCAGTCGCGGACGACTCCGGGGTTGCAACGCTCGTCTCGCTTTATTGGCCGAGCGAGCCGGCATTTGTCCACAGACAGCTTCTGGGTCATGTGGCCAGCATGACTAAGCCGCTTCTGGCAAACCAGAGCAGCGCATGGAAACACCGTTTACCTTCCCGCCGGAGCGGTGCCTATTTATCTACTTGCACTTTGACGTGCTTTTGAACTGCTAGGTTGGCAGGAGCAGGGACCGAGCAACAGGAGCTCACCCCATTGCGGGTATTCGAACCACCGACCTTCTGATCAGTAAGCCCTAGGCTCTGTGGTTAAAAGATGTGGGTTGCGATGACCACAAACTTTGACTAGGCACCAAGGCCAGCCAAGATTTGTGATCCATATTAACACCATTTTGAATTCAGTTCATTTGAGTATGTTAATATTGGCAAAACATACTTTTGTATTAAATGATAACCCAGAAGACCGTGTGTACTTAGCACAGAGCACTGCTTAGTGAGAAATTGCTTTATAGTTGTTGTTTAAATAGGCACAACAACTGAAGTGATACATGGGAAACTGGAATGTGGAGATAAGTTATCAGTATACCAAGGTCATATATGCAGCACAGCTGTAGCGTAAGATTGCTAAATATCACTTCTCTTCAAGTTATAGTGCCATCATCCACATCTTTCCATTCCCTTCAGAAATAATGGATGTTGCTTATAGGGTGATCCTATTTTTTGAAACTTTAATTTAGTGACTCTTAGTAGAATGGGGTTGGTTTTTTTAATAAAAAAATCTATTTCCATTTCAGTGCTTTTGAGCAGAAACCATGTATATCACCCATCATTCTAGCAACTTAGCCTAACCAGTCTCAGCAAAAACATCATCTCAGTTGATAATTTTGAGATCTTAATGCCTCTAATTTTCGTGTTACATGGCTTTACAGTGAAAGCTGGAAATTGCATTAGGCATAAACCAGAAATATGAATTCAGCCTGCTGAATCTGTCCTAATCCCACAGGTTTCAGTAAATTTGTGCCAAAGGCAGACCACAATATCTTGGTGTTATGCACGGCTGATCAGCTCTGTCCTTCAAATGCTATTAACTTCAGCCTGGTTAATCTATACTCCTGTACATCGAATACAGAATGCTGCTGGCTGAAGGATTAAAAGAGAATTAAGTATTTGTTCCCTAATCCTAAATGTTTATAAATCAGTATTAATTACTGTAGAGAGGGAAGCAGTCATATTTGGGTTCCTATAAAGGGCTTACATCTCAGTTTTTGCCAAATAATTTAGTGACGCAGCCAGCCCATAAATACAATGTAATATAAAAGCAGCAGAAGAGAACTACTATTTCCTTTCCATGCAGTATGATCTGTGCATGCTTTCTTTGCTTAATTAGGACTAATTGCAGTCATTATGGAGCATTATAAATTAAAAGCAATTGAAGGGTTGGGTGCGTTCCATGGAGCTGAAGGTGAATAAGGATCACAAGAGAGCTGTTGGGGGGAAAAGGCCCGGAATAGAAAAGACATATGCAATGCACGCATCTCTCCGTTTCTAAGAGTTGGATTTATGTTTGTGCCCAACCTGCTCAGTCTACTGTGCAGGCTTAGAGAATTCAAGGACATAATTATTTCAGTCACATAGCAGATGAGATGTAGGGAAATCTATGGAAGATGAACACCATTGAAGTACTGCAATTTGTCACAATACTGCAGATGGCATCAGATGCATTACACTGTCACACAGTGGAGCCAAATGAAAAGTGGAGAGGGGTGTTTTTGTTTTACTTTCCCCCCATTGAGTAGAAAATATCACAGACGGTGTAAGGGACTGCTTCCAGCCCAGCCGAAAGGACTGGATATGCCACAAATCGAGGGCAGCGTCTCCTGTAGGTTTTGTCCTCAGTTGCAAAAATATGCATGAACCCTGTTAGTTGGCACAGATGTGATGGGTGGATAATGGGCATGTAAATTTCCACTTTCTCCTTTTCAAAGACATGGGAGCAAGAATAAAATGAATGTTAATGTGATTGCAAGTGCAGATTGTGAATATGCCACTTACTTTTGAAATTAATTACAGAAATTTTCAGCGTATGATGGGAAGACAGTAGAATGGAATGCAGGGTAGAGCCCATGCAGAACAGGGAAAACAAGGCCACCCCAATACATACCCCCTTTCACGCATGACCTCTTGTGATACTTAACACAAATAGAGCACTCAGAACGGTGCTATTCATGTGCTAATTCTGAATGATGATAGCAGGTAGAAAACCAGCCAGGTGGAGCTGCTGGCAGCTGCTGAGTGACAGTGGAAGGCAAATTCCCACTCTTTCCTTTAGCAGGGATTCTCTTTCTATGAAGGCTTGCAAAAACAAGCATAGGTGCAGAGGTGTCATTTGACAGCTAAACTTCTCTTGTCTCAACTGTCAACATAATTTTCTTAGAGTTGCAAGATACTCTGCATCTTTCTTTGGAACACGTCTCTTGCTGCACATTCCCAGATTTCATAATAATGTCTGCTGATGTTGCTCACTCGCCTTTTAAAGTACTCTACTTGACCCTTCTCTGCCATAATGCCATTCAGCAAAGGCATGGTGTTGTGGGTACAGGATCACATAAACACTTCATTTGCAACCCTAATTCATTTGACCCATCAACACCCGTAAAAGAACTTTGCCCTTGCAATCAAGAGGTCTTCTGTACAAGTTTGTTTTTTGTTCTAAGCCATGAACTATGACTTTTGCATTGTAAGTGTTGGTTGTATGAGATTGAGATTGAATGGGGGAAATTAAAGTCGCTAAATCCTAAAATTAAGTATTGTTGGGTTTTTGACATTATTTTCTTTTTATTTCAGTATTTTTGGTTTGGAGAGGGGCAAATTTCCCTCTACCTCAACATATCTCAACTGTAGTGATGTTCAGCTTAGTTTCAAAAAACACCGTATCATGGAGTGTTTGGTGAGCTTTAATCCTGAAGAAGGGTCTGAATGTTCTTTGGAAGACTGTGCCCTTGGAGGCAAGCAACATTCAAATTGTTGGAAATAATACCAATGAAAATTCAAATCCAATTTTAAATGTTTCATAGGTTGGTTAATTCACTGTGCTGTGCTGAGCAATCAGCATATATTACAGAATTTTACATCAGAATATTGCAGAAAATAATAGATTACAAAAAAAAAAGCCCTAGTATAGATAAGTGCTATTCAGGTCGAAACCTAGGATTGGGTTTACACAATAAGATGTCTGGCGCAATTGCAAGCTAGAAACAACATATATATGATTATTAGGATTCCGTGCATCTCTTATCACACATATAGCACCCTATGTGACGCATAGTGTGTGTGAGTGTAGGAATCATGTTTATATTTACACTACATGTAACACTGTAAACACATGGCACCTATTTTGTGTACGTAGCTTCTAATAGCAGTGTGGGAAAGAGCCCTTAGCCTGCCGAAGGTGCTCTTGCACACACAGTTTCATTAGCACTGAAGTGGTACTGTATACCACAGCATGGTACTGTATACCATGTTGTATTCATTGAGCAGCCAGCACCAGTGCTGTATTCAGTGTGAGGCAGTTGGTGGGCTAGTACTGGCTTGAAGCGCTGGCATTCGTGGATTTGAAGGGCTCGGCTGTGTAGTGAATGAATGTGCAAATGCACCATTCTTTTACAGATTCCATTGAAGTTAATTACTGTGCAAATCTACATCAACTGGTTAGCAATTGCCATAGTGAAGGGATACGAGAGCCTAGGAACCCTTACCTTTAATGAGCATAGGAATGTTTAGCTTGAATGAGCCAAGCAGCAGAGAATTATAACCCCCCCCCCAAAAAAAAATGTACGAGAAGCACAGACTGCACTTAGTAATGAAAACATGAAAAGCAGCCACTCTTGTGTGCTCTATCCGCTGTGTCTATCACCTTATATGTCTGCTCATACTGTCTTATTCATGACACAGTCTAACAGCTTTCGGAGTTTGGTTGTTTAAAAAAACAAACTTGTTTTAGATGTCTTCAGTGTTCCTCTTCTAAAGCCCAGGAAACAAGAGAGCCTTAATCCTCTCAAATTTAAGATAAAAAGGTTTAAGAGTTTGTATTGTAATGAGTTTGGGGTCAGACTAAAATTGGTGTTTGAGATTTCCAATTCCCCTCCAAGCCTTTGATTTTAATCGTAAGATGAGATTTTGCAGAAACGGGAGACTGCTAAAATGGTCAAACCTGTTTCTTTGCTAGCTAGCCAGGTCAGTTAAATATATGTTTTGTAGTGTAAGCTTAGGGCAGTGAGTTGTCACAGAAACTAATTGGCTGAAGACCTGTCTGGATGATGAGTGGAAGGTGATGTCATCAAGGTATTAAAAAAAACCACACAGAGAGAGAATAAACTGGAAGTCTTGGAACTGAAGCTGAAAAGAGACACAGAGGCCGTACAAATTATCTGGAAAAATCCAAAATTGTGGCACTGATGGCCCCGCCCCAATAGAAAATTAATGATGGAGCAAATTCTGTTCAAGTGTTAATTCTAGTAATAAACCTTATATCACAGAAATGCCGTAAGTCTCCAGAAACCTTCCTTGCAAAGAACCAATCCCAAGGTATGGGCTGGGACCTTTGAAACTTCTCACTGCAATACCATTGTTGAAAATACTAGTATGTCCATCCATCCGTCTCAAGACAATCAAGTCCTCTTCTGGGGGTGAAGTCAAACTGCTACATTAACAGCACTGAAGTGACCTCCCCGGGGTGCAAACCAGGGCAGTATGTCTAGGGGTACTGGGCTGCCAAATGAGAAGACCCACCTCTTGGCCTTAATGATGTGAAAATACCATTGTAGAAAAATCTAATGTATCGTTTTTATTTAAAACATGACTGAAAGCAGCTGTTGCCAGCCTTAAAAAGCAACTTAAAAGTAGCTGTCACCAACACTTTTGAGACCATGGACACATTTGCAAACTGGAGAACCTTCCGCAGGCACCACACATTCACCACAACTGAGCACGACCACAGCTGAGCACACACTGTAGTCAAGTTTTGAAAAGCATGTGCTCTTGTAATTAATGACAGAGCATGGACTGATCAGTCATAACTTTTGTATGGGGCTCTAGGTATTCAAGAAAAAATTGACTTCCAATATTTGAAAGCAGTGTGTAATAGTATATTTCTGTTTACTTAAAAAGAAGACAATACCCCCTTCCCTAAGTAAGTTTTTTTCTTAACTTGAATTGCTCTAAATCAGAACATTTTCAGGAAGTTCTAGGTCCCATAGAATAGAGAAGGAGAACTTTGCTGTCCTTCTTTTCAACCTTTCCAACAGATGATTTACGAAAGTTCTGGATACTGCAAAACAGCCTATACCTGCTTGCACCAATGAAAAAGCATTATTGGATTACTCTAAACCAGCCTTCCCCAACCTGCTTTTTCTGCTATGACTTCAATCATCCCCAGCCAACATGAACAGTGGTCTGGAATGATGGGAGTTGTAGTCCAAAACATCTGGACTACAAAACAGCTTGCAGAAAGCAGATACAAAGGAAAATAAAATATCTGCTCGTATGTTAACTTGTGTTTTATAGAGAGGGAGGTTTCCAACTTAGGAACTATTTCTGTGTTCTGCTTAGTACAAAAATGTGTGTCTGCTTCCAAAATGAAAGCTTAATTTCTTTTTCTGGCTAACTCAACATTGCTGATATGGTGATCAATAACACTAGTTCTATTTCACTATTTACAGTATATGGGGCAAGTGCATTGTCGTTGATACAAAGCATTTATTCTACAGCATGCATAATTGCTGTCATTTAAAAAAAAAAATATTGTGTATTTTAACCAACAACTATTCTCATGCTCCCCACCTCAAAATCAACTGATTTTGTAAGTTGTTCATATTGGTTAATAAGCTAGTCAAATTCTGTGAGTTGGCATCTTTGTGTTATCTTTTCACAGCAGCCGTGTGTTAGTATTTCCACCAACACACTTTCTGAACTAATGATGAAAATGCACAATTAGGTGTCAATAAAAGAAGGAACGCAAATTATGTAATTTCTGAACGACTGTGAAAGAAAAATGTGTGTGTGAAAAAGCTGCAGGAGGTTGAGAGAGATTATATATTGGAACCTTAAAAAAATGGATGCCTGATTTTCAAATCTAAATAAAATGTATGGCTGCATTTTGCTGAGTGGTGTCCCAGATCACTCATGTATCAGGACATGACTACACAAAACGTTCCTGAAATTCTGATTTGATGTTATAGTGCCTAACTAGGAGCACAGTATCTTTTCACCCGTAGTATACTGTAGTACACAGTAGGAAGCTAGCCACGCCAACCATGCACAAAAACTAAAATGTGGGCAGAAGAAAAGCTAATACAGTGGTAACCTCAGGTTACATATGCTTCAGGTTACAGACTCCGCTAACCCAGAAATAGTACCTCGGGTTAAGAACTTTGCTTCAGGATTAGAACAGAAATCGTGCTCTGGTGGCGCAGTGGCAGCTGGAGGCCCCATTAGCTAAAGTGGTGCTTCAGGTTAAGAACAGTTTCAGGCTAAGAACAGACCTCCGGAACGAATTAAGTAGTTAACCTGAGGTACCACTGTACTGTCTACTAGCAGGGACAATGCAGGTGTGCTGATGTTCCTGGTCTGGCTTTCATTTATTTGATTTATAGGCCGCTCTGTTCCATGGCCTTTGCGGTCCCCTTGTGTTTCTGGCATAGACTATATATAAAGCCTCTCCATGCAGTGATGATTTAGACAGAGAAGTGACTTTCAGGAGCACTCTTGTGATTGGAAAATGTTTCATGGGAAGCAAGCAATCCTCTGGCAGTTTTTGGAATGCTTATGCAAGATGGAAGGCAATGGAACTCCTCTCAGGCATGGAAGACACTCAATACTAAATACGATACCTATCTTTAGGATCATTTCACACTACGATGTTTTATTGGTCTTCTGAATACTAATTTAATAGAAATAACATCTTGGGCACCTGATATTTCTTCATTTGGAGTGTTATTGTTGCAACATTAACCATCACCTTAAGCTTGCAATGATCTGACGTTTTTTGTTTTAATGGCTCTCTAAACCTTAGCAAATTGATTGATCTAATGTGTGTTACAGCATGTAAATAATATCATCATCATCATCATCATCAGGTGGATTCCCCAGAGTGGCTGGGGAAACCAAGCCAGATGAGCAGCGTATCAACAACAACAACAACAACAACATAGCAGAAGATAGCTCCAAGGGCACAACCTTCTAGCCCAAGCTGAGCAAGTTTAAATGTCATTCATTTTCAATGGAGCAAGTTGTGGGACTGAAAAGCCCTTATGTTTGACTGGATGATGTCCCAGCTGTCTAATTTAGAATTTGAATTGTTCATAAATAGCTCCAGAGTGGCATGGCAAATGTAGCAGGTACAGCGCTTTTTTTTTGGTTATTATTCTCTGTCTGAATTATAGCTATTATTAGGTTTGTGGGGACTCTTTATTTTCATCTTGGTTTTGTTCCTGGCTGTAGCCCAGCTTTTTCCTCTGTGAGAAAAGCCATTCTGCTGTCAGCTTACCTCACAGATCTAGTGAAGATGAAAAATCTGGAGGCTAAGCTTAAACAGTGCTCACTTCTGGTTTGTTCATTATGTTGCCAGATTTGATCTGCACCCCCTGGTGCTTTTCTTCCAGAACTCTGTTTCATTGTGAGATTTTGTCAGAGAAAAGTTTTCTCTTTTGGGAAAGGAAAGAAGAGGGAGGGGGAGGGCCGTTCAACTGAATGTGCTAATGCATGCCAGTAGAAAGCCATCCTTTCGGGGCAGAATGTTTTCTAGTTTATTTACTATAAATGCAGCCTTGAATTTCAGCTCTCCGACAGGATCTGGAGCTTTGGCAAATATGCCTATTTCCATTCTGTGTTATTTTCACATATTATCATAATCTGCATATTTTTTTTGCTGATTATAAAAATCATGAAAAATTGCATTTAAACTGGATGCATGTTATGCACACACTTCCCCTATAATGCAGTTTCTCATGAAGCATGCTTCTTGTGTGCATTTTAAAAACCGAAACTACATAGTACATTTCAGAGAAGTATGTAATCCAATGGACAGTTGAGTTCCAATCCACATGTAAGTCAGGGACTGGAAAATTTGGTACACTGTAAAATATGGAGTAAGTAAGATTCAAATAGATCTCCCTTAAATGAAGTTGTTATTTGTTTGTGTCAGTGTTTTTGTGTTAGGTGTTGAACTTTATGCTGCAAAGCAGCTTGAGAAATCGAGGAAGCCCTGAAGAAATTGCAGCAGAGCTTTTCCTTCACACACACACACACACACACACACCCTCCACACACACAAATACTCTTGAGTGCTCTATAGCAAAGGTTACGCTTAGCTGCTCAGTTGTCCCTTCTGAATTGTCAGCTTGTCGAGGGATCTTGGTTATGGGATTCCACTGCAATCTTTTTCAAAGCAGGCCTTGTTGCACTTTTTATACGGAAAATGTTAGCTCCGTGACCTAGAAAATGGCAAAGGTTTGTAGCTGCTAAACTTGTGCTTGCTGTTATATACTTTGTGCTTCCTTCTCCACAAGTTCCAGTTGATAAAAGAAGACGTTTCCTCAGGCTAACTAAGCATTTGGTATGTGTGTGTGTGGGGGGGGGTATTATGGTAATACATTCAAATTTTGGAAGTGCCTTAAAAACAGTGATAGTTTGGCCATGGTGATGCATGCTCAAGTGACCTCCCAGTTGGATTATTGTAATGGATCTTATGTGGGGCTGCTCTAGGCTATGGATGTTAGAATTTGACCTGGTTCATATGGGTTTGCTTACATTACACAAGAACTGCGCTGGTCACCTGTTTTCTTCCCAGCCCAATTCAAGGTGCTTCTAAGGTAAAGGTAAAGGTCCAGTCATGACCGATTCTGGGGTTAAGGCGCTCATCTCGCTTTATTGGCCAAGGGAGCTGGCATACAGCTTCCGGGTCATGTGGCCAGCATGACTAAGCCGCTTCTGGCGAACCAGAGCAGCACATGGAAACGCTGGAGCGGTACCTATTTATCTACTTGCACTTTGACGTGCTTTCGTTAAAGGCTTAAATGACTTGAACGTGAAACACCTAAAAGCATACCTCTTCCCAAAGCAGCATGCCTGTGTCTCGAGATGTTCTTCTGAAGCTGTTCTCCAAATGCCTTCTTTATCAGAAGCATGCTGTGTGAACAACAAAGGAGTGAACCTTTTTGGTGGTGGCGTCCTGGTGTGTACACGATCCTTTTTTGGGCTCCATTTTATACTCTGTGGTGCCTTAGTAGACTGTATGTTTTAATTCAGGTATGGGGAGCTGGAGCCTGCTGGCGGGCCAAATCTTTACCTTACCCGCTGCAGGCCCAGTTTGACAGGATGGTGGGACTGGCTACCTGTCAGTTGTGGTGTCATGTGACCCATTCCCCTTTTCTCATGCAGTTTGATTTCAAAGATGTAGCACTTTGCAAGCCTCTGCTTATTAGCTGTGAATGCGGACCCAGTTGTTTTATTGTGTAATCTAGTCTTCTATGTTGTTCTGCACTGTGGGACGTGGGTGGCGCTGTGGTCTAAACCACTGAGCCTCTTGGGCTTGCCAATCGTAAGGTCGGTGGTTCGAATCCACATAACAGGGTGAGTTCCCGTTGCTCTGTCACAGCTTCCGCCAACCTAGCAGTTCGAAAACATACCTGTGCAAGTAGATAAATAGGTACCACTGCAGCAGGAAGGTAAACAGCATTTGGCCACATGACCCAGAAAGCTGTCTGTGGACAAACGCTGTGTCTATGGACAAATGCCGGCTCTCTCGGCCTGAAAAGCAAGATGAGCGCCGCACCCCATAGTCACCTTTGACTGGACTTAACCATCCAGGGGTCCTTTACCTTTTACCTTTTAACTGCCCTGTGGGAATATTGGATGAAGGGTGGTGTAATCCTGTTTAAAGTAATATAAAGAAATGATTGAATGGAGGGCTGGTGATGGTTGCTTTTCAGAATATACATTTGTGTGCCCCTGTGCTTTGTATATGTTAGATACATGTTTGCACCTTTTCCCACCTTTATGTGTTAGGAAATCAAAGAATAGCCACAGATAAATGGAGAGATTGAGGAGTGCAAATAATACATCGCCTGTTGCATTTTGAAAGTTTGTTTACAGGAATAAGGTGTGTTGAAATAGGAAGGCTTCTAAGCATTTTAAAGTGTTAGATAAGTGAAGACATTTCAGGTAGCATGAAATAAGGCATGCCATTTAGGTCTTCATACTCCTGAAATTCTGATAGAGAGGAAACAAAATATTGCAGATAGCTACCCTTTAACCAGTGTTAATGTGCACAGTATGCTAAGGGAAGTTGTGAAAAATTGAAATTATGTTATCTTAGAGGCTTAAGATTCTACATTAGATTAGCAAACTGGGAATGGAAGAAGTTGAGGATTGGTTAATAGTGATAAGATGGAGAGTTGACTGAAGTGGAGGAGCAGTTAAGGGAAAGCTGGAATGGATCGGGACCAGCAGCTGAAGCACCAAGGAAGCTGGGGAAGAAGACTTGCCCTCACTGCCCCCTCAACACTTCCTGCTTGCTGCCTCAGCCCTTCTCCAGAGAGAGGGGTAAGTCAGCTGTGAAGCATCTAGTGTAGGAGAAGACCTTGCGGCCCCTGAACTGTGTTTAAACTGAGCTCCTCTGGCCCCCTGGAGTGCAGAAAAATGTAGGATGCTTCTAGCTTGGGGGGGGGGGGTGTTGTGTGACCAGTGCAGCTCATGAACTCAATTTTTTTGCAGCATCCAAATGATTAAAGTGCCTGCCTGTATCTGCACCCCAAATTAATCAGGATATACTGTTTCCATGGAAAAGGCCCTCATTATTATTTTTTAACTGTTGTCCGTGTTTCATTTTACAATATTTGGAACCACTGCAGCATGTAGTGCAGGTTAGTGCTATTTTTCTGTTAGCTTTGATCCCACCAAGTCCTTTTAAGTCCTAACAAGTCTTGCCCACTAAATACTAATATTTTTTAAATTTTATTTATTTATTATTATTACCCAGCCCATCTATTGAATTTGCCCTGTGTTTGATATAGTTAATTATTTTGCCTCTCTTCAATTTGATAGGGTTTGTATTTTGATAATAAACTGAAGTTTGTTGTGAGCAGCAGTACACTAACTCGCTAACTGAGCAAAACTGATGTATATTGCATTGCACAGAATCAAGTAATGTAACAAAGGTATGAACGCTCCTTTTACAACCAGAGGTTTTTTTTTAATGACTGATTCCTTCTAGGATGTGAATTCCTTTTTCTTCTTCTTCTTTTTAGGTTCATCCCTTTTGCTGCTACAACTTCAGTTTAGAATTAGATTGGAGATAAGAACTAGTGTCACAGTCAGCTCTAAACACATCATGCTAAGCCAAACCATGACTTATCAGGCCCGCATGGTGTGTGGACTCTCAGAGAGAAGCTCACACCCACTTTGCTCCTCTGTTGTTGTTTTAGTCAGCACAGCAGCTGAGATAAAACACACTATATACATTGGAAGCACGTTTTCCCTCTCAGAGAATTATGGGCACTGCAGTTATTGATGGCTTGCTGGGAACAGTGGCTCTGCAGGAGGTAAACCACAGTTCCCAGAATGCTTTGAGGGAAATAGTGTTTTGAATGTGCTTTTAAGGTATAGTGTGTACGCAGCCTCACTGTGTCGTCTGAACCTGGGGTTGTGGTTTAGCTGTCTCCTCCTGAGTCACAATTTGTAGCCAAGAAACTGTTTTCCATTGCATATTACCTGCAGCTATCTTTTAAAACAGAATGCTAAGTGAAGATGAGCAGTCATCAAATGTTTGTGTGTTTTTAGGATGTAGACATGTTAGGACAAGTTGAGTATATGAAATTAAGCTTCAAACAGTGCTTTCTTGGGAAACCCACCTTGGATATAGATAAGCCTCTCTCCAAAGGAATCATTTGAAGAATTGCCCCTTTGTAATAAGTTGCTTGAAGGCAAGATAATTAATTTAATAGTTCAGGAAGTGAAGGGTTAGCAGTGGCATCCTGCGGCATTGTGATTGCTTGCTTTGGGTGGAATATGCTATCTTCCAGGTTCATATACTTTTTTTAACAGAACAACGCCGTCTACCCTATGAAACCTGCTGAAAGAGTTATAAAAACAACTCACAGTTGAAAGAGTGCACTCAACTCAAGGACCACACCATGTTAACATAAAGCAGAACAGATTGAAGCCACCTTAAGGTGAGATAAAGCAGGATTGAATGGAAAGAATAGTGTGCTGTGATTTGTATTACTGAGTTCTCTATTCAGTAAAGGGGTGTTCTTAGCAGGTTCTACATATGGATCACTTTTGCTGTACAAAGCCAGGCGTAGAAAAGTGAAATCAGTGTCTTGTGGCTAGAGTATTTGACTAGGACCTGAGGGTCCAGGATTCAAATCCCCTCCCAGCCATTAAACTTGTTGAGATGCGGAACTCACTATTTCTCAGCACTGTTGTGAAGATAAAACATTAGGTTGTAGGAAAAACCATGTATGTCATACAGAAGCAGGGCCGTCAGGTTCCTTGCGTGGCGAGTTCCCGCCCCCCACCAAGGATAAATAAAGACACAAGACACCAGAATTTAAGGTTAAATGGGCGAATTAGGCCACAACTTTATTGAATTCAGGAATGAGAGGTATTGGCTTAGGCATTGGTCCTATCGACTATCCGGCTCCAGCCCATTTGCTGGAGACACGGGAAGGGTTAACACCATAGTGGGGGAGTCTCCTGCTGAGGCACGTCAACTAGGAGCTCCCCCGGGTCACTGCTCGGGGGTGTGCCTTAGTCCCACACCTCCATAGGCTTCGGACAGGGCCACGCCCCTCGGAATCCTTTACCGGACCACCCTTCGTTCTCTGGGGGGAGTTGATGGCGTTCCTCCCCCCCCATCCTCTTAACCCCTTCTTACCAATGCCTAACCGCCAATGCCGAAGAGTTGTGATGAGTTGCTACGAGGCAGGCGAAAAACCAAATGGCTGCAAATTGCCAATTGGGAAAAATTCCTACCAGGCCCCTTGCGGCGACAGACCGAAGTCCATAGCAAAGTCAGAAACCTACCTAAAGGGAGGGAGGGTGGGAAAACGTGGGGGCTAGCCAGCAAAAGAGAGCGAACCCCGGCCGCGCTGGCCCTAAATAGTGCAGGCCATGCCCCCCCAGCCGCCTGATTGGCTGGCTGGGTGGACGACGCGGCCAGGATTCCCCTGCTCTTGCAGGGGCTGAAACCAGCCCCCGCTCATGTGGGGTGGGCGTGAAGCCCGCAACCCCATCTCCTGGGCCAGGTCTGGAAGTGGCTTTCCTAGAGAAGCTTACCAGTAAGGCCTTTGACAAAGTCCCCCATGATATTATTACGGAGAAGCTGGTATTCTAGGCTGCATCAACAGAAGTATAGTATCTCGATCAAGGGAAGTAATAGTCATATTCTGCACCTGGAGTACTGTGTGCTGTTCTGGGCACCACAATGGAAGAAGCTGGAACGTGTACAGAGGAGGGCAGCCAAGATGATCAAGGGTCTGGAAACCAAATGTTATGAGGAATAGTTGAGGGAGTTAGGTATGTTTAGCATGGAAAAGAGGAGACTGAGAGGAGATGTGATAGCCATCCTGTTTTCTCCTGCTCCTGAGAGTAGTACCTGAACCAATGGCTGATAACGCCAAGGTCTGATCCCCGTATGGGACAGCTGTTTCTTCCTGCCTTGAAGGGGGTTGGTACTAGAAGATCCTCGGGATCCCTTCCAACTTTACAATTCTATGATTCTAAGTTACAAGAGGGGAAATTCCAACTAAATATCTGGAAAAACTTTCTGGTGGCAAGAGCTGTTAGATAATGGAACAGACTCCCTTAGAGGGTGGTGTACTCTCCTCCTTTGAAGGTTTTAAGCAGAGTTTGGATAGCCATCTATCATGGATGCTTTTGTTGCATTGCAGGGGGTTGGACTAGATGACCCTCATGGTCCCTTCCATCTCTACAGTTATATGATTCTATGTCACTTGGAGCTCTTTAGGGGAAAGGTGGGATATAGGATGGGAAACCTGTCCTCCAGATGTTGCTGGACTACAACTCCCATCATTCCTGGCTGTTAACCATACTGACTGGAGCTGATGAAAGTCCAGCAATATGTGTATATATATATATATATATATATATAGCCATATCTGTATACCCTATATACAGAGCCAGTGTGGTGTAGTGGTTAAGAGCGGTAGACTCGTAATCTGGGGAACCGGGTTCGCGTCTCCGCTCCTCCACATGCAGCTGCTGAGTGACCTAGGGCCAGTCACACTTCTTTGAAGTCTCTCAGCCCCACTCACTTCACAGAGTGTTTGTTGTGGGGGAGGAAGGGAAAGGAGATTGTGAGCTGCTTTGAGACTCCTTCGGGTAGTGATAAAGTGGGATATCAAATCCAAACTCTTCTTCTTCTTCTTCTTCTTCTACTACTACTACTACTACTATATAAGTGTATTTTATCACACATCTGACCCAGATGCATTGTAGGAGGTACAGTTCTCTCATTATGCCCAAGCATCCAGCTTGCAAAGGGCTATATGCACCCTTGTATCACATTATGATATACAGTCATACCTCGGGTTGAATATGCTTCATGTTGAGAGTGTTCGAGTTGCGCTCCGTGGCAACCCGGAAGTAACGGAGCGTGTTACTTTCGGGTTTCGCCGCTCGCGCATGCGCAGACGCTCAAAATGACGTCATGTGCAGAAGCGGCGAAAAGCGGTGCACGCGTAGATGTGCCGTCGCTAGTTACGTTTGCTTCTGGATGTGAACAGGGCTCCAGAACGGATCCCGTTCACATCCCAAGGTACCACTGTACGCTATCATAATGTATCACATTATAATCGTCAATGGTTGCAAGGGGAGAGCTTCTTCAGAACAAAATAACAAAAACCCTCTTCAGTCTTGACCTTTCTCGGGCAGGAGGAGGATAGTAAACTCCCATCTCACAAGTTCAAATTTCAAAGGTCGACAAAAGTTCAGGGCGCTGTTTTGCCACACAGTTCTGTATGGTTATTGGAAAATAATAAGAAATAGTAGAAACAACAGGGGAAATGGCCATTTAATCACTGATGCTTAGTCTTTGTAATATATGGTTTTCCTCTAGGAGGCATCTATTGTTTGCTAAATGGCTCCGGTGGGTCCACCTCAGCAACTTTGCTTGATGCTGTGTTGCATGTACTAATTCATCTTCCTTTCTTTGCACTTTTCACGGTGTTTTTTGTAGTTCCCTTCAGCATATAACACATGGATGTGTGTGTTTGGGGTTTTTTTCAGCTTGTTTATTATTGCCCTTAATTTGACCTGGTCCTGGCTTTTATGGCAAATGAGTTTCTTCATAATATCTCACCCCACCCCATCTCTTGCGATTCTCATGGGTGACATCTAAGCTAGAAGTGCCCGAGGCCGGGTGGTAAATACCTGTTTTCTGAAGAGGCAGCAGAAAATATTGCCCATATATATTGTATAGCATCCAATTATCCTGCTCCTCTTGGATCCCTTATTGAAAGTTCTCGGCTGCTCAGTTAAACGGGTGGTGGGGAACCTCTAACCCAGAAGTCTAATTAGATTTGCCAGACCTTGGAGATTGTCCTCTCCAGCCAATTTGGGAAAATCATGCCCACCTTTCCTACACCTGACATAGGTAATCAAGTTGCAGGTAAAATAAAGAAGAAGAAAAGATATATGCTTTTAAATTTTCTGTACGCTTTAGTGTCGCCTTGCATGGCAACACAAAAGGGCAAGGAATTTTTTTAAGTGCAGGATCTCGCTCTGCAAGAGTTGCTGTAAGTTTCAGTTAGCTTATTGGTACTTACAGCAAGAGCTCCTCTGCATCTTCTAACTGTTCTCTGATGCATCTCATTACATCCAAAAAGCAGCAACATTAATTTGTGTTTTTCCCATCTCCCATCAGCTGCCAAAGGCTGATCAGGAGCATCTAAAATTGCACACACCCCATATTAGTTCTGATTAATAAAGAGTTCAAGAAAACCATATAACTGCTTCCTTCATGCAGAATATATATATATTTCTTTGTTACCATCAAAGGCTGTGTGGATGTGGCTGCCTTGTCACAAGACTAGAGATTCTTTTACTTTGCTTTATTTGAAACATTTCTTCACCTTTTGAGTGCAACAGAATTTCAAGGCGGCTTAAAAACTTACTTTTAAAACATATGAAAAGCTCATCGAACAATAAATTAAAATAGAACAAATAGGTAGCCGTGTAAAAACAGCAGTTGCTGAATTGCCTGGGCAAGCTACATTTTTGTTTGCTGCCTAAACACCAGAAGGGAGTGTGCTTAATATAGAAGATTTGTGGAAAGGGCATTTAATCTGGCTGCCACCACAGGTGAGATTCGTGTCCCAAATTACCACCCACCTAACCTGCATAGTTCTTGTATCTAGAGCCTAAAAAGATGGTCTAATGAAAGGGGAGCTCATATGGGCAGAATTTTAGAGAGATACTGATTTTTCTGATAGTGACACTGAAATGTACCGTTCATCCCCTCTCCCTGTGTGTATTAGGAGAAAATGCAGTAGCTATACATTATAATCTTCCTTTCTTTTCTGAACGGGTTCTGAAGCTGTCTACTGATTGATTTAAAGCAAGGCGTTTAAAATTAATGGGTCTGCTCTTGAGAAGTCCCAAGGTCAAATGCAGACTTCATCTCCAGTTTGCTTTAATCTCTTCATTCTGCAAATGTCCAGTCTCCCTGTGTATGTTTGCTGTTTAGCATAATGGGGTTGAAGCCCTGCTATAGGTGTAAATCCCTCACTCTTATTGCTGCTTTTAAAGAGAATCTTAACCTTTTCTTGCCTTTGTCCTCTCTTTTGACTCTTCTTTTATGGAAGATGATTGCAAGTCAGGTCACACAGCCCTTTCTTTCTTTTTGTGCTGCTGCCCCTGAATAAATCTCTTCCACTTCAAGAGGTTTAATGGTTGTGCACAACTTGCATATCACTGCTGCTCGCCTAACCCTGTAATCATGTGGGACAATAGTTCTCTGAACAAATATCGGGTGGTATTTGCCTATGATGATCCCTCTGCATATGCAGAGGGAGTAATTGCTTAACATTTCACATGACTGAATTCATATCTCATTTAGTCCCACAGCCTTCTCCTCCTAAATAGACTATTTGTTGTTTGTTTGCTTTCTTTGTTTTTTAGTTAGACGTATTTTAGGCTCATTCCATTTTTGTGTTTCTTGCTATATCTCCTCTTTTTAGCACACATTGGCTGGTGTATACAAAGCTCTGAGCCATCAGATACTCCTTCCTCGACATATGCAGAGCTATCACAAGGAATCCTGTACCTTCATATTTTCAAATATACATCCGAAAAATCATTCAAGTCCCCACCCCCACCCCAATTTATCTTAGAATCATGGAATTGTAGAGTTGGAAAGGGACCACAGGGGTCATCTATTCCAACCCCCTGCAATGCAGAGATCTTTTGCCCAGTGTGGGTCTTGAACCCACAACCCTCAGATTAAGAGTCTCATGCTCTACTGACTGAGCTATCCCAGCTTTCCTGTTGTTAACACATGCAATTCTTCCCCCACTCTCTGTCTCTCCTCCCCCAACAACCCAGGACAGTTTTAAAATTCTGAATTTTACCTAGCTGTACTTTTATTTAAGCTTGACTCCTCAGCACAACCGTTGACTTTGGAGTGAATACAAGTAGCCATTTTACTCTGAAGTAACATGGGGCTGCTGCACAGTATTGAAGGTCCAAGACCCACCTCCCTATGTTGGTGTTTGCAGAGCTGCCTGGTTCCAGAAGGGATGCAATGGGAGGGAGGTGTTTTCATGCATGCACATAAGCTTACTAACCTTGCTCCTCCTGTTTAGTGCCTGTATGCAAGGCGGGACTGAGCAGTGGAAAGAGGAGTTATTGCTTTTTTAAAAAACCAAAAACAACCCACATTAAAATGATTAAATTTTGAGCCCTGTGTTTGCTTAGTAACTAAAACATGGGCTGGAAACTCCTAGGGTTATTTTATACGGTCCTCAACGAAAATCAAAATCTTGAGGCAATGTTAAAAATACAGCGTGTTAGCCAAATTTGCCTCAGGTTGTTACTGGCCAAAATCTGTTAATCCTGCTGCCTAATGTTGGGTTTGTAGTATTGTTTTCATAATTGATTTTTATCCAGACAGTTGTCTGCATTGCACAAACTCCCAACTGTTCTTGTTATTTGAGGCTCATGAGTGCAAAATAATTGGCAGATGGAAATGGCCTCCTTCATGATTGACACGTTCTGGATATTGGACATAATTTGCTTCCATATCTACGAAATGTGGCTGACATTTAGGGAGGGTGGAAAAAGGAAGGGGGAAAGCAATAGGTAGCATTTCAGGTCTCACATTTTTCCTTTTCTAGTATTGTTCATCTTCAGAAAACTGAGATTTTTGACATCTTTCCCAATAATACAATTGAAGGTGTTCCCCCCCCGCCCCTCTGTGCATTCTTCTTGCCAAAGGAGAGCCTTTTATTAAATTCCCCCCTTTGTTCTGGCATTAACTGGCTCTGCAATGGCATTGTGAATGTGCAAAGAAATGACTGGAGCTAGACTTACTTTATTAGTCTCTCAATGGGAGAGAATTCAGCAGTCAAATAGGTTTGGTGCTGCATCTCTCATTGAAAAGCTTTTAAGTTTCCTAGACAGATTGCTTTCCCCCCTCCATACAACAGGCCACTGCCCTTCTGCTAAAAACAGGTATATCTGAAATCTGAACAGCTTTGTCTGTTCCCTTCCCTAGAGAGAGCATTTTCTTTCTTTCTTTCTTTCTTTCTTTCTTTCTTTCTTTCTTTCTTTCTTTCTCCTCGATTCATTGGGAAGCCTATTGAGTGCATTCAGGATCCATTCCCAAGTTGTCAATGAGTCTTTCTCTGTCTGCTTTGGAACACACAAGTGACCTTTGAAAGGCAGCCCCAGGGTTATGAAGGACATTGCAGTGTGTTCCTCAAAGTTTCGACCCAAAGCTTCCTTAAAGTTCATTAAAATTTTGACCCAAAGCTTCCCGGCCCAAAAGTTGGGTTCGAAAGAAGGAGACAGATGCAAAGTACCTTCTCCACTTCATCCCTAATACAGATCCTGAATGGGATCCCTTTCTTCAGAGACTTGAGGCTGTGGACTGTTCAGGTGGGTTAGCGATGGAAGGGCAGGCTCTCCTGGCTCTGCTTTTCAGACCCCGCTGCTGGAGATGTGTGTTAGGGGAGAAAGTGCAGGTGATGTGTGATGGAGGCATCTGGTACTTTGGTGAACACGGCTCCTAAATTATGGGTGGCTATATGCTACTTTACAGTGGACAATCCCCTGTCCAATTTGGACTGTCTGGTCCAAATACAATTGATGCTTTAAGAAAGGATAGCAGGGACCTTGAAGTTGCCCATCAGCAGTTAACACCTGGTCAGCACTATGGCAAAAAGTAAAAGGGGGGATGGGCTGGAGCTAGCTATGCTGTGTCCTTGTCAGGGCCTCTTCCTTTATTCCCCTCTTGGTCCCTGACAATGACCAAGGTCCCTGACAGTGATATGGCGAGAGGGGCATGCTGCGGTCACCCACCTCTTCTCATAAGCAGAACATATGGAGTCATCAAGCATGTGTTGTGGCCATGCCTCACCTGTTTCTTCTCTCTTTCACACCACATTGTCCATGGGACAGGATGCTGTTTGGCCACCCCTCTAGCCTGCTGCCTGGCCTATGTGCCTCCACTTACCTCCCCCTCGATCTGGATCTGCAGTCAGGTGACTGATGTAATAGAGAGCTTTTTCTAAGGGCTTCAGCCTCAAGCACGCTCCATCTTGGAGGGTCCCAAAGTCCTCGGCTGAAAGGAACGAGGGCTGAACTTGGAAGGACTCAGTTCTCTTTTCCTTCACAAGGGTTGATAGCAAACAAAGTGTTGCTAGAGCTGTCATGTGTGGTGGTGTGCCATTATAAGGATAATGAATTTTGAGCTGTGGTTTTGCAGTCAGGTGGCATAACTCCGACCCCCCCAATGGCACACTTGGGGCAAATTAATTACTTCTGTGGGAAGCCTCAGAGGTCGGTGGGTGTGATGGGGAGCTCGTATTCAACTCTGATTTTGAACTGAATTATTTGGAAGGAGGGCAGAGGGCAGAACGAAGAATGCAAAGGGCTGTCTTGAAGCCATTATTAGGTAAAACAAAACACTTCCAATTTTAGATCACTTTGAGAAGAAGATATCATTGGGGGTAGAGGAATACAGCAGAGCTGTGTCTTGTGTTGGGATGTGAATGTTTGCATGCAGAGGTTGGCTATGCCTACGCTGACCTTTTAACACATGTTACTAATCTAAAACTCTGGCAATGAGTCACAGAGTGCTTATCGCATATGCTTTATCTTAGGAATGAGATACAGCTGATCTGCAATGCTAACATGCCTGTGGCTATTATGTATGCAGAGAGCAAGATGTGGTGCTCCCTCCTATAGGCTCCCTTGAATGCTCCAGTGTGTGTTCAGTGGTGTGAAGTTGTGTTGGCAGCCTTGCAGTGTTTTTCTTTGGCTTCTCACAAAACAAGTTGTGGGGGGCGGGGGGAGAATGGAGAGGGAAAGCCTTGCCAAAAAAAGAGCATTGCTGACTTCTAATTTTGTCTTCGTTTGCAAGGCTTAATGGCTGAGCTTTTTCAGACGGGTATGTGTATGTGTGTAGATGAGAGACAAGAGAGAGATGCAAGCTTTGAACTAACCGAACTCTTAATCACAAATTTGAATTTGCCCACTGATCAATGGGCGAGGCTGTGGAAGAGCACACCACTGCACACAGACACACTGACTCCCTCTTCCTTCTGCCAGATTTGATGAAAAATAATCTTTAAAGATGGCTTTCAGCTTGTAACCAAAAGCTAAAAAAAGACATTTCACATTTCAGGGTGAAACCACATGGATTTCCTTCTCCAGCGGTAAGAACCCACAGGCATTTTAGTTTGACAGCGCTCAGTTGAAATTGGTGGCCCCCTGGTCCAGAGAGATGCATTTAGTGCTGTGGACTGACTGTGAGGGCTCAGCTTTTCAACAGATAGCACTGTGGGCTTTGCCAGTACAGACTCCCCTTTCTCCCCCAACAGAAAGTGACAAGTGGGGACCTGCAACAAAAGGTTGCTGTGTGGAGTACCAGCCAGCCAGCCAACCAACCAACAAACCAACCAGGATACTTCATTCCATACACAGACACACCCAACATAGGTCTACAGTGTTCAGCCTCACTGGTCTGTTTTGGAGGGCTTCCTTCCTCTCTAAGGATGCTTTTTGTGCTTCCCCAAGCCTGCTGCTGTCTTGCTATTGTACATGGAGGGCACCATTTTGGCTACAAAAGGACTGTAACTGATTGATTTCACTATTACTATATAGGATGGGGGTTGTGAGCCTATACAGTGGTATCTCAGGTTACATACGCTTCAGGTTACATACGCTTCAGGTTACAGACTCCGCTAACCCAGAAATAGTGCTTCAGGTTAAGAACTTTGCTTCAGGATGAGAACAGAAATCGTGCTCCGGCGGCGCGGTGGCAGCAGGAGGCCCCATTAGCTAAAGTGGTGCTTCAGGTGAAGAACAGTTTCAGGTTAAGTACGGACCTCCAGAACGAATTAAGTACTTAACCTGAGGTACCACTGTATTGACTTCCCGTGTCCCTTGCATACAAGCGTTGGACGCTGTCAAGTCTGACAGTGTTGTTCGATGCCTACGGTATATTGGGAATCACACAAAACCCCTGCATGCTGGGTTGCCAAAAGTCCCCATCCCTGGAAACTTCATGTACATTGCCTGTCTGCAGTTCCTGGTCCAGTGTGGGTGCATGTAGGGCAACACTTGTGGGATTGGATTGATAAACGATACAGCCCTTAAATGTGGGTTTCTAGCAGAACAAAGCAGGATTTGAACTTTTGGCTCTGGTTTCTTGTTATGTATAGAATAGTTGGTATTTCCCAAAAGGATGACACAGAACTTATGAAATGTGGCCTTCGTGACTTAACAGTGAGTGGTTGCTCTTGTGCTACAAGCAAGGAACTCTTGCTCAAAAGGAACTGTACTGCTCAATAACCTCAAGAGGCACCCATGTTGAGGTTTTGATGCTGTGTATGTTTATTTCGGCTTAATCAATTAACAGCTAAAATATTTTGTTGGTAAATAAGAGATCGTTTGTGGAAGTAGTTTACCTGGGAGCAAACTTGATTGCACATAGTAAGACTTAATTTTGAGTAAACCTGTATAGGGCCATGTTTTTTGGTGCTTCAGAACTGTTGAAGCCTGGAGAATTCTGTGTAACTCAGAATGTTGCCTCCAATATTTTAAAGTCTAATTTATCCAATAAAATACATTGTCTTGCTTGCTGTTGACTTGCTGTTTTGTCAGATGTCGTTATTTACCTTTCCTTTCATGTCAGTGAAACAAAATCTATATGTTTAGTGGGAAAGGTCACGTCTTTCAATTCGTGGAGGTCCAGATATTCATTTATTAAGGAAATCGTGCAACAAATCTAGTTCTTCCCCTTTTATAGATCGGCTGACAGGACCAAGATGGTGAGGAAAGAGACAGGCAGTCCTTTGCGATTTAGCTCTGAGAGGGCTTTTATTCATGTATGAAATTTTAGAAACATTTCCCACAAATGGGTTATGATTTTGTATTTTCAGAAAAGTCATTTTAAACTGTCCTCATTGCTGTGAACTGGTTACATTTTCCACAGGATTGCCCAGATAGAGTAACCATAAGTGTGCACACTAGATCACTAGATTCTGCTGTTTTATACCATCCTGTCTGGAAAGAAGTAATTGTACCGTAATGCAGTTTGTTGATTAGTCTGAAAGACACCAAAGAGAGTGAAGGACTAGTCTTCCTTAATTGACCTGTTTCACACATAATTCTAAGCCATGGGTTGTTTAGTCTAAGTGTTGCTCATTTGAACATGTGAACTCATCCCAGAACACTTAACTGTAGTTTGTTTTCTGCCATCAAATCATAGCATGAAGCCGTGGTTTGTTCTTGGCTTACGAACCATGGTTTGTTTTAGGTATGGGTTAACATTTTGGGCCAGATTCAATCAAAAAGTCCCTGCACAAGGACTTCCACTAGCACAGCAGAGCTCCCCACCCCACCCAAAATTTGCTTGGGGGCTAGGAGAGCCCCCAGAGCAGAGGGGTGGGGTGGAAAGGGAGAATCATTCTGTTTGGCAAGCTGAAATACTTGCACTGATTGAATGATTTCCACAGCACTATAGAGAATTCTTTGATATGTCCAAACCCAACAGCTTGGTTAAACCATCGTTTCTTTGGTCACCCTATTCTAAGTTTTGAACATGGAAAACTTAAGTTATGTTGCTTTACTGTACTTGGGATTGCCCTGAAGCACATTTATTATGGCTAAAGCATCTGTGGATTCAAGCCTGCTATGTCAGATGCATGAAGTAAAATGTTTGCTGGCAAGAATATAAAGCAGAAAATTGTAAGGTGGACATTAATGGCAATGAGATGCAAAATTTAGTAATAATTAGAGCTTAAATATATGTGAAATATGGAAAAATATTTGAAAAATATGTAAAAGTCATACCTTTTACGGTAGCATATTGGTGAGATGATTGTTGATAGCACAGATATCCTGGCACTGATAAGCTGGTTAATGTGTGTAGTATGATTAAAAACCATTTGTTTTTATTTAACCCACCAGCAATGCTCAGTGACAGATTTCACTTCATGCATCTGACAAATTGGGCTTATGCAAAAGTCATTAGCCTTTAAGGTGTCACAAGACTATTCTTTCCTATGTCCCTTTAAATGTTCTCTTTAGGCATTTGCTTAAATTCATATGATCCAGCCAGTCAGCATCTTGCTGTTGGCTCCAGTAGGGAAATAAAAATCTACTTTATTCAAAATAGTTAACAAAGAGCTTGGCAACAAGGGATACAGTAGGGCTTTGTAATATGAGAGAACGTAACACAGAAGGTTGGAGGGCAATTCCTCTTACTTCCCACAGATATGAAGACTGACTTCAAATCTGCAAGCAAAGGCTCCAGAAATAACACTTTAAATAAAGAATTTGGTTGTGAGCCAGGAAAAGGCACTTGTGTTCTGGCACTGGTGCTTCATATTAAACAGTGACAGGCAACATATTGTACTGCAGTTGTTAGAACAGCAGTAGGAAGCTAATCAATGTGCTAGGTGGAGTGGTTTAAAAGGAGGATTAGCAGGGAGAATGTTTTCCTTGTAGCCTTCCATGGTGGAACATAAACATGGGTCTCTTTTTTAAAAAATGCTGTCTTGGGAGTTTTAATGTTCAGGACCAACAGAATGGATTTGCTCTGCTTGCTCATGAAGTTACTGGCAATTGTTTAATTCTGCTCTCGAGAGTTAGCCTTCTTTTTCTGTGCCATTTGCCTCAGTCTTGTTGGTCTTCTGCAGTTGATCACGCCAACTTCTTACTTCTCTTGTCCCTGGCTTGGATTGAACTTTTCACTTTTCCTCCTGACCACAAGGCCTTACTTTTAGATGCCTGCCCCCTCAGCCCCCAATGTTGTTTGTGTTCGTTCCACCCCTTGTGCAAGAGAAATCGTTGTTTTAACTATCAAGAATATGCAAAGGCATTCCAAATTGACAGGTGTCAATAATATTAAAGCTGTATCTTCCTTTCTTTTGGGGATGTTTCATAAATGCAGGGTGAACATGAGCGTTGTCAATAAATTTCAATCTCTGCTTTGGATTTGCTTGCTGGAATTCTAACACAGCCAGTAATATTGCTTCAGCAAGTATCTGATTCCATTTTATTGACTAAGCAAAGTGAGATCTTTGATATAACTCAACCATTCTGCATTCCATCTGTCAGTTTTGTTGTAATGCTACGGCTACATTGAGCGCCGAGTTATTGAAATGACACAATTCAGGACACGGCTCTAAGCCTGAAGTTAAAAATACCAGCTCAGGACCGGCACCTATTTTCAAAAGGAGACGACTGTATGCAAAGTACGGTACAATATAATATCTCAAAGTTAGGGGATTTACTCTAAGACCCCTATTACTCAGCGTTTATGTCCATGCACAATGAATGAAGTAGAGGACTTCATACATTTCTTTTTCTACTGCCCTATTTATGAGCCAATAAGACCTAAGCTCCTCCTCTTGATCCCGTCCACCATTACATCTAAGGAAGACTGTTTGAAATCGCTTCTTGTGGACGCAAATCCCCAAATTTCACGTGGGGTGGCAATCTTTATAGTGCAGGCTCTGAAACTCAGGGCTACTCTGACTGGGTAGTGTGTCCTAGACCTGGACCTGTTTTAATTCTTTTTATTACTTTTTCAACCCAATGTGCCGAGCCTATTTTGGGGCCATTTTATGTTTTATATACATCCGCATTTTGGATTCTTGGCGCTGGCAACTAAATCTTTACATTATTGTCTTAGGGTAATTTAAATGTCATTACGCCAGTAATATCGCTTTGAATTTTGTTTGGTTGCTTGTCTCTAGTATTTTTGTCTTATTTTGCTATGGCTGTATGCTAATGCAATAAAGGTTTTGATATTTGATATCTCAAAGTTCCAGAAATTGGAACAAAAGGTGCCATGTGCATTCAGGGCAACGGACCACGCACACCAGCACCACCTTGACTCCCACACTCATTTTTACGGGGGCTGTGAAAGATGTACAAAATAATGAGATAACTGCCCTGAAGACAAACAACATAATATTAATTTCTGAGATATTAATTTTTCTCTTTGCGGATACAGGGAATAAAATTGGCTACTGAAAAGCAACTTGAATCACTTTTTCTCTTTCCCAAGGGTCTGGGATATCATCTGCATAGCATCCTGAACCATGCCATACTTTGCATGAACATTTTGCCACTTACTGTCACATACCTGTGCTGGAATGTGCAGTAAAAGCCTGTTTGCTCCTTGACAGGATTATACAAGCAACCAAGCTACTGTGTCATTTGATGTAAAAGGGCATATGGTTAAATGGTATGGGTTCAGATTCTGTTTTAAAACTCAAGATTGCTCTAAAAGTGTAATGGAAAGAAAACCTTAGATCTCGCTAGATTTGTAGTTCTCAGAAATGGTAAACGTTAGCCTCACTCACCACCAAAGAAACACAAATGAACAGCAGAGAACCTGCACGAGCAACGCTTACACTAAACCCTACACACATTAAGCAAAATAGAAACATCCCCACCCCACCCCCTTCCCCACCCATCTTCCCCCCCCTCCACCCCTTTTCTTCCTAATGTCTCAACAAATGAAGCTGATTTGTAAAAATGTTACATGGAAAAAATACGAGAGACATTACACATACTTCTGTAAAACAAGAAAATCTTTAATAAAAAAAGGGGGGAGAAATGGTAAACGTTGTTTCTGGGCTGTACAGCTTGCAAGTGTGGGCCTCACTCGTTTGAGCATACTGAGTAAAAGGCTACATCAGAAACGTCTTCCTGGGTAAGGTCAGAACTCTTTCCCCGGCATCTAGTTTTTTTACATTCGGCACTTATTTTTGCAGAAAAGGAGCATTCACTCGTGTTAGCCCTCACTTGCAGGCTGAAACCAGTCTTATTGCCTGAACCATTGTCTGTGAGAACTTTGCCTTAGATCCACTTCAGTGGGCCATATTTGAGCATGTTGCATGGGCAACTTATTCCACTGAAATGTTTAATGAATGCATGTACACGAATCATTGCAAAAGCCACCCTGCAGATTGAAAATGTTATGCTTTCACCCTTTAGATAATATGAGGGATTTATGAAACGTTCTGCTATCAATACAGTTGAGTAAGCTGATCCAATCTAAAGAGAGGTGCTGACCAGCTTCTCAGCAAGTACTATTATGTTGGATAAGTGAGGAGAGTCTTCTTCAAAGCAAAGTGGCATTATGCTTTGTTGCCTCTTTACTTACACTGCTGTTTATCTGGCATATTCTGATTATTCCTCAAGATTCCTACCCAAGAATGGAAGGTTGCTGTGGTCATTGCTTATTGCTTTTTCTTGAAGCCATAAAGCACAATAACCTTTTCACTGACCATGAGAGTTCAGCCGTCAGAACAATTTCAGAACCGTGATTATTTCTTTGTCAAAGTAACCACCTTGGTTTCATCCTGGGAAGGTTCACTTCACAACCGGCCAGCATTTGCTTCCCAGCTGCATGCAAGCAGACATATTTCTTTCTTTGCCGCCTCCTCTGAAACACCCCTGCCCAGCAGCACTTTTGATTGATGTATCCTGACCAGTAGCGGCTGAACCACTGAACTCCTTGCTCCTGTTGCTGCGGTCACTGATTGATAGCCTTTTTCCCCTTCAGGGTTGCCAGCATCCTTGTGCATAAGAGGGTCAAGCTCTCGTTTGACACGGCCCTCTGCAGCTGGTGCTTCCTAACGAATGGAAAGGAGGCAGAGGAGATTCTCCAGCGGCCCTTGTTGTTGCCATCATCATCTCTGTTACTGCCTCTGCATCTCCTTGGCCGCTAACAGCATTTTTACATATTCAACCTCAGTATGTGCGGCTGGGAGGGCACCTCAATGTTTGTGTCACAGTCCTCTATGCTAAGCGGGGCTAATTCGTTTTGCACTTCACAGTCATTCGCAAGCACCCGTTGGAGGATGTGAAGGTTAAGCTGTATTACGAAGGATTGATTTCCAACGCATGCACCCTCATATGTTCGGCTGAGAGGCATGCTAATCTGCGCAGCCGAGTCCTCTTGCAAACCTCAGGGCTCCTTCCAGGCAAGCACACCTTCATCAAGTGGTCACTTGAATGCAAGGCGCGCCTGCTGATGGGAAGCTGGCCTTTCAGAGATGCCCTTTGTTTAATTCCAATTGTCTGCTTAATTAGACATCTGAGAGTCCAGTTAATTGATTGATGAGCAATTAAAGAAGCTTCAGCTTCTCTCTGAATAAGATGCATTCAGCAGCTAAGCCCTGAAGTCGGTCCCTTGGGAAATTTCTTTGGCACTTAGTTATTACCTGGGTCTGTTTTGGTCTGTAGCCTTAGAAACATGCTACACAAACACATTAGTGGTGCCTCTGAATAAACCCAGCATAATGTGTGGGGCTTGTTTGAAGCTGTCAGGATTGGTTAAAAACAGCAGTAAGAAAACTGGAGTAGAAGGGAAAGAGCCACTGTTCCGACTGTAGGACTTCCCAGCTTTGCTCGCGAGCTAAAGAGGATGGAAGGAGTTGTCATGAGACAAGTTTCACCTGCCCCTAATTAATGTTCTCTTGTTTTTCAGTCTTAATTAATTTAACCTTGGCTACGGCAGTTCATAGCAGTCAATTACCATCAGTGTAACAATTAGCTATGCAGATGAGTAGCAATGAAAGATGTTAAAATAAAAAGTTAGGTAGCCTAATAACTTAAAGAAACCCCCCCAAAAATTGTGGCTGCTGTAGCAAAAGAGATGATACCTGGTAGGTGTGGGTCTCAGTTGGCTCTGCTGTCGTACATTTTATGTGCAGCAGAGAACAGGAGGGAGCCTTGGACCACGCCAAACTGCATTTTGTGTGTGTTGGCCACTGTTGTGTGCTTTGGAACAGTCACCAGGTAGATGTGCTAGGAATAAAATTCCCATTTTCTTGCTGAAGGAGCCGGCAGTCCCGGCCCATTTTTTTCTGCAGCACACTGTGTTTTTGTGGTGGCCCTCTTTCTGAAATAGCACAGCATGAACTTTCCTGTATGTACACAACAGAACCACATGGGAACCATAGCAATGCATGGAGCACAGCATGCCCCTAGAGGTTCATTTCAGGAAAGGAGGGTAGCGTGAATGTAGCCCATTTTGTGCATTGGCACAGCGCCCGAAAATCTGACTAGCAATTTGTCCCTTTGACTGGCAGGTAGTGACACACACTCAGTTCGACGTGAGTTAGCAAATGTGCAGCTTCATCCCAAAATCTCTTTCCAGCATTCAGCTCTCAGGAATAAACAAAGACCAGGCTTCCTTGCATGCAAATTTTTTCCAGCATCCATTAATAATAATTATGGGATGTTGAAAGAATGGCCAAGGCAGAACTGACATTTGACATGGTTTTTTGTCCCTACTGGTCAAGGGACCCTCCAATGGAGCTACAACTCAATTTGACCAAAGGATACGCTCAGCCCTGGAACCTATCCTGGCTGTCAACCTGTAGTTCTAAAACATGAGAATGAATTGGAGTGCCCATGTGCAGCAGCCACACAGGAAGCTGCCTCATACTGAGTCAGACCTTTATACAGAGGCAGATCAATATTGCCTACCCTGATTGGCAGCGGATCTCTAGAGTTTCATACAGAGAGCTGTCGCATCCCTACCTGGGGAGATGCCTGGGATTGAACCTGGAACGTTTTGCATGCAAAACAGATGTTCTACCACAGAGCTCTTCCCCCCAAGTGTTCCTCAGTAAGTAGATCACCACAGACACAACATCTGGAATTAGGGAAAAGGTGATTCCTAAGCAAGCTCAGGTCAAAGGGCATCTCTTTAAAACCTTAACAACTATATATGTTTCCATCCTGGCTGCTTTCTGTCTGCTCCCTAACTCTTGTGGTGTGTGTGTGTGTGTGTGTGTGTGTGTGTGTATTTCTTGAGACGAGAATCAACAGTTAGGGTTTTCTTTGCTAGAGTTTTCTGAATAAGAAAATAGATTTGCCAGGGAAATGTGCTGAGAGGCATGCTAGGTACATTTTATTCCACATCAATTTATTAACAGCCTGTGGTCAGAATACACAACGAGAACTGGCAACAGTCAGCAGGCTTTCCTAATGTGACTCTTTCTTTCTTTCCCAATTTACTTTATGTTTCTTTAACTGTAGGTGTTATTCACAGTAATGGAACTGTTTGCGGAACATTTCAGGAAGACTAATTTCTGCGGCTTTTTTTTTTTTGTTTCCTTTCCTTCAGTTTCCCATGGGTTTGTCTGGCTTCCATTGCTCGGTAGGCCTTCTGTCTCCTACAGCCATCCTAAGTGAACTCTTTGTTCTCTTTTGCCCAACGGCAAAAAAGCCCCAGTCAACCAACAGCTTGTGCTTTGCAGTCTTTAGCCACAGATCTGGTCTAGCCTAATGTTCTGCAGCTATGGAGTGGAGCACTGGGCAGTTGTCAGATGACCATTCGCTAAATCAGTTTCAAAAAGTTACATTGACACAGACAGCAGTTCTCCATGAACCCTCTGAGTTCTGTGACACAATTTCCCCTCAAGTGCTGCACAACTTGGAGTTATTCCCTTCCCTGGACCAGCAATATATATATATATATATATAGCCACATCTGTATACCCTATATACAGAGCCAGTGTGGTGTAGTGGTTAAGAGCGGTAGACTCGTAATCTGGTGAACTGGGTTCGCGTCTCCGCTCCTCCACATGCAGCTGCTGGGTGACCTTGGGCTAGCCATACTACTTTGAAGTCTCTCAGCCCCACTCACCTCACAGAGTGTTTGTTGTGGGGGAGGAAGGGAAAGGAGAATGTTAGCCCCTTTGAGACTCCTTTGGGTAGTGATAAAGCGGGATATCAAATCCAAGCTCCTCCTCCACCCCAACCATTTCCCTTTGTTGTCACACAGCCTCTCCTGGGCTGCCCCTAATCTGCCCTGTTCACCTGAGATGTGGTGGGGAATGCTGTCCCCCAACCAGGGTTGAAGTAAGATTCTACTGCTAGTCCAGTTCAGTATGTGAAGTGGGGAGAAGACATCTTGTCCTTCACCTGCCTAGTCTAGTAGTAGTAGTAGATTTCTGATTTATGATGTGTGCATGATTTCTGTACTTTTATAACAGTGCCATGTGTCTTCCTGCGCCTCTTGTGTAATTCAGTTTGCGAGAGGAAACATGGGGAAAAAACAGCTGTGGAAGGAGAGATGTAAAACAGATACCATGTGATGACAGTGGAAAGGGTTGACTGCTCAGTAAGCTATGGGAAATGTAGCCATAAACAGGCCACAAAAAATACCGAACAAGCAAAGCAAAAATACACTAACATCTTATTCACTATAAACTACTGCCTCCTTGCAAACAGATTCTTTTTCAAGCCCTGAAAGTTAAACCTGCATAAAAATGGCTGAACTCTACCAGGAAACCGTTTCATGTAAGTAATGTTGTATGTCTGAGGGTTTGGACATGAAAAGGTTAATGGGGCCAGAATTAGAAGAGCTGCTTAAGGATGGTCAGACATGCTGGCCACTCTCTTTAGAGCGGGGTTTATTTCATTTCACTTCAAAGTTTAGGCCTTTTTTCCCTTTTTTTTTTTTTTTAAGGAAGCTATTTTTCACAAAACACCCAAGTGTAATTAAGTGGAGGAGGCAAATCTTTTCAGGGCAGAGCCTGAAACCATTCAGAAGGAGGGCGCTTAAAATTGTTGTGGGGAGGACAGGTCTTCTACCACCCTCCCTCCAAAAAGGGCTTTTGTACCCTTCCGTAAAGGCACTATTTTTGCCAACTTGGCACCCGCGGTGGATAAGAAAAACATGGGCCTAATTTGAATAGTAGAATGCCTGGCATTTGGTGGGCAGGGCATTTGTGTTTTGCTCCAGAATCGACCCCTCCCTTCAGGTGTTCAGTTAAGTTCAGTTAGAGAGACCAACTGTCATTCTTGACTCATGATGTAGTTTTGGCTTCTCTCAGATATTGTGTTATTTTCTTTATTATTAAAGCTTTGTTTGACATATACGTGAGCCGCTTATTTTGCTGAAAGAAGAGAAACTCTGCTGAAGAATGGTGGAATGTCCTAAACTGGGTGAATGAGGGGATATTCCCAGTCTGACAGGAGAATTGATTTTTTTATCACCCCCATCCTCCACAACATTTGTCCTCTTCCTTAAAGGCACTATTTTTTGCCTACCTGGCTGCCACTGCTGCTGTTGTCCTTCTTTTGCAACGGCCCTCTGACTGTGAGACTACCATGCATGGACTCATTCATTAGTGTCCTCCCATGGCTTAGTGGCAGTGACCAGACCTCTGTTGATGCTGTCTGACTCCACCAAACTCATGGCTTTAAAGGTGTCTCCTAAAAATAAATGTGTTGTGACTGGGTGGAGAAGAACAAAACAGGTGAAAACAGGGCGAAAATCCTCTCGGGAGGGTTTTTTTTGGGGGGGGTTGTTAGGGAGATTGCAGGTCTCAAAAGAGGACATTCCTTTCTCTACCACCTCCAGCAAAGAATAATATAATCTAGGTCTGTGAAAAGCAGTGGGTCCTCTCCCCGCAGAGTGACTGAGGTTAGAGGTCTAGGTCTGAGCTCTGGAAAAAACAACTTCTTTATTTATTTCCATTTCCCATAAAAATCTCAAAGTGATTACACAATAAAAGCACTTGCACAATTTAAGATATAAAACCATTATAATAATAAAAAACAAATTAAAACCCAGTACAAACTGGGATCAAGTTCTGTATTTAAAATGCTTGTTAAAGAAGCAAGGTTGACCTCCAGTAGCCACCAAGAAGGCGATAGAAAACACAACAGAATGGACCCCATGATATGATAGTTCCGCAGAGCACAACGATCCGTTGGGAGTATAAGACGTGAGATGATCCTTTAAGAGTGGGGAATCTCTGCCTCTTCCCTTGCTTCTTCTTTTTGTGACCTCTGTTGAAACCCCTTTATTCAAAACTGTCCATAGCCTTCATTGCTAAAGAGAATAAAACTGAATATATGGTGGTTTCCAATGCGCTCCTCAATGCTGAGGACACTTCTCCCCCCATCCCCGCAATCAATTATTTTTTAGAGAGCAGATGCTTATTCACAGGGTTAAGTTTTTCAGCGGCCTCTTCTCTATTTCATGCACGTTGCACCCTTTCCCAAGCAATTGGTGTCTGGCTAACTGATTTAGATGGCTCTCTTCTCCTCCTTTCAGCTTTTAATTATAGTCTATGAGCACATACTAATAAAAACAGTTACAGAAGTCATTTCACTAATATAGGCCTGAGGCATCTAACTGTGAAAAATTAAGTCACACAGAGTTGCTCTTCCGATAGCCCCAGAGCTATATGTGGTTGTTTGATATTGAACATGGTTCACAGTGTTGCGGTACAAATGAGAGGGAGGGCACAGAGAGGGGCAATTTGCATTATTTCAACCATCATTGAGGGGGAGGACCCTTAAAGTGACACATGAAACTGGCTATACAGTGGTACCTCGGGTTAAGAACTTAATTCGTTCTGAAGGTCCGTTCTTAACCTGAAACGGTTCTTAACCTGAGGTACCATCTTAGCTAATGGGGCCTCCTGCTGCCGCCGCACCACCGCCGCATGATTTCAGTTCTCATCCTGAAGCAAAGTTCGTAACCCGAGGTACTATTTCTGGGTTAGCGGAGTCTGTAACCTGAAGCGTCTGTAACCCGAGGTACCACTGTATAGACATCGAGCATTTCTTCCTCTCTCTAACAGAATTTGTGTGTGTGTGTGTGTGTGTGTGTGTGTGTGTGTGTGTGTGTGTAATCAAGCAGAGTCAATTTTATTACAGTGGAGATAATGCTGCTGGACATAACTTTCATCTGGTGAAATGGATCTCTGCCCTTTTTAAGTAGAGCTAATAAAGTGCTTTAAAGTTTTGCTTCTCGGATTTACAAAAAAATCTTTACTCTCAAACTTTATCCCTTCCTACAACCTTGGAGGCTAGGTGGGAAAGCATCCTGAGCCCTGGCCTACCTGGCAGCAAGTCAGTACATCATGTCCAAAGTCCAGGGACAAATTCACGCAAGCAAAGGTCAGGAAACGCAGGTCAGGGTCAGTACAAGTAAGCCAAGTCTGTTGTCTAGCAGTCAGGATTCAGTCCAGCTCCTGCCAAGTGTTATGCCTTGGGGGTCTCATCTTGCTACACCCCATATTGTTTTATTGCTTAATTAAACAATTTAATTAACCTATCCATTAGAAACAAATTTCACGGTTTATTCACAATGACAAACCGTTCTTATACGGAGAAACTTTTTTAAAATAAGTACAGCTGAACAGTTCTCCTTGTGCAGTAAACAAAGGGCACAGAGTAAATGGCCAACATATTATTTTCCCTCAATTTATTAGAGCTGTCGAGTGATTATTGAGGGAGTATATATTTCTCCCCCTGCAGAATCTCAGCTCTGCAGTCGCAGGCCAAGAGCATCACAAGCAGCTTAATGCTTCTCATGAACCTTATTAGTTTGGTTGAATGCAACATCCTGCCGTCTTGGTGTTATCAAGGTTTCAGAAAGCTTAAACAACTTTCAGATTCACATTTGACCCTTAATTTACCTGCAGTATAGACAGTGCATCTAAGATAGTTTTTTTAAGCTTCCAGACAGCTTCTGTCTGAGACCCTTGTGTCATTATCGTATTCTCTCTCTCTCTCTCTCACGCACACACACACATTACTAAGCTGGCTTATTTGCAGAGCAAATGTTAATGACATATATTCACTTCCCTTTGTAGTTTTTTTCTGGCATGTGCTAGATCTGCTACCATGCTTCAAAACTCTACTTCCTGCGCATACAAACTAGGATTTATAATGCAGTGTAACACTCTCCTCCTTCCAGAAGATTGTGGGGTCAGAGGACATTACTGTTTTATGGAATGGATAGCAGGCATATTGCACTTTTTTAGCACTGCTGGGAAATGTTAAAGTATTCGTTTTCTATTATAACATAATTTAATGATGAACTGTGCTCCTTAGTTCCTTACTGATTTTAAAAGGGAAACCGCTTTAACAAATGTACCTTGTGCTTGACCTTCTTATGTCTCAAGTTTGTTTTAAAGTATCCAAAAAGAATAAAAACTATCCTGTGCAAAAGAGAAACATTTGTTCATATAATACAGAAGTACGGCATTCTGAAGCTTTCCTTGAGAAGTGGCCCTTTGAGTTTTCTCAAAGCTTCATGCAAGTGGCCTGAAAATTGCTCCCCAATTTTGTGATTCCATTTGTCACCTGTAAAATTGAGGATGAGTTTTCTACAGCACTTTTTTGGGGAGGAGACAGCTCTTCTTTAAATAAACTACAGATGTGAGGAGCATGGGGGTGGATTTATTCGTATTTCTCTTGTTAACTTCTTGGGGTGGTCAATGCTTTTTTATTGTTTATAAAAACTTTTCCCCAGGTCCTGCTTATCTTCACAAAGGCCCAAGGTTCTCTGCACATGGATTCCAGCCTGCTAGAACTTTCTAGAGCAGCCATGTGACCAAGTGGTGCAGCAATGTTAACTAGGAAGTGTTGCCAGGCTGAAAACATGTGTGCCACTGTGGGTGCATGTGGAGTTTTCAAAAAGTTTTTATGATCAATTAGATTTTGTGCAGAGGGTGGGTGGTCTTTATTGGCAAAGTTCTCCCCCCCCCCATTTTAACATGCTCCCAGCCCCCTTTAAATGGCTGAAAAGGGGGCCACTGAAATGTTCAGCCCAGCTCTAATCCACACTCCGCAGTTGACAACTTCCTGTTGTTCGTTGAGTATCGTGAACAGCTCAGTGAACACAATTGAATTGCTGTGAGTGAGCAGCAGCACCCACATGGCATGAGTCTTGGCTGAATAGAGCCCTCTGAGAGGACATGGTTCGGGGTAATGCCATCTTCATGGAATTTACAGTGGCAAACCATGACTAGTATATTTCAGCGCAGTTTCAGCTGCATTTAAGAGCTTCAGATACGCACATAATGTTTGCTGTAGAGAGAAACATTACTTTTTTAACTTACTGTAGCTCTAGTGGAAGTATAAAAGTTCCTATCTTCTCTTCCTCACCCTCCCATAGCAGCCACTCCAGTAATTTATTTCTGAGAGTTTTGTCTTTCCACAACTTGCCTTTTTGCTTAGAATTTGTGTCCTAGGATATATGGGACAGGATGTTCCAGAAGTGCCAAATAGCTTCTGGTTGTGGAAGCTGCAAGCATATTTTTGGGAGTTTTAGAAGCTGAAGAGTGACATTTCTGTCCCCATTTTCCCTGGCTAAAACACTCTTTGTTCCCCTGTGCTGCTCCAAGTCTAACAAGAAGCTAGGTTCTGCAAGGAGCAAGGGTAGTACAGGGAGAAGGCTGTACATAAATGGTGGTAGCAGCAAAGGAAACGTTGAATTCATACAATCACTTTGGAGACTCCTTAAAACATAAAGCAGGGATGGCTCTCCAGTTGTTGTTGGACCTAAGCTGCTATCAGCCAAAGCTAGCATGACCAGTGGGCAAGGGATGATGGGAGTTGTAGTCCAACATCGGGTGATAGGGGGACACTGCTTCTCTATCCCTGATATATATCCTTGGTCATCGGCTCTTGTAAGTTGACGCTTTTGAGGTATATCTATAAGATTCCTGCCTATTTGTGTTTTCTCTTTAGCATCCATGGAAGCCATGACTTGGGTGAGGCCATTTTGAATGCTTCATATTCTACAAATTCACCTGTGTGTGTATAACTGGTTCCCCCCTCCCACAGAAATCTATGACAGTACACCCAGCACAGATTTTCCACAGTAAGGAGGGAGGGGTATTGATTGCTTTATATTTCATCTTCCTATGTGAAATGAGTGTTTCATTAAAAGGCGTAATGGATCCAGATAGACTCTATTTAAACCAAACAGAGGGGTGAATGCTGCACATCCGGAACACTGGCAATCTAAATGAGCCACTTCTTGTTAATGTAACTTCAAAGTACCTGGAGATTCTAGCCTTTTAGTATGTAAGTTCCATATCCAGGAGTAGGGAGTTTCTGCGAGACACTGGCCTCTGTGCTGTTTTACCCCTGTTTCTGAAAATCATTTGTAGTCATTTCATAGTTATAATGTACTGAATACATTTGTCAAATGCATCTCATTAATTGGTTTTTTCACCAAGATAAATTGTAGCTCCCTATAGGGACGCGGGTGGCACTGTGGCCTATAGGGACGCGGGTGGCACTGTGGGTTAAACCACAGAGCCTAGGACTTGCCGATCAGAAGATTGGCGGTTCGAATCCCCACGACGGGGTGAGCTCCCGTTGCTCGGTCCCAGCTCCTGCCAACCTAGCAGTTCGAAAGCATGTCAAAGTGCAAGTAGATAAATAGGTAAACGGGAAGGTAAACGGCGTTTCCGTGTGTTGCTCTGGTTCGCCAGAAGCGGCTTAGTCATGCTGGCCACATGACCTGGAAGCTGTACGCTGGCTCCCTTGGCCAATAAAGCAAGATGAGCACCGCAACCCCAGAGTCGGTCATGACTGGACCTAATGGTCAGGGGTCCCTTTACCTTTACCTATGGCCCTAGTAATGGATAATAACTTTTTTCTGTGTTTAAAAAAGGTGCAAGATTATTGCACTGTATGATTTCAGGATTCCTGCGAGGGGTTTAATGAAATTACACCGAGTGTACTTGCAGCAGTAGGAATGCTGACAGAACAAGACAGAATGTAGAAAAACTAGTTATATCTACACACTGCCCCACATGAGAGAGAGAGAGAGAGTTGGATTGTGAATGTGAGAAGCTTGTAGAATGGAAGTTTCATTTACTGTTGTATGTAAACTCTGCACTCTTCACTGTACTCTTTTCAGCACCTGCTATAAGCATTCCTGTTTAGACAAGCCTACCCAGATGCTTAGAAAGTTGAGGCAATTTTAATCGGTTTTAGTATTTTAACTTTTGTGTGCTTTAAAATAGGTTGTAAATAAATAAATAGGAAATAAATAATTGCATTGGTTCAACTGGAAGTGTGTGCCTTCCCCCCCCAAATACCTCTAAAGAGGTATTTGCCCCCATATCTGGCTTGGTTAGAGCTGTGCTTGGGAATACTGGTCTGTATTTCGAAATATATTTTGTGCCTCAAGATTTGACATTTTTGTAAGCGATTAGCCTATTTTCAGGTTTTTGTCATAACCATGGTATCTCATACCACATGTGCACCAAAATTCAGGTCTCTGGTTTGTTGTAAATAACCAAATAATTCCAACACTCAAGTGAGTGAACATATAATGTATTTCAAATTTTAGAATTTCTGGCTAAAGGAGCAGTGTGATGTTGTTAAAAGCAGGTGACTGTAAACACCTTTATTTAAAAGAAAGGAAGGAACAGCAGACTTACTGCTACGCCAGAACAGCTGGTTTTCTAAACTGCTGAGCCATAAGCTTGAGGGAATAGAACGTGGCTCTTCTTGGATTTGTGCACATGAGTCCTGGAGTGCAAAAAACCCACTACTATAATAAGAGCTCATCAGTCATATTCTCCTGCATCCCTTAGCTGGGATGCTGTGGCCCCTTGTGGTTTGCCCAGATTTCCCTGGTTTATTTCTGTTGCTCATAATCAAAATTAGACTCCAGCATGCTTAGCTTACTGGTTAGTTAACAGGCATGTAATTCCCATTTCTTGTTACATCATTTATTTTGCTAAAACCCGTAAGGATGCTTTCAGCATTGGAAGTGATAGGTCAGATTATTATACAACCAAAGTAGAGGCGATATGTACACTTTTGCACGTTCCAAGCTCAGGGGAGGTTGCTATTAAGGGCAGTCTATAGAAAACATTAGTTATATGATCACATTTCTGCATATATTTTAAACTGCAGCTGTGGTGCTCCTGACTGGGGCTGGAGGAAGTGGGTTTAAACATTTCCTCTTGTGACATTTTTTCTGACAAAAATCACTGGGAAAATGGCCTTGGGAGAAGGGGTTCAGCTCCTCTCCCACTATGTCATGATCCTCTCTGATAGCTGATAAATGTGATCATGTTTTTAACATATAGTCTAGTTTGATCCTTAGACTCCCAGTGCTACTAGAGTCTAGTGTAGATGCGAAATTCCCAATATTCTAATCATGGCTGGGTAATTAGGAATATCTGGTGTGCTTTTTTTGCCTTTCTGTTTCCAGAATTCTCCCCCTCTTTCTCCTATGGTTTCCTTTCTCCCTGGCGTGGTGGTACATTTGCATCAGTACTAACAAATGTAGCCAAAATTGGACCGAAATGTATAAATAGTCTTTCCTTTTTACTGGAAAGAGATGCTTTCTCAACTGTTGTTTGTTTGTTTGCTTGTTTTTAAGACGTGCTGCCCCCTGTCCAAAGCTTATCTGGAATTACAACATGCAGGTTATTCTGCATGGAAAGTGTTTTTTGTTTTTGTTTTTTTTGCTGAGGGTTCAATAGTACACAGATTGTAGATGTATCCATTATAAGTTGATTTGGAATGCAAATAAAAGATATATTTCCTTCTCCACTCACAAACAAGAGCATGCAGGAGACTGTTCTTAAAACCTTTACAAATGTTATGTGTATTTCTATTTTTCAATGTTTTCATGACGTTTTAACTTCTTAAATGTAGAGCTGGAACTGCAGTGGTACCGCAATGAATGTAAGCTTGGATTTCTAGAAGAATCTCATAAATAGCAGAGGAAATGGAACTTTGTTGTGACGATTTTATGTGCTGATAAGATAGAATCAAATTACACAGTCCTCCCCCTACTCAGAATTTGTATAGCTTGCTTTGTTTCACGAAAAACCAAAAGGAATAGAACACATCATCTCAAAACAGGGAGAGGGCATAAGCAGTGAATAATTCAGGTTGGTCCAGCCTCTCAGATTAAGTGGGCCGCAAGAGTACATCTACAGAGAACCCACAGGCCACGCACCAAATTAAATTTCCATCTGGTTAATTAAAGTGCTCACAATATAGTTAATATTACTTAATATACACAATATATTTATATTATTATTGAATCTTCTTTCAAATTTCTTAATTACTTCGTTGTTTTTTTCATTGAATTAGGAATTAGGATAAGTGGTTTTGTGTTGAAGAATAGGTGAGAACTTGTAATATACTTTCTAAAGAAGTATTCCATGTTAAAAGAGAAAAAAGTTTGTTGGTATCACATATATTTGCTGGGCTGAGAAATACCCTCTGCAGAACCTCCTCTGCGAAAAGAGCAGAGCAAACAATGTCTTAAGCTAGAGACACTACATTCCCCACCTCCTGCACAGCATTTAGCTTTAAGCTACCTTTCTTTTAGGGGCACGGCTGGCGCTGTGGGTTAAACCACAGAGCCTAGGACTTGCCGATCAGAAGGTCGGTGGTTCGAATCTCCACGACGGGGTGAGCTCCCGTTGTTCGGTCCCTGCTCCTGCCAACCTAGCAGTTCGAAAGCACGTCAAAGTGCAAGTAGATAAATAGGTACCGCTCCGGCGGGAAGGTAAGCGGCATTTCTGTGTGCTGCTCTGGTTCACCAGAAGCAGCTTAGTCCTGCTGGCCACATGACCTGGAAGCTGTATGCCAGCTCCCTTGGCCAATAAAGCGAGATGAGCGCTACAACTCCAGAGTTGGCCATGACTGGACCTAATGGTCAGGGGTCCCTTTACCTTTACCTTTCTATTGATGCTTAATTTTGAATATAAGGTTCCTCATTTGCTGAAAGTTGCTTTCTACCCTATTCTCAAACCCGACTGCACTGCTACCTGCTTTACAGCTTGCCTAATGAGTGTTTTTGAACTTGACATCTGAAAGGTGGCTGTGATTGGTGTAACGGAGGAGATTATTCTAAATCTGGGAATTGGGGGTTGTGATTTGTAGCTCATTTCCTCTACCATTTCTTACCTAGTTTTCAGTTGTTCTTCAGTGTCAGTGGTAAATTCGTTGACGAACGAACAACAGTCTTGTCCATTTTCCCCCGATACCTAATACAGTGGTACCTCTGGTTACGTACTTAATTTGTTCCAGAGGTCCGTTCTTAACCTGAAACTGTTCTTAACCTGAAGCACCACTTTAGCTAATGGGACCTCATGCTGCTGCCGCGCCGCTGGAGCACAATTTCTGTTCTCATCCTGAAGCATCCTGAATAACCCGAGGTATTATTTCTGGGTCAGCGGAGTCTGTAACCTGAAGCATATGTAACCTGAGGTACCACTGTACTAGGGATTCAGTGAGTATAACTTTCACAAGGTACAGAGTATTTTCCAGTTTCTTGATTTGCTTGAACACTGAATTTGTCTGCACTGTGGTGATACCGTCTTTACTTGTCACCAAGTCTGCTCATTTTGGTTGCACATTTAGAACACTTAAGTGTCATTGGCCTTTGTTATGTGTGTTGTACAGAACTGACAAAGAAGGTTTTTGTTTCAGAAGTTGGGCTTTCAGCAGTGCTTTCCTTTTGCCTTTAGCATTTCCAAGGAATATGGATTGGAAACTGGCCAATGTTTGCCTTGGACAATGAACAACGCCAGCAGCTTGCTATTCTTTAAACGCTGGGATTCATGCTCTCATTTTCAGCCCGTTGTCTCTGTAGTTCTAGACTATCTGTGCTAAAAAGGCTATCTGATAATCCGAAGCTGTGGTGTTGCAAAGAATTAACCCAGGAGGCCGAGGGCTGGCTGACTTCCAGTGGTGCTTGTTTCCTCCTGTAAATAGGAGTGTTTAAAAAATGAGGCAGCACATAACGCGCAAGATCAGTATCAATGAATTTTACCCAGCTTATTAAATGACGGAGCTAAATACATCATTTAAATACATCATTAGCATGTTTTGCCTCTCTGCACAGTAGCTGCTGTGATCAGATATCATGAAGGCAGTGTCGGAATTCGCAAATCTCTGGACCTCCTACCAAGAAGCAGTTCTTTGGCAGATGGCTGCTTGGTAACAGTGTGTCCTACAATTATCACAGTTTCTTTGGTGCTCCCTGCCACCTTTCCAATTATGCTTTCAGCACCAATATTGAATAAATGTGATATATGAAAATTTGCATCTATTTATTTTACATAATTTATAATGATCCTGCTGCCCGCAAGGGGATTGAGATGGAGCACACCCAAAGACAGCAGATCTTGCTTCTCGTCTTCTTTTGGCTTCTGAAGTCTTAACCATGCACTGCCAGCATGTTACCAAGAGGACTGGCAATTCATTGACTGCATTTTACATTTATTTCTTCTGCAGTGATGGATGTTGGCCTCTTTTGGACAGGCAGCAGCTACACCGCTGTGCTCTGCCTACACCCCTGGTGGGGCCTTGAAATATACTCAGAGTTGAGAGTGGATTTCATGTTCTTTATTCAGCTCATAGTGGTGAGGAGGAATGGAAGTTCCCCCAGAATGTCTGCTTTATATACATTATTTACACAATGGACCCCACGTGACTGGCTAATTCTGGGGTTCTCCTGTAAGCCAATCAGGTTGCGGATTCACTTCCACCTGGAGCTGGATTGGGTGGCTCCTGTGGACCAATCAGACTGCTGCATTCTGGATCCTATTGTTCAAGGACCAGTAAGACTGCTGCATTTTGGATCCTATTCAACTCAGTACATAACAGGCCTTTCCCCTCTCATTTTGCTGCTGCTGTGTAGCAACCTCAAACCAGTTTCATCCTTCACCATTGCCCTCCATATAGAAACAACACTACATTGGGGCAGAATTAAACCGGTGGCTCCCTGGCTTGCTGTAGCTGCTGAAAGCTCCTCTCCACACTGAGCAGCAAGGCAGGAAACATTGCCCTGTGCAGGCAACTACTATTAATGGGGAGAGATTAAAGCAATGGCTTCCTCCTCGCTTTGCACAGTGTGCCTCTCAGTGCCATATCTACTCCTTGCTCCATCCCCAACATTACTGCTAGCTCCAGCTTTGTCGCCCGGCAAGTTCTCCAGTTACAGGACAATTGGGATGGGAGTAAGCACAGAGGACAGCTTTCCTAGAACCTCTTCAGTCCGGAAGCCATCTCTGGACAAGCCCATGTGGAAAGGCTTTTCACATCACCAAACCTAACAGCAAGCAGCAGGTGGCAATATGAAAGTATTCAGGACTCAGAAACCACCCTTCTATCAAAATGCAGCAGCAGAAAGATGGATTGAGATTCAAAAGCTGGATACCTCCCTCCTTTCAATTACCACTCCCATGATTATCTGGTCAGTTACAGAGAGGGAATAGAAAAGGGTGAATTGCTGTGCAGCTGAAATTCTAGGGCTGGGACCTGGGAAACATAGGTTCCCTTTCTGTTCCCTTTAATTTGGGGATTACAACTTTACTTCATTCCTATCCCTACCAAAGGCCCTGGTGAATTTTAAATACACATATCCATTTGTTTGAAACACAACCACCATGCAAAACAGTGCTTATTTAGGGCAGCTGTTTGTGGATGCCGTTGAAGTTCTTTCCTTGGAATGTTCTCATTCCGGTGCAAAACCTTTGTACCATTGCATTCATCTTGTACTGTCCTTTTGTTCAAATTGTTTCCCAAAGTCTATGGACAAGGGACCTGTGACCCTCTACATGCTGCTGTACTCAAGTTCCCATCAGCACCAGCCAACCTGGCCAGTGGTCAGCGATGATGGGCAGTTGGGCTGCTAGCCTGGATGGCCACAGGTTCCACACACATGCCACAGTCCATGCAACATTCACCAATACACTGCATCCTACTGTGGCTTGTTTTGAATGTTCCACTAACTGTCTTGAGTACAAGTCTAGACTGTCATATGTGCTTCTATTAATGAAGATCTGCTAAGTAAGTGCAGCCTTGTGCTATCTTTACGGTGCTCTTTAAATGCAGCTGAACATCAGAACAAAAGTGACGATGAACAGGACTGGGGAATAGCAGAACTGAAGTAAGCGAGAAGGAGTTCTCTGCCCGTTGAAAGGCTTCAAGTAATGTTCAGCAATAGCATCGTTAGTGCAAGCATGTTGCCTCTTGCAACCATCTTTGGTAGTTCAAATGGATAAAGCTATTCCAGCACCTCAACACCCTCCAAGATTTGAGTTATTTGAAACTGACAGTGTCTGTTGCTTCTGTTCCAAAATTGCCCTTCTGTACTGCATGCACATAGCAGAAAGTTGCTACCAATTCTCCAGACACTTTAATGATTGCTGTTCCCGGACCAATCTGCTCTCTCAACTGCCACCTCCTCACAGCAGAGCAGATAGCATGATAAAGAAAAACTGTCAACTGCCAGTTGTCAGAAAGAGATCAAAAGCAGCAGCATTGTTATGAGAACATGGCACACTGTGACTTGCAGAGCACAGATTACTTACTCATCTCCCACACTCTGTCAGCGCAGGAGCCGATAAGAGGACACCACTATGCACTGCGGAGACTCGGGCCTCTTTCTCGCTGCAGTCGTAATCATGTGTCCAGGTTATTTGACTTCAGAATGCAGATTGAGGTTGACATGGCTGAACGCTTTTCTGTACACAAAACCCCCTCCACTTAGAAGACTAGCATATCATGGCAGCAGCTAAGCTAGGACCCTTCTCCCTGTCATCTAGTTTTATATGTGCATTGATTGATTGATTTAATGTATGGGGAAGATTCAGTCATGTCAGCTGACATCCGCTGTCTGAAATGCTACAGCCCAGACCTTGGTTCATCTCTTCTTAGTGGTAGTTTGAGATGTTTTTAAACAGCATCTGCATGATATGGCACTTTGGACTGCAATGAATGTGCAGGGGGAATAAGAAGTGGGAAACTTAGCTCTTGCAGCATTACTAGACTGTCCATTGATAAGGTGCACCAATTTACTTTGATTCTCCAATTAGCTATACTTTGTGTTTTCTTTACACAAGAACAAACAAACAGACAATCTTTTGGGCGCAAGTGAATCATGGGAGCATCACTTGGAAATTGTTTAGACTATTTCAAGAGGGTTAGCCGTGTCAGTCTATTGTCACACAAACAACAGAGAGCACTTTGTGGCTCTCTGAAGTGGACTGTAGCCCACAGAAGCTTATGCCATAATAAATGTATGTTAGCATTTTAAGGTGCCGCAAAAGTTTTGTTTTCATTTTATTCTGCTTATCTTTTGTAGTTCAGGGCCATTTTCAAAAGCAAAAAAGCACAATGGCTGCCACAATATTTCTATGCCATTCAAGAACTGTAGCAATATTTGGGCCTCTAGAAATGAGCTAGCAATAATTGCCAATTTTTTAATGTAAGAGTTTTTACTTGTGCTTTATCACAATGGTTTCCAAACAGATAAGCTGGCTCACTTTGAAAGACTGTTTTGTCCCAGGGGAAAACACTAGGTCCTGTCCTGGGGAAATGAAATTACGTATCATAGAAATTATGTGGCCCATTGTTCATTCATTTTTTATCCTTTTCACCTTTGCGGAATCCAAGGTTTCTGTGGGCTAGCTAGGATATGCCCAGTTCAAGGAGCTAGTTGTATTGTAGTTTAAAATAATTGCAACTGAAGCAAGTAGCTTTCATCTCCCTTTGTTACATTATTCTCACCCTATTCAGTCACTGCTCATCAAATGAAGAAAACAGTTCAGTGGGGCTGTGGGGTCGCACTTTTAGCCCCACCCTTGAGGTCACACAAACTCCTCACATCTTTAGAGTGAACATCTGCCGCAGAGAGCATTTTTAAACTGTGGAGGTACTTAATCACTCAGGTGGTTTCGGCAGATACAATAGACTCCTCACTACAGACATCCACTGTAAACATACAAAGGTCCAGGAAGAAACATGCATCTATTTTCTTTTTTTGAGGAGTATTGCCTGAATAGAGCTCATGTCAAAATGTATACAGTAGTGGTCTTTCAATGACTTGTGTTTCACAGTCTGGGTTTTCAGTTGTGTTTTACTTGTGCTTTCAGGATTATTTTTATTTTTAATAATTTTTTATTTATTTTATTTTTAAAGTTATACTCCTATTGTAGGGGTGGGGAATGTTTTTGGCTTGGCAGGCCAGATCTTTATCTCCACCTGCCTGTCAATCTTCCATAATTATGCCATGATGCCATGACTGACAGGTGGGTTGTCCCACTTAGCTGTCATCACTGGCCCATGGGGGTGTGGGAAGATCTCAACCAAGCTGGATTGAACTCCCATGCCTTAGATGATCTGTGAGTCCATCCTGCTTTTTGCAGGATTTAGATGCTCCAGCAAGTTCCCTGTGGGGAATTAATGCACCTGAGCCAAGGAGGATTGAATTCTCCACTCATCGGCTGATAAGTTGGAGTCTTATCCTGTTTTTTGCTAACCAGACATGTGATGCCAGGTGTGTGGCAGGTGGGCATTAAAAAGGGGAAATGGCCTCATGGATCAAATGGGGAAGCCCAATGGGCCAAACATGGACCTCTCCCCAGCTTTATTATCCTATGCTTTATTTTAATGCAGGCTTCCTCAACCTCGGCCCTCCAGATGTTTTGAGACTACAATTCCCATCATCCCTGACCACTGGTCCTGCTAGCTAGGGATCATGGGAGTTGTAGGCCAAAAACATCTGGAGGGCCAAGGTTGAGGAAGTCTGTTTTAGTGTTTTGCTTTGTGAGCCACCCAGAGTATATTTTTTTTAATGGGACCACTAGATAGTTAAGTAAGAATTTGCAGTACAAAATGCTTGCTCTGCATCTGCTTCCCCCCACCCCCACCCCCCATGCACACACACCATGGGATAGGAAAACACCATAGATTCAATTATCTGTCACAAAGTATCTTAAGGTGTTGCAGCCAAGTAGTGTTTGTAGGTAGCAATGACAGACAGCTCCAAATTGTACTTTGTAGGCTTGAATAGAGTTGTTAAATGGCATCTGAAGGACTTTAGCAAGGGCGATTAGAAAACGATGCTATCGACACGTCCCAGAAGACTACAGAAAAGTGTGTTTTGATGGCTGAATACTGAAACAGTTACATCCTGGAGTGCGGTCAGTTTGTTCTTGGTTTATCTAATGCCGAGGCTTTCCTTTTAAAGCAAGATTTCAAGTGAAATTTAATTATTTCAAGGAAACATTGTTGGTGCTCTGCTTGGTGTCTTGGGGCCATTCACTTGGGGGCAGTAGTATTCACTAGGAAGCGCAGCATGTACCTGTGAAAAGCACACTTGCCCTCGCCCCCCCATTGAATTAGTCCTAAGACACAAAAGTGTTATGTGTATAAACATGAGTTTGTAGGCAGGTAGTAAGCATGCTCTTGAGGCCTGTAATAGGACACAGTTCCTTCATGTGTGTCCATCTCATGTTTAGACTCGCATCTCACCTTCACATTTCATAGGGCTGAGACAAAGACTTGCTGCAGACTCCCTAAGTGTGAATTTGCCCTCAGGATCAAAACAAAAGAGGGCAGGTGTTTCTAAACCTGCTTGAGTTTACAGCAGTACATTGATTCCTTGGGGATGGTCTGTTTTTATACTAGTAGAAAAATATTAATTAATATTGTTGCATACACCAGATTATAGTTTGTCATTGTGTTCTCTGATCGTCTTCAGAGTTTCTGTTTTAGTATATTGCCTACAACTCTTTGGTCTTTTTCATTGTCATTCTTGCCTGCTGTTATTGATCTAGTTTGCACATAAACCATAGAAACAGAGAATTGTAGAGTTGGAAGGAACCACAAGTGTAATTTAGTCCAACCCCCTGCAATGCAGGAATCCTTTGTGCAATGTCAGGCTCAAACTCACGACCCTGAGATTTAGAATCTCATGCTCTACTGACTGAACTGGTTTGAGCATCCGAAATCAGCCCAGGAGAATAACCATGGTTTGTTTTCTGGCCACAAACCACAGTGTGAAGGCACTGTTGGCTTTTGAAGCATTATTTGTTTTCAACTATGGTTTGGCATTGTATCTAAACCAAAAAGCTTTGCTTAGTCATACTATGTTTGTACACCCAACTCCAGATGTTCACAAAGGCACAAGGCAAGAACAGGTGGAAAACAAGCTGGAGAAACAAACCATGGCTTGTTTGGTATTCTGTGAGATAAATTGGGATTTGTTGAACAAACCATGGTGTGGCATTTGCCCATTCTTTGGGGATACATTTGTATTGGGGGGAGAAAGGGTTAATAGGTTGACCAGTAAGAAATCCCAGAGGTGGAGCCTACCTGATTTTGAGGCTCAGCCCAGAGGTTTTGACAGTTAGTTCGGTTGGTTCTTATGGGGGGGGGGAGATAGAGAGAGGAGTCAGAGTGAGTTAGAGACAGGGACAAGACTGAGAGGGAATAGAGCAACAGCGTTTCGAATATATTTTAAAACTTGTTTGTGTTTGAAATAAACTTTAATCTTCATTGTTAACTCTACCTGACTGAGACACAATACTTCACCGGGGAACCCTGGGTTTTCCCCACAAAATTGGTGGCAGCAGAAGGATAAAGTAGTGGTGTACAGGTCAATAGTCCGTGAAACGACTGGGGGCTCTGTATGAACACCACACATGATTATTTGTGAAGGCAGCCATCAGAACACAGCTTAAAACTATGTATGACTCATAGTTGCCACACTAAGATGAGGGGTTTGAACGTAGTTGATTATTCATTCCTCCTTTTGGCCCTCATCTCTTTGAGGCAATCCTTCTTTCATCAGAATACATTTTTCATCACAAATAAAAAATCTATCTCAATCTTCCATCTTTTATCTAATAAAAAACAAAACAGAAATGAAACAGCAGGAACAGAAAGTATGGAGGTTACCATAATCCAACTAAGCTTATGGGGCCATGATAGTATTATGGGAATTGTGTCAGAATGTGTGATCCATTTTCATTGCTGAGGAAATGCTTCCCTGTACCCTCAGGCATCTTCTCATGATTTATTTTAGTTCTTGCCTTATGATGCTATTAAGTCTAGAATAAAGGGTAAAATTAACATTATCTTATATTTTATAATTAAAAGCTATACCCATTTAAAAAGAGAGTGAATATTTAAATGAAACTACAGAGCAGCTGAAATAAGAACGCACTATTTAAAATTTTAAGCTGTGCTTCTATTAATTAAAAAAAAGAGTCTTATAAGAAGGGCCTGGGAATGAGGTCAAGTTACTGAATCACATCCTCCTCAGTAGCAAAAATTGTTTATCAGTTAGGTACAGGTTCTGGAGACTGGAAAAGGGAAAAGGTATTCTTATTCCTTTCCTCTCCTTCATCGTACCTCTTATAATGAGGAGGGAGATTTGGTAATTCCATGGCACACATTTCTTCAACTACAATCCTCCCCATAAGAATACTCAACAACAAACTCTCAGGGATCTCTCATTCACCCTTCCTTTCCTTTCCTTTTTTGCTTTTGTGTTCAAATAACCCTCTTAACATTCTGTGTCTCACCTGCTCTCTACCACAGACATAATTGATAGACCCGTCAGTGAAATTAACTCTTTATTCAAGCAAACCGCATACAACTCAGCAACACTTCCCAGTAGGTCTTGCTCCTGTGGAGCAGTTGCCAGGACTGAAGGTCCCTGCCTTCCACCTTTCCTAAGGCTTCTCCCCTGGATGTTTCCCAAGCACAACTGTGTCCCTGCACCTCTGGCTTCTGTTCCCCTCTCCTCATTATCCTGCACTTTCTTGGAGACTCTGTGTGTGTGTGTGTGTGTGTGTGTGTGTGTGTGCTTGTCACAGCAGGAGAGGGAGACTCCCTGGATACTCCAACAGTTCCTTGATCCCCTTCCTCCATTTCAGCCTCCGAGTCTGAACTGCTCCCGGTCACCAGCTCTTCCTTCTCACTAAACCCTGTTGCTCCTTCAGCAACCAGCCCCTCCTCCCAATCTTCTCCCTCTGACCCCTCCTCAGTGTCCCACCACCAATCCCCTGGCTCTGAGCCTTCCTGTTCTAGGGTTTCCCTTGGGGATCCCCCAGCTGGTGTCTCTCACCACTTCTCTTTGTCCAGCCAGTCCCTGGTGAGCTTGGGCCAGTAATGCACTCTCGGCCACACCAACCTCACAAAGTTTCTGTGAGGATAGAATGAGGTAGGGAACCATGTACACTGCCTTGAGCTGCTTGGAGGAAAGGCAGGGCATAAATGAAACTAGCTGTCCTGACATATATACATATACATACCCTGTTTCCCCGAAAATAAGACAGTGCCTTATATTAATTTTTGCTCCCAAAGATGCGCTAGGTCTTATTTTCAGGGGATGTCTTATTTTTCCATGAAGAAGAATACGATACACATATTCCGGGGAGGCCTTATGTTCGGGGAGGTCTTATTTTCGGGGGATGCCTTATATTACAGCGAGAGGCAAAACTGGAAGTAGGTCTTATTTTTGGGGGATGTCTTAGTTTCAGGGAAACAGGGTACATATATATGCATATACATATACATACACATACACACACACTCCATGAGGACTCTGCCCAACTTGCCCCTCACCCTAGTTGTAGTAAGTGAAAATTTTACCACTAGAGATGTATTTAGGAAGGGCGATGGAGGGGGTGAGGGGCATGGAAAAGGAAGTTATCTCCAGATCTCTGGTTCTCTCACAGTGTACTGTACCTCTGTTCAGGCAGGAGATCTGTCCCCTCGTAACCTCTCTCTGAATGCTTGCTGGCAGGGGATGTTGAATTTACTGGGGATTAAAAGAAGTAAGTCATGTGAACTCTGTGTAAATCAAGGCTGGTCCATGTGATTGAGCAGAAAGATACTTCAGATGGATTTCTGTTTGTTTTGAACCATTTCATGTAATTCTGTCTTCAGACAAATTCTTGGCAGCTTTCAATGTATCTGTTCTTTTGAGGAACCACATGTTTTGCATGAGCCAAGTTGCTTATGTAGATTACTGAGTTGCTTGACAGTGTTATGCTTAAATTGGACCCTGAAATGGAGAGAGATTTGCAAGTGGAAGCTCTCAAAGAATTGAGGGAGCGCCTGTGATGATGCCCTCCAATTTGTACACCTGTCTTTATTGCATTATTCTGTTGGTTATAAGCCAAGGTTCTTTTGTGGCTCTATGGATTATTTTACAGATTTCAAAAATATCACACGTGCTGCCTGAATCTGGATTTGGTCAGGTGGGATACAGAATAAATATAGGCACATGGTATCCTAAATTCAGAACAGCCTGGTTTCAGCCAGTATTTTCTATAATGGCAAAAGTGTTTAGCACGCCTAAATTGTATAGAATAGAAGCAGAGTTCAGAACTGGTCTGATAAAAATTGCTATCTAATTAACACTGCTGTTGAATGACATAAATATGGATACCATCAGAACCCATCCTGCTGTACAATCTATATTAGGTTCTCCATATCTCCATCATCAGCAGATCTATGTCTGAAATTAAAAGTAACCTCTGGAGGTTATAGCAGAAATTAATGAGACTTGTGCCTTCATTTCTGCAGAAACAGATCTTAACTTGGGTGTGTACAAATATTACCAAGGAAAAGATTGGCTCAGGGTTTCTTTTTCCTTATGTACAGCCAAAGTGCAAAGTTCATTATTCCTTGCCAACTCATTAAACAGTGATAGTGAGGCTTTACTTCATCCTTCCTTTATCATAGGGGAGCAATTGAGAATTCGTCATCCCAAATGAGCTTAGATTTTGCATTCTAATGTGCCTGAAATTGTATTCTATTGTATTGTATTCTAATGTGCCTGAAATTGGAGGAATGTTGTTCTATTTGTGACTCACGGTGTAAGTCGCTAACTGTAAAACCAAGTTACAAAACTCTTAGAAACACTAGGAGATTGCATCCACCACCTTTTGAAACCAGCAGGGGGTTTTGCCGTTGACTTGCACGAGAGCTGGCTCCCTCCTTAGGTGAGCATCAAGTTTAAATTAAAGCAAATGCTTCCCATCATGTTGAAAAGGATCAGGATTTTTTTAAAAGCATCTCCTCTGAAAGGAGATCAGATAAATTCCCGTTTGCTCGCCTCGTCAAATGCAGCTTTAGAAGTCTGTAATTTCAGCATCTCTTCTGCTTAAGGCAATTGCTGATCAAAGTGCAGCTTTTTTGGTTATTTATAAATATCTTATCAAGACAGATGTAGAGCTCCTCGAGGGCAGGGTGGGAGGGGCTGGGATTGACTTGTAAGGTGGAAAGCAAGGCTGAAGGGGAAGTGTGAAGTTTAACTGTTTTCCAGGGCAGTAATTAAATCCAATTGAAATTCGTTGTAAGACGAAACCATTAGGTAGTTGGAAAACTATGGACCATGCCAAGGGCTTGAGCTTATTCAGCACCAGATTGCACATATATCATGATGACCTAGACCAGGGGTAGCACCAAGTTTCAGGGGACTCTGGGCATAGTGCACTCATTGGGCCCCTCTCCACAGTAGTGCCAATCTTAGCTGACTGTACCTGGTGGGTAGGACTTGCTCACACAGCCATTTCAGTTACCCCACAATGCAGTACCCACAGCATGTACACCCAGTGAGTGACCTCATCACTCCTTTTAACACTGCTGGAAGGGTGGTAGCAACAGCACAGCAGTGCCAGGCCTGCAGAGCTAAACTTGCTGCTGCTGCCATTGAAAGTTTCCCACAATGCAGTGCCCACTGTGTGCGCATTGTAGGCATTGCATTGTGGGGAAATCAAAATGGTGGCAGCACCAGTGAGTACAAATATACAGAACTAGCACTCATGTTGGTGATGAGAAACACAGAAAAGAGTGATGCAATGAAAATTAAGGAGCTGTAATAATAACTGTTATGATAGCTGTGTTTGTTTACCCCTTTAAGCTCTGCAGTTTAGGAGTTACACCCTGTCCAATATTGAAAACAAGATCTTGAACCCCTTCCCCACCAGCACTCCAGCTGTTTGCTCAGCTGTTTCCCCATTTATGTAGTAAACACAGCGTATTTGTTTTATTTATTTAAGTTATTTATACCGTAACCTGCTTTCCAAACTGGCTGAAGGGTTGATGTAGTCACAGATGTTCTAAAGCTCCAATATCTAGTAGTTCCAACAAACACAGAAGCTCCAGAAAAGTTGGTATTACTTACCAGCTTGTAGACGTTTTAGCAAATAGCAACTTCAGACTTTCAAACTGTGTTTCAGCTGTGGGGAGAGCTATGGATAATTATGTCTGGATGCTGCAAGCACTCATTTTGGTTTGGCAAGATGCACTGCTAAATGTGGATGTAAGCCAGTGCTTTCTAGAGTAATAGAGGAGGAATAAACTGCGAAATTAAGCTTTCTGGCCTATGTAAAAAGTATGCATGAGGAATATGCATGTCAGATGGAAAGTGGCTTTCTAGGTCTGCTAACTTTTTTAAAAACACACACACACACACACACAGAGGATATTATACTTTCTGCTTTCATGCCTAATCTTGAAACTTAAGCCATGGAAAGCCGTAAAATGGACAAGGGTTCCTATGATCATTCCTTGATAGTCCCTACTTATTTCCAGAAACCTATGGGGCAGACTATCAGAACTATATTTCTTTTCACCGTGTTCTCTACCCCGCCCACCCCCTCAAACTATTTGGTTTGTTCTACAAAGAGAAAAGGCTTAGTAGTAGAGCCCATGCTTCGCAATTAAAAGGGGCCAGTTCAATCTTTGGCATCTCCATATAAGACTTGGAAAAGACTTTTGTCTGAAACCCTGGAGATACGCTTCCAGACAACACTAAGTAGATGGGCCTAATGGTCTGATTTGGTATAAAACAGATTCCTGTATTCTTAAAGTACATCACATGGAAAATTACAAGGAATCCAGATAGCATTTTTGTCTTCATCAACATAAGCAGCATAAAACTTTTCTCACATTTTTGGATGGAAGTCACCTGGGAGATGTTAGGAAGTTTTTACCAGTAAGTCTGTGGTCTATGGAAGGAGTACTCCTTGAAAAGGGAGAATAGAGGCACTTTTGAGGTGGTAGGTGGTCCATCTGTCTTAGAACCCCAGAAAATGCCTAACCTGGCCACTCAGCCTTGAGGGGTGTCACATGTCTCTTGTGCAAGGTAAATTGCCTCTCTGAACTGTAAAAACTAAAACCCTGAAAGCACTCAGTAATGGCTGGGCAAAAAAGGATGAATTGATTCTTAATTTTTTAAAGAAATGCATTTAAAGCAAAATGGATATGTCACCAATAAAAATCAAAAATCTTGCTTGCACCAGAACCTTTCTTGCCAAGTTTCATGGGATGGTAATTTTGCAGCTGAGCTATAAACTTTTCTAAGGAAAAAAATCATGTGTCCTTAAGTGGAAACCCTGACTAACTCTGTAACTACATGGTATTACGAACAGAGACACTGTAATTACTCCCCACATGATTTTACTGAGACCTGTTCATGCTACAACTTGTGCATTCCCCACCCCCCCAACCCGGTTTGATGGTTTGGAGAGCATGTTTTATTATGTGGTCTTCTTCTCTTTGTTCATTTGACTTCTGGCACACAGATTTCAATAAGTATTTTTCTGATGGGAGCAGTGCAGACTGCTATGATTAACCACAAAATGATTGTGCAAGTTGTTTGTCAAAGTTATATATAGGATCCCACAGAATCCCAGCACTAATTTTGCAAAACGACCAAAGCTAGTAAGATTTCCTGGTCATATGTTGATGCTTTTCCATACAGAATAGCTAGCTCCTGCTCTGTCTTAAGACTCAGCACATTTTCATTAAGTTTGGAAATGGCTGTTTCCTAAAATAACTTCTTTTTGGGGAGGAATGTAATCTTGAGTTTTAAATATTCTGTACTAGCTTCTAACTGAGCAGAAACCAATATAGAGGCTTTGGCCTATGCCAATCTTTTTGGGAACATAGTGAAATTGTTACGTGCCCCATTTATTGGAGAAGCCTTCCTACTCTTTAATGCCTTACCTGCGACCCTGCCTACTGTGTTTAGATTTAGGAAACCTAAGGTTGCCAGGGGGATAGCACAAAACATCAAGTAGCGACAGTAACCCTACCAGAAATTGGCAATATTTTATTTAGTTCCTTAACATCAGAGAGCCTCCTAGGTCATACGGAGGTATTACACTAGTGTGATTTGGGATCACTGTCTAGGAACCTTTACATATCCTGGGGTAGTTCAGCTGTATGACCTACATGTTTAAAATACCTTGTGAAATCAATTTGACATGCCACTTCCCAACTTGCACCCTGAACCCACGTGTAGTGAAATAACTAGTCAATGACTGAAGATATGTTTCTTGCTGCATAAGAGTCAGAAGAATGAACAGTATAGAAGAGATTTCCAAAATTTGTGTCTGTTTCTGACTTGGGGAGTACTTTGCTTGCCTTTGTTCTGAAGTTTCCTGCAGTTGTAGTCGTGCCATTACTCTGCAGTTACTGTTGCATTATGTTCTAAAAATATATTTTAAAAAATGCTTATGTACCCATTCGTTCTACCATTTTCAAGAACTGGTACATTTGAAATGGGTACACAAATGCTAAATCAATGCAAGTCTTGGTCCACATCGTGTCAACTTTTGTGACCCTTTGTCATGATGAGAATGATCCACAGGAGTTAGGTGATCAGGGCTTTCAATCTATCACAGTTGTAGCTCTGCCCCAGTTAGATCTCTTAGCTGAAGCGACTATTCTTGATAGTCCTCTAGTCCTCGTTCAATAGATGGTGACAGTTGCTGATTTATAGTGCATATTAGCTAAATTTAGTCCAAGGGGTCCACAGTTGGGACTGTCAACCCCCTCATTTCTCAGTCTCTTGCCCCACAGTCGCATTGGGCCCTGGAGGGGGTTGGAGTGTCTCCGAAAATCATCATGATAGCACAAGCAGAGCTCTGCTTCTTTCCTTCAGAGTAGGGGCAGGGTCACCAATGAGCATATACTTGGCTGGCTACGAAGGCTAGTCAAGGCTTGAGAATTCCTGATGTAGTCCTAGTGATAAATCCACTGTAATGGTTCTCCTTAAATAAATCCAGTTTCCCAATTAACTCTCGCATGCCAGAGTAAGGACTCTTTTGAGCCTTTTTTCCTGCATGCATTTTCAAAGCCGGGCAGTGTTAATGTTGACAGACTTTTTGTATGTTCAAGGGAAGATGAGAACATTTAGTAAAAAACAATTTAGGTGTGTTTGATTTTTATCCAGACTTGATGCAGCGCTTTACCTTGTTGTCCCAGTTCTATGATGAACACATTCAGCATGCGTCCACTTTTAGGATACTCGCTGTTGCTGTCCTGCATTGCTCTTCACTTGTTACACATGCCTTGATGACTATGCAAGGAGCAGGATATGCCGGGGTTGAGAGTTCTCTTCCTCTGTCAGTGTCATCAGTTGCCTATCACTAAAGTTTAATGGGAGTTAAGAGCATGCAGGAGGATGATCTCTCAGTTCTAGACTAATGAAAGAAGTGAGCAGAATAGCCCCAGAAACCCTTGTCGGGCAAATCAAAATATTTTATGTCAAGCTTGATCTGTGAATTGAAATAAGCTTTCTTCTGATTCCCGCTCTCTCCCACCCAACCCTGGCCCCAATTTCATGTACAGTGGTACCTCGGGTTACAGACGCTTTAGGTTACAGACGCTTCAGGTTACAGACTCCGCTAACCCAGAAATAGTACCTCGGGTTAAGAACTTTGCTTCAGGATGAGAACAGAAATCGTGCTCTGGTGGCGCAGCGGCAGCGGGAGGCCCCATTAGCTAAAGTGGTACCTCAGGTTAAGAACAGTTTCAGGTTAAGAACAGACCTCCAGAACGAATTAAGTTCTTAACCCGAGGTACCACTGCATGCAGATTTTAGGTGTGCTGATGGTTTGGGTGCAGAGGTTTGTCCAGCTATAAGCAGCCAAAGCAATGATCAGCTAGACTTTCAGAAGCATTCAATGATCCATGCCCATTTCCCCCCAGGTCCTGTACAGCAAATCACTTCCTCCAAAGGTCTGCCCATTGGTATCCAATTAGGTTGCTATTAAGTTTCCTATTCATAGCAACCTCTCAGAACATGATCCATAAAAACACAGCACAAAAACGCTGGGGAGCTACTAAGTTGCTGTGAATCGAACATTGCACTTTGATACCCTGATGTAAACTAGGAGTGGCTAACTTGTGGCCCTCAAGTGGTTGTTTGACTCAGGCCTCCATAACCCCCTGCCAGCATGCCCAGTCATTGGGAATGATGGAAGTTGTAGTCCCAAAATCATCTGGAGGGCCCCAGGTTCCTCACCCCCATCTAAAACTGCAGTAGTGCAGCTGGACAGCCGCTGCTGCAGTTCAGATGCTCTTTGAAAATGCTGTGCTGTTTTTCTAGAAAAAGAGGTGCCGGAACTCACCATGAATGCCTCCCTTGTTCTCTTATGATGGCAATGAAGCCCACCTGAGAGGTATCACAACTGAGTTCCAGCTGAAAAGATGCTGTGGAAAATGCTAAAATTTGAAATCAGCCTTCCTTCCCAAGATACATTAACTACTGCCTTCTTTTTAGGTGTGACTAGTACAGTCTCGGGGATGCGGGTGGCGCTGTGGGTTAAACCACAGAGCCTAGGACTTACCGATCAGAAGGTTGGCGGTTTGAATCCCTGTGACAGGGCGAGCTCCCATTGCTCTGTCCCTGCTCCTGCCAACCTAGCAGTTCAAAAGCACGTCAAAAGTGTAAGTAGATAAATAGGTACCGCTCTGGCGGGAAGGTAAGCGACGTTTCCATGCGCTGCTCTGGTTCACCAGAAGTGGCTTAGTCATGCTGGCCACATGACCCAGAAGCTGTACGCCAGCTCCCTTGGTCAATAAGGCAAGATGAGCAGGCAACCCCAGAGTCATCCGCGACTGGACCTAATGGTCAGGGGTCCCTTTACCTTTAGTACAGTCTCAGGTGCAACTGGTACAGCCTTGCTTCAGCCTTTGTGTGCTTTAATGAGTCAAATTTCTCTAAAGGCCTGTCATGGGGGGGGGGGGGAGTGTTACAAGTCTCCAACTGAAGTTGGCTGAAACAGAGGGTACAGCTTTGGGTGGCTGCCCAGTTTGCTCTCAGGGGAATTTCCTACCTTGCAGGAGTGCCTGTTCAGTTTGATGGACTAGGCAAATGTAAGGCAGCTTGGGGGGTGTCTGAGTTTTTCTATAAGCTACCTTTACAACACGGCTTAGATTTTTGCAGAAAATTGTGTTCCAGCTCATCTTGAATTAATGGCTCCTTTTGGAATGCCATGTGTCAGATCATCTGCTTCTGGAGAAGAAAATGTGGCTTTATTACTGATGGATTTTCTTTGCTCTCCAGGGAAATGCAGGTGATGCGTTTCTATCTGAATTCACGCTCCCAAATGCAAACCAAATGAACAAAATGTTACATTATGTGGGCAGAAGAACCCTATGGCTAAAAGGCTTGCTCCCCCTCCAGTTCCTCTGATCCTTTTGCTTTAATCCTTTCATTTTACTGTTCTCAAAATATTTCATTGCAATTGGCATAGCTATTTTGCTTAGTCAGCTGTGGCCTTGGAGATGGAAATAGTTGCCCTGCCCCAAGGATCATTGACTGTTAATCATTGTGAGACTCTGGCTACAATCCCAGTGTGAAAGCCGCTACTAGTCTGGGCGATTGCATGCTTCTGAGCAGCAAAGGAAGACACCCCCTCCCCACCCTCCACCCCAGTTTCCTTATTAGAGTGCCTTTTCAGCAAAGGAGGAATGACAAAATAAAGCCAAATGATCTGAGAAAGCAGAACCAAGAGCGCAGTTAATATTTCGTCGGCCAGCTACGAAATGACAGGGAACCACCACCATTATGGGGTCAGATCAAAAATTAAAAGATGTCTTTGAAGACAATTTCCTCCTTATATTGCGCAATGAATTTGAATTGCAAAGAGAAAATATGAAAACTTTGCCTTCCTCTCGAGTTGAAATGCTGCAATACCAAATGTCACAGATACCCTTGAATAAGTAGAATAAGTATTGAATTTTTTGAAAGAGTTGATGCTGTGATTCAGGCTGTCTAGAAATACTAGTTTGTAGATTGATTGCTAATCCAATTAATAGTAGCAACTAGCTGATGCGCAGGTCCTTTTGGACCTGGAAGAGGGTGGAATGGGGCGTGGTATGAATGGTCACTTCCTGTACTCTTCAGCCTGTATCACCACCATCCATATTCCCCACTCCCCAAGAAAAATATCTTGTTTCAGTGTACTTGTTTCAGTGTAGCCTTCCATATGTTGTTAGACTGGAACTCCCTTCAGCCTCAGCCAGCATGGCGAGTTGTATGGTATGATGAGAATTGGAGTCCAACAACATTTGGAGGGCCACGGGCCCCCAACCCCTGGCGTAGTTTAGTAGCTAAATTTACTGGATTGCTGATGTCACCTAGGGTGGGTAGAATTTGTCAAGTATTCATTGAAGGGTTTTGTACATTATAATTACATAAATAGCTTCTCCTTCCTCTGATTGCAGGGGAGAATCTAGACTCTGAGGACAATATGTACCGTTACTGCTTTGTGTTTGGTGTTGTGGGGAGGGAAGGGGGGAGAGGAGGACAGAGCAAGAGCTTATGGTTCTCCAATGCTTGCCTGCTGCTTTCAAAAGGGACTATATGCAGCAGTGAGTCTTGCAGCCTGGTCTTCCTGCTGTGGATCAGAGAAAAGGGATTCAAGGCAGGTGTAAGCTATTACCTTGTAGTTGCCAAGTATTGAATGCTTATCTATCCAGCCAATCTGAAATATCACTGGCAATATTTTCTCCAGCTCCGCAGTTTACACAGTGAGTTACAGACCAAGGCAGATTCATCACTTCCAAGAAAAAGAGCCCTAAAGGCACTTGGTTGTGAGAAGTATGCACTTGGAGGAGCGTGTGCAGATTCCAATGGCAGCCTCCCCACTTGCAGGGCTGCCTGGGTTTCAAAACAGACAAGATGAGGCACGATTTTCCCAGCTGTTCTATAAAAGCACCCGCAGGATTGTGGCCATCACAGCCAAATTACATGATGTGTGTTGACTTTTGTAATTGGATTATTTTAGCGCATGGTTAGACAAGATATGTTTTGGGTGCCTTTATTTTAACCGAGTGAATCCCTACAGTATCAGCAAGTGAAGAGGAGGAGGAAACTGAGGTGTGTTTGCAGATGTACATCTCTGGTTCCTGAATGTCTTTAAGGTTGCTCTGAAAGGAGTGGGTTAGCAATCCTTGAAATCTGGAATGTTTCCAGATTAGGTGCTTATTGTGGGATGGGTGCTCTTTAAGAACCCATTTTTATTTTTATTTTTGCAGCACCAGCACAATTCCATTGGCATAAAAATGCCTGCCTGTATCTCTTCCCCACCCCATTTAATCCAGATTTACCCTTTCCGGGGGAAATCTGGTAAACTGAGAAAAACCCTGTTGCCAACAACCTGTTAGCATGGCAAATAGGTCATTCAGTTATTGCAAAGTCCCCATCTGGAATCATCCACGGTTAAATACCGTATTTTTCGCTCTATAAGACGCACCAGACCACAAGACGCACCTAGTTTTTGGAGGAGGAAAACAAGGGGGGAAAATATTCTGAATCTCAGAAGCCAGAACAGCAAGAGGGATCGCTGCGCAGCGAAAGCAGCAATCCCTCTTGCTGTTCTGGCTTCTGGGATAGCTGTGCAGCCTGCATTCGCTCCATAAGACGCACACACATTTCCCCTTGCTTTTTAGGAGGGAAAAAGTGAGTCTTATAGAGCAAAAAATACGGTAACTGTGCCATGCCCCCCCTTCCTCCCTCTCTCACACACACTCACACTTAGAAATGCCTTGTACATGAACTACTATAACAAGCCACATTTGTCTCTCTTGTTTTCAGGGGAACACTTGAGAATTTGTCCACAAGGCTACACTTGCTGCACCAGTGAGATGGAGGAGAACTTTGCCAACAAGAGTCGGCATGAATTTGAAGGCATGTTGAAGGAGGCCACACGCTCGGTGCAAGTAATCTTAACAGCCCAGTACAAGAACTTTGATGGTAAGTAATGCAAAACGTTTACCGGTTGGTCCAGTTTGGAAAACAAGGTGCCGTCACTTTGTGGTGTTATACCCCTTGCTTGCTCCTGTTTCCCCTCTCCTCCTGCCTGCAGCTGGGCAGAGGACTTTGCCAGAGTTTAGTTTCACTTTCAAGGAATCCCCACTTAGTGCTGTGTTCAAATTGGATGTCCTGACTTTGGCTTGTTCAATGGTTTTGAAACCAGCTTATTATGAAACGATCAGAATTTGTTTTAAACCAGGATTCCTGCTTTGAAAATAATGCTAAACTGAGTTGTTTTTAAGTAAAATTGAATCCAGACAAATTCCTCTCATCCACACAGTGGGAGGCAGGAGCTTTGCAAACCTGGTTTGGGGATTGTACAGGCTCCTCCCCATAGTGCTAAACCATGGTTTTCTGTTATCTGCTGTTGTTGTTATTTCACAGGTATGTCAAAAGAGTACTGGAAAGTGTATCTTTTGTTGAAAAACGGTCTTCAGTCACTGAAATCACTAGTTAATTCAATATATTTGCTTGAACTGACTTTTTCCTCTATTTATAACGTACAGCCCTCAAACAGAGCCTATCTCTTGTCTTTAATGTAATTAAAAGCAGAATTTACTATATAATAAACGACAAGCCAACAGAGATCGCCTGATAGGGTTGTACATTGTTAGATAATTAACTTCCCCACCCCCCAATGAAATACTTGCTTCTATCTTAAAACTACTGACTGGAGTTGCATGTTTTCCTTATCTGTGTTTTTGCCAGCAGTTTAGGAATATTATTTTTATTTCTCTAGGACGCATTTTATCTTGGTCCTGAAGCAATGTATGTGTTCAATTAAACAAACACATTATCAAACTATAACATATAAATCACTGCTTCTCTGTGGCAGCCATAACCTCAGTGGATGCTTTAGGCTTGTAAAGATGTTCCCTTCTCCCATCACATCTTTTTCAGTTTCCTTAAGTAGTGCCGCAATTAGTGTTTGGTATTTGATTTAAGTAAGATTATTTTGAAGTTACTCATGGTCTGATTTTTCTAGGACTAACTTGTTTAAAGTTGTACTTCTGCTTTTTCAGTTTGCTAAATATTTCAGATAGGAAAAAGATGATACTGTTAGGTAAACTGTGGAACAGAAATCTGGGGTGTCAAGACAAATATGTGTATAACCTGTAGAATTCCCCACTGTCTTATGTTAAACACTACATTCAAACATGTCATCTGGGCTGTGTTCATGCATAACAAAAAGCCAGACTGGTTTGGCATTGCCCATGCATACCTCTCCTGGAGTGATAGGCATAAACAAACCAAGAAGCCCTGGTTTTGCATCACACCTGAACCAGGGCCTGCAATTTATTGCTTCCTACCAAGCCATGGTCAGCAAACCAACAAACCATGGTTTCAGGTTAGTTTGTTGGGCAGCAACAAACCACAATCCTTTGTTTGGACATAAAGCAGAACCAGGGCTTCCTGACTGTTTATCCTACTTACTTCAGAAGAGGAGCAAAGGGGGAACAATCTGTCTGAACCATCGTTCTTGGTTAAATTTTAAAGCAATAATTAAGAACCTAAAGCAATTTAACACCAAATTGTGATATTATTTAACAACATTTGACTTTGCTAAATCAACTGACAGGGCACACAATGAGAAAATACAGCATGACAACATGAATTTGCTTTCTTTAAAAATACACATAGTTTGTCTCTTTCACTGATACTCCTATTAGTTCTCTGGTAAATGAACCAAGGAAGAAAACTAGCAAGAAAACGAGTTGCTGTGTGCTCATGTGGCTTTAGTAAAATCAGTGTCAAAAGAAATTCTTTGCAAGTATCTTCTTAATTGGAAAAAATAACTACCATTCTATTTATATACATGGGAGACAGACAGAGTGGCTTGCTCTGATGTCGCTACAACTGTGTTTTATCTTGTTGTTGAGGTTACATTTACATTGCTGTGATTAAAAATGGTGAATTAAGAGCCTCTCATCGTCGAAGGACTTATTTGTTCATTCTCAATACACACACGCATGCGGCCTTTGATTCACCTCTTAAATGTATAAACAAATTGGAAGGCGAAATTGGATCAGGCCATTGTCATCCCAGAACAGTTGCTTGTATAAACAAGCCTTATGTAAGGATAGTCGGACAAAATGCTCAGCTGGTTCTTGCCACAGCAGCATCTTTAAAACAACTTACTGGATCATGTTTAGTGATTCCGATATAGAAGGTGCCATATTGGCCAAGAAGCCATTAGTTGGTTCCACATCTCCATTACCACCCTTTTCTTGCTACGTGGATCATGGCATCATTGATAGCATTAGAGACACAATCCCACAAAATGTTTCAAAGGGTTCATTGCCACCAGCATTAATATATACTGTAGGAGCCAACATGAGTTTTGGGGCTTCTTGGGGAATAAATAAAAAAGAAGTCAAGGGTTAAAGGCCTTTCATATATCTGGTACCTCCCAAGCAGGGACACAGGTGGCGCTGCGGTCTCAACCACTGAGCCTCTTGGACTTGCTGATCCAAAGGTTGGTGGTTCAGATCCCCGTGAAGGAGTGAGCTCCCATTGCTCTGTTCCAGCTCCTGCCAACCTAGCAGTTCAAAAGCACGCTAGTGCAAGTAGATAAATATGTACTGCTGTGGCAGGAAGGTAAACAACGTTTCCTTGCACTCTTGTTTCCGTCACGGTGTTCCGTTGCGCTAGAAGCAATTTAGTCATGCTGGCCACATGACGGAAAGCTGTCTGTGGACAAACGCCGGCTCCCTTGGCCTGAAAGTGAGATGAGCGCTGCAACCTCACAGTCGCCTTTGACTGGACGTAACCGTCCAGGGGTCCTTTACCTTTACCTTTTTTAGCTCCCAAACAGTCATCTCTAGGAGTATGCAGGGCTGCCAGTGGGATTGTAGGTTGGATAGAATCCTACAGATATACCTGTTTTTGAACTAGCCATTTCTCATTGTGGTTGGTCTAAAATCCTAAATGTTGCTCAAGTGGTATGGCCAGAGCAGAGCCACACTGAGAGTTCAGTACCCTCCAGCTATCCAATTAGATTGATTTTCTTCTTTGCCTAGCCACAGTTCTGTCTTAATCATACCTTCTACCGGCAATCTGAAATATTTAACTTATCTGCAATAGTGATACTGGGAATTCCCAGTGCTTTTAGTACTCGGTTTGATTGATTTACATCCTGCTCTTTCCTATTGGCTCCGAGCAGCTTACAGCAGTTTTTCTAAATGTTATTAGTTTTGTCCCCAAGGGGCTCTCAATCTAAGGAAATCAAATGGTTTGGAGGATAAAAGGAGCCAACTTGGGGGGGGGGGGAATGCCACTGTAAATATAAAAAACTGGGTGTGTGCTTTTAAATTTCAAATAACCACATCAAAAAGCCATTCAAAGAACAATGCTTTTTCAGGCAGTCATCTGCTAAATGTCTGTTCATTAAAGAGGTGAAAGAATAAAAAGACTGTAGCTCAGTGGTAGATCATCTACTTTTGCTGAAAGTCTAGGTTCAGAAATAAGCTAGAGGGACCAATGGCCTGAGTCAGTATAAGGAGGCTTCCTACGAGGCAGTGCTGTAGAGAGGGGATCCCAGCTGTTGTGGCGATGGTATTTCTGCCCAGGATGGTAGATATTCCCTCCCAGATCCTGGAATACTCATCTTCAGCAGCTGCGCAGTCTGGCAGTCTTGACTATTGGAAAAGTGTGACAGGTTGGGATGGAGTAGACAGGCAGCTGAACTCAGTTCCCCCTACAGAGTCACCATAAGTATTCTGGACCCCCCAAAAGTGGCAAAGCACCACTTTTTTCTCTCTGAGTGATTCCATAACTTATCAAAAAGTGATAGGGTGTGCCCTCTGCTGGTTGTTAGCCAGACTTTACTACTTCAGCTGTGCCATCTGCAGTTCAGTAGCCACAGAATTCTTAATTTTGCCTGCAGTTACTTGGAAGTAACTGTGCTTCCTTAAAAGAGTGCACAGAATTGTAACCCTAACTGTGGGTTGTCTTATATGGACCTTTGTCTGGGCACCTGTGTATAAGATGTTTTTGAAACAGCTTAATATTTGCAACGTGTTCATCAATAAAACTTCGTAATAGTTTGGTTTTGCTCCAAAATGTTAATGGAGCAAGTTAACAATATGACACATGCACAGAAGTGTAAAAAAATTGAGATCAACACAGAAGCTACGCACTAATGTCAACAGATAGTTCCTTCTCAAAGTGCTATTTAAGGCACTTTGAACATAACCCACAGGACTAAGGCTAAAATCTTAACCCCCTGCTCTATAAGGCATGGACGTAACACTAGGCACTGTTGGCCTCTGTAGAATCCTAAGTTGATCCATTTTCCAGCGGGGGGGTTGGGAGGGAGCTGATGAACTGTACCATTGAGTTAGGATAGCAAAAAATTACACACAGGCTGCGCCCCCACCCTTCTGCCTTGGCTGACATAAGCAAACAGGGTTTCAGGTGCTGAAGTTGATCGACTGCACTGTTGCTTCCAGCCAGGGTTTAGGATTACTCTTCCCGCTGTGGTTATTCCAGCAGTAGCCCTAAGACTTATACACCAAGGAGCTGTCGTACATGCCATGGCAACAAGCAATGAATGCAAAAGGAGTTTGTCAACAGGAAGTGACAACAAGGGGATCCACGTTGAACATAACAAGGCTGCCGTTATGACATTAATCAAAGCTCAGTTGTTGAGCTTCAGTATCTCCTCCCTCGCCCCATTTCTCTCCAGTCGTAATAATGTACTGTTTCGCTCTTCTCAAATACTTGGGTGCAGTTTAGTTACAAAGACCATATGACAGATGACCTTTATCCGAGAGTCGGGCATTTTCATTTTCAAAATTATTTGGTCCTTTAAAGGAAATGTTAGCGTGCAGTTTAAAAAATAATAATCCTGTTTTGTTTAAAAGCCCGGATAGTTTATAGACTAACAGTTTAGTTTATTTGTGAGCTATTTCGTTGCGAATAAATGTGGTTCTGTATTTTTAGCACACTGTCTGCAAAGTCATTTGGTGTCATCTAAAAGCCTTATTAGCTTTAAAGTTCCGAATGAATGTGTTAATAAACAAAGGGAGGGGAGGGGAGAACATCTGAAATCATGGCTATGGCATTTCATGTGGACAGTTCCATATTCTCTTAAAACTGAATCACTACTTCCAGACATTAAAAGGGAGATTATGCTGGAAGTTGTCACGAACTGAAGACTAACCATCTGACTATTAATAAATTAACAGTGTTTTCCGCCGCTCTTGCATCAGATTTCAAGTCCAAACAAATGCTGCTTTGTAAAAGGAATTCATTTACATTAGCATACCATTTTGGACACGCTACATTCTTTGCTGTAGCCCTTTTATGGAGGGATGCAGTGTAATTCCAGTAGTGTAGGCATGAAGGATTTAGGAATGAAATGATCAGTACAAAAATAAATGACTGTTGAGCTGACATTTCAGTGGACTGGAAGATAGGAGAATGGTTATTTCCCCCCCACATATTTCTATTTAAAGCAGAAGATAAGTGCATTAAATGTTATCTGTTGGAACAGATTAGATTGGTTTGGGCCAAGCTTCATAGAACTTGCTAAAACTGGCCACCAATGGCCTATTACTTATGACTGCTACGTACTCAGTACTCTTTGCTTTTAAATGAGCACATGAGTAGGAAAATCACATTGTGCCATGCCCTATACTTTCATGTATTGTCCAAAGTCACTGCCCTTTCATATCATAGGTACAACATGTATGTTGCTTTTTGTGCTTGTGAACGCAAATCCTTTGACACTGTTTGGGCAAGATGGTGTGCATATTGCAGCTGCTAGTGGAACAATTCTGCTAATGTTTATAGAGAAGATAGGGAGACAAAGCAAGAAAGATACAGAAGAAATCTTAAGGCCAGCCAGAACTGTGTGTTGTGGGAGAAGGAAGCTGGAAATTTGGAAGTGGGGCAGAACCTGTGACCCTCCAGATGTTGGTCATGCTGACTGGGGCTGATGGGAGAACCACAGGTTAACTACCTTTATTCCAGAGCTCAGCCAAGGAATAAGTGGGACAAACACTGTAAGCTGTAACAGAGATCTAAGGAATGGAGAGGTTAAGTCAAAGAAAGAAGAAGCCAAGGGGAAAGTTGATCTGAGGCATGGGATCTTGGAGGCAGAGGGTCTACACCCCAGTAGTAGGAAGGCAGAAGAGAATACATGCAGAAGAGAATCAGAGGGCCGGAACAAGGGTTGTTAGATAATTACAGTATTTGATTAAATTTTCCCTGATGTTTAAACTTAACAATTCAAGGAAAACAGAGCAGCTATAGAACTGCTGTTTTTGGCTCATTTGAATGTATTCATTATATTTTGTAGTACCCAACCTGATAATGTATTTGATGGGTGTGTAATAAATATACAGTCTAGACTAGCCTTACCCAACTTTATACAGTCCAGAAGTTTTGACCTATGACTCTCATCCTTGGCTGGGACTGGTGGGAGTTCTGGTCCAAAATATCTGGGTCACCTGATGTCATCACAACATCAAGTGATTGACTGGTGGGCGGGGCTTCCCACCTGTCATACTTTCTCCACTGGTGTGCATAGAGATAAGGATCCAACCGACTTCCAGGGTGGCGCCATCGGCAATGGCGGATTCCCTCTGAACTGGAGGGACCAGCTCCACAGGAATCGGGTCTTTTCTGCTACGGCGAAGCGGGGACCCATTCAAAAATCACAGGCGGATGAAGCCTGTGACCATGGGACTCGGCGGGCATCTTTAGCGCCCCCCCAACCCGCAAAGGAACCCACTAACGGGCTCCGGAGTGAAGAGGGGGAAGTGGCGCGGTGCTGAGAGTCAACTGCTTCTTCCGTGGAGCGAAGCCGCACAGCCGTTGCCGGAGAGCGCTGCCTTTTTCCTGGGACAATTTGGCTTTTAAAACAACCACCCGTGAGTACTTAAGTTTCGGACAATTGGACTCTAAACAAGGATTTGTGAGCAGAAAGGAAAACTGGACTTAAAAGTTTAATTTAATTTGGCACTGAAACGGGAAGGTCTAAACAGGAAGTCAGCCTTCCGTTTCTTTGTAGATAGATTAAAGCAAAGACACAGCAAACTAAAGTTCTGAAAATCGCTTCTAAAGGATTAACTTTCATCATTTAAAATTGTGGAACCCCCTTCGGAAGCAGGAGAAGAGGGGGGATTTTTTCTGGGCTGTTTAAACCTGCAGAAGTGAGTGTAAAGTAAAGTAACTTTCCACCATCTTGATCCTGGAGTGGGGTGTCAGGACTGACGTTCTTTGAAGCTCATTGACCAGAGACAAACGTTTTTGACAGATAGCTAAAGGAAGAGATACATAGTGATTCCATTGTTCCCCTTCGCATTTTAAAGGAACAAATATTGACAAAATATCTGAAAAAGGAAACTTTGTTGTTAGATTTGTTTTTAAAAGAAAAGAACAAGCAGAAGTTTTTCCCCTAGAGGGAGCCTGTGAAACTGTAACCAATTTTGAATCGGGAAGCTTGCAGCTGTCACAGATTACGATCGTGGGAATAGACTTCTGACCTTGCAGGACAATGTATTCAGAAGCTCTGTTGAGTGCTTTCTGTAAAACAAGTGCCCTACTGGAACAGCTACATGAGAAGACGGATTTTATGACTGATGCGATTAGAAATTTTGGACAGGCAGTGGGATATTATACAGAGCCCAACCAGGAATTAGACCAGGAGTGTGCCCTGACAGAACAGATGAGGGAAGAGGATGTTGCTGAATTTTGGGTGCCAGAGATGGAGGGAGCTGCGGCCCAGCAGGAACATGAATTCTTGGATTTGACAAATGAACTTGGAAAAAGCCAGATTTGGAAAGATAAAGTTTGGTTTGGTTTGGAAATGGGGGGTTGGATAGACCCCCCTATGCAGGGAGGTTTGGACTTTTCGAGTCTGGCAATGGGCCGTGAGATGTTTGGGGTTGTGGGGGCTCTCAATTTTGGAGGGTCTTTGAAACATGTTCTTAAATACCACATGGAGCTTAGTGGGGACTATGGAAAAGGGGCTGATTTGTCGAGAAGGGTCAAAAGCATTGTCAAGCTGGAGTTCCCAAGAGTGAAAGAAGTAGGAGATAAAGGAAAATATAGCTATAAATATGAAGAAGAGCTGCGGAAGGGACATGGAAGAGACTTAAGGGCCTCGGACATAAGGTTACCAGGTTAATGCGCTAGATTGATGGGATAGAAAGGACTGACAAAACCCGGGTCCAGGAGGAAGAGACGCTGGGTGAAGATTGGATTGTTATTTCTTTTATTATGATTGTTTTATAAAATTGATGAATGTTAGAAAAATGTTGGAACGAAATTATTTGGCTTTAGCAAAAATGTTTAAAGAATTATGTAAGAATATTATGGTTATGAGAAATTGGTAAAAATAAGATTTAAGTTTTAAGTTTTAAGGTTTTCATAGTAAGATAAGATTAAAATAGATTAAGGTAAAGTAATGACAGAATATTATGAAATATGGAAAGGATTTGCTGTGACAATTAATAATCAGGATACAAAAAAAGGGAGGAGGAGGAGGTCAAAAAAAGAAGGTAATGACAGTTAAAGATATGAGAATATTGGATTTGTTAAATATTTGTGGTATATTTTTGTTTTTCAATTGTGTCGTGTTATTTTTTGATTTTGATTTTGATAAATCTGTATTGTTTGACTGTGGTTTGTCTTTTCTTTGTTTTTTCTTTCTTTTTTTCTTTTTTGTTCTCTTTTGTAATTTTAAAATTTTCAATAAATATCATTAAAAAAAAAAAAGAGATAAGGATCCAACCTACCGGCCAGTTTCCATTCCCCATCCCTGCTTTAACAGGTGCATTTAAGCAGAATTCTGTTCACTGTAGTTTCTAGCAGCCAACAGGGCCATTAAGTAAGAAGTAAAAGCTGAATTTCACATACAGTACTTGTCCCAACTAGAAAATTAACTGGCAGTAGACTTTCTAGTTCTGCTATAGATGAGGCAGATTCTGCTTTGTTTTACAGTGCAGCCGCCTCATTGGCACAACAGCAACTGGAGCTGTTACAACACATGTAGGCAGCAGCTTCCTATGATCCTGGCCATACACTGCAAAGCACAATTGGGAACAGAGCAAATGCAGCGACTTGCTCTCTGAAATATCCTCATAGCCTTTGTAGAAAGTTTTGCCAATCCAAGCACATTGTGCATAGCCCATGTCAGCCCCCCATTCTTCTTGGGGATTAGTAGGGGGTTGTTGTTGTTGTTTAGTCGTTTAGTCGTGTCCGACTCTTCGTGACCCCATGGACCAGAGCACGCCAGGCACTCCTGTCTTCCACTGCCTCCCGCAGTTTGGTCAAACTCATACTGCTAGCTTCGAGAACACTATCCAACCATTTCATCCTCTGTCGTCCCCTTCTCCTTGTGCCCTCAATCTTTCTCAACAGCAGGGTCTTTTCCAGGGAGTCTTCTCATGAGGTGGCCAAAGTATTGGAGCCTCAGCTTCACGATCTGTCCTTCCAGTGAGCACTCAGGGCTGATTTCCTTCAGAATGGGTAGGTTTGATCTTCTTGCAGTCCATGGGACTCTCAAGAGTCTCCTCCAGCGCCATAATTCAAAAGCATCAATTCTTCGGCGATCGGCCTTCTTTATGGTCCAGCTCTCACTTCCAGTAGGGGGTTAATGTGGGTCAAAGAACCACATAACCAAAGCTCTAAAGTAGCACAACCAACCCCTTAAATTGGCCATACCCTCTTTTAGGGCTGCATCAAATGCGTCTACTAGAAGATTATGGTTTATTTCCAAAAAAAATATTAATTTTCCAAATTTATAACAAACATATCAACAAACATAAAAAGAAAATATCAAAAAACAAACAAACATACATACATCCTAACTGTAATAATTCCATTTTTGTTGACATTGTTGGGTGACTTCCTCAAACCCCCCTGGCTGAGTTTCCATATATATCATTGTAGCAGTTTTCCAAAACTATTTTCACATATAATTTACTTAGTCCATTAACATCTTTCTTTCTTTTCGTTTTAGCTTTTAATATAGTATTCTACAGCACCACATATTTAAATCCTAGGCCTATCTGATGCTCGCAAGTAATTCTATTTAAGCTATTGTACTAGAAGATTATGAGCCCTGTGTAGAGGGGGGAAATGTGTGCATGGTGACTTGTGGAATGTTTATTCTGCAGTTGCGCAAACTGTGTATTTGTGTCAAAATGCGCACTTGTACAGTACTTCCCAAGAGGCGCAGGGTCAGGTGCACTCCAGAGAGCTTTATGTCAGAAAAGTGTTCCGTGAGAAGTGGCTCATTGCCTGAAACTCCCATGGAAGTCCTATTAACCAAAGTGTGCATGGGTTGATTCAGTGACTGAAAGTGCCTCCAGAATTGGTTCTGTAAATTCATCCCGCTTTCTTGTGTTGTGGCTGTTTGGCTGTTTTTGAACTTGACAAGCACAGTGTGTCATCCCACAAACTGGTAAGTCTGAGGCCTTATGTGGGAGAAGTAAACAAGGCTCAGAACAAAGGGAAATAAGACCCTTTATTCCTCTTGGAAGCTAGGCGATAGGAAGCCTTGAGCAGTCCTGCTGTCTTTATGGTGTGGAGAAAGTGGGGATATCTACCTTCAGAAAAACACAAACAACAGGAAGTGATTTATGTTGATCCTACCGCTTTCAACAGGAATGAAGCCTTGGCAAAGAGGCAATTCCTTCTCATGCAGTGAGCAGCAGCTTCCCTCTCAGTGTTTAACTAAACATGGGGGCGAGATGTCTATCAAAAGCACATTCCAGAACCTGGGGAGATTAAACCTGACAGAGAGCTGCCTCAGGGAAGCAAGGGCTTCTATTCACCTGTAACAGCTTGAGCACCTGGAGGTTTTCTTTCCCCACACAGCCCCTTCTCCTCTCATTAAAGCTGCCAGCTCCCATTGTAGGCTTACGGGCATGGTTTAGTGTGCGCGCAGCAGTTTGTTTTAAAGAATGACACCAGCACAATCTCTCTTTCTTAAAGTCTGCTGACTGAACGAGAAGACAATGCTTCTGGGTTCACTGGACAAGGAATAACATACCTAAAACAGAGAGCAGAAAGCTGACATCTATCATGAGCTGCTGTGTTTAAAATAACTGAAATTTAGGTCAGAAGAGCAAAGTGTTTTTCTTCAGCTCTGTACACAGCGGGGAAGCAGATGTTACCATGTTGTGTCTCAGATGGATCTGTGGTGTTCAGAAAACAGTGGGATGACATCTGTTTTGGGACTTCAAATGTAGATCAAGCTTTTCTGTGATATGTGATTGAGCTTGCTAAGCTAATGAAGTACTGTCAGTTGTTTCAGAGGACAGCATTGGTGGAGTTCACTTTAATGTTCAGGGGGACTAATGTCTGAACCCCCTTTGAAACCGCCTGTATTGCAGAGTATACAGTCAATCAGTCCAGCTTTGATTATAAAAATGTGATGTTACCATCAACCACTGAAGAGACATGATGATGAATACGGTCACAGTCATCCAGCTGGCTTGAGTTCAGAACTGTAAAGTGAGATAGGATCAGCTAAATTCCTTCTGCAACCTTCTTCCAAGAATCCTGTTACACCAGCCAAGGTCTGATGCACCAGAATTTGATTAGCAGTAATTAACACCAAGATAACAGCTTCTACCATTCTTTCCCACCCCCTTGCCCCCAAGTAATGCAGTTAAACGTTGTTCCTCATGAGCGCTGCAATATAATTTATAGTAATACTGATACTGGGGTCTGTGTATGTGTGATTTATCTATTGTGTAATACTGCTGTTAATATAGTATTATGCAGAGGTTGGTTGTAGGGGGGGGTTGGTGTCCTATTTTACAAATAAAAAAATGGAGGTGCCATTTGACAGTTTGCCCTTCCTCAGATGCATTGTAGGGGTGAAATGACCACTGATAACAACGGATCTCAAAGTGAACCATTCACAGTGGGATCAGGTGTTAAACAGGGTTGTGTTATCGCCTCAACTCTATTATTTTCATTGCCATGATCCTACACTTTGTTGAGGGGAAACTCCCCACTGGAGTAGAAATCAGATATCGAACAGATGGAAAGCTCTCTAATCTGAGTGGGCTGAAAGCAAAGAGTAAAATTACTGTAACTTCCGTCATAGAGCTTTAGTATGCTGTTGACAATGTAGTGTGCGCACACTCAGAGGATGATCTCCATGCCATCCTAAATATCATCACAGAAACTTACAAAAAGCTTGGCCTATCGCCCAACATCCAAAAAACCAGAGTGCTGCACCAACAAGCACAAAACAACACCTCTGCGGTGCCACAAATCCAACTCAATGGTGTAACATTCGAAAGTGTTGATCACTTCTCCTACCTGGGCAGTTATCTTTCCACAAGGGCTGACATTGATGCTGAAATCCAGCATTGCCTGAGCTCTGCAAGTGCAGCTTTGTCCCAATTGAAGTGCAAAGTGTTTGAGGACATTCACAGGGAAACCAAAATGCTTGTTTACAAAGCTATTGTCTTACCAACCTTACTGTATACTTGTGAAGCATGGATCACTTATAAATGCCATTGCCAACTCCTCAAAAAATTCCATCAGCAGTGTCTCAAAAAAAAATTACACATCACTTGGGAAGACAGGTGAACTAATTCCAGTGTACTGGAAGAAGCAAAGATCACCAGTTTCAAAGCAATGTTTTTTCAGCATCAACTTTGTTGGACTAGTTTGGCAAACCCTCACCGTGATCAGCTCCCACCCAGAAACCTATGTCCCCACTGTGGAAGGATATGTGGCTCCAGAATTGGCCTCCACAATCACTTATGGACTCACTGATAAGACTGTGTTCATGGAAGACAATCTTACTCGGCTACAAGCAATCGCCAAAGAAGAAGATAGAGAAGGATGACTGCCTCCCTGGGAAAGTAGAAAGGGAAAACAAAAATGGTTAAAAAGAAGGTAGCTCTGGCCATTCTACTGCCCCTGACTGTTTAAAAATAAAAATGTAAATCCTCTGTCCCCACAAGTGCTTCCCCATATCCATTAGAAGTTCTTCACCCTACTTCTTTCTTCCCCTCCACTTTGGCCTCCCTCCGCTCCTGTGAATGTGTCATAGCATTTGTCCTGAGAACCATGGCCCTGTGGCAGGGGCAGGAATTGAACCGGGGTGGCTCAGTTTTCAGGTGGAGCATCAAACCTATACAGGAAATATACTCCCAGTCTGGCAGATTCTTCAGGTGGCAGGAATTGATGGGAGGCAATTGCAAACAAGGGAGAAAGGTAGTGGAAAAACTGACCAGGATCCAGGAGTGCTTGTGTTTAGAATCCAGATGGCCTGCTCCAATTAATCAGAGCTTCACTCTGAATATGTGAACAAGCCATTAAACTGTAATCACACTGCTTAATCAATTAATTCTTGCAACCCTAGTCTTTAATCATTGAAAAGCTTTGACTTAGCTGTTTTCTGGACTTCCGGGCATAAGGCAAAAGAGATGTAGCATTCCCTTATCCTTGGTTTCCATGCAAAGATTCAACCTGAAACCGGTGCAAAAAATCTGGAATGTAGGGATATTTTTATTACCGTCTTTCAACACCTTTCTCTTTTTCTCCTTCATGAGAGTGAGGAAGAAAAAGAAGAAAGGCCTGTTGACCTTGGCTGAAGAAGTTAAGATATTTTTGCAAGGCTTACCAGTTTTAAGGAATTTCTCATACTTTGGGTTTACTATACAAGCATGTTATAGTACAGGAACCCACATCATACCTTGAACCATGTGAACTACATCAATTCCACACTGGTCACATACCATATACATTCCTGATCAGCAGAGGAAGTCATCACTAGCAGAAAACCTGGATGAGTGGTGAGCAGACTTTGAAGGTTTCCTGGACCGTTCCTTGTTATTACTCCCATGCCCTTGTTTGTGCCCATACAGTACTCAAGTGTGATGGGTGCTGTGTACCTAGTGAAAGTGTAACATCCTGAAGAGGCTATAACATCTGGACAGAAAAGGCTATGGGGAAATAGGAAAAGCAGAGAATGGAACCACTTATTCTTTATAGTACCGTCAGAGACATAATAGTAGACTAGATGGACTTTGGTCTGATCCATCACAGTACTACTACTTCTTTTTTAATTACCATTTTGCCTAACTGCTCAGATACAAGCAAATGAACAATTGGTAACCACATGTTCCCCTAACTACATATTCTCTTGGTACTGCGTAAATTAGACGGTAAATGGCACTGTTGCAGGAAATACTGTAGCCTGAGAAAGAGAGAGAGTGTGCGCGCATGCTTTTCATGGAAAGGTCCCAATTTCAGTCCCTCACAGCTCCAGCTAAAAAGAGGTAGGAAGTTATGAGTAAAGCCTCTGTTGAAGAGCCACTGCCACCCAGAGTAGACAGTACTGGGTTAGATGGACAAATAATGTGACCTAGTGTAAAATAGCTTCCTGTGTTTTTCAGAGTCCTTTGAAACATTTGTGAAAACAATACCATGACTCCACCTGTGATCACACAAGAAACTGCTTGGCGTGCTCAGTTTTATAACCAAGGCTACAGCAGCATTGTTCCTCTTTACTACTTTTTGTTCACCTCTAGTCTTTGATGACCTGGGCTATATATATAGCTAAGGTCTCCTCTCATTGTGGAGATGGGTAAGGGATTGGATTTTCTTCCAGTTCCCCCTCTACTCACCCAGGTGATTGCTGCATATGAATGACAGTGTCATGCAGAGCTTTTTTTCTAAAAAAATGTTTAGGGGTACTCTCATTTTCCTACTCATATTGAAATACTGCCCCTTAATGAGGCCAAACTTAGATTTACAAAATGTTTAGGGGTATGTGTACCCCTTCGTCCCCCCAGGAAAAAAAGCACTGGTGTACCTATTAGGTAGCAGGGCTTGCACTATAGCACGGCTGCTGAATCAGGGCCCTTAGAAGAAAATCATTAATCAAGTTTACATCTCCCTTAAAATGAATGTCAGTCAAGTTAGTGTAAAGAAACAACAACTAAAGGTCATTTCCTCCATCGTGCAAGATGCTAGAAAATATTTGCTACAGTGTCTGGATTCAGGATAGAAACTGCTGGAGCCAACTCAGCTGTTAAGATGGCCTCAAACAGCAGAGTGGTTTCCTTGTAAAACATAAAGCCCTGTTTTAATGCCAGTAAAAATGAATAAATTGGTCCTTGAAGAGTAATAAATGGCAATAAACATATTGCTTTGCAGCATTTAGTAAACTTGCTATTGAGATTCACTTCTGTAGGGAATGGGCAGACACGCATCTCTGAAGTAGTGGCATCAAACTGTGTTATCCCATTGTCCTTTTGTCGTGATTCATTTTCAAAATAAACTTCAAAATGCCAATATTTCCAGGTGCCAATAGGTTTAAATCAACACTGTTCTCAACTTTTTCTGTGCCATTCTGCCTCTCCTGCCAGAGTGGTTTAAATGAAGAAGACTCTGAGAACAAAAGCTTGACTACAGCAGCCCTTTCCTTCCTGGCATGCCCTTCTCATACCTCATTCCCCTTCCTTCCAACCAAAACATTTCTTGCCAAAATAATTAACTTCACTTGGTGTTCAACAAAAGGGGCACCCCCTCCTCTGTTGTCTTCCCTTAGGTTGGATCGCTGCAGGAAGCAGAATGAAGGGGAAACTCCTGATGTGCTTGGCTCATAAGGGAGTAGACTGTACCTCTCTAGAATACAACTTTTGCATGCTCTCACGCTGTTAAAAGCAACAACCCCAAGTATTAGCATGTTAGGGAAAGAGGCTTTAGACCAGAGGCATGGTGGCCAAATTTAGGGGGCAGGGCCCAGCCTCTCCATCTGATCCATGGCTCCCTCCCCAAGCGAGAACCCCTTTCTTTTGCTTTTGTTGCTCAGTAAAGCAGGAGTAGAGAAACTGAGGTCATCCAAAGGTTGTTGGATTTCAACTTTCATCAGCCCCATCCAGCATAACCAATGGTCTGGAATTATGGGTGTTGCAGCCCAGCAACATCTGGAGGGACACAAGTGCTCCAGCCCTGCTATAAAGCATCATACACATTGATGCTGCACTGATGATGGAATCATAGAGGTGGAAGGGACCCCAATGTTTGTCTAGTCTAACTCCATGTCAAGGCAAGATTATGATAGGCAGAATGGATTTGTTCCCTGCCTGCAGTCTGTATCAGACTTGCTGGAGGAGCCATGACTTGTGTATATATTGGAGCTGTCCTTCACCCTTTGGCCTAGCTATTTTGGCAATTTGTGCAGGAGGGTTGTAAGGGACTCACCTTTTTGATATTTTTTCAAACTACAAAGTTTATAGCTTCTTTCTTTCTTTTTTCTTAACTTGATCCTTTCAGTTGAGGAAACTGTATTTTTGCATTTTGTTTCTAAAAGTTTAGAGAAGTGGCTCATTTACCACTGGCTGCAAAAAAAACCCGTTTAGAACAAGAGTATTAGATAATATTGCTATGAATTGTTTTGGAGGCTCAGGCTTAATCTGAACTAGAGTTAGCTGGTAGTACTTCTGGTTTTTCTTTCTTTTATATTATTCATACTTGTTATATTATTATTATGTTTGAATTTTGTACATTATAATGCAATTGTCATGGCCTTTGGCTAGCACAATAAACTTATAATGAATGAATGACCGGTAAGTGGTTCTGAAATGTTCAGCAGTTCCCCGGTTTCCTTTTGGCTGAGCTTAAACTCTTGTCTTTTTCGTCATCACATACATGCACACATATGTCCCTAGCTGCGCTTCATTGTGCATGATATTAGTTTCATATGAGTCCAGTCATTTCTTGTAGGCACTTAATGGCCTTAAAATACACAATTATTGTTATGTTCTTGCAATTAATGTGCAGAAGGTCATCAGCTGATTACCAGAGTCTCTGTGTTGATTACTTTTTTTATTACAGAGAGATTAAGTCAGCTATATAAATATGTTTTATGTCCTTGTAATAAGTTCAGAAAACCATGGAATACAATTTAAACGATTCTAGCCTATGCAGCCGCAGAAACAAAACATGGAATAAAATCTTTGACCTTTCTTGCCATTGGTGAGTGGTAAGCGATTGCTTACTAGTCTTGACATTCATTTTCTTACTCTTTGGCTTCATTATAAGAACAGCATATCAAGGCTGCAAACCAGTCAGATACAAATAATAAAATTGCTGTTGTTGTTCACACTTGCCTGGGAGTGAGCCCCACAAAACATAATCTGACTTTCTCCCAAGTAAACATGCCTAGGATTGTGCTGCAAATCACCCATTTAGGCTCCAATCTTCAACACGAATGAGCCCCATTGAATATGGTGGGACTTGCCTTTGAGTAAACAAGCATAGGATTGCACTGCACAGCCCCCAAATGCTCCTTCATCTTGATTTTCTGAAATAATGAGACTTAAAACAACAACAACAACAACAACAACAACAACAACCTAGCTTTAAACTAGGCCTATATTGTGTGAAAAGGGACGCGGGTGGCGTTGTGGGTTAAACCACAGAGCCCAGGATTTGCCGATCAGAAGGTCACCAGTTTGAATCCCCACGACGGGGTGAGCTCCCGTTGCTCGGTCCCAGCTCCTGCCAACCTAGCAGTTCGAAAGCACGTAAAAGTGCAAGTAGATAAATAGGTACCGCTCCAGCGGGAAGGTAAACGGCATTTCCTTGTGCTGCTCTGGTTTGCCAGAAGCAGCTTAGTCATGCTGGCCACATGACTTGGAAGCTGTACGCCGGCTCCCTCGGCCAATAAAGCGAGATGAGCGCTGCAACCCTAGAGTCGGTCACAACTGGACCAATGGTCAGGGGTCCCTTTATTGTCCCCTATATTGTGTGAAACGACAGGTTGAGCACGGCAAGGTGCCTTAGTGTTCACGTGCATGCATTTACATATATTTGCACATCATTTGCAACTCAGGGATTTACATTCTGGAGGTTCTGGGGAAGGAGCTGAAGCCAGAACAATGGCAACTGCAGCAACTCACGTAAACAACATTTGTTGTTTTCTGGATGGGTACCAGAAAATATGGGAATGCCCCTGGTAAACAGGGACATATGTAACATATGGCACTCACTGGACCAGTTCAAACAAGTCTAATGAAACTTTATTTCATTCCTTCTTTTTTGGAGGGATGGGGGAGTGGAAGCCCTTCGCTACCTGTCCCTTCCTCTGCCTGTGTTCTTGGATAATCTGCTACGAACCTATGAATTTATATGTATTTTAACCCTCTGTGGGCTTTCTCAAAGGCCAGGGCAATTTTATTAGGGATGTGTTGGTCTGTACACACAGATGCTACCAGACGGTGAATAAATATAAAGAACGTGCCAGATTGATTATTTCTGAAACAGATGAAGATATACAGCTAGAGAGAGATGGGAGGAAATAGTCTCAAATGGTGAAAAACATTTAAAGGAATAATGAGTAACAGCAGCATGTCAGTGGGCAATATTTCCTTTTATTTTTTTCAAAGGACGAGACGATTAATTTTCATTGGAAGGATTAAATAGATTGGAATCTGTGCTGTCATAAAAATGGCTGTCTCCCTCATGTGCAATATATTTGAAAGGGACAACTGTTCCAAGATAACGGTTGGTATCTATGCAGACCACAAAGAGCAATGTGGCTGAAATGTTTCCTCACCAGAGCAGAGTGACTGGCTGTGGCACATGGACTGAGCATTCTGTCATTCGAACTGGACTGTTTGATATTTTCTTGTGTGTGTGGACATGCAAAGGCTGGGTCCAACAGTTGCAAATTTATAACCTTGCCGATCCAGACAGTGTAGTTTAGTGTATACAAATTTTACAATAAATCTGTAAAGTGTTTTGTGCCGTGAATTAGTCCAGAAATAAAGGATTCTCACTGGAATGGTGAACTACCAAGTATGCAAGTCCAGAAATAAAGCAGTTTCCTTAAATTTACGTTGTGAACGTAAGTGAGATCTGTGAATGAGGAGCAGTATACAATTGTTGTTGTTGTTTTCGTTTTCTTTCTCAGATCAGATATCACTTGCCCCAAATTAAAAGCAGTTCCAGTGTAGTTCACAAACCACCATTTATTGCAGAAAGTTAGGCAGCATTTATTCAAGGAATTGAGGAGAAAGTGTTGTTGTGTGTGCTTGCAGCAAAACTATTCTGTAATAATAGTCCAATGAACTCATGTCTGAGAACTTGTAATTGCTTATTTGCAGATCTTTATACTTGAGGAGAGTCTAACATTCTAATGTACCAGAATAGCCTGCAAAGACCAAATCAATGTTTACAAACTCAATAGTACATTAGGAAATATATAGGAAATCTTTTGAATATATATACACAAACCTTCTCCAAATTGCTTCAATTTCTATAGGTTAAATGACTGATTCACGTTAATGTAAACAAGAACATTTGCACTTGGATTCTAATCCTAAATTCAGTAATGAGGAAGGAAGGAAATCTCATTGGACAAGATGAGAATTCTAGTTGTCAGTTCACATGCTAAATTCAAATCACAGTTAGCTTTTGCCCATAGTTCCTTTCTGCTTTATTTTAAATAGGAATGATTTCATGTCTGCTCTAGGACCCAGATCCAACAAAATTTAGTTGTGGGTGAGGCTCTAATCCTAAGCACTCTCTCTGGAGAATAAAGCCCCAATGAATTGATTGGGACTTACTTCTGTGTAAGCATGCATAGAATTGCATTGTAAATACAATTGAAACCACTGAACTATGCCATTGAGACTTAGTTGTGATTAACTTTAGCTAGGTCAGCATAGAGATCTTCAAAGGTTCATCATCTGCTTCATCATCTCACTTTGCTATACATGCAAGACACTAGATAAACTATAGCTAATACAACTATGCATCTTTTTATCTGTTTTGCATGACAATACTTGTAAGCCTTTCCCTTTCTAGAATGGAATGGACCTGCTTTCCATGTAGATACATACATCCACAGCCACATGGATTCAGAAATGTACAAAAATAGTTTTCAGGCCCTTGGTCAAAACTGTTATTGGGGGGAAATTACCCGATACACGAGGATCCCAACAAGTGGGAATGTTTGCTGCTATTTTTTCTGTGATGTGCCCACAATGCCCGTGTGAACTACAGCTGTCAGGCATATTCGGTCAGTACACCTACCACTCATAAGTGCCCCAGGAAAACAAGTGAAGTTTAGGTCACCCAAGAAATCCCATGTTGGTATTTCACGGCAAGCACAAATGCCCATAAATGGACAATTCTTGATGATACTCCACTTTTACAGCACAAGTATTCTGAGGTGTTAGGTTTGTTGCCAAACACTGTTGGTATTGTTTTCCTATCACAATCCATCTTCGTTGTTATTGGGATCATCATAATCTTCCCCAATGTATTGTTTCTGGAGCCAGGAATTACATTTAGTCCACCCAATTGTTTGAAATTGCTATTTTTGCTTGCTGTTTTTTCCCATCACAGCCCTACATTCTCCATCATATTTTACACATAATAGGCATTTTTTTCTATTCCTCTAGTTTAGTGAAAGACCATGAGGCTTACTAGGTGATATTGTGCAAGTCAATTGCACTTTGCTTAATCCACGTCGCAAGGTTGTTGTGAAGATAACATATGGAAGATCTTTGTATGCTACCCTGAGTTCCTTGGAGGATAATTAATATGTCTAAAAGTTTACATGTAATTGCTGTTTATATTTCTAGAGAAAGTGCTAAACTGCATGGTGATAAAATTGTTTTACTTGCAATTATTTATAGTTAATGATATTTTTAATTACAGAAAAATCAAAGTACAAAATACAATATTAAATTCTCATTTAAAAGTAGCTTCATTGTAATACTTACAATAAATCTTTTTAAAAGATTTGTTAAGTCGGAAGATTAACGTGCCTTATTTCCCCAAGAATTTGGAATGATTTTCATTTGTGTGAAGGACAGATTAAAGACTTATACAGGAACAAAAGAAAATCTGAGTTTGAGATGCTTGAGGAATTCTTTCATTGGCTGGAGGATGCCATATATGCTACATCCCTATCCAACCTATCTTTTTGTTTGTTCTTTTCTCTGTTTATATTTATAGTTTAGTTGTCATTGGAGAGGTTTCTGTAAATTACAAATAAAAGTAGCATAATACAGAAAGAAGATGCACTGTTCATCTGATATATTATGAATGCTAAAGCCTTTTCTGCGAGTATGTGTGTGTGTGTGTGTGTGTGTGTGAGAGAGAGAGAGAGAGAGAGAGAGAGAATGTGAAAAAATGATGAAATATGACAAAATATTTTTGGTAATCTAAGAGCAGCTATAGTTTTAAAAATCAGTCCACCCACCCCTCCCCACTTGTAGCTTGAGACTGTAGCATAGTGCAAGCTACACTGCCATGTGTAAGGAACATACTTTTCTCTTCCTCTCTTCAAGCTTGATGAAATGTTCTGTGAAACCTGATGTTACGTACTGAAGTTCTCAACCTGGGCCAGCAGGGGGATACTGTGTAGATAGTTCAGGTCCACATATGCAAATAAGGGATCAAAAGTGACGTTCAGTGATTGGATAGTTACAGAAAATGGTTACTGTTGCGTTCTAGTGGAGCTCTATATAAGCAGGCTGGCTGAACCCTTCAGTTCAGTTCTGTTCTGGCCTGTGAATAAACAAGAGCTGTTTGAAGAATTGCTGTGTCGTCTGATATGTTCACCCACAACTTAACACCTGAAAGCTTACTTTTGTGCTTTGTGGTTAATCCTAATAAATGTATTGCACATAAGGGATGTTTCGATTTTTCTAGTGGACCAACACATCTGTTTTTGAGAAGAGGGAAATTAAAGAATATTACCATTTCTGAATTATGCTTTGCAGATATTCTCAACCCCAATAATGTGACTAGATGTGTACAAGTTAGGTTCTGATCACACACTGAATTTTAAATGCCTTTGTAAATCTCTCCAAACAATGTGCTGCCATATATTTGAAGATTATGTCTTCAAGAGAGACTAAATAATGTTTAGTGGAGCTAAATTAACATACTTAAAAATATCTCCCGTATAGAATAGCACATTTCTGTACCATAATGTGTTATGTGCTTTCATAGGCCTTTGAACTATAACTCTAATTGTTTTTTGTTGAGTATGCTTTTATAAATAATTTCTGTCGTTGCAGACTATATGCTGCTTTCTTTGATGACTCTTAAGTACTGTAGTTTCTGTGAGATATGAATGAAAGCATGTTGGATCAGTTCTATGAAAGGTTATTACATTAAAATGTACTTTGTAAGGTGATAGATACATATTTTGAGCCCCCCCCCAAAAAAATTCTTTCTGAAAGACTAAAATCTCCTCAATTTTAGTCTCACAACTTAGTTTCTTGATTTCAGCTACTGAGCTTTAACAAATCATATAGAATTGCAAGCTGTGTACAGCAGTGGTGCAGGGCAAGAGCTGAACGTCTTGCAGGGGGTTTTTTTAATAGCTGTAGAATACATTCAAAGTCACATTATTTTCCTGACCACAGGTCATAGAACACAAGCAAGTGTACAGATCAAGGATACATTGGGTGGTATAACTTAGTTTGGAGGCTTAGTTATAATGCTATTTCCTCAGGTGCACAGGCCCATACTTTTCCAAGTTATTGGCTTTGGTTTTTTTAATCCTGATAAGGTGGTATTGAATTTTGACATAGTCTCTGAAGCATCTTCTCTCCTTTGGTTCCAAAGTTTAGTAATAAAATGCTGGAGACTAGGTATAAAATCTGGGTTTAGAAAGGCATCTTGATGTGGGTGTGCAGGGTTTTGATCTCCACAAAGCTCATTTTCAGACACATGCTTCCCAACAAAAGAAGGAATCCAAGGTGCATGTGTGAGTTCACTTGAAGAACAGCTCTGAGGAGGTCAAGAGGCCACACTCTTTCATCTAATTGACTTTAGAAAAGGTTATATCAGGCAAAGGAGAAGGTGAGGCAAAGTCATAACGGATGAAAATGATAGCTAGGCTGTACCTTTGTGCTGAAAAAAATCAAATTATGCACCAAGAAATAAGAACAAACATAAGAAGAGCCCTACTGGATCAGACCAAAGGCCAGTCTCATTCATCATCCCATTTCCCACAGTGGCCAACAAGTTGCCTATGAGAAGTCCACAAGCAGAACATGAGAGCAATAGACCTCTCCCACTGTTGTTCTCCAGCAATTGGTATTCAGAGGCATGCTGTTCCATTTTCAGCAGGGTTGAAACAGAGTCCTGGACCAGAAGGAGTTCTAGCATGACCCTGCTGACAAGCCAGAAGGGGCTCTGACACAACCCTACTGGTGTCCCAATTTGGGGGATGAAAATTAAAATAATGCTGACGCTTATTGAGGCCTGTGCATGCAGTGGACACATTGACCTTCTCTGCAGATGTTGGAGGGCAAATGCACATGCCTGGGCCGACATTTTTAGGAAGGGAGTCTGAAGAGCTGAAGCAAATAACGTTGACAAGAGATAGGCCTCACTGATAATTAAAAACCAGCAAATCACTAAGTCCAGATGACATCTTATCTAAAACTTTGTAAAGAACTCAAATGTGAGATTGCCGATCTTCTGACATGTACCTTGCCCCTAAGATGGGCCTCTGTGCCTGAGGATAAGAAAATGGCCAGTTTAACATCAGTTCTGTAAAAGGAATACAGTGGTACCTCGGGTTACATACGCTTCAGGTTACATACACTTCAGGTTATAGACTGCGCTAACCGAGAAATAGTACCTCGGGTTAAGAACTTTGCTTCAGGATGAGAACAGAAATCGGGGGGCGGCAGCAGCGGGAGGCCCCATTAGCTAAAGTGGTGCTTCAGGTTAAGAACAGTTTCAGGTTAAGAACAGACCTCTGGAACGAATTAAGTCCTTAACCCAAGGTACCACTATACAGGTTGAATGCAAAAAAATTACAAGTCATTTCACTTACCATCTGTTCCCGATAAAATAGTTAAAACCATTATTAAAGATTAAATGAACAAGCATATAGAAGGACAAATCGCCCTCAGGAAGAATCAACATTGCTACTGCAAAGGTAAATCCTGTCTTTTAGAGTCAACAAGCATGTGGATAAGGGTGATCCAGTAGACATGGTGTACTTCAACTTTGAAAAAGCTGTTTACTGTACAGTGTCCGGGCTGCTTATCGATCAGCCAAAGAACTGGAAGCAAAGGGTAGGAATAAATGGATGGTTCTCACAGTGGAGGAATGTAAGAAGTGGGGTCCCCTAGGAGTCAGTATTGAAACCAGCGCTTTTTAACTTGCTTATAAATGCTCTGGATTTGGGGATAAACAGTGAGGTGAGCAAGTTTGCAAATGATACCAAAGCATTCATGTGGAGAACATGGATAGAAAGAAGTCCCTCCCCTCGCCCGCCCCCACTTCATAATACTGGAACATGGAGTCATCTGATAAAGCTGAAGTGTGGGAAATTGAGGACAAAGGGGAGTTATTTTTCACACAGCAGATAGTTGAGCTGTAGAATTTGCTTCCATGGGATGTGGGCATGACCACCAACTTAGATGGCTTTGAAAGAGGATTTACCAAATTCATAGACAATAGGACTATCAGAGGCTACTAGTCACATTGCCTCTATATTTGCTTCTGGGAAACAGGATGTTGGATAAATTTGGCCTTTTGTTCTGATCAAGCAAGGCTCTTCTTACATTCTGGCCAGCCACTGATCTTTCCAGAATATCTCTCGGGAGCCTGGGGTCTCTCAAACCCCAGATATTAATGTTTTCCCACATCTGCCTTACACACCGATGTATGTAATGGGAAAGCAGTGGTTTGGGGAAAGTGAGCAATGCAGACATTGGTCTGTTTCTCAAGAGTCACTGGACTGTCTTTTGAGAACTGCCTGGGAACTGCCTTAGAAAAAGCAGAGAACCTGTTAAATGTCTCCGTTTGAACCGCTTACCCCCAAGCATTATCTCCAGAACATAACATTTTTATGTAAACTGAGTTTTATGCAACAGAGTTACTCCTGATGAGTCTCTGACTTAGAGAGAAGCTGAAAATTGTTACTTTTCAAATGAAAGACTTGTAATGGCTCTAAATAGAGCTGGCCAGTATATTTGCTGTAACCTCCTTGGTCTAATTGTTAGTTGTTGCTTTAGAGCTGCCTCTGGGTTTTAATTTGTGCTGTGTATGAATACTGCCCCTTTACTGTAAAAACCACATGCCTCTTGCTGCAGATAAATTTCCTAGACCTTATCAGAGTTCTAAGAAGGTTCTCATTCCCCACACCACCCTTTCGCTTTAGACCCACCCGTCTCAGGTTCCTTGCTCCCTACTGAGCATTTTTGTCACCCCAACCATAATGTTTCATTCTTAGAATGCCACACAATAGAAGCTCACTATTTCAGTGGTAATTTGTAATGAAATCTATTTTTATTCTTTCATATGACACCTTTAGATGGTTATGGGGGGGGGAGAAGCATTGTTCTAGAAACCCATTTGTTGTTGTTGTTTAGTCGTTTAGTCGTGTCTGACTCTTCGTGACCCCATGGACCAGAGCACGCCAGGCACTCCTGTCTTCCACTGCCTCCTGCAGTTTGGTCAAACTCATGCTGGTAGCTTCGAGAACACTATCCATCCTCCGTCATCCCCTTCTCCTTGTGCCCTCCATCTTTCCCAACATCAGGGTCTTTTCCAGGGAGTCTTCTCTTCTCATGAGATGGCCAAAGTATTGGAGCCTCAGTTTCAGGCTTCCACTTTAAGTTACCTCCTTCCCCACCCCACCCCCCTTTTTAATAGCTTGGGCAGCATAACTAAATCTATGGTTCTTGGAATTATATATATATATATATATATATATATATATATGTTGTGGTAGTTGGTCTAATTTGTTTGCTTAAAACTGACAGCCTTCACAAAGAGGTGGGGAAAGGGGTACATAAAAAATCATAAGGATGAAACATATCATCCAAATATAATTTCTCTTTGTAGCATAATACCATATTCTGTAGCATATATATCTCATTTGTCTATGTGTGCATGCCATGAGCACAGACAAGCTTATACATAACAAGCTTGTTGGTCTCATAAAAGAGAACCACTTTAGTCAGAATAATTTTTTTCAGCAAACCTTCCAAGAATTCCAGCTGAAAATCTAGGCACTCCCAACATAGCTGCATAACACAATGCCTTCTTGGAACCACGCATGCATCTATTTACGTATTTCCCTTTCAGATAAGCTGTGGCCATAGCCTGAAACTGGAGGGCTGTAGAAGTCTTTGTCAGCTGGTAGAATATTCTATTAGAAAGATAAATTTCCGAGTATTTCAAGAAGTAAAAATAGCATATTAAAAATACACCTATTCATCAACCAGTTCTGACCTATAAACTGATTTGTTTCATGGCTGTACAGTATTATAAACAATGGGTAGGATTCATCTTGTCCCAACAGGGCAAGGATTTCCACTTGCGCAGTGGAACACCCCTCTGCTTCTCCTGTGTGTGCCCTGTGGCCTCCCAAGATCTGCTCCAGAGGGTTAGTGCAATCCCTAGAAGAGATTTAGGGGGAGCTTGGGTAGGGAAGGAAAGGGTGATAATGTTCCACTGTGGAAACAGAAATCTTTTCACTGATAGAACAAGAAACTTAGTGCCGCATTGGATTACATCCGATGCTGCTCAGCTCATCATACGATGGCATCATTATTTCACAGTTCTTGTTTCAGTTATTTTGGTTTTGGCACTGAGACAGCTTTGGTTCTCTTTTTACTATAGAAAAAGGGGGGGCGCATGTTCTAATCTTGACCATGCTGGCCACTCAGAAGGCTTGAAGTTGGTGCCCATCACATGATGGGCTTGGTCTTAAACCTTACTTTCTTTGTGGATTGGCTGTGTGATTGAATTTCCCTCGAGGAACTCAGTCATGCAGCCAGCCCAGCCATGTCTCGAGCTGCCCCACACCTGACGTCACGTGGACTCGTGCTGGGCCAGTTATGGCCAGTGTGCAAGTCCCACCCATGCCTTATAGGATGCAAAGGGTGCTGAGGTCATTCCATCAGCTATAAAGGGTCAGTAAACCAAGGTTTCATGTTTCCGTTATGGAAAAAATATATACTTGTTAATATCACTCTTGTAAAAGGTCTGTTGAAAGGGTGGTTCTTACAGAGATGTGAGTATTTGTTTGAGAGTGATAGCTCTCAAAGAAATATTGACGTTTTAGGATCTGCAGTCACCTTAGCCATGGTTTCTGAAACAAGGATAGCAGTGAAGTTTCAGGGGGAACAGTGGGATTCCAGTCAGGAATTTTCCAAACTGCTCACTGGAAACACCACATCTTATGAAAATGTACCAGCATGAAAAAATGTAGTAAAACCATTTTGTAATATTTTACAATAGTAACCCTTCAGAAGTCTACTCTGCATTGCACAACTGGGTATTTTCCTTGTTCTTATTAATAGAAAGGAGGAGAAATATTAAATTCCTTTGAAAACTGAAAGTTTAGATTTCTTATACTTTCACTAATAAATTCAAGATGTTCATATTAGTAGGATTTGGTGTTATTCTGGTTTATGAGTTCCAAGGAATTTAACCTGTAATTCCCTAGTGATAATTTCAGAGGTCACTAAATTATGCTGGTATACTTTTATATAATTATATTTTTTATTACTTCTCAGAACTCATATTTAGCCCTCCCCAGAGCCCACCCATGTTCTGGAGGTGTGGAAGCCTTTAGTTTGCTCCCTTTGAGAGTGCGTAACATCTTTAAATTATAGTCTAATTATACATAAAAATGTGACTTGCTTTTGTGCTGCGATGCCCCATTTGCTGGGATCCAAAGTACCACACATACAATGTTACACTTGTGCACAAGAGCTTTCTGAGTCCCATTCTGGTAGCAACCCCCTGCACTCCACACCTAAAGTAAGGGGCCTTCAAGAGTGGCAGTCAACAAAACCACCAGAAGGACTGTCTACACATCATCTTCAGGCAAAAGTACACATTGGAGGGGAGGAACTGAATCTCGTCTAATATGTAGTTAATAGAACTTGTGACAATGTTCATGCAAGTATTATTGGCACATAAGGCTTTCATGTGATCTGTGGGAGACTGCCAACCTATAGATATCAAGAAAAGGCACCAAGCGTTGTTTGTTTGCATTTTATATCTGCATCAGGCATCTACATAAACTTTTTGGTTTAAGGGACGCACCACAAGACGCACATTAGCATAGTTAATGGAAGGTTTTCACAGAATTGTAGAGACTACATTCTGTTCTTTTAATCCCAATGATACAGCAGATAATAATGAAAAGTCATATCTGTAAGAACTTGCAATTTGTACATAATGTGCTGTAACCTAGTGAACAACTAATTCTAGAACAGAAGTTCAACAGAAGTTTTTAAGCAGCCCTGATTTGCCCTGGAAGATGCTCCAATTCAGCTTCTTTTCTTGAAAAACCAGAAAACTTATAATTTTCCAAATCGTGGTGGGTGGGTGATGCCACACTGTGGGTTTTGTATAACCAAACCAGCAGACGTCACCTCATAACATGAATCATGATGATACCATAGTGTGCACAAGAGGCTGGGACAAAAACAGTCACTCAGCTCACATAAACAGATGACCTTTCTGGGTCATTTTCCTGACGTGCAGAATGGTGTCATTGTGATGCATGTTAAGTTTAGGATTGAATCAATGGCCTCATGGGTCAGAAGGAAGCTACTCACTCAGAATATATAGTGATATAATTTTTATTTTATGTTTTTGGTGGTTGGTGGTATGTGTTAGAAGAATTGCTCAGATTATTCGGAATATAAAAACTTAATTAAATGCACAAATAAAATTATCAGCATACTGACATTAAGATCAAAAGTTGTGTCCAACACCCCAGCATTCTAGACTAGCAAGTCATCCAAGTGATTTATGTTTGGATATGACAAATACTTTAACAGGGTCTAATAAAAACTCATGTTTTGTTCAGAACTAAGCCCTGTTTCTCTTAACTTTTTTAAAAGGTCATTTCCTTCAAGCATGGAAAAGAGTTATGTTGTTTTCTCTACTTAGTTTTGACTCAACAGTAAGAATCTTACCTTCTTGATCTTTTAATCCAAACTCACTGCTTTGCATCAGCGTAGGAATGAAGATGAAGCCGAAAACTCATAATCTTGCAAATCATAGTGGTTGGTTGGTACCACACCTTAAGCTTTGTAAAAGCCAGGCATCTGTACCCCAAGCTGCACAGTTCAAACATATATACTTAGACCTTAAATAGCATTAGGTTGCTTTTGTTTTATTTCCCTGGAGGAAATCATACACACACATATTCCAGAAAATACAGAAACATTAATTGCATCTGTCATCTTGCATAATTTTCATTTAATATGGAAGGGAGGAGTGCAGGATGCAGTCTGCTAAAGTACACCATAAAACAGTTTGACTAGTGGAGGAGATCATGACAAATATTTAATATATAAACATTGATTTTTATATTTGTTGGAAGGTCATTTGAAAGCAGCATGATTTGTTTCAGTAAAGATATTTCTACATAACACCTCTCACAGCTGTTAACATCCAGCTGTTTCTGGAATGTGATATTCCTTGTTCTATGCTGTGTCTTTTGAGGATAAATTATGACATATTTTTCAGACAGCTAATTAAGAGCAAATAGGCTTGTGCTGACCAGTTATGTATTCTTCACTGCTGAGAGCTATACGTAACTGCAGCCAAATTAAGTATCATACAAGCCAGTCCTACCATCATAGATTACCCATTTAGTCTTACTTGGATTAGGCAGCACTCAGCAGGGCTGTTGCTTGTTCTTATACAAGGAACCCACCCATGGCTGGAATGGTAAGAAACTTTGCCAATGGAATCCATCCCGGAAAAAAAGAACAAGGAGGAATAACAAAGGAACGATAAGTCTGCGCATAATCTTGAATTTTCTCAACACTCCCAAATAAGAGCTTTTTGTAACATAGCAAAGTGCATTCTCATGAATCACGTCTATGCCATAAAAAAACATAGGAAGACAGGCCTGCTGGATTGGACCCAAAGGCTTTTCTAATCCAGCATCTTGTTTCCCACAGTGGGCAACCAGATGCTTATGTGAAGCTCACACGTAGGACGTGACTACAGTAGTCCTCTCCCATTGCTGTTCCCCAGTGACTGATAAGCAGAGGCGTGCTGTCTCCGATCCTATAGGTGGTATACAGGAGATAGTGTATCATGACTAGTAGCTATTGAAAGCTTTATCCCATTTTTAAGCCGACCAAGATGACCAAGGGTCTGGAAACCAAGCCTTTTGAGAGAGCTGAGTATGTTTAGTCTGGAAAAGAGGCGACTGAGAGGCGATATGATAGCCATCTTCAAATAACACATAGAAGATGGAGAAAGCTTGTTTTACTCCTGCTCCGAAGGGTAGGACCCAAACCAGTGGCTTCATGTTAAAAGAAAGGAGATTCCCACTAAACATCAGGAAGAACTTTCTGACAGTAAGAGCTGTTTGACAGTAGAAAGACGCTCCACTGGTAGGTGGTAGAGTCACCTTCCTTGGACATTTTTAAGCAGAGGCTGGATGGCCATCTGTCATGGATGCTTTAGTTGAAATGGCTGCATTGGAGGCAGTTGGACTAGATGACCCTCAGGGTCCCTTCCAACCCCACAATTCAACTCTGAATATGATGTACATTGGATTTTTGTGTAACGTGATATGAAGCAAGTAGTTAAGGCTATAAAATGCTTGGTGAATTAAAAATGTTGTATAATTGACCAATGCCTGCTGTAACACTGGTGCAGAGGAAGTGAAACAAGCCACAGAAAAATTGGATGACACCTTTAATTCCTAGTCTGATGCATGTTTTTGCTCTCAGTTGGATGTTGGCAGTGTTCATATAAAACCACAGTCAGCAGATTGCAAACACAACAGAGAAGCTTTCACTGAGATGGAAACACTCTTTAAGGCCAGGTCTTAAAACAAGACCACACACATGCTGATTGCTTTGGGTGCGGTGAATTTATTTTGATGTTAAAATGTCACCAAACATTTTGAAGTTATCTAATATCATTTTGTTGATTCCCATAGTCATAATGAGTCATACCTATAATGTTCTTTTCCTGATAGTTCCTTCGTGAAATAAAAAGAAAGGGGTCTGTGCACCCAGTTAAGCACAGCTGAGCACACTTTGTTTGCCAGTATTCTCACCATGACTAATGGGAGAGCAACTGTCATTAATCCTAGATGAACACTGGTTGAGCATTCTCACCAGACTGTAATTCCTGAATGCACCCTTATACCAAGCACAACCAAACTGAGTAAAATAGGTAAGTGATTAGAATTTCACATTAGAATCAAGGGCAGGGCAATCCTACAAAGGTCTTCCAGTCGACCTTCCTGGGAGCTTACAATTGCTCTCTGATGATAGGAATTTAAATGCTTTAATAATTCTACCTTTTATTTTTGAAGATCTCAGTTCATTGTGGCCAAAGAATTGACTGGTTAAGTTGTTACATATATGAAATTCAGCATCCTGCCCCATTACTTCTTCACCTGTTCACTGTCACCTTTCAAGAATTTCTCCTTTTTGTGCAATTCTTAAAGGCAAAGGAGGCAACAAAGAATCTGGACTGAGCAACCAGGTTCCTAGTCCACAGCTCCCAAGCCTATTCCTTAGGACTCTTGTCTCTTCTACCTTCCCTTCATGTGGATTTCTGAATTGCACAGCACTGTCTGTCTTGCCCATTCGGGCTCTTTGCCCTTCATGTTGCCTGCTTTCTAGGGGTTTTTTTCCTAGTTAGCATTCCTCCTTAGCCTTCTTCATGCATGACCTCCTTCCTTAGGGCCTGTGTTAGGTGTGAAACCAAGCTACACTGACCACCACTTCAAAGACTGGGGGTTTATTGCTGCTGACAGCTTTGTTCCCTGAGCAGTTGGTATCTTTATGAACCTTCTGTGAAATCACACCAAGTCAACCAATTGGTGTTGGAAACTTTACTACCACAAGAACAATACTGTATAGAATTGGATAGGCAGCATCTACTCATTAGTTAACTGGAATGGGGTCTTTTCCTTTCATCATTGTAGTGTACTGGTATATACATAGAAATGACTACAGTCGCTTTTGGGGGGAAACATTATTGATCTTTTCGTAGAAGTACATTAGAAGATTCCACTGTGAATACCACAGAACAACTTTGGGATGCTAGTGGCCTGGGGAACTTTGAAATCTATTAATATAACTAATGAATAGAAACCATGTAATGCCAAGATTATCCTGTTTTGCTTTCTCCTCAATGACTTGCCGATATTGGGTCAAATGTTCAGGTAATACTATGTCCTCCCCCAACTGTACCATCCCTCCTTTGTGGGCATAGGAGCCCCTTCCAATGACTAGTTGGTTTCAGCCGTGCTATGCCTACTGAATAGAATTTTTGGCTTATTTTTCTGTAAACTGCTGACTTTCATGCCACATACAGTGGTACCTCGGGTTAAGAACTTAATTCATTCTGGAGGTCCGTTCTTAACCTGAAACTGTTCTTAACCTGAGGTACCACTTTAGCTAATGGGGCCTCCCGCTGCCCCCGCCGTGCAATTTCTGTTCTCATCCTGAAGCAAAGTTCTTAACCCGAGGTACTATTTCTGGGTTAGCGGAGTCTGTAACCTGAAGCATCTGTAATCTGAACCATCTGTAACCCGAGGTACCACTGTACTACATTGCTTTTGAATCACATTTCCATTTTGAAAGCAGTTTGCCATTTCATGGTGAGCAACCACTGTTCAAGAATATCCAATCAAATACTTCTTTCCTGCTTGTTTATTACATTTGTGGCCTGCCTTTTCACCAAAAGGAGCTCAAGGCAGCCAACAACAACCAGTGAAAAAACAATAATATAAAAATTTAAAAATAAAATAAAAAACAAGACAAGTAAAACATTCATATAAATAAATAAAAGCAACTAGTTAAAAGCAGTCGTGACATATTTAGAGATCAACTTAAGACAGAAAGGCCTGACTAAATTTTTAAAAAAATTGTCTGTTGGCTACCCTAGGCATATTTATTCGGGAGTAAAACATACTGAATACATTGGAACTTTCTCTAAGGATAGACTGTTTAGGCTGCACAGCTCCCTTTGGTTTGATTAGTTTCACGGTCTTTCAGTCTTGATCCAAGTCTACAGCAGCATAAGAAATGCTGACTAAATCCTACCTGTTCTGTGATTGCTGAATGGTGAGAGAGAGCTGGTATAGATTTGTAAAAACAAAAACAAATGGAGCATGCTCCTCAGTTAAGAGGTGTGCTTATGTGATCATTTGGAACAAGGATGCTTTAGAGAACAGAGGTATTGATAAGTTCTTTTTCAGTGCAGTTTTTCACAGGGCTCCTTCAACTTCCTGCTTTTATCACTTCATATTTAGACACATTCATCGTCATGGGAGAGTCCTTTTTGGATCTTGGAAGAAGGGCTTTCAGCAGCTTTGTGTGGGAAAAGATTGGAATGAGAAAATATGCTTCCAGTTTTTGTGAGCGTTGTTCTTCATGCGAAAAAATGTTGCTAGTAAAATATTGTCTGCTTCCCCCCTCCCTCTTTTAGAATGCATTCCAGAATATCCCATTGTACTAGAGAAATATCATATTCTCCCTTTGAGCAAAACAATATTGGCCGGATTAGCAGCTGAAGAGAGCAGTTTATTAAATGGATTCCTGAGACTATCCCACCCCAGCTGTATTGACAAGAAATTATGACTTGGGTTTAAACAACACGCCTTTGTTTTCTGAGCATGATCTATAGCTACCATTGAAAATAACCAAGTGATATCATATTGTCGAGCAAAATTCCCTTAGCAACTGATTCAATATTTATGGGAATAGGAGGCCAAACGAGGAAAGCCAAACTTGCTGCCGCTGCATCAACTTTGTTACCATACACTCATTTGGCTTGGGCTTATTTTGTGCATGAATTGCTGTAAAAGCTTTCACCATTCATGAGTTATTACTTTGTGCTGCTTGTAAAAGAGCAACTTATCCCATTTTCACTTAACAGGCCTTCATAGGGCTGTAGCTTGTCTGAGAAGATAAAGCACTTAGGTTTGAAAAAGAAGGTACTTCAGGGGAAAGCATTCCATGTGGGTTTGGTGTACCTCCAATCGCAATCATTTCCTTTATAGGATAAGGAGGAGATAAAGCTCCAAAATATGATTGTAAAGCTATATTTGGACTCTGTTAGTTGAAAATTAAAGTTGGTTAATTTACATTATTCTCTCTCTCCTAGTTTCCTGATTATTCTAGTAATTATTTGTGTTAAATGTGAGAGATTGCATTGCTGTATAACAAAATTGTCATCTTGTGGTTCACCTGACTGTTCCTGTATTCTGATATTCTTTTTCACCAATCAGTGGGGAGTTAAAGGCATTATTCAAAACCCTACTATTTCCTTGGCAGTGCAGGTTTGTGCCTAACAACGGCATGACATGGGGAGAAATTCACCCCTTACCACAGAGCTGCAATGATGTGAAAGAAGCACCTTCTGCACCACTTGAATTTCTTTCTACATTTCAGTTGTTAAAGGTTGTGGAACCACAGTCTGGAAAGCAGTTGGCAACCCTAATTTGATGGCTAAGCAGAGGGCTAGAGTAAATAAACGACCATTCAGGCCCCTAGCAGCTATACTGTTTCATATTTCTGTCAACAGTGTCTGGATGGTAATAGCTAGCATTATGGACAATCACAAGTAAAGCAATTACAGTCTGTGCTGTATATATTTGAAAAGGCACAATCTACCAGGATGTAGTTCCCATTCCTATCATTCCAGTGGAGCGTCTTCAGTAGGACTCCCTATAGATCATACCCATAATCTATCTATTTCCAATAATACTATACAATTATAGAGGAAGTATATTATGATGTGGCTTCCCTTTAAGAAAATACTTGTTTGTTTCTTTTTAAAAAGGGCACCTCCCTCTGAAATGGGATATAAATGACCAGCTTCAAAGCCAGAAAAAAATAGTGATTTTCACATACTGACATTTCAGCTTTAGAAACCAGTGTTTTTATTGTATTTTTTTCATAATTTCTGCCTTGTCTATTTTGTGTAAAATTATAAGCATTGCAAAAGTTCCGCAAAAATCTCTAATGTTTTGGTAACTCTTCTCTTGTGCAGAGATTATGTGTTAAAGGATGTTTGGATTGTTATACTTGTATGGAAAAATTGCTGCAATCATCCACTTGTGGTGGCATGGTGTCAATAACCGGTGTTTATAGCTTGGGAAAACCAGAGTCAAATAAAGTTCTTTGGGCCCTGAGCCAGTAGGGATTAAGACACTTGATCCTTTGTGCCACCCTAGGATTTCTAAAGCCACTTGCCTTAATCTGCTGCATTGGAACAAGAAACAAGGTGGCGACAAACGTTACTGGACTTTGTCAAGTTATCATCCAGATAAAAGGATGCAATGCCACTTCTTTCACCACATACAGACCTCCTCTGAAATTCAGAGAAGAGATGGCACAATGAATTGAGCACCTTAATCACTTCTGGCTCAGACAGCAGAGAAAACATATTGTTGCTTTCCATTTCTCCTAGGAGTGAGAGATCTAGGAATGGGACTACTGGTTTAGTTATACTTGAATGCGAGGAAGCATAGATACCTGTGACATTTGCTGTCCTAACAGATCCTCAGACAAAGCCTTTTTGAAGCAGACATCCTTGAAGTTGGCAGCATAGGTGCTAATCCTGCACCAGATCTAGTTCACAGATTTTTTGACAGGCACATTAATTTTGAAATTGGATTTTTGCAAATAACATCCTTGTGTTTGGAAATGGTTTTGTTCTCTGCTGCAGGTTATTGAGAGAATTTGTATTTATATTTTGCACAAGTCAACTAATTATTTGCAGAACTTCTGGATTCTTCCTCAGGCAGCTGTAAGGTATAGCCTCCTGGGGTGTACAGCGTTGCCCAGAATACAGTGCACAGAGATGGCTCATCCTCCTTTGGGACAAGACAGCACAGTGTCTTTGATGCTTAGTAGAGCTGTACTGTTTTGTAACTGCCTAAGGACATGGCTCAAAGACTACCACTTCTGTTGCCTTGTTTTGTATAGCTATCTGTAGTCATGAACACAGATGGAATAAAAACCTTGCAATTTTCTGTTGCAAAGCCACTAAAGAATAGGAGAGCTTCTTGCAGAATGCCTGGTAATGTTTACACACACTGAGTGCATGAGGTGTTCCTTTATTACCAAGAAGTGTATAGAATAAGAAACCAAAGGAAAATTTCCCAAGCAATGGCTAATAAACCATGAATCGTCTATAGGAACAAAATTTATCCTGTCAAATAAATCCTTAATTACAATAGCTTCCATCCATATGTCACTTTAATTCATCTCGCAACGTGAAAACATCCTCATCTTTATAGTACAGCTTTCCTCATCAGATTGAAGGAATGATCTAAATGAGTATTCTCTGTCTTATTTACTAAATTTGTCCCAATAAGTACAAATACTGCATAGTCAAGTACATTCTTCCAAGCACTTCTTCAATTACAGTAGGTCAGGGGTTGCCATCCTGGCACCCAGAAGGTTCCATGAAGGCATCCAGTGGTGCCCCTGGCAGGTGTTCCAGCATAAGGTTGTCAGAGCTGATTTTGTGCTATGCCATGCCCCATGACAGCCATTTAATGTTATGCCACACCTCTTTAATGGCAGCCATTTTGTGACTGGTGCCCTCAGCACTTTTTCAGAACTTGAAATGTGTTTTTGAGGTTCCTTAGTATGAGGGACCAAACACTGACATTCTATTGTGATTCAGATTTTATTTCCAGGACTGTCAAACACACTTCATGGGTATATGTCCAGAATCCTTTGTGGATTCTGCTTCTTTTTTCAACAAGACTGGGAGACATCCATATAATCAAACACAGAGGAGACCCATTGATTTCAGAAGGTCTATTTTGAGTATGACTAACATTGGACAGCACACAGTGGGTTGAATTTAACTAAGTCCTGCTCATAGTAGATCCATTGAAATGAGTGAACCTAAGTTAGTCATGTCCATTAACTTCACTGAGTTGGCTCTGTGTAGCACTAGTGTTGAATGTTTTTACCGGTTGCACACAAGCAAAGTTTGGAGTGGGTAGCTTTGAAAGATGTAGGGGAACCAAGAGCTTCATATAGTGTGCAGATATCAATAGCATGGTGTGATTCAGTTGTAAACAAAAATGTAATTATTAGATCCATACAAGTATATGAAGCTGCAGAATTACAGTGGCAAAGACGGGTTTTTGTTGCTGTTCTTGAACAAGTTAAGTTTCCCGATTTTCCCACAGCATCCTCCAGACTTTAATTAAGGTTATTCTACCTAATCCACTTTCTCTTGCAATTACACATTTTCTTTCCATGACTCATATTCTGAATATGACCTTTGGCATGCAACAGTGCAAGTATCAGATAATCTGCCTAGAAAGAATGTTCTGCCCATCTGCATGTCATTTCAGTAATACAGGGGGGCTGTTTTATTGTCCATTAGCAATCAATTAATGATGTATGTCCTGAACTAAGGTACAATGTACTAGTGGTTCTCAGGGAATTTTTTTTAAGAGAGGGAGAAAGATGTTCATGCATAGATATAATCATCATTGCTCCCATTTTGAAGATCAGGGTCCAAAATCTAATAACACTGAAGACCACAGTCTTAGACAAGATACTGTATATTATTCCTCTGTTCCTCTGTATCATTTTCTATCTGTGCTGAATTTGCGTATAAAATTGAACTTGCGTAAACCAGTCAAATAAAGCAGGCTGTAAGTGCAAGATGGAAATAACCCCTACTCCAATATTTACTTAAATTTTGCTTTGAGTAAAAGGTGTCTCATCATCTCCAGCAAGTTTTAGCAGTGGTCATGGATGATGCTTGGCAACATCTGGAGGTCCCAGTGTTCCCCATACCTCATGTGAACACTGCCTAAGGCTGCAATCCTATACACATTTTTCTGACAGTAAGCCCCATTGCATTCTGTGGGATTTACTTCTGAGTAGACATGTGTAGGGTTGCTCTGGAAATCCCATTGTAATCAGCCACATTTAGTTCTAAGTAAATGCAACTATCCTCACAAAGGCAGCTTTCAACAACCTCAAGAGTTGGAGAGGCAGTTATAAGGACATGGGGACCACAGCATTTCACATTGTCATCAAAGACCACAGAAGGCGGCTTAATGAAAGTAAAAATTACAAATCCTGGTTCTGAGTGTGGCAGCATTGCTTTGGCCAGATTCCAGGTTTCCTGTTGGCAGGCCACTGTATCATTCCTACTTAAGAAATTTATTTCTATGCTCTGGACTGTTAGACACCATCTTTGGGGTGTGGTAGGTGAGGGTGAATTGAATCCATGTTCATAAATTTTTCCAAGCCTTTCACAGATGGAGAGTGTAATTCTTCGCCCTCCTTTGCCTAGCATTGCCAGTTGGCATGTCTCTTAGATTATTCATTGTCAGTGCATTTGGTAAATCCTCCTCAGCAGGTGTTGAACATTAATATAAGCCAAAGGTATCTGAAGAGAGTTCCAAGCTCCCCCGCTGGTCTTTTCATCAATTTTCTGTGTCCCGGGTCACTTAGTATCACTATACGTGTTTGCAATTTTAATGAAGTTTCTAAAGTAACGCACATAGAATCCTAATGCACACACATTCAGAGGCAAGCTGAAATTGCTACATCTTGCTTTCCAAGATGTTTGAGTATAAAGAAATAATTATATACTCCCTGAATATGCATGGATCGCTGCAAATACATGTATAACATGGGGCGAGTGACTCCTTACATATAGAAATAGCAGGTGAGACGTGTAACAAAATGGTACAGCGTTGAAGGTTCTAGTTAATCAGCTGTCCATGCCTTCTGTCAGAATACTCCATTTTATAGCTGTGGTTCCCAAACTTTCCTCCCTTCATGGACCATTTGAAATTTGCTGCGGGTCTTGGTGAATCACTTTTTCAGCCCATTGTGGCAATTGTGAAGCACTTGGCTAGATTCTGTATGATTTTAAATTGTATTTTTATTGCTTCTTTGGTTCTTTAAATATTTGTATCCCACAGGGTTCAAATTGTAATGCAATAAAATACAATACAAGAAATAAAAAGAAGCAATAAAAATACAATTCAAAACCAATATGAATATTTAATGGAGCCATGACACAAACCACCTGAGTGAAGCTGACGGACTACTTGTGGTCCATGAACCACAGTTTGGGAATCTCTGTTTTGTACCAGAAGATGTGTCATTGCAATCAGCTGTTTTTCAGAGGGAAGAAACAAAAATTCTCTCATAAAATTTTGAACCATGTTATTGTATTAAAAGGGGCTATTTTTCTGGAGAGTTTATATCAGACTTGCATGGCGAATCAAAATAGCAATTAAGGACTGTGTGTGCTGCGTAGAGACTGCTAGTTGATATAAAGCTATATTCAAACATTCCTTCTGTCAATGGTGGGCCTGAGATCTACTAGGTTGCTGCTTTTTCCCATTTCCTTCAGCCTTACTTTTCAGTCAGGACATGGAGCATTGCATCAGTTAGAAAGCACGCTAAGTCCAATCTCCCAGCACAAACCAGATGACAGGAATATAGCCATATATCTGATTACGCTTTGATTATGGAACTGTCATCAGTTTGGCAGTCTGTGATTTTGCAGATGTAGTTGTAATGACCATGGACAGTCTTGTCTGCAGTGCCAACAGGAGCTGACGGGAGCAGTTCTGAAGAGGCAAAGGGGCTCACACTCTTACTGAAAGTTGACACTTTCCCACCCTCCAGCAAAATGAAATATAAATCTGTGCAACCCGTGAAGAAAGTGAACACATTCATTATGCAGAATTCAGTGTGACTATTCTTAAATTGCTTTAAATGTGCCAAAAGCAAAAAAATTAAAAAAATGCTATGGAACAGGAAAGCATGTACCAGTAATAGTAGCTATTAGCACTAACACAGTAGAATATAGAAGTGATTCACCCATAAACTCATTTTTGGATATTCCCATACTCAAATAGTTACTTGAAGACAGTAAACGTCTTCCAAAGAGGTTCCAAAGAGAGGACAATTTTCATGCAGCTGTGCTGGCCTTTCTTCAAATGATGTGCACACTTTTCTTTGAAGGAAAAAGGAGTTTGTGTCCAGTAGAGTGCATCTGCGTAGTTTCCCCCCCTCGCCCCCGTTTGTACAAGAAAAATAGCAGAAGTCTGTTACCACAGGCTGAAGACTTTCCCAGGTGTCACATTTTAAATCTTCTTGTAAATACAGTGGTACCTTGGGTTACATACGCTTCAGGTTACATACGCTTCAGGTTCCAGACTCCGCTAACCCAGAAATATTACCTCGGGTTAAGAACTTTGCTTCAGGATGAGAACAGAAATCGTGCAGTGGCGGTGCAGCGGCAGCAGGAGGCCCCATTAGCTAAAGTGGTGCTTCAGGTTAAGAACAGTTTCAGGTTAAGAACAGACCTCCAGAACGAATTAAGTTCTTAACCTGAGGTACCACTGTACTATAAAGTAGACGTATAAAGCAGTAGTAGTGTGTATGGCTTTCCTAACTCTACCACTGCGGGTTGTGTGTTCCCTTGGAGAAGTTGAAAGAATCTTTGTGTGAATAATCGTGTGTGTATAAAATGGCGCGCGCACACACACACACTTCCCCAGCCTATACTAACAAGTCCTCAGGCTATACAGAAAAAGCTAGTTCTTCTAAAGCAGGCTTCCTCAACCTGGGCCCTCCAGATGTTTTTGGCCTACAACTCCCGTGATCCCTAGCTAGCAGGACCAGTGATCAGGGATGATGGGAATTGTAGTCTCAAAACATCTGGAGGGCCGAGGTTGAGGAAGCCTGACCTAAAGTAAAGGTGGGGAGATGGTACTTCAACTGGGCATTCTCTAACAAGTTTGCGCTGTTCAGACTTCCAGTCTGAAGGTTTAATTTGGGTTGAGCATTCCTTGAGTTTCCTCTTCTCTTCCCCACAAAGGTCCCCTGAGACATTAGATGTTATTCAGTCTAGGGATGTTATTCAGTCTACTTACCATGGAGTAAATTTCATTGAATTCAATTAGGCTAACCTCTGAGTAGACATGTGTAAGGGAGTACTCTGTAAGAGAAATCAACGTGATTTGTCTTTTAAATGATGTTTCCCTAGTTCCATTGTTTGTATGGTTTGGATTGCCTAGGAAACCATAATAATCTTGTTACAATAAAGATTTAATCTCTCTGTGGTGCTAACGTTAGTTCAGAAAGTCAGGTTCAGATGTGCTGGTTGTCACAGTTGGAATATATTAGTTCAGAAATGCTCAGTTTATTGTGAGTGGGTTAGTTCCAGTTCCTTGTAGACAGACCTTACAGGGCCTGATGGAGGTAGGCTTAACACTTGCCTGAATACTGGGGAGAATGAACACCAAGAGGGACCAGCTGCGCTGGGCAGCTGCGGTCAGTATGCAAAGCTAGATTATTATGATATGAACAGATGGAAGGAGCTTTGAAGAGCTCCAGGTTAGGACCAACACAGTTGCTTGCAAAAGGACCACAACCAAAGAAGCAAGGCCAGCTGTAGCAATCCAGTTGACAGCTGTCTGTCATAATCCCTTTTACTCTTAAAGAACAGACAACTGTGGCTGCATTCCTCTGCATGCTCCAAATTAAGGCTTGGTTGTTTGATCTTTTACCCAGGAATTCACTATTCATCTGTCATTTAAATTTATTCTGGTCTTTGTGTTTTCTGCAACTGAACAACAGCATTGCAAATTTAACCAAAATGTGATAGTCACCTCCTTGCTTTGATTTTTGCTTTGTTTTATATTCTCTTTTGACATCTGTTTCGTAGTTGCTTATGTCTCCCTGCTTGTTCCAAGTAAGTGTCACAGATCTTGTTGCAAACTGGCCAGATTCAGTTAAATATTGGACATGGAAATTAAGACTGCAATCCTGTGTATATATATTTGGGAGTAAGACATATTTTGAACTCCATGGGACTTATTTCTTAGGTGATGTGCATAGGCTGTAGCTGCACAGCTGCAGTCCTGCACATGTTTACTTGGAAGTAAGCACGGTGGAACACAGTGGAACTTAAGTTATGAGTGGAGCAATTTCTAAGTAATTATTCGAAGCACAGTGCTGCCCAAGATAAAAGCTACCTAGGGCATGATAACACTTTTAAGTCCTATTGATTTAAACTGGAGAGATTTGAAGCATGATCTTAATTCTGTCATTGAAATCAGTGGGCTTCAAAAGTGCTTAATTTTGCTGGAATGTGCCCCTAATGTCTTTCAATGAACGGATTCTATTGGAATAGTAAGCAACTTTCTCAGTTACACTAAACTCTTTCATATAGAATAGCTTAATTTTCAGCTCAAAATTACACATTATGTGGATTCTATTATCCTTTTCTCTACTTATTTGGTTAGGGGTTTTTTTTTTGTTGAGGCAGAGGGAATTTAATCCTGAGCAGCCTGGGACATTTGAGCAGAAGGCTGCAGAGAAAGAGATTGCATTCCCTTTTCTCCTTTTAATGGTTTCCAGTTCAAACCCCACCCCGCCCAAGTTTCTTATTCACTTGTGGGCAGCAAGTAGAAGTCTATGGGATGCCTGTGTCTTGCGCTTATCACTCTCCTGGTGAAAAAGCAACTTGCAAAGGGTTCTTTTTAGCTGAAAAACTGACAGAGAAAGGGTTAACCAGTGTTTTCTGTATTAATTCTTAAACATTCACTAAAAGCCTTTCTATGCCTCCAGGCTTATGCAGACCATTAAAGAAAAAAATCTTTTTGCTACAGCTAGCCAGTGATCTGCGATTTTTGCTTTGACATTATTTTTATTGTATTTATATCTGCTATATAGATCTCTGAAATTTTTCTTTTTGAAACGGCAGCATAGAAATATTTTTTAAATTAAATTTAAATAAATACAGCAGTGGTCAATTCTTGTTGAAAGGGCACATTGTTAGGCTATTCAGATAGTGACAACCGTGAAGCTTCCAGCATTTGTTTGAACAGTGATCATTGTCTCAGTCAGGTAGAAGCCAAAACAATCTAAATCTCTACTTTAATATACTCGATTCATTCCTATGGCTACAATCACCCACTCCCTGCCCTGCACAGTGAATCAATCAGACTATAGTCCCATTGACTTAAGTAAATTGAAATTAGAGCTGAGGCAAAACTTATCAGAGAATTTTTGGGATTGTTTCTCTGACGAAAAATATCCCCCAGAAAAAGAAGTCCCTGCTCTATGTCTTCCTTGGATATTTTGCTTGTCAGGAATGCATCCTTGAACTGTGGTAATACCTCTTGCTTGTCTGGATGGGACAGGTATGTGTAGAATCTTCTGAACTTTATGTGGATGTGATGTCGCCTGCTTTACCTGTTGTTACACCCATTTTTGACTCTGACCATGGCATACCCTCCAACACAATGTGGCCCAAATCCGGGGGACCATCTTCCAGGTCTGAAATTCTGTGTGAACCACGTGACCCGCATGAAATTGCGGACCCAGAAAAGTGATTTGGGGGGTATGGTGCCCCAAAACACACATTTGGGGGCAACACATGAGATCTTGGCCCAAAATCGTGAGATAGCATGGTATCCAAAATGGCTGTCATGCTCTCGCAGGGAAAACCCCCAAGATGTCCTGTTTTTCTCAGGGCAGTGATGCCACGGCCATCACTGGCATCACACCCACCCACAAACCCCCACACCAGAAGGTTGCCAATGAGGCAGTGCATCCCTGGGTCAGAAAAAGGGTTCCCACCCCATGCCCTAGAACAGTGGTGAAATGGTTTCTTTCGCTCATGCCCCAATTGGCAGCCCACAAACAGGTGGAGAATTTCAGGAGTTTTCCCCCACAGCTTTAGTTGGAATACAACACACAAATGCTCAATTGTGATCATGACCATGAAGTTTTTATGTCTCACTAATTCTCAACAGCACATGACCCACGCTTTTATGTTTTTTCTGAATTTTACTTCATATATTAGCTTCACATGCCAATGGATAATTGATATTTTTGTTATTTGAAAAAATAAAATCATATGCCTATTTACCCTAAAACGCTAAAATGTGGCTTTGACTCTTCTTCATGGGTGATGTGCACTTTGAAGGAAAGTTTAGAAAGAAATTGGTGGTTTTATTTTTGAAATGTAAATGCTTACATTGTAAACCATATCAAGAGAGACTCAACTATGAATGACCCATGAGACCATGCCTCCAGCTTATTGTTTTCAGAATGCTGATTATGTTTGGAGAATGGGTTTTAGAAAGCTTCACTATGTGCCTAGATCGAACTATTAGTGTGCATGTCACTTTTACAGCATAAACAAAAGCAATTCGTTTCCAGCCCAAGGAGCTTACACTGTCTACAGGTTGACGGTGGAAAATGAACAGAGAGAGGGGAGGGTTGGGAGAAACTGTCGCTTCAAAAAAGGTGAATGTAAGAATATACTTGTACTTTCTTTGCAACTGGGAAAGAAGATTGGGGGTGAGTGAGTCAAGGAAGTACTCGATAAGAAAGCACTGCAAAGACCCCTAAGTGGTGGGATGGTTGTTGGAAGACGTGAATGTCATTACTGTAGAATGAAACATGGACAATACTTCTAAGTGGAAAGAAGTTTAAAAAGGAAATAATACTTACCGTATTTTTCGCCCTATAGGACGCACTTTTCCCCCTCCAAATATGAAGGGGAAATGTGTGTGCGTCCTATGGGGCGAATGCAGGCTTTCGCTGAAGCCAGGAGAGAGAGGGGGGTTGGTGCGCACCGACCCCTCTCCCTCTCCAGGCTTCAGGAAGCTATCCGCAAACTGTGGGAGCCCGCAGGAGTTCCCCCGGGCTCCCACGGCTTGGGCAGAGCTGCCTGCACCCCGAAGCCCCGGCGCGCTGAGCAGTCGCGCCGGGGCTTCGGGTAGCTCTGCGCAAGCCGCAGGAGAGCTCCCCCGGCTTGCGCAGAGCTGCCTCTTGCCCTGGCGCGCTGAGCAGTCGCGCCGGGGCTTTGGGTAGCTCTGCGCAAGCCACGGGAAAGCTCCCCCGGCTTGCGCAGAGATGCCTCTTATCCTGACGCCCCGGCGCGCTGAGGGCTCCCACGGCTTGCGGAGAGCAGCCTGTTCTGGGGGCTGGGGTCGGGGGAAGCTCGGGCTTCCCCCGCCCCAGCCTCGCACCTTGGGGGGGAAATAATTTTTTTTTTCTTTATTTCCCCTCCAAAAAACTAGGTGCGCCTTATGGGCCGGTGTGCCCTATGGGGCGAAAAATACGGCATGTGTCCTATTCCATAGGGTAATGGGAAGTGTTAGACATCCTGTAAGGTAAATGGTTTCTGTGAGAATTTGCATGAAAATCATGGAATTGCCCCCACCCAGCCAAAACAAGAACATGTGATCCTTACGGGAGTGGATAGCCGCTATCTGACCTCAGCACTTCCCATGCTGAGGAGAATCATAGAGCCTGGACTCGTTTAAAACAAATATAGGGTTGTTTTCTTTTCATTTAGACAGAATAATGTAGAATAAGCTTTTCTCATGTTCTGGGTCTTTTAGGTTTTATTGTCTATTTGTTCTGCACAAATTAATTCAACATGTTTCTGAGCCAGAAGAGGCAACTGAGCTCCACCAAAAGTCAATATCCAATTCAGTAGCAGATTCATCCCCCCTCCCCTTTCCCTCTCCTCCACTAATAAAACATATTAAAGTGCAAGGCAAAGAGCCCCCATAGGGAGAATTTAATCTCTGGCCTCTGGGAGCGAGGTATGGAAAACCTTGGGGCAGACAGCCTTGAAGAAACAATGAGGTTACATTATCTCCCACTGCTGCTATTCGCTCTTCCCATTATACTGAGAGCTGGGTTGGAATCTCCCCTCGCCATTTCCTTGAGCAGCGGTTCCATACCATGCCTTGACTTTTATATAAAATGGCTGGGGGTGAGAGTAAGGGACATTCTTTTTGCATTTCTCTTCCTCCCTCCAGCTGTTCTTCACATAGTCAGAATAATAGAAATTTGGAGTTAGAAGGGTCCACGAAAGACATTTAGGCCAACCCCCTGCAATGCAGGAATCTTTTGCCTAGCATGGGGCTCAAGCCCACGACCCTGAGTTTAAGAAACTCCTGCTCTACCAACTGAGCCAGTAAATTGATATATTTTTAAGTGCTGCACTGCCTTAGGGTAATAAATATATTTCAGGGGCATGAGTTTGTTTATTAATACTGCATACTGAATGATATTTATCAAAACTTTTTGCTAAAAAAAACCCCCACCAGTCTTCAAAGTTGCTTAAAAACAACTTAATGGCCAAAACACTACTTAAAGCTCTTAAGAAACCCCTGTAAAATCAACAGAAAGCACATTGTCCAGAAAATGCATGAGAAAATAACATTGTTTAAGTCTGCTGACTAATAAAGTCAATGCTCCACAGATGTGTCTGGGGAGCATGTTCCACAAACTGGGAGCCACCACAGGAAATACCTTATACCCCAGTAAACACCTGCCTAACACCTGCCTTCAGGAGTGGGGAACTTCTTGCAAGAGAAGGTAATCATCCATAGCTGTGTTCATAACTCCAAAGCAATTCCGATACCACCATAGCAATTTTCATGACTAGCCTAGGAAGCTGCCAGACTATTGGTCCATCCAGTTCAATATTGTTGGCATTAACTGGCAGCGGTGTTTTGCATGCAGTCATGCTCTCTACCACTGAGCTATGGCTTTTTTGCTTTGCAAGAAGTGTCTCATTGTGAATGGTCCCTTGTGAGCCTTGTTTAACAGGCAGCCCTGTTTAGGGAAGCTTTTAATGACTGATGTTTTAATGTATTTTTAATCTCTGTTGGAAGCCGCCCAGAGTGGCCAGATGGGCGGGATATAAATTATTATTATTATTGTTGTTGTTGTTGTTGTTGTTGTTGTTGTTGTTATTGTTATTATGTCATATTTCTAGCTGTTCTTACTATTAGTTTCCCACCTTGTCAAAATTAGAAAATGGCAGCAGGTCCCATCCTGTCCCATGCTCTTCCCCGCGTCCCCAGTCACAAGTTAAGTTTGGGAAAGGAGAAAAGAAGTTGAGTTACCTGGCTGTGAGTTGAGCTAATCACTATGTGGGTCAGATGTCAAAGAGGAGTTTGGTTCTGTACAATCTTTTTTCCAAACAGCAGGATTCAAGTTAGATCATCCTTGTAGTAGGAGCTTTACCTTTGAGTTAAGGTTCTTCTCTGAATTGCAATAAGGGCTTCAATGATTAATTGGTTTGATTAATTGTTTTTAAGATTTTTAATCAACTAAAATAAGAAGCATTTGTCAAACTGCCTGTGAGGGCTATCACTAATGGTGGCCTCTCTTCTGTGCTGCTTGCCATGTCGTTCTGTTGTGGAGCAACACAACAGAAAGCATTTTAACCAAGTCCCTGGCATCACTATGAAAAGGTTTACTTTAAAAAATAATAATACAGTGGACCCTCGAGTTATGTACTGCTCTGGATACGTAACTTTCGGGTTGCGAACATGGCAAACCCGGAAGTGTATACTTCCAGGTTTTGCCATGCACGCATACATAGAAGTATTCTGCGCGCCATGTGCGTGCGCAGAAGCGGCACCTCCAGTTACTGACTTTTCAGGTTAAGTACAGACCCCTGGAACGAATTTAATTCGTTTCCGGAGGGTCCACTGTAGTTGTCTCAAAAATTAACTATTACTCACAAAAGGTCCTATTTAATTTGGAACAAACAGTGTGAGACTGATACCTGGCTGTCATGACATGGGATCCCAGTAAATGCCATGACCTAGGGCAGATGTCAAGCACAGCATGTGCCTATGCTCACATCCTCTGTCACTCTGCTTACGCAGTACATGTTTCTGATATCTGAGAGATGTAAATCAGGAGTGCCATACCTGCTTGCTGTAATTCAGAAGTGCCATGACTCTGAAGCGATCGCATCACGTGCCCAGCTGACCTCAGCCTGGTTAGTGCTGAGTCTACAGAACCACGTTCTCACCGTCACAAGCGCAATGTATCCACAGTTGCTCAGCTGCAAGATGTACCCACAGTTGCAACTACAAGGCCAGTTACGCCTAGCCTGGTTTGAGGTCAAGAAGTAACTGTCCTGTAGCCAAGAAGAGAATATCGGACTTTGTCCATGCACTTTGTCCATGCGCTTTCCTGGCCAGTAGTGACACAAAAGATCATGTGTTTGTGTGGTTTATGTGTTTGCTACAATTCTATAAATGCTTTGTGCCTGCTTTGTTCAAGGCTCAGTTATTTCTGGAATTATCCTGTCAATGCCTTCTAATGCTGCAGCTTAGAAATAAACTTTTTTTTACCTTTCTATCCGTTGTCCCTTATCATTGGCCAGGACAGCGTTTTGGACTTTTGTCGCGTGTCGAGGTCCCCAAGCCACCCCCCAAATAACTCACAACACACACTTAATTTTTGTTTAAGGTTTTTGGCATAATTTTGGCCACAACTTTATTTAAATACAAAACCGTGAGTGGTTGTTTAGGCATTGGTTAAGACTATCTGTCCCCCCGCCTGGGGACAGAACTGACTTCCGGGCACCACCGAAAGACAGTGCGGGGGAAAGCAAGTCGGAGAGAAATGGAGCTGAGTCACAGACCCTCAATTCTCATCCGCATGCTCCCCGAAGGCTTGCCGGCCCTAGTCCCATTCCAGGGATTGGACGAAAAGATGGCAAGCCCCAGGATTCCTTTAACGGAATTCCCTTTCCGCAGCAACCATGGAGGGGCAGGCCCAGCCTTTCCTAACCCCTCCTCCACCAATTTATAACCAATGCCTAATCACAACCTTACAAGTTGTGACGATTTGCTACGCAGTAGGCAAAAACCAAATGGCCCAGCCAATCAGCCAGATGGACAAAATTCCTACCAGGTCCCTGCCCCAACGGCAGACGACCCCATGACAGGCATAGCAAGGTCAATGCAACAACCCCTTACTCAAGGGCGGGTGGGCGGGTGATCCGTTGCACGCAGCAAAGAGAAAGCTCCAAGCTGCGTGCAGAGTATTTAAACATTTTACCCCTCCCACCAAAATTGCAACATAACTTTTACCCCAGCAACCCAGTGAACCAATCACTGCCCCAGGCCATCTTTAGAGACCCTGCCTGGTAACAGAGGGGTGGCTCAGCAGACCCCACCGCAACACGTGCTCTCCATGAAGGAGAACACGCTTTCTGGTAAGAAGACAAATGAAGAAATCACATATTGGAAGATGATATAGAAAGACCCCCTAAACCCAACAAATTAATGAATGCCAGAATCTTGTTAATATTTGTGGTATTAAAGGGAAGATTCCAGGGCAGTGGACAAATACAGTGGTGCCTCGCAAGATGAAATTAATCCGTTCCGCGAGTATCTTCGTCTAGCGGTTTTTTCGTCTTGCGAAGCAACCCTATTGGCGGATTAGCGCTATTAGCGGTTTAGCGGCTATTAAAGGCTTAGCGGCTTAGCGGATTAGCTGCTAAAAGGCTATTAAAGGCTTAGCGGCTTAGAAAAAGGGGGGGAGCGGGGGAAAAATCTCAAGACTCGCAAGACATTTTCATCTTGGGAAGCAAGCCCATAGGGAAATTCGTCCTGCGAAGCGCATTGAAAACGGAAAACCCTTTCGTCTAGCGGGTTTTCCATCTTGCGAGGCATTCGTCTTGCGGGGCACCACTGTACAGGCTAAGCTTCCTTTCCAAGCCAGGGCCTCACCTGGGATAGAGCATACCTTCTAACTTTTTCTGATTGAAATCTGGGATCGCTCTGGGTGAGTCATGTGACCCACACTGTGCTCTCCCCCCCCCCCAAGTGCTTTTTTTGCAGCGAGAGGGCTGCGTGAGAAAGCAGCACCCAAAATGGCCGCCAATATCTCATGCGGGAAAATGGGATGTTCCATTTTTTTTTCCCAGGGCACTTGGCAGGTATGATAGAGGTGTTAGCATGACAAACGGAATCCTTGGGCCCAGGCTGACAGAGGTTGCCAAGCTGACGCGGTGTGTGTATGTGAGGCATCAGAAGAAGGGTGTCTTTAGCAAGGTGTGTTGGAAACAAGAGGGAAGAACAAAGGGAGATCTGTTTTTGGCAAGCTGGCTGAAGGGAGAATGGGAGAGAGATGCCTGGGGCTTCAGTGTTGCACTGTTGTAGCCCCTCTTGAGATGACTATGCAGTTCAATCTGGATTCCCTCCATCCAAACTCAGGTGTAAATGTGATATGAAATGTGAATAAATCCTATTTCTTAAAGCTGCTACAGTCTCCACTGTCTCTTGATTCCCAAAGGAACACAGACCCTGGAACCCCCTTGGAATCTTGCCCCAGCTCGGCATAGATTGGGGGTGGTGCCCAACCTTTGTATCAATATGGAGAATAAATAAGGAAGCCTAAGAGAAATTCCACCAGCTTGTGGCCACATGTCATGATGACTCTGCAGTGCTATAAACTGCTCATTAGGTAAACAAATGTAAGCTAAGCTTCAGTGTAGACCTCCCAGCATAAAAGTACATCTATATGTAGAAAATATATCTTAAATGAATGTTCATGAGAGATCAGGGAAAAGGTCTTTTCAGCTGTGGTCTCTTGCTTAAAGATGCTGTTCCCGGGAGACTCTTAAAATGCTGAATTGCCTTTGCTGTTATGCTGCCATTTTTAGCTTCTGGTGTTATTATTGTATCTGCTCTTGCTATTTTTGTGTAATGTTAGTGCTGTCTTGCGGTTGTTTTAATATTTATTTTAACTTTTAAACCAGCTCGCTAGTTGTTGATGTTGTTTTTCAAACTGAAAAGCAGAGTAAAGTTTTCATTTATTCCCAAATAATATTCTAGTGCTTCATCCAGAAAAGAAAATGGATGGGGAGGCTAGAGGAACAGCCAGCAGCCAATCTCAGATCATCAAGAAGTGTGATTTATTTTTCTTTCCTTCGCTTTCCTCCACCCTTTTGATTGATGAATCATTTTAATAGACAGAAAATATGTTTACCACAGATAGCATAACTTAAAGCAAAGCTACTGTTCACACTGTCCATCTTTTCACCACATCACACTACTAATTAGTATATATGTGAAATTAGGTTAGTTCTTCAGCCAGCTGGGGCTAGCTTCTTTGGCCCTGAGAACCACTTTGAAAATTTTCTAAATTTTGTTCACATCCACATAATGCATTTAAATCACTATTATACCACTTCAACAGTCATGGTGAATCCTGGGAACTGTAAGATTGCTAAGGGAGGAGAGAATTGTAACTCAGACAGGTTAACTACAGTCCCCAAGATCATAACCATGACTGGTAAGAGTGCTTTAAATGTATGGGTGTGGTTATGACCAAAATGTACATCTTTTGTGAATAAGGAGAACTCTGTGGCTTCAAGTAAATATGTTGCCCTACTGTCAAGCAGTGAAAGGTTTCTAAAAGATTTTTTTTTTTTTTAAGGCAGATCAGTGGTTTTCTTGTAATTTCCTGGTTGTAATAATCTTTAATATTTTGAGAGTGATTTGGTATGTTTTAAAATCATACCCAGAAGCCTTTGGACATATTTAAGATAGTAATAAAAGAAGCATAATACTGAAAATATACTTAATACAACACTCCCTCTTCTCCCCTTCTCTTTGTCTTGGTCATTCCATCACAAAATCCTCTACAGCTTATGAGTCCTAGCAACTTTTTATTTTTAAGAAGAAAAAACCAGCATCAGCAAAACAGCATGTCATATTAATCTGTGTGTGCTTTGAAGGACAGTTGTCTTAACAGGTGTTCGTTGTCTCAGCATACCAACATTACTATAGCATCTCCTAAGACTTTCAGAACTATGGATTAAATATTATAAGAATATTTAGGAGGAAAATATGTGATATTTGTGTTTAGGGAATACTCCCCTCAAGTTCCATGCACTGGTTATTCTTAGGGTATACTGGATTTTTTGTGTGTGAATAAAATAGTATGAATTCATGGAGGGCGCGACTGTGGAGAAAGAGGGGCACTGAGTTGCATCGTTCTCTCTTTTTCTTCTTCCCTGCTGTTGAGTAGCTCTTAACCTATATTGCAGTTAGCACACCAAAACATTTTTTAAAAAACACCAAGTCTTGGAAATAACCATTTTCTGTGTGTTTATATTGGAACTGGAATCTATGCAGAGCACACAAAATACAGTGAAGGCTTCTGTGCATGCAAAATGCTTGGCTGCACATGTCAGCCAAGCATCCTCAGTTAGGAGACTCAAGTTGTTCACACAAAGCTGCCATTCAGAGTGTGATCGCACCATCCAATAGCTGCCTCTGCCCTCTTCCCCCGTCCCTCGGTCTCTTTTTATCTGTGTGTTTTGATAATGATATACTCCCAAGAAACACTGTGTTCAAAAATCAGATCACTTCTCTTTTGGCAAGCGCATATGATGTCGTTAAAGGAACAAGCAGGGCCATTTTAAATACAAAAAGAAACCTTGTTGGAAGACCAGATGATGGTACAAGATCAATAGTTTGTCCCTTGCCCCTTAGAGCAGCATTCCCCAACCTGGTGTCCTCCAGATGTTTGCTGGAGGCAGTACACTTCTGAATACCAAGTACTGGGGATTGCTAGTGGGAAGAGTGTCGTTACACTCTGGTTCTTCTTACGGGTTCCCAATTGTCATCTGGTTGGCCCCCGTGAATGAGGCCATCATCCATAATAGAAGTTGGGAGACAGTGAACACCAGATCTCTTGACCAACACATTTACTTGTCTGATTTCAATTTTGTAAAGTCTGGACCTTACCTCAACCAGCACATTTCTGTCAACATGCACCTGCTCACTTGACTCATGTAATACATGTCTGTTTTCAGAATAATATTTATCTCTCAAGCACTGAATTCTGAAGTCTTTAATCTTGGTGGAAATGGACAAATGACTTCCTGAAGTGAATGTGTGCTTGCTGGTTTTAATATATGCAAAACATGTATCTTGAAATTATTGCTTCCAAAATTCAGTCTTCCAGCACAAAAGGAAGGACTAACTCATGATCGTTCTGTGAGCCTCTTCTTTGTACGGTGCCAATCATCGTACCTGTTTTCCGCTTTCAAATGCTTAGAGGTAGAGGAATGGAAAGTAAGTAACCCTTCTGAGCTCTCACGTCTTTAACTTGGTGGCAAAATAGCATAAACTATAATGTGAACAACTGTAGTGAATGGTGCTTTGTGCTTCTATGGAGTTGCTGATCATAAAAATAAATTTGTGATCCTGCCTCTGCCCTCAGAGCTTTGTGGTGAAATATTTGTGAGCAATATCCCATATAGATTTTTTTTTTTAAAAAAAATCAGTTAGACATGTTTTCAAATTTTAATTTTGAAAGAGGGTGTTACATTTTGAAAACAAAAAATGCTTACCATTATTTAGGGAAGAACATTTTAAAGGGAAGGAACATGCAGCATATACATCTAACTCACTTTGAGTCAATACATTTATTTTTAACTTTGAAAATGTGGGCTTCTGTAGTGTGTCATCTTCATAAAGGACTTTTATTCTGAGTAAGAGCACAACTGAGGATATTTAGCCTGATACTGTTCATGGAGGCAGCAAGTGCACTCAAAGAGACAAAAGAACTATAAATCCACTGTGGGTTGTAAGTAGAATACAGTGGCATGCTTATATTGCAAAAACAGCTGCTTGGAAACCAAAATCCAGATAATTGTCCCCAAAGTTTACCACCGCACAGACTTTTAACAGATTAATTCAAGCATTTTGTCATGCAGACATACTGAAAAATAAAGCTCCTAATGATTCTGCTTTTGAATAGCCTCTTGTCCTGTCTTGTAAGGATTAAAGTCCCTCCATCCCACATGCAGATGCAGAGGAGCAGGGGGATATTTTTGAGGGTGAAAACTAATGGTTTTAATTATCAGTTTCTAATAGCAAAAACTCTTCCGATTTTTTCAACTGAAAAATCCCCAGTGTGAAAGAGGAGAAACGTTTCTTGATTACTGGAATAGCTCAACTAGGCAGCCAGGATATGTTAGCCTGTGGACAGAAGTGAACATTATCTGGTGGCTGCCCCTTTTCTGTGGAATAGCATTCCTCTTGAGATATGACACGCACCCACTGTCCGCACTTTGCGGAAACAATTGGAGATATATTTTATTTCGACAGGCTTTCCCAGCTGAATCAATGGGGTTTTACCACAAGTGTCCACTTGTTAGGGTTTTAGTCTTGTTTTAAATGTATGTTTTAATGGTTTTAACTGTTTTTAATTATATTATGTGTAAATCACCTTGCAGCAGTGGCTAGGAAGCTGGTTGATAAATAAATGGCAAATAATAATAATAATAATAATAATATCTCTATTTCAATGATCCAATTATTCTATGATTTCAATACAAAACACCAATGGGAAACAAACTGTAGATGTGATTCTAGGGCTCCATAAATCTTTGACAGCTGTCTGCTGGAGGTTGGGGAGCTGTTTGATCCCTGAACTTGTCTGACTAGACTTGAGAATGTTCTCCTATCCAGCTGAGCCAAAGCTTAGGCAGAGTCCCTTTATATACTTTTGTTGTTGTTTAGTCGTTTAGTCGTGTCCGACTCTTCGTGACCCCATGGACCAGAGCACGCCAGTCACTCCTGTCCTCCACTGCCTCCCGCAGTTTGGTCAGGCTCATGTTTGTAGCTTCAAGAACACTGTCCAACCATCTCGTCCTCTGTTGTCCCCTTCTCCTTGTGCCCTCCATCTTTCCCAACATCAGGGTCTTTTCCAGGGAGTCTTCTCTTCTCATGAGGTGGCCAAAGTATTGGAGCCTCAACTTAACGATCTGTCCTTCCTGTGAGCACTCAGGGCTGATTTCCTTAAGAATGGATACGTTTGATCTTCTTGCAGTCCATGGGACTCTCAAGATTCTCCTCCCGCACCATAATTCAAAAGCATCAATTCTTCGGCGATCAGCCTTCTTGATGGTCCAGCTCTCACTTCCCTTATATATACTTTATATACTTAATATACTTTATATACTATTCCAAAATTTAAAATGGAAAGCATAATGCTGGTGGTCAACAAAAGAGGTTTAAATACTGTCTCAAGGCAAATTTTTTAAAAATGTAGTATAAACACCAACAATTGGGAAACACTTGCCTTCGAGCACTCAGTTGGAGAACAGCCTTTACCAATGGTGTTCATGGGCTTTGAAGACACTCGAACTCAGGACGCAAGGGAGAAATGTGCTAAGAGGAAGGCATGCTTGACAAATCCACACCGTGATCAATTCCCGCCCGGAAACCTATGTCCCCACTGTGGAAGGACGTGTGGATCCAGAATTGACCACCATAGTCACTTACAGACTCATTGTTAAAACCGTGTTTATGGAAGACAATCTTACTTGGCTATGAGTGATCGCCAAAGAAGAAGACTATCTAAAAGCTATTCTATGTGATTGCACACTTAACTGGAGGGGGGTGATGCTAGGCCACATTCACACCATACATTTAAAGCAGGACTTTAAACAGTCAATGCTTCTCCCATATAAAACTGGGAGCTGTAATTTGTTGACAGTGCTGAGAGACCGCCCCCCATTACCCTCTGAAAGCAACTATTTACGGAGTGGTTTAACAATCAATCCCCCTTCTCACAGAACTCTGGGAATTGTAGCTCTGGGAGGGAACTAGGGGACTCCTAACAACTCTCAGCACCCTTTACTACAGCTCCATATTCTGTGAGGGAGTGTCATGACTGTTTAAAGTGCTATCATTGTACTTTTAATGTATGGTGTGAATGTGGCCCTAATCACATGGGCTAATGAAGGGCATGCAGAGAGCACATATTCCACCTAAGCTGTAGGTTACTTTGGTTGGAGCAGTTCTCCCAGTTTGATAAGACAAATTGAAGGGATTGCTACAGCCACTCACATCCATGGCCTGAGCTGTGTCTCGTAGGCTAGCTCTGATCCATCCACAGTTTCTTGGGAGCCAGAAGAACCAACCTTCAGTGGATTTTGTACAGCTCTTTCTGCACGGTTGGAGGTGTCCGGAATACAGAAGAAGAAGAAAATAGATGAAAATTTTAAGTGCACACAAAAAATCCATATATTCATTTTGACAACAACAACAAAATTGAAACAAAGTGCGTTTCTGATTTACGATCAGCTTTAAAGCAAGTGGCAAGCTGTTGTGTGCATTGGCCCATAAATCATATCAATAATTGTCTCGATAGAAACACAAACTTCCCCAGAGACACCCCCCACCAGCAAGGCTGGTGGAGTTGAGGGTGCATAGAGCAATGCAAGGTAAGTTTCAGGAGATTTTTCTGTCATGTATACTGACAGTGGATTACAAGTTGGAAGTCTCAGTTTGAAAATTCCTGATATGCGTGATAATTATTATGGTGGCTGCTTCACTGTATACGACTACATTTTTTGACATAAGAATGCACAGAAGCATCAGTCATCCTAACTTATTAGGATGACCTTGCCTGACCTTGATATTTCTTACTAAATCATCTTCACACGTTTTAAAACTTTGAGAGAGTTGGAACATCCAGTGAAGGCAGCCATTTTGATAGTACTTTCTGGAAACATCCTAGTTTCTAGTTCTTTCCGAATAAGAAAGAAAGTGTGTTTTGATAGCATGGGCAGAGAGATAAAATTGTGTGAGGCTATGGCAAGAACAGATAATACAGGGAATGGTGACTGAAACAGAAATGTTATTCCAGCGGCTGGTTTATCCTCTCCTTTTCTCTCTCTGGGGAGAGTCACTGTGTCAGAGACACTGTGCAGCACAAATCTCTCTTTAGCCTTTTTGAGACGCTGGATTGCTTAAAGGCCCTGCTTATTTCTCTTGCAATCCTCATGGCACAAGGAAAATGTGTCTTCTGTCCACCTTAAAGCATCAAGACAAGACAAGCATATTTTCATATCCTCTTAAACTTGTGTTGTGAATTGCATATGTGGACAATGTTTCTGAGAATGGGAATGGATCATTCCAAGAAGAGAAGCTTAACTATTTTATTAAACTATTATATATTCTATTTAGTTTTTGAAACAAATACGGTGGTACCTCGGGTCAAGAACTTAATTCGTTCTGGAGGTCCTTTCTTAACCTGAAACTGTTCTTAACCTGAGGTACCACTTTAGCTAATGGGGCCGCTGCGCCGCCACCACGCAATTTCTGTTCTCACCTCTGCTCCTGTGTTTTCGTATTATCGTTGGCATTTTGCTACTGTAGTTTTGCTGATGATACCTTGTTTGTTTGTAACTATGTAATGACTTGTTGCAAGTGATGGGGCAATTCTGTTTTATTGCTGCTGATACTTTGTCAGTATTATCATACTATATGTAAAAAGGACAAGGCCAGCTCAAGACATTTTGCTGCACATTACACACATTCCCATCAAGGTGCATAGTGCCCAGGGCTGGCCAGGTTATTCACACACCTGAAGTATAAAAATCCCCAAAGTGCCCCTCCTTACTTGACAATACATTAAATAATTAACTATTCACTGCCCTTTCGGGATACCTAGTCTGAGTTGCTTTAAAATGAAGTGTTTGTCTCATTCTGCCTAATGGTAGTTCCTGCCTGGAAATGGATTTTTGAATGTTGTAAATTTGTTTTTAGTTTCATTTGAATTATTATAGATAGATTTAATGTGCTATAGAATGACAACATGATCCTTGTATATTTTGGCAGTTCTGTGGGTTGTAAAATGCCTCGAATACAGTGGCATAGAAAGGTGGTATAGCTATTGAGAAATGAAATGAAATGAAATGAACGCTTGTGAGTTTTATGGAAGCATCTGACCGACCGTTGTTGAAAATAAGGTCCTGGTGTGATCCAGCAGGGTTTGTTACATTTTCACTAAAAGTGAATGGCTGGTTGCCACACAAATGTACAAAAAAGACACAATTTGATTTTCAAAAGGCTTGCGTTTATTTTTTATTTTTATTCTTTTGCCTCCATAATTTCTTCTGCTGTAGCATGAAAGCCTGTTATGAGAAATGTGTTGGACACAACAGGGCATTGGAATTTAAGATGATAAACACTGACTTCAAATATGTTTCATGCTGATGTAGCTATCTTTCCAAGGGAGTTTTGAAAACTACAAAAAAGGAGGAGCTGCATGTTTCTTTCTGCTTTGTTAATATTATATAGGGCACCTCACACTCTACTCTTCCTCCTCACATTCTTATAAACCAAAGATTATTGAGATATGATAGCAATACTGATGTGAAGTACCATATTTTTCGCTCTATAAGACGCACCAGACCACAAGACGCACCTAGTTTTTCGAGGAGGAAAACAAGAAAAAAAATATTCTGAATCTCAGAAGCCAGAACAGCAAGAGGGATTGCTGCGCAGTGAAAGCAGCAATCCCTCTTGCTGTTCTGGCTTCTGGGATAGCTGCGCAGCCTGCATTCGCTCCATAAGACGCACACACATTTCCCCTTACTTTTTAGGAGGGAAAAAGTGAGTCTTATAGAGCAAAAAATACGGTATATTTCACTCTTGTCTCTTTCACTGCGGTAGTCTTGGATAGAAAACCTTCCTTGGCATCCATCCATTTCTGAAAGAGTTCCATTCATTTTGAGCTGAGAAACAGTGATACAGCATTTGACATCTTTCTGCTCTGCTTTTCTTTGTAGACACTTCTTTTCAGAAATGAGCTGAATTCTGTATCGTATTTGCAGTTTGATGTTCTCTAGAGAGTTAGACGACTCTGACACAAAGTCTTAAGACAAACTGACAAATAACTGTTACCAGTTCACAGTTTTTATTTTATTGAACTGTTAAAAGCAAGGTTCGAGCAATTTTAAATCTATGCCATCAGAATGAACATTTATAGCATTTTTATAAGGGGTCAGGGAGTGCAGAATTCAGATAATATCCAGTGTTACTCATGAGTATGACTATCATATTGTTGGGTATCACTTTCCATTTAGTTATTATTTAATAAATATTTATAGTATCCTTCAATAAATAAATAGAAGTGCAGTTCACAAAATAAAAGCAATAAAATAATAAAACCAGGGCAATCACTAAAATAGCAAAGAATAAAGCAATCAAAATATCAAAACTCATCAGATGTGAAAAGCCTGGGACAATTTAAAGGTATTTGCCTGCCACCAAGAAGACATTTTGCAATTCAGATGAATGCAAAAACAGTGAACTCTAAGGACAGCAAGCCAATAATGAAACCATGTGATGTATATAAACAGAAGATCAAAAAATCAGAAGCTGATAGCATTAAATGGAATTCAGACTGTAACATCTAGCAATGAGAAGTACCTGCCATTGTGTAAAAAGGAAGTAGACTTGTTTTGCTGAGTTAGCAGCCTTGGAAAATCCCACGCTGAGCTTTCTAGAGCAGAATTTGTTGCTAAGCTCCTAACATTTAAGAATGGCGCTGCCCATTTATAGAATGTGCTTAGAGCAGAATTGCTCAATATAACAACAGCTTTATGAGGAGCTTGAGAAATGGCTTTGAAAACCTTGTCTACAGTAAGTTCCTTGATCCAAATTAATTCCTCATAAACCAGTCAGAAAATCCAGTAATTTCATGTTTTAACTCTCACTCTTTCTTTTCTTGGTATAAGCAGGTGTCACGTGACATGACATAATAAATACAAAAAGCTGTTAAGTAGGTAATCCTAAACTGCATCTATAACAAAATTAGTTAAAAATGCAAATATTCTAATTATTTTAGATAGTGAGCGAATAATGACCTTTCAGAACTGGCTAATGTATATGCTATGACATAGACAAAATTGGGACATTGATTGGCTTATTTCATTGTTTCAGTTTAATTTTATATTTCTCTATGTTTTCTTGGCTGCAGATTGTGTTTCAGGAAGAGAAAACTTAAGTCACAATCCCAAATTCAGATGACACGCTGTGCCAAACTGTGGCTTAGCTGCCATGCCATACTAAGCGCAAAGGACTATGGAGGACCAAAGTGGGTACGAGCTGCTCTCAAGGAGCCAGCCCATTTGCACAGCTTACCACGATGCACAAACCAACCATAAGGCCTTACCCAACACTAACAAATCCACTGACAGTCAACACTGATTTTAGTATTTTTCAGACCCATAGACAATGTAAAGGTTCTTTCAGCTAGCATCTGTAATTCCCAATGGACGTAAACAAAATAGAAATAGCTTTTCTGTGGGACGCTTGTCTCAGGGATATGCTATACAAAATAGAGAATGAGATGTATTTTATTGGACCAGCGTATTCCAAGAACTGTGCAAGGTTCAAACCTGCAAAACGGTACTGTTTTCAGTAGGCTAATAAAATGTCTGTTGAAGTATTGAACTATGTGTTAACCTTGCCTACGTTACGGCATCAACACCAAAGAAACAGATGTGTAAGTTATTTGTAAGGAAGTTCTTTGAAATAAAGTAATTTTGTTTAGTATGGGGATTGGGTGCCAATCAGATTCACTCATAGCAAGCTCTTTAGCCGAGAATACCATGGAGAAAGAGTTGATGAGTTATTTAATAGCAGCAGGCATGCCTGAAAAACCGTCTTTGGATAAACTACCAACTAGTGGTTCATGTGCATTCATTGCTCATTAAGCCAACAGATTCAGCTAAAGCATCCACTAATGCTTAAGCATCTCATTTTTCTCACTGTCAAGAACCCTCTATCATATTTTTCTAGGAGGCTCAAATATTCCCAAGGACTTCTTGACATTATGAAGACGGCTGTGCACACACACTTTCAACGGGGCTTTCAAGAGAGAAGCAAATAAGTATCAGGAGAAAACAAACCACATTATTTAACAAAAACACATTTCTAAATAGAGATTCCAGAACTCACATTCAGTCTCCCAGTACTACAACTACTCTAAACATCATTGGAGCTAGAGACCGAAATAGAAGCAGGGGTGCGGTTTGTACATCCATCCTTGTCAGTTCCTTTGCAAGTTCCATTTGGATTCTGCTTCCCAGCCTCCTGGACCTCTCTACTTAAGTTAGAAACCAGTGATTCCACAGGTGACCCTTCACTTCAGGTGACAGGCAGCACATGCAGTGCATCTGCGTTTACCATAGCTTCTTTGTGTTAATATATAGAGGTCTTAAGAAACTTACACTTCAAAGGGAAACAAGAAGGAAAGCCACCCATCCATCTAGATGGGTGGTGTAGCTGAACTAGCTGTCCACTCCCAAGTTCCTAAGGCCCCTGCCTATTTATGTTTGCCCTACTTTTATATCCTTTCCTCCCTGAATTGGTAGGGAATAGGTAGAACAAACTTTCTTTTTCCTGCTGAAAAGCACCTCCACCTAAAGTGCTTTTCACTGCAATCTACATATTTATGGGTGGCATCTAATTTGCTTTTATTTTATTTTCATGTTCAATTCTAATTTGCTCAAAACATGTTTAACTTGAACTTCAGTTTCAGATTCTGTTTTCCCTATTGTATGCTACTAGCCCTGCAACCCACCAGCTGCAGTTTCTGGTGGGTTTGGGTTTGGGTTTTGTTTTTTAGCATAAATATTTATATTAAGGTTACCAAATTTTTATCAATTAATCCGGAGACACTTTTCAATGGGTTTTGTATGGGGACTGATCTGTAAATCCAGGGTCTGTCCCCGGGAAAAGGGGACGCCTGGTAACCTTAATTTATATAGTTCATTAAAGTTATTGGAATGTCAGGGCCACGCTACACGTGATGCTAAATATGTTGCTACCAATCACTTTTGATAGTAATCATGTAGGGGGATCAGGACTGCAATTTACAGGGATGGGAAGTATAAGAACACAGCATTTGGGAGTACAGTATATTGGCACAAATGGGAGTTTTTTTACCCTGTCACTAATGGTAGTTGGGGGGTAATTTTCATGGAAATTATAGTTGGGGAGGCAAGGGTATGGTCTCTCCTCCCCATATACTACAATCCCAATAAAAACTGGAGGAAAATGAGTACTTACTATTAAATAAACATAAAACACTGATATGATTGCAGTAACACAGTTAATATTGTATGTAGTTAGACCCCAATAACAACATGAGAATTGTTATACTAGTTTACATCAACGGTCCAAAGAGCTCAGTATTAACTCTGTCAACAGTAAACAGAAATATGTCTTGCAAACCGGGCATGGTACCAGTATGCAACCATTTTTCTCCTGTTATGGCACATGGAAAATAGGAATAAGAGTCGCCAAAGCTAAACCTAAACAAAACTGAATTCAAATAGTTAGCAAATAACTTTAAGAAAAGGTGCTTTAATTCAGTAGCTTACTACTGGACAGAATGAAAGATAAACAGTGCTGCATATTTATCCTACCATACAGGGATATATGATACCATTTTTAATGTTTCAGTTAAAATACCTATAAGACACCTTTCCTTGTAAAAACCTCTGGAAGAATTCAGTATCACAGTATTTTATAAAGCAGTAAAGCCCAGGACAACAATAAAATTAATCAAAAGCAGCAGTCAGTTTGTTGTGCTGTTGAAAAGATCCCAAGGTTTTGCTCAAAGGGCTTCACAGCACACCTTTTTTGAGCAACTCTGCTTGAGCTGATGCAAAGGAAAAGTGCCTTTCAGCAGAGAAACAGTCTATCATCTAACAGCAGGAGAAGGCGGCTAACTCAGAGTGGCGCTGTAAACTCTGAAATGTTCATGGTCTTGTGAAGGTTGCTTGAGGGAAAATATGACTCTAGGAATTAGTATCTGCATATTTAAAATTGGTCCCTTGGGTTAATAGAAGAATTTGCTTAGGAGAAGTACATTAGAGCGCTCTTGGAGATCTGAATTTACAGCCTGTACTTTGGTGACAACTGGAAATTAGTTTTCCTGCTTGCATCTGTAAGACTGCTTATTTTCCGGCTTCTTCCAATGTAAATAGAACATGTAAGTAGTTTTAAGGAGCACCAGGATTCTCAGTAAGATTATCCTTTTCAAAATAAGCATTTTCCGTGTACACAGCATCATCAGATAGAACTTGCCTCTCCCAGGTTTCACCCCCTTTTGTAGCAATTACAAATTGTCAGCATTCACAAAAGTTCATTTTTAAAATATTGGCATTTTGATAAATATCTAACTGCAAGAGGTACCAGAACTCTTGATGTTTTCAGAAAGGAGGAAATACAATGCTGACCCAGCAGCTTACAAAGCTATTTCAGAATTAGAAAAATAATTTATGTAAAAAGTGCTTCAAGCACATTACGGTTTTTAATGTGAGTTCAATTTGTAAATTTTACTTACTCACACCTGTGCTACTAATTTGTTTGTTAAAGATGGAGGCAAGCTTCACCAAGACAGGATTTTCATACTATATTTGAGAAGTCTGCCATCAACTGCCCCTTCATGGATCACTGCCTTGCTGTGGCGAAGGGGCTTGAAGAACTCAGAGAAGCTATGAACTATGCCGAGCAGGGCACCCAAGATGAACAGGTCATAGTGGAGAGTTTTGACCAAACGTGATCCACCTGGGGGAGGAACCGGTAAGCCACTCCAGTATCCCTGCCAAGAAAACTCCATGGACAAAGACAAAAGGCATATAAAAGTTATGACGCTGGAAGATGAGCCCCTCAGGTCGGAAGGCGTCCAACATGCTACTGGGGAAGAGCGGAGGACAAGTACAAGTAGATCCAGAGCTGATGAAGCGGCTGGGCTAAAGCCGAAAGGACGCTCAGTTGCGGATATGCCTGGAAGCGAAAGGAAAGTCCAAAGCTGTAAAGAAAAATATTGCATAGAAACCTGGAATGTAAGAACCATGAACCTGGGTAAGTTGGATGTGGTCAAAAATGAGATGGCAAGAATAAATATTGACATCCTGGGCATCAGTGAACTAAAATGGACGGAATGGGTGAATTCAGTTCGGATGACCATCATATCTACTACTGTGGGCAAGAAACCCGCAAAAGAAATGGAGTGGCCCTCATAGTCAACAAAAGAGTGGCGAAAGCTGTACTGGGATGCAATCTCAAAAATGATAGAATGATCTTGATACGAATCCAAGGCAGACCTTTTAACATAACAGTAATCCAAGTTTATGCACCAACTACTGGTGCTGAAGAAACTGAAATTGACCAATTCTATGAAGACTTACACCTTATAGAAGTGACACCAAAGAAGGATGTTCTTCTCATTATAGGGGATTGGAATGCTAAAGTAGGGAATCAAGAGATAAAAGAAACAACTGGCAAGTTTGGCCTTGGAGAGCAAAACGAAGCAGGGCAAAGGCTAATAGAGTTCTGCCAATAGAACAAGCTGGTCATCACAAACACTCTTTTCCAACAACACAAGAAACGACTCTACACATGGACATCACCAGATGGGCAGCATCGAAATCAGATTGATTATATTCTCTGCAGCCAAAGATGGAGAAGCTCTATACAGTCAGCAAAAACAAGACCTGGAGCTGACTGTGGCTCAGATCATCAGCTTCTTATAGCAAAATTCAAGCTTAAACTGAAGAAAGTAGGAAAAACCACTGGGCCGGTAAGATACAATCTAAATCAAATCCCTTATGAATACACAGTGGAAGTGACAAACAGGTTTAAAGATTTAGATTTGCTGGACAGAGTGCCTGAAGAACTATGGATGGAGGCTCGTAACATTATACAGGAGGCAGCAACAAAAACCATCCCAACAAAAAGGAAATGCAAGAAAGCAAAGTGGCTGTCCAATGAGGCCTTACAAATAGCAGGGGAGAGAAGGCAAGCAAAATGCAAGGGAGATAGAGAAAGATACAGGAAATTGAATGCAGATTTCCAAAAAATAGCAAGGAGAGACAAGAAGGCCTTCTTAAACGAGCAATGCAAAGAAATAGAGGAAAACAACAGAATGGGAACAACCAGAGATCTGTTCAAGAAAATTGGAGATATGAAAGGAACATTTCGTTCAAAGATTACCATAATAAAGGACAAAAGTGGTAAGGACCTAACAGAAGCAGAAGACATCAAGAAGAGGTGGCAAGAATACACAGAGGAATTATACCAGAAAGGTATGGATGTCTCATACACCCCAGGTAGTGTGGTTGCTGACCTTGAGCCAGATATCCTGGAGAGTGAAGTCAAATGGGCCTTAGAAAGCACTGCAAATAACAAGACCAGTGGAAGTGATGGTATTCCAGCTGAAATATTTAAAATTTTAAAAGATGATGCCGTTAAGGTGCTACACTCAATATGCCAGCAAGTTTGGAAAACTCAGCAGTGGCCAGAGGATTGGAGAAGATCAGTCTACATCCCAATCCCAAAGAAGGGCAGTGCTAAAGAATGCTCCAACTACCGCACAATTGCACTCATTTCACACGCTAGCAAGGTTATGCTTAAAATTCTACAAGGAAGGCTCAAGCAGTATGTGGACCGAGAACTCCCAGAAGTGCAAGCTGGATTTAGAAGAGGCAGAGGAACAAGAGACCAAATTCCAAACATGCGCTGGATTATGGAGAAAGCTAGAGAGTTCCAGAAAGACATCTACTTCTGCTTCATTGACTATGCAAAAGCCTTTGACTGTGTTGACCACAGCAAACTATGGCAAGTTCTTAAAGAAATGGGAGTGCCTGATCACCTCATCTGTCTCCTGAGAAATCTCTATGTGGGACAAGAAGCTACAGTTAGAACTGGATATGGAACAACTGATTGGTTCAAAATTGGGAAAGGAGTATGGCAAGGCTGTATATTGTCTCCCTGCTTATTTAACTTATATGCAGAATTCATCATGCGAAAGGCGGGGCTGGATGAATCCCAAGCCGGAATTAAGATCGCCGGAAGAAATATCAACAACCTCAGATATGCAGATGACACAACCTTGATGGCAGAAAGTGAGGAGGAATTAAAGAACCTTTTATTGAGGGTGAAAGAGGAGAGCGCAAAATATGGTCTGAAGCTCAACATAAAAAAACCGAAGATCATGGCCACTGGTCCCATCACCTCCTGGCAAATAGAAGGGGAAGAAATGGAGGCAGTGAGAGATTTTACTTTCTTGGGCTCCATGATCACTGCAGATGGTGACAGCAGCCACGAAATTAAGAGATGCCTGCTTCTTGGGAGGAAAGCAGTGACAAACCTAGACAGCATATTAAAAAGTAGAGACATCACCTTTCCAACAAAGGTCCGTATAGTAAAAGCTATGGTTTTCCCAGTAGCGATGTATGGAAGTGAGAGCTGGACCATGAAGAAGGCTGATCGCCGAAGAATTGATGCTTTTGAATTATGGTGCTGGAGGAGACTCTTGAGAGTCCCATGGACTGCAAGAAGATCAAACCTATCCATTCTGAAGGAAATCAGCCCTGAGTGCTCACTGGGAGGACAGATCCTGAAGCTGAGGCTCCAATACTTTGGCCACCTCATGAGAAGAGAAGACTCCCTGGAAAAGACCCTGATGTTGGGAAAGATGGAGGGCACAAGGAGAAGGGGACGACAGAGGACGAGATGGTTGGATAGTGTCTTCGAAGCTACCAGCATGAGTTTGACCAAACTGGGGGAGGCAGTGGAAGACAGGAGTGCCTGGCGTGCTCTGGTCCATGGGGTCACGAAGAGTCGGACACAACTAAACGACTAAACAACAACAACAACCATCAACTGGACCAGACTTTAGGATATATAGATGTGGTTGTGGTCCGAATTGTAATGATTCCCTTGCACATGGTAGTGACATTGCTAGGATCTGGAGATAGTTGTACCTATTGCCATGTTCACAGTCAGAAAGAGGGTCCTCACCACTGGTTTTCTTACAACACAACATGCAGTTTGCATTCCCGTTGCTCCAAGCATTTCTGAACCACGTAGGGTTCATTCTCTTCTAGAAATTTCATTATTTGTAATGAATCTCCCCACAATCTGCCATTCTCCCCTTGCCTCCAGTAAGTATGGTTATGAGGTAGGGGTTTCAGAGACTGCCCCATGAGTGCTGTGGCAAGGACTGATGCCTCTAGACCTGACCAGATGCTGATGATGTCATTGTATTCCAGAGTAGAGGCTGATCCAAGCACAATTTTATTCAGTTTTCTGGATTTCAGAGGATGTCTCTGAAGTCAATGTGGTTACTTTGGATTAATGCCAAAGCGAATTTGTGTGGGTCCACCCATCCTTAATTATAACACATGCCATCTGCGCACTTGTGTTTTAAGCTGATATCATCATGCATATTGTGAGTGTCTTCAAGCTTGATGACTGCAATACCAAGTGATGACTTGTGAATGGCTGCATGTAAAACAACCACCATAAATCAAACATCATAATACTTTCTTAATCACTTGATGTACCTGAAAACAACACTTTCCTGTAAAAATAATCCATGTGTTCAGCTGCAAGGCACTGAATGCTGAGATATGCATGCTTGAAATAACCCTTTAAATCTTTCTGTCCTTTAGTCAATAAACCAGCTTGTGCTTCTTGGTTTTTTCAGTAAGGAATATACCCAAATTGCTGACTTCTTGCTTATTATCATCATCACACATTTCTCCTGTTCTGTTTGCTCCTCGTGTTTTTATTACAGGTAGTTTTATTTCCTTCCTGTGCTAACTTGGCTATTAGTCAGGTGCACTTTGGGGACCTAATTAAAAGGTTCTGCGAGTGCTCTGGACTCGGACATTTTTTCCCCAGTCAGAAACTACCATGTGTATTCCATTAGTGAATATAGGATAGCTACTAGCCTTGTGCCCCTAGGATTGAGTTACACAAATGAGTTTAGAATATTTTATTGTAACCTGTCTAGATAATATAGGCACCTCTGCACAAATGGCCTTTGATGCATTACTTTTAGGAAATATGTTATTTACACAGGTCTCGGGTTGTATATTTGCACAAAATTATAGACGCTCTGAAACAGCTGGCTTGCAACACTATTGAATTGCTTGTAAGCAGGAGAAGGAAAGGAATAGGGAAAGAAAAATAGTAGGAGGCCAGTAATATACCAAAATATTGCCTCCTCTTCCACCTTCATATTTATCCATGTAACAGGATAAGGGCTTCACGTTTCCGTACTAATGAACATGTAGACCAGGGCTGGGCAATATCTGAGTTTTCGACATCGCGTTGTATCAACATCGTGATAGACTGATGTTTATACTGATGTCAGTATATCACGATGTCTGAAATAAGGATGGAACTATGTAGAGGCAAACAGTAGGACTGAGTGATATCTGGTTTTCAACTTTGTGATATATTACAATGTCTAAAATAAGGATGGAGCTATGTAAAGGCATTTGCTGGCTTCACAGTTTTTCCCACAATGTGATTTTTGCAAAGCACACCAACGCATATATCATGATTCGCAATAGATTGCCAGGTCAAAAACTATGAAACTGATACGACAATGTGGACTTCAAACTGGTTTTGGACAATGTATTGATATATTACCCAGCCCTAATGTAGGCATGGCTTTATATCACCGGCAATCAGGGCACCAAAACTGGTGAAGACCCTCTTTTTCATTGGTGAAGTACATGGAATTTGGACAAATTCTTGCATGGTTGTTTGAAGTACTGCACCGTGATGTTCTGTCAAGAGCATTTCATTGGACTTTTAATGACTTACTATTCCTGGCCACAATGTTCACTGTTCCAGTGTGTTTTGAAAGGAAATACTGCCTCAGCCTAAATGTCAATAGCACCGTAGCAAAATACTCTGAAAAGACGTAACATTTGCTCTCTTTTGTTAATTATGAGATTGGCAATAATGCAGCAGTTAAATGTCTGCTGTGCCATTTCACTTGAAAGTGAATGTTTTGTAAGGTGTCAAGCGCTTTTTCATGTCTTCTTAAAATTGAGAGCAAGTATTAAGATTTTAAGAACTGTTTGGACTATTTCCCTGCACGTGTTAATTTTTTTGTATATTCTCTTAAATAGGATTGTTAGCTTTTGCACATGAGTTCCTCTCAGGAGCAATGGCATGGAAAAGAAGCTTTTAGCATCTTTTAATCCTGTCAGCCTTTTGTCATACTGATTTACACAGTGATTTGCATATATTATCCTTAGGGATTAAACAGTCAGAAGAAGTGTGATTGCATTTAAATTTCACTGGTGCCTTTTGCCACCACCCTAAAATGTCCATGAAATATGTTTCATCACATTTCACATTGATGAATTTGTCCATCAGTTTTTGCCAAACCAGGACCTGTGGCCGGTTTCCAGCTGTACTTTAACCCAGAGAAAATATGGTGCTTTGATTTGCAGATGCACGGGAATGTTGTAGAAATGCATTTTGGACACTGGCCTTTTGGAAAATACTCTTTTGCATTTGCATATATATAGGGTTGGAAATAAGTGAGCAGATTACAATTAATGTTTCCTTTTCAGTGCCTGAAGAAAATACAAATACATTGGAGAATATCTACCATATGCTAATGGTGTAATAGGCTAATCCAAATATAATTTGAAGCATCCTATTTGAATGGCCCATCTTTCAATCTTTCTGGAAATTTCCGATTTTCACACTGATTTGTTCCCCGTACTTTTTCTGTTTGCAGGTTATTTCCAGGACTTGTTGAATAAGTCCGAGAAGGCCCTTTATGACACATTTCCCAGTATGTACGGAGATCTATACACCCAGAACTCAAAGGTTTTCAAAGACTTGTATAGTGAGCTGCGGCGCTATTACCGGGGTTCCAACATCAACCTAGAAGAGGCTCTCAATGAGTTTTGGATTCGCCTGCTAGAACGGCTCTTCAAGTTGATGAATCCTCAGTACTATCTTCCAGATGAGTATGTGGACTGCATGGTGAAGCACTCTGAGCAGCACAAGCCCTTTGGAGAGGTTCCAAGAGACCTGAAACTGAAGGCAACCAGGGCCTTCATTGCAGTCCGCTCCTTTGTGCAGGGACTTGGTGTGGGCAATGATGTTGTCAGAAGGGTCTCTCAGGTAAGTCATTGGTGAGAATTCCTGGTTGGTCACCTTGCCTGAGGCATTTTCAGGACTTTGTCTTAATTAGCGCAGGTGATAATTATTTTAACAGCTCATTTTAACCTAGCAGTTCGAAAACACACAGTGCAAGTTGATAAATAGGTACCGCTCCGGCGGGAAGGTAAACGGTGTTTCCATGCGCTGCTCTGGCTTTGCCAGAAGCAGCTTAGTCATGCTGGCCACATGACCCGGAAAAACTGTCTGCAGACAAACATCGGCTCCCTCGGCCTGTAAAGTGAGATGAGCGCTGCAACCCTAGAGTCGTCTGTGACTGGACTTAACTGTCAGGGGTCCCTTTGACGTGCTTTCGGAACGGCTAGGTTGGCAGGAGCAGGGACTGAGCAACGGGAGCTCACCCCATCGTGGGGATTCGAACCACCGACCTTCCGATCAGCAAGCCCAAGAGGCTCTGTGGTTTAGACCGCAGCACCACCTGCGTCCCTTTTAACTGTAAATGACTGCTAAAAACATTGGTAAAGGCTGTAAGGCGACACATTTGCTACAAAGAGCACCATGCTCTTTTTTTCCTTTTTGATGCTGAAACACATACTGCAGTTTATAAAACTAGGCATTTTATAATGAAAAACTTTTCCTTATGAAAAGTTGTTCACTTTCCGAGCAGAAATGCACTGTGCTGTGTCATTTGTTGGTTATTCTTATATTATCTATTGATCTCATCAGACAGAATTGTTAGTAGAAGGGGAGCATTCTTCGGTGCTCTAAGTTCAAATTCAAGAGAAACATTGGGAAGTTAACAGTGGCTAAGTTTTTAATTTATAAATGTGGTATAAAATCATTCAAAATTGGTTGTACATCCTGTTCTCATGACCCTTCAAGTAGTTTTTTTTTTAAGATTTAAAAAAGCAGGAGAATGACATAATTCAAGTGAAAGTAAGAAAAAGCTTATTTGTTTTTTTAATTGATATCAGTAGTCTTGTTCTAGGCCTGAATAAATGATCTGGCCACTTTTAACTATATTTCCCTCCTTCCCTCCATTCTCCTGTGCCTCTAGAGTCAGATGTGTGAAGATAAAATGAATTAAAAGGCCCACTGTTGGAGAATTATGGGTGTGGGGTTCCAGGAACCACTGTTTGGGCATCCCAAGCAGGAGTTGGGGCATCATGGCTTGACTTCTACATCTACATCTATCGATTTCTTAAAAGTTGAAGGTACAGCGGTACCTCGGGTTACATACGCTTCAGGTTACATACGCTTCAGGTTACAGACTCCACTAACCCAGAAATAGTGCTTCAGGTTAAGAACTTTGCTTCAGGATGAGAACAGAAATCGTGTTCCTGTGGCGTGGTGGCAGCAGGAGGCCCCATTAGCTAAAGTGGTGCTTCAGGTTAAGAACAGTTTCAGGTTAAGAACAGACCTCCGGAATGAATTAAGTACTTAACCCAAGGTACCACTGTATTCAACCACCTTTCATTTCAGTGGTTGCAGGAGCATTCCTCATATGGAAGAGCTGTTTCCATTGACATTTATCGGAGCAGCTTGCACTTTCAAGAACTCCCATGTATGTATCAAAGAGCATGCAGGGCTCTTGACTGTGGATTGCATTCATGCCTCATTTGCTCTCTGCTCTTGTGGTACAGAAGTTATAGACTTTATTACCTCCATAGATTCTCCTTCTTCCAAAGATTGACCTCCGGTCACCAAGTAAGAAGTCTGCTTCCAGCAGATGAAGTAAAGTGTCATCAAACAAGAGGCAAAACATAACATGCAGGAGGTTGAAGAATCACTCTGTGTGTCTTGTTGGCAAGGCCATTAGCTATTAGTCTCTTATCCTAAAATATATTTGATGTCTAAGCCCAGGAAATCAATTTGCATTTTGACCCATATATGCATCTTCACCGGCAAACAAGGATATCATCCTATACCACTCCTCCTCTTTACATCCATGATGATTCCCCTGTAAATTTAGTGCAAATAAAAGGAAGGGAAATGGGCTATCCGTAAAAGGGAATAATAATAATAATAATAATAATAATAATAATAATAATAATTGTCCAGTAGCACCTTATAGACCAACTAAGTTTGTTCTGGTATAAGCTTTCGTGTGCATGCACACGAAGAATCTGAAGAAGTGTGCATGCACACAAAAGCTCATACCAGAACAAACTTAGTTGGTCTATAAGCTGCTACTGGACAATTATTATTTTTTATTTTGACTGTGTCAGACCAACACAGCTACCTACCTGAATGAAAAAGGTATGTGAGAGAGCCAGTAAATAATTGGAGAGCTGGAATATGTCAGTGGCCACATGACAAGCAAGACTCTTTTGTGATTTACAGTGGTACCCTGGTTTACGAACTTAATCCGTTCCAGAAGTCCGTTCTTAAACCAAAACCGTTCTTAAACCGGGCCGCACTTACCCTAATGAGGCCTCCTGCTGCCAGTGCCCTTCCGCCATTCGGATTCTGTTCTTAGACCGAGGTAAATTTCTCAAACCGGGACACTATTTCCGGTTTTGTGGAGTTTGTAAACTGAATCGTTCTTAAACCGGACTGTTCTTAAACCGAGGTACCACTGTATTTGTTTTTAATGACTTCTGCCTCCACGTTTTGCCTAAGCTGAAGTTCTTTCTTTGCCACCAGCTGCTGGACCTCATATCATTCTAACATTTCAGCCATCACCCTTTTCAATTTGCACTTCAATAGGCTCTATATATTGCAGAAGCTCTTGCAGTGATTGAAAGGCATGTGTGCAGAGAGAGAAGTGAATAGAAGCTGCTCAAGGAATGGCACACTGGAGGAGACCCAGCAACGCAAAAGTGCCCAGAGCCACAATTTCTCTTTTCCAGAAATGGCATTCAGAGTTAGTTCTCCTAATAGTCAGTAAAGGAAAAAGGCATCCTTGATGAAGGAAAACCACCATGTTAGATTTGGAGCATTCATAATTGGGTCTGAACCTCTTCCTGATTATTTGTTGTAACAGAAGAGTGGGTGGGGAAATGATTGACAGAAGGGGAATATATTGGATTGGTGGCCTGTGACAGTGTGAGTGACAGATTGAAAAAGACAATGCAAGTGAGGCAGAGTTTCTCATCATACATTTAAAGTGTGAAGATACCAGTTTAAACAGTCATGACTAGTGATGTGAGGTGAGAATATTCTCCGGAGAATATTCTCAAGAATGAGAATATTCTCAAGAATAGTCTCTGCTAGAAAATTCTCCGGAGAATATTCTCCACAAACTGTAAATTCTAATGTTAAGAACCAGTTTTACAAGCCACATTTTAAAAATTTAGTAAATAATAAGTCAAGCTGTGATATCTCCAGTGTAAGTATTGAATAATGATCTTTGTGTTTTATTTTCTGGAAATAATAGCATTTATTTTAAACTTTATATTGATTTTATTAGTGCTGCACTGAAAATAGTGTACCATGTAGATATGCTTATTAAAGAACATACTCAGGTAGCAGACCTGAGTTTTTTAATATTCCTTTTACTTTAAAAGCTACATTTCATACATACACAACATAGTTATAATTCAAAGTTGATGGTAAATATACGGTTAGTGGCAGGCTTAGTGATTAACGTGAATCATTCATGTTGAATTTTCAATTTTAAGTTTGGTGCAAAAAATCAAAGAATGTGAATTCACTGCATTGCCCCATTGAATAAACGTATCTGTACAGGTAGGTAGCCGTGTTGGTCTGCTGTAGTTGAAACAAAATAAAAAAAATCCTTCCAGTAGCACCTTAGAGACCAACTAAGTTTGTTATTGGTATGAGCTTTCGTGTGCATGCACACTTTTTCAGACACTTCTTCAGGTATCTGAAGAAGTGTGCATGCACACGAAAGCTCATACCAATAACAAACTTACAGTAGTTGGTCTCTAAGGTGCTACTGGAAGGAATTTTTTATTTAGTATCTGTGCAGTTTTTGGTTGCCATCTGAACAAGTTTACCCATGAATAAACATGTATATTAACTAATTATATTATTTTCAATGCATTAAAATTATATTATTTTCAATGCATTAAAATTATATTATTTTCAATGCATTAAAATGAATATTCTCCTATTTTAAATGAAAATTCTCTAATATGCTCATTAATCAAGAATATTCTCGAGAATATTCTCCAAAAGATTATTCTCGCGAATTTAACGTCACTAGTCATGACTTCCCCCCAATAATTCTGAAAGCTGTAGTTTGTTAAAGATGCTGAGAGTTGATTGGAGACCCCTATTCCCCTCCCACAGCTACAATTCCCAGAGTTCCCTTTGATGGGAATTGAATGATCAACTACCCTGGGAAGTGTTCTTGCCAATAACTGGGTCCCAAGCCATTTAGGGCTGTAAACATCAGAGTAAGTACCTTGAATTGGGCCTGGAAAACAGTTGGTAACCAGTGTAGCTCTTTTAAGATAGAGGCAATGTGCTCATGGTCTGCTTCCCTTCCAGCATTCAAGCCACAGCATTTTGCACTAGTTGTTATTTCCAGGTCATCTTCAGGGGCAACCGCACATTACAGTTGTACAACTTGGAGATTACCAAAGCTGGGTTAACCATGGCTAGATTATCCCTACCAAAAACGGCCATTGTAGTTTGGCAGAATTAAGTAAAACAGGCCAATACCACAGAAGAGGCAAGATGATTTTTTGTCAGTCATTTCAAGTGAAAAACCCAGCATGCAGTGGTGCCCTCAGCCATTTACACACCTTTATATTGCCGGAAGAAATATCAACAACCTCAGATATGCAGATGACACAACATTGATGGCAGAAAGTGAGGAGGAATTAAAGAACCTTTTAATGAGGGTGAAAGAGGAGAGCGTAAAATATGGTTTGAAGCTCAACCTCAAAAAAACGAAGATCATGGCCACTGGTCCCATCACCTCCTGGCAAATAGAAGGGGAAGAAATGGAGGCAGTGAGAGATTTTACTTTCTTGGGCTCCATGATCACTGCAGATGGTGACAGCAGCCACAAAATTAAAAGACACCTGCTTCTTGGGAGAAAAGCAATAACAAACCTAGACAGCATCTTAAAAAGCAGAGACATCACCTTGCCAACAAAGGTCCGTATAATTAAAGCTATGGTTTTCCCAGTAGTGATGTATGGAAGTGAGAGCTGGACCATAAAGAAGGCTGATCACCAAAGAATTGATGCTTTTGAATTATGGTGCTGGAGGAGACTCTTGAGAGTCCCATGGACTGCAAGAAGATCAAACCTATCCATTCTGAAGGAAATCAGCCCTGAGTGCTCACTGGAAGGACAGATCGTGAAGCTGAGACTCCAATACTTTGGCTGCCTCATGAGAAGAGAAGACTCCCTGGAAAAGACCCTGATGTTGGGAAAGATGGAGGGCACAAGGAGAAGGGGACGACAGAGGACGAGATGGTTGGATAGTGTTCTCGAAGCTACCAGCATGAGTTTGACCAAACTGCGGGAGGCAGTGGAAGACAGGAGTGCCTGGCGTGCTCTGGTCCATGGGGTCACGAAGAGTCGGACACGACTAAACGACTAAACAACAACAACAACATATGTACACTGGATTTTTTTTAGGGTTAGAGTGATAATTTCCCCTTAGCCTTCTATGTGTAGTGATCTCTGGAGATCAGTTGGCCACCTTTTCAGAGGTCTGAATAGGCAAATGAAATGAACTGTGTATTCCCCCCCCCCACACACACATATTTCTAGCATATTTTTAGCTCAGGCAAAATGTGTGTGTCCCAGTGATAAACTATCTAGGATGGAAGTGAGTTGGTCAAGCACCAGGCTTCTGTTGGAAGATATGTGCTATTTAAAAAATGATGTTCCGGATTAACAGAAAAATATTACAGTCTGTTGCAGACTTTATATACTAAACCGTTTTGTAGATCCATCTCCACTCATCAAATCTAATTTCACTACAGCCCTATCGTGATACTTGGAGAGCCGTGCACATTTTCTCCTTTGTGATAATCTTTTCATTTATCATTTGTCTTGCCTCTTGGTCCTGTTCTCTAAGGCCAAGTTTGCTTCCCCACAATAGATGGCTATTCAAGCACAGTTTTGCAGAAAATGAAGGATGTAAATAGGCTGAGCCAATGTAACTTTTCCAAAGCAATAATGGGTGTTGGGTTAGGAACATCCCCCTATACGTTATTATCTTCATTTCTGGATGGCTGTTCGCAGCCACAGTATTCTCTGTTACTGTACCTCCTCTGGATTCATTTTCTGTTTTTTGCTCACTATGTAATCCTAGTCGATTGGAGATCACATAGTGAACAAGATGATATCACACAATTTTATAGATTTCATGTTGCTGTGCAGACAGAGCCCTGCCCATTTGCTTAAGGAGCTGCGTGGTGCTGCTCTCTTCCAGCAGTGCACAGTGAGAGCAGGTCACAAAACTTCTTAACACCTGGGAGTAAGCCCCCATTGAATTCATTATGACTTACTATGGTTAGGATTGTGCTGCTGGTGTATTTTGGTATGTCCTCTGTCTCATAACAGCCACTTCTTAAGGCTATATTTAGAAGCTCTTTCAAAAAGCTAAGTAACTGCATCTAAAGCAGGAAACTTAAGATGATGATAAAGAAGATCTAAATGTATTTCTGCTATGCACACACATGCACATTCATTTTATATCTTTGATTTGGATAAAGCATTAATAAATCACTCTTCAAATGCAAAGGATTATGATGCTTTGCTGTTATTGCTATCTCCAGGTGCACCTCTCTTCCATAGAATATCTGCTGGCTTTTTCCTTTTTTTCACGTTGATAATATCTGTCAGACAGAAAACCTTGGAGCGTTAGTCCCTTTAAGTGATGTATCATGAGTTCTCTGAAGTTTAAGATTCTGCTACCATGCTAGATGGGACATGCGTTTTTCTAAATGCTCTGAATTGCAACTGACCACTCAACAAGAAAATACACAGCCAATCAAGTTTTTGTAGTATTTAACGGGGAAAACCCACATCTCTCCCTCCCTCTTTTTCACACACACACACACACACACACACACACACACCTTTTTAGGCACGTCTCAGAGAGTTGCTGAGTGCATCTCTCAGTACTGATTGTAACTGTACAATAATGGCTGGTGACAGCCTTCTTGAAATGTCAGTGTTTATCAGGAACAAGGTGCTATATCAAGGGGTGTGCTTCTGTCGCATTAGCCTCTGAAATCAACTTCATGTTGTATCAAACATCAGTATAACATCCTGACTCATTCTGTTTTGTGTACTCTTGTGTGTATGTCCCCTTGTATTGACAGACCATTAATTCACTAACAGGGCAATCCTATGCATGTATACTTGAGCATGAGTGTGCATAAGATTGCAGCTTTAAGGGGCTTAACTACACATCACCTTAAATGTGTTGCCTGAAGTGACATCAGGATGTTTAACTAAAATCAAGAGGGGGGAGGCTGATCAAGATTAGGACCACAGATTAGAACCATTAGGAAGGGAGGTTTAACCCTTCCCTCTCCTGCCACAATTCGAAAGAAATTATCCTTCTACCCCCCATAGAGGAATGGGGGGAATCTCTCACTGGTGCCAACTCTCACTAGTTTCACTGTTTCTATGCAGAGGGATTCCCTCCCCCCCCCCCCCGATGACAGCAGCTAAATATTCCCTCTCCATGTGCTGTAGCGTCAGTCTAAATCCCATCCCAACTTGGTGTCACTTCAAGCAGTTTAAAGTGATGTAGAGTACTAGTTAGTTCTCTAATTTGCTTTTGTGAAGTTTTAACAAAGGCTGAAGTGATTTGAAAGTGAGGAAAATGACCTTTGAGTCATTAAGAATTTCTGACTCATCTGTTTCGGTGGAGGCTGTTTTCATCATTACAGACCATGAACTGGCAACCCACAAGTGTTCTTGATGGTATAAACAATCCTTTAATGCGTTCCATCATAATATATTTATTGTTTAATGCAGGAACTAGTGAAATGGCCCATCCTTGTGATGGATAGGGTATATGTAGACATTGCAGACAGAGACCCCTATGTATCGGGGGGGGGGTTCAATGTAGAGAGAAGCACACAAGCCTGTGGTCTTTCCCCATCATTCCTCTTGAGTACTATCCATTGAGGAAAGTATTATTTGTAAAGGCCCAACAAGAGGCAGTTCAAAATTGGAGGCAGGACAGAGTGGGACATAGTGAAAGAAAAAGGTAAAAGAAAGTTGGAAACGGACAGCTGTCTTTGCCAGACAGAGTACAGTGGTACCTTGTTCTTGAACTTCATCCATTCCGGGAGACTGTTCGACTCCCGAAACCGTTCGAAAACCAAGGCGTGGCTTCCGATTGGTTGCAGGAGCTTCTTGCACTCAAGCGGAAGCCACGTTGGACGTTCAGCTTCCAAAAAATGTTCACAAACTGGAACACTTACTTCCGGGTTTGCTGCATTCAGGAGCTGATTTGTTCGACAACTAAGCCGTTTGAGAACCAGGGTACCACTTTATATATGTCTGTTAGTAAATACTTTTGGTTTATATTTTTAACCGAGGTGGTAATTTATTCTTGGCAATAGATAACTGCGGCTTGCACAATGCCAGTTTTACACACCTGGCTAGGTCAGCATGGCGCTGAGCTTGCACATCAAGTTTGACAGGCGAATGACAAAAGGTAGATGCTCCTTGAGCATATGTTGAGTCTTTGTCAAAGTTAGACTGCCTGTAACTGCCCTTCTCCCTCCGAGTCAATTGTTCAAAAGGACAGGAAAGCAATATATTGTTGTGCATTTGAAGTGATCAGCAAACCTCTGGTTGACTCCTTAGTTAGAATACCTTGGCATGAAAATAATGAAATGTGTATATTAAGAACATATCAGATTACATTTGCCTTGATCTGTTACTTATCTAAATTATTTATTAATTCCCAAAGGATTAATGTGCGTACGAACAAAGAAATTCTTCACTAGGAAATTTAGACAGGTCTGAACAAGTTTTTTTTTTTAACACCGATCCCTCCCTAATATGACCCTTGGAAAATGCCTCTTTAATTCCCCTCAATTAAAAGGTAAAGACAGATTGCAAGTGTCTGGCAGAGCTTTCCTCCTCACCTGCTCAACGAAAGCATGTAGGAACACATCTCAGTGAGAGAGATGCCCACTTGCCAGATTTTATCTGCCGCGACTGCTGCTGAGTGAGACCATAAGGAAGAAATTTTAGGAGAACTGTGTTTGCATAAAGATTGCATTGTTGTTTCTCTTCACTGAGTTGTCAAGTGATATTAGAAAGGCCATCACAATCCTGAAGATTTGACCTGGTATGAACTGATCTTCATGAAATTCTTGTCTTAATGAAAGTAGCATTGACAAGAGTACACCCAGGTATTTCAGCAGATGCGGTTACATGAACAGGATTGCTGGTGCTTGGCAAAACCATTCGCTGTCATGTACTGCATTCACACTGCACCAGATTGTTTAAAAATGGAACAAATCTTGTTATCCTTTGCTTTGGCTACAGTCCTTGTGTTCTGATTTCCATGCACCCAGAAATGACAGGCTTTAATCTGATAATTGATATGTTGATCATTGAGTGTTTTGGTTTAAGATAGTCCTCTACATTCCCGCCTACGTAACTTTTCATCAGTTTTGAATTAGCAAGAGAAATTTTACTTGGCAATGTTTGAGTGAAAAGCAGCATTTTCAGAAATATTTCAGCTATTCAGAATGGGAGTAGGGTATGTTTTAAAAACAATTTATTGGATCAAAGCAGCACTTTCTGCATGTCATGAGGATGATCCAGCTAATCAGCCCTTTTCAGTTCCACTGATTGCAGTAGGAAAGGCTTGTGCATACGCTGAACTCTCATATTAGAAGCAATGAGATGTGTCTGTTCAACTTTGACTTCATTGTACCCCATATTGACATGTTTCCCATGTTTTTATTGATTGGTTGATTGAATTTATATACCGCCCTATACCCAGAGGCTCAGGGCAGTTCACAGAATAAAATCAAAATATAAGACCACAAAATACATAATCAAAATAAAAATATCAACCCAATAACCCCTGTCCTCCATTTATGACCTTTCTTGTGTGGTTGCATGCTGGAAGTTGCTGCGACAGCTGGTGTGCGCAGGAAATGTGTTTTGTGAATTAAAAAGAGAAATCAGTGGAGTTACAGCTGTCCATAAAGACTTAAGCCATTTCTACACGCAGACAGCAAATGTGATGCCATCTTTTCCACCCATCCGCATGTGTTCATTGAATGCATGGAGAAGAATCCAATAATTACAAAAGGTCTTTAGCATGTCATCTTTGATTGGTAGACAAACTAGTGACAGATAGTCATCAAATAAATGAGGAGTCGGTGGGCTGACATTCTCTGGCATAATTTGGTGATGGAAGAGGTTACCTGCTATGTAAAAGTAGGCAGAGACTGAGCAAGACCAGCTGACTTCTTAAGGCTTCTGATCACCTCTCCTTAATTATAATGAGATCCCAACATATTTTGTTCCAGCCCCAATATTTCCCCATGGAGGGACCATGCCCAGTGGCTGCTTGTTGGGAGAGTCAAAGAGTGTTGTGACTTGCTTGACCCAGTTCTTACAACCATTTGGGGAGTCTCCCTCTGCCTCCTAGCAATAGGATGCAAGGACCAGCATGTCATCCTCCAAGCACTGTGTGCCTGAAAACGGGACTAGTAGTACACCACCATGTGCTGTTGTTTTCCATTCACACAGTGCTGCTACAGGCTGCTGCAATCCTCTTCCTTGTTTATCCACATATGCACATAGAGGAAAGTGAACAACAGCCTGGACAGCTTGTGAAATACTGAACGGTCCAGTATGAGAAAGCACAGTCAACTAAGAGTTGTGTAAGGAACCATGAGGGAGCTATATTGCATTTATCAAATACTACCTGAGGAATACTAATGGCTTCAGTTGGAAAGATTTCTCAGTACCAGTAGCAAATAATGACTTACGCACAGGAACGTTGCATGTGAAGCATGGACTGATATGAATCTTAACTTCTTAAACACAAAGCTTAGATAGGGGGTGTGGTTGGTTTAGGATCAGAATATTTCCCTAAGGTCCTGAAACCCTGATTTCAATCTTTGCTTTGTGGTTGCATCCATTGTAGGAACTTGATTAGGACTCTTTATTCAAGTAGATGAAATTAATGTTTGCCTGAGATCCCTTTATGTCAGGACAAATGCAAGTTGATATAGAAGCTCTCCACTCTACAGTCTCCATTTGACCTAAATCAAGAAAGTATTGGGATCCTTACCAGGGCTAGCCCAATACATTTTGCTGCCTAAGATGAAGGACAAGATGGAATCGCCAGCATTCCACAAACAGATGCCATCCTGACTGGTAATTGGACCTTCCTTCATCACTGCACATGAGGCATGAGGTCATTTTAGGGGGTCCAAGACACACCATGTGGCAACAGAGGAAAATGACTGGGGGGCTCAGGAGGAATTGTAGGGGGTTGATGCTGCTGCCGCCTGAGGTGGTTACCTCGCCCTGTCTAATCGTAGAGCCAGGAATTCTTAAAGAATACTGAAGGCTGCACGGATTGATGGGTTTGCCATACTATAACGATTCAGTTTATAAGTACCCTAACACCAAGCATTCATGCACATTTCCAAAGACTGTTTCATATCTGTCTTCTCAAGGAACTTCAGTTTGAACCAGGAGTTTCACTCATGATACCTCCATGGTGGCTTTGTTTGTTTGAGAGCCTGATCTCGCAATTGTACTGCTTTTTCCCATGCACTTGCTCCAAACTTTGGCGCCAGCTCAGAGTGCCTGGATAATTCTGTGGAATGCTCTGACCTGGACATTGTGTTCTGGGCTTTGATGTACAACTGAAAAAAGAGCTTATTCTCCAGGAATCTGTTCTGTACACTAGTGCTGGATTACATTAGAAACCAGAACTGCCGTGGAACAATTCCAGCACTTGCCTTTCCGTATCTAGGATATATCTGAAGATGATTCTGCATGATCCGTGCACACAGAAATCCATTTCAGGTGGAACTGGTCTTTAGGCTGTTTGTACAGCTGCACACTGGGGGTATTTGTCAATCTTTCCCTCTCCTCTCCTTTCAGTCTTTAAGAATATTATAAATCTTCTTGGAATTTAGATGCAATATACCCAAAATCCATTCTGGGAACTCACGTAAATCCTATTTCCCTGTTCTGTTTTGTAGTCTGCCGGTGCATGTCATGATTCTGTTTAGACTCTCAGGTCTCCGCTTTTACATTATACTGGTGGTATGGGAGCTATTGAAGCATATTTCATTCCCTTACCACTGAAGCAACATGGAATACCCACACTCCACCCCATGCCAACATTGCCCCAGTTTACGAGAAAGGAGGTAAAGCACATGGCTGCCTGACATAGGGCCTTTTCACATGTGACTCTCATGACTATAGAATGATCTCCTCAGGGAGACTTGTCCTGTGTTGAGTTTGATGTATTTTTAGTGCTAGGTGAAAAACTTTTTGTAGGCCTTTTTCAATTTTAAAGTTTATGTAGATTGTTGTTTTAACCTGCTCTGGTACTAATATACTTTTTATTGCTCTTGTGCCGGTTGTTTTTACTTCTAAATCTTGCTTAGCCTCTCTGAAAACCCTTTGGCTGAAGATCAGGAATAAAAAAGTCCCAAATAAATAAACAATAAATACATGTGGGTTGCTTCCCCGCCAGAGGGTAGCCTGCTGGTCTCCACACCTGGTAATGGTCAATCTGATCAAAAACCATGCCTAGAATACTTTCAGACATTCTTTCCATAGGAAATTCAGGTTTTGAGCATTTGGTTGTTTATTAAAAAAGAAAAGCCTTTTATCTTTGCAGCACCTTCAAGATTAACTTGTTTTATTTTAACTCTGTGAGCTTTTGTAGACTCCAGTCTGCTTCATCGGATTCTGAAATGGACATCTAGGGACAAAATGAAAGTGTATGACAGAGTGAACTGTCTATGAAAGCTCATGCTGGCAAAATAAAATAAGTTTGACTTTAAGTTCCCACAAAGACCAAGCCTTTTCTTTTAAAATATCTCCATAATAATCATTCTTGGGAGCGAATTTGTAACTGAAAACTGTTAACATGGCAGTGTTAAGAAACCATAAATAAGCTTTGGAAAGGCACAAGGAAGAGGAACAAACTAAAAGGCAAGTAGTTTCTTGCTACTGCTTTTTGTCATACACACAGAATGATTTTCACTACTTATACACAGTGATTCTGTAGGGCTGTGTGTTTCTCATGTGCCTGTGGTCATGTTCTCTTCCTAATGAGGTGGATCATAGCCGATGAAAGCATATGCCATAATAAATTTGTTAGACTTTAGGATGCCAAGAGATTCTTAACTGTTTTTGCTGCAAGAGATTAACGTTCCTACCCTTCTGGAAACGGGGTCTTGTTTTTGTTTTTCTCCATTAGGGCAAGCTTGGTGCAGGCCTGTTTCTAGAAGACTGGTTAGCTGGGAAAGGGAAGGAGCTCCTGCTCTGTCAACTTTTCCTCTGAGCAGTCCCCACTTTTAAATCATTACTGTTTTTGTTTTGCGCCCTTAACTTGACACCACAATAATGCCAAATGAAAATAATGAAAATCTTGCATGTCAACACTTTTAATAAGTCTTGGTCTTTTAGATTTTTTTTTAATCGGTGGGATTATTGTATGTGTGTGTTGTTTTTCTCTGGTTGATTAATTTCTGTTCTTTGAAACTATTATCCTTTGAGTGCCTTGCTATTTACAGAAGGACTGAAGCGCCACCCAGTGATCACCAGAGGGGACTGAAATGATTCTGACAAATTTAATCCCAGGCATTAAGACTCATATGCCTCAATCCAGTGCCAATGCTAGGAGCACTGCATGTGTGTGTCCCTAGCTGAATTTGGAAACCTATGTAGTCTGGGTGAATGCCTGACTGTGCCCCAGTAAGCAAACAGCCTTGGTGTTCCTTAGCTTGCAGATTCTAAACATGGAGATTCCCTATCTAGCTGCCATAACGGGCCTCTCCTCCACTAATTTATCCAGGCCCCTTTTAAAGCCATTATTCACATGTTGCACTGAGCACAGGTATAAACTGTGGACAGCTGTCTGTGTGAAGCAATGTGGACTTCTTGTTTTGTGCAGCTCAGACTTTACACTCGTTCTTGTTAGTTCTTAACGTCCCACAAGGCACTCAGTTGTTTTTGTTGCAGGCGTCTTAACATTGATATTTTATGTCACTGTTTGGCTTTTGACAGTATTTGATATTTAGGTTCAACAGTTTTGTGACAGTTTGAGCCATTACCCGGACTGATATTTAACATTTTATCATGGTTGTCATTCTTAACAGTATTTAGTAGCCGGCAGCTTTTGACACTTGCTTTTTCATACCTGGCAAAACCCTCAAGAGAGAATTCTAGAGTGGCCTGCAGGCCTAAGGGACTCAAAACGTTGATTTTCAAGGTCACATTTTAGTCAGATTCTGCATTTAAGAATTTGAAACATTGAGAGGTTTTTCGTTCTGCTCAGCTCTAACGATAGACTTAAATTTGAGATAAATTTAGCCATATCCATGAATTTCAGATAGTAAACTATTTACTGCTCTGCTTAATGAGCACAAGGATTTGTTTTCAAATTGTACAGATTGCTGTGTGTGTGTGTTTCTACTACTCGCCCCCTTCCCCAAATCCCTTCTGTTTTCTTTGTGTGTCTGTTTGTTTATTTAGATTGTAAATCTGCAGGCAGGACTCTGTTCTCTTTTATCCTGCATTTTATATTGTACAGCTGCTGCTTCTGTCTTTCATTTTCTTTTTCTGGTGGCACTTAGGAAATAATGGCTGTGTTCTTTTAAAGGTCCCACTGAGCCAATATTGCACTCGGGCTATTATGAAGCTGATGTACTGTGCACACTGCCGGGGCATGTCCAACGTAAAGCCCTGCAACGGCTATTGCCGCAATGTCTTGAAAGGCTGCCTGGCCAATCAAGCAGACCTGGACCCTGAATGGAAGAACCTGATTGGTAAGAAGAGCAGGCAACTGCACATTATTTCACTTTGGCTGGTCTTTTGCATGTAATTCCCGCCCCCCTTTTTTTCAATCAATAGAGTGCAGTTTTGGAGAACAAACAGATCAATTGATAGAAGCATTCACAATCCCGTTGCACTAAATTCTAAACACTATCGATATGTGTAGATGTTTCTGAAGCACCACTTCATCCTGTAGACTAAGTGCATACCTGCATCTCAGCTTCCCATGCTCTGGGCCTGGATGCTTTTAACTGCTAAGGATTTGCAAAGTGGCCTTGTAAAAAGCTATTTCATTCTAGAAGATCCCAGATTCAGCATTTAGCACTGGGTTACTCAAACAGTGTCGCTCTTGGCAGACCTGAACTTGCCTCTCTCTGTAGTGTGAGGAGAACAAACAGAAGCATGGGCTAAAGAGCCTGGAATACGTACACATGGTGGTAGGAAAGAAATTTGGATGACCATTGGCTGATCATTTGGCCATTCGAAACCCACCAATGTTTTGATCAAATAACAAATTTCCTTGTGAGAAATTTGAATAAAATGAATCACAGATCGGGAGCAGCAACATCTTTTTTCTCCCGAAAGCTCTGTACATATCTGCAATTATACAAACATTTAGGAGGAGTGGCATTTATAAGCAGAATGAACAGGACAATTGCTGGAATTGCCAAGGGAGAAAAGACTAGGCTAGCTTTGCAGTGTTTCCCCTTAATTAACTTGTGAGTCCTGTGGCAATAAGTATGTGCTTTAACACACGGGGGTGTTATTGGGTTGTCTTTGTTTTTATTATGTATTTTGTGTTTTTTTTATTGTGGGTTTGTTTTTGTTGTGAACCACCCTGAGATCTGCGGGTGTATACAAATTTAATAAATAATAAATAAATAAATTGACAGAAGTCATCACCACCCGTTCTGTAAGACCTTAGGCGGCTTTTAAAAAGCAAGTTGCTGTTCCTCGTTTGCCCCGTTGTTATAACCGGTTAATTTTAGTGCAAGTAGGAGGATGAAATGGAGTCTAATTCCTGATACTTGAACCTATGGGCTTGACATCTTTTGTTGGTTTAAGCTTGTTCTGGAAACCCACTGAATGAAGTTGTTTGTGTGAGAAATAGACATAGTACGGCTTATACTGCATGTAGTGCTGACATGGTATTGAGAGCCAGCATGCTATAGTGGCTAAGTCTGGGGAGATCCGGGTTCAAATCCCTGCTCGGCCATCAAGGTCACTGAGTGACTCTGGGCCAGGCACACGCTTTCGTAGCCTGACCCTGCATCACAGGGCTGTTGTGAGGATAAAGTTGGAGGTGAGAATCATGCCTGCCATCCTGAACTCTTTGGAGGAAAGGTGGTGATATAGATGTAAAATAATAATAATACTAACAACAACAACAACAAGGCTAGGAATAGTTTTTAAAAATAAAAATAAAAATTCCTGGTGCACATATGATACTGTAATCATAAGAATTACAGAAAAAAGAATTATAAGAAAAAAGCAGAGACATCACCTTGCCAACAAAGGTCCATATAGTTAAAGCCATGGTTTTCCCGGTAGTGATGTATGAAAGTGAGAGCTGGACCATCAAGAAGGCTGATCGCCGAAGAATTGATGCTTTTGAATTATGGTGCTGGAGGAGACTCTTGAGAGTCCCATGGGCTGCAAGAAGATCAAACCTATTCATTCTTAAGGAAATCAGCCCTGAGTGCTCACTGGAAGGACAGATCCTGAAGCTGAGGCTCCAATACTTTGGCCCCCTCATGAGAAGAGAAGACTCCCTGGAAAAGACCCTGATGTTGGGAAAGATGGAGGACACAAGGAGAAGGGGACGATGGAGGATGAGATGGTTGGATAGTGTTCTCGAAGCTACAAACATGAGTCTGACCAAACTGCGGGAGGCAGTGGAAGACAGGAGTGCCTGGCGTGCTCTGGTCCATGGGGTCACAAAGAGTCGGACACGACTAAACAACTAAACAACAACAACAATCATCATCATCATAAGAATGTGGGCATTTAGCTCCTTATAGGCTTAAATTCCACATGACTCACAGTCTCCCTGGGAATAAATGAATATATAGAAGAACCCATTGAGAAACCCTACATGTCATGTCCAGTGCTGGTATATAATGATTACCTAGGTTTTTGAAACATTATTTGCATGACGCATTCTTAAATTGTGTCTGTTATTTACCCTGATAGATTCACTGCTGTTGGTGGCTGACCGCTTTGATGGACCATCCAATGTAGACATAGTCATTGGTACAATTCATACCAGGATTGCAGAAGCCATTTCAAATATGCAGGAGAACAGAGAATCTATAAAATCCAAGGTAAAAGCCAGACTGCAAAAGCTGAAAATGCAGTTTACTTAACAGCGATATTTCATTTATTGTATGTATTTATATCATGCCTTACCTCCATGTTACAAAGTTTGCCATTAAGACATGTATCAGCCCTGCTTAGCTTCAGCCTTCAGATCATTCCCTCCGCCATTTTCATATCTGCCATCTCAGGCAAAGTAACGCCAAGAGAATTCCAACAATTTCTGCTGAATGACATTAGAAGTGCTAGGCCCTGGTTTGTTCCTTTCATGAGTACTGGACAGGCAGAGATAGCCTGATTATCTTGCCTGTCTTCTTTACTTGCATATCTTTGCCAGAGCCTATCTCCCTTCCGCCATAGGAGCTGGCCGGCTTCCCCTGAGAATCCCACCTGTCTCTCCTTCATCCTCCTTGATTTCAGGAGATTTTCGCAGCTGCATTTCTGAGTAGAATGTGATACATTAGCCCTGCATGGAGGGAATTCGCTCCTTCATCAGTCCTAAAACTGTGCAGCTCCCCATCCAACTGAGTCAGATGTTAACAGCGGAATAATTTGTGCTCCTGAAGCCCAGCTGCTTTCCCCATGATTCCTAAGAACTGTAACTAACAGGTGCTGATGGAGAATGAATCGGGAACTGACTGGCAAGTAGATAAGTCACTGATAGGCCAGCAGGGATGGAGGAAACAGCAGTGCAGCACAAAATACAGTGTTAATTCAACACAGAAATAGAGCCATCAATTCAGAGAGAGAGAGAGAGAGAGAGAGAGAGAGAGAGAGAGAGAGAGCGCACAGAGAGACGAATGAATCTATACCTCCCAGAAGGTATTTTTCATTGCTCTTGCATGTTTTTATGCCCCTAAAAGAATTGCTTTGTAATAACCACAGTAATAAACTATAAATGGGTGAGCTACAGTGATGAAGCTGGATTCATTTGTCTCTTTCATAAAACAAATTTGGGAATATTTTATATACAAGCATTAAAAAGAAATGGCTAGCAAGGCAGTAGGATCACCTTGTAAATCACAGATATGGGCCAAAGTGCACCATAAATGACATCCACATTGTCTATCATTATGATGCAATTAATCTGAAACTCTGCTCCAGGGCAAGTTAGCCAGGTTGTTGTCTTCTGCAGTGTGAGCACCCAAAACCCAGCTGACCATTCAGCCAGCTAGAATGTTGGTAGCTGTCACACAGAATGATCACACAGAAATCAGATTCCACGTTGGTGGCAGCATCAGAATCCCAGATTTTAAAAGGATTGTTCTTCTACAATCCCTTTTTTCTGTTCTTAAAAGGAAGTTACAGCAGTGGAGGGGTTATTGTTCCCTTAAAAACAACAACCAATTATATATATCTCAGCAGTTTAAAACAACAGCACATACATAAAACCTGGGATAAAGATTTCTATTGAGAAAGCTTTTTGAAAGAGAAACATACCGTATTTTTCGCCCTATAGGACGCACTTTTTCCCCTCCAAAAATGAAGGGGAAATGTGTGTGCGTCCTATGGGGCGAATGCAGGCTTTCGCTGAAGCCTGGAGAGCGAGGGGGGTCGGTGCGCACCGACCCATCTTGCTCTCCAGGCTTTAGGAAGCTATCCGCTAGCCGTGGGAGACGCAGCTCTCCCACGCTAGCGGAGAGCTTGCCTGCACCCAGAAGCTTGGGGCGCACTGAGCTCAGCACGCCCCAAGCTTCGGGCTTCGCGCAGCGCTCCGCTAGCCGTGGGAGAGCCGCACAGCTCTCCCACGGCTAGCGGATAACAGCCTGTTCTGGGGGCTGGGGTCGGGGGAAGCTCGGGCTTCCCCCGCCCCAGCCCCGCACCTGGGGGGGAAATAATTTTTTTTTCTTTAGTTCCCCCCCAAAAAACTAGGTGCGTCCTATGGGCCGGTGCGTCCTATGGGGCGAAAAATACGGTATTTAGCAAGCGCTGGAAGGGCAGTAGAGAAGGTGCCTGCCAGGTATATAATGGGAGGAAGTTCCAAAGGGTAAGAACACTAAAGGCCCAATTCCAACATCATGCAGAATGGGTCTCCCTTTAGAACAGTATCTGCAGGATGCACTGCATAACATAGTGATCGGTTGGAGAGGAATCCTTAATTCACTGGTTCAATTGCAGCTGAACTGAGATTTGATTTGGGTGAAGGGCCCTAGCCCAATGGCAGGGCATATGACATGAATGCAAATGTACCAAACCTTTGCATTTTCAGGTAAGACTGGAAGAAATATGCACCTGAAATTGTGGAGATCTGCTGCCAGTTACTAAACTAGACAGATCCATGGTCTGAACTAGTACAAAGCAGCTTCCTATGTCCCCAAAGCAATGCGATATCTGAAAATTGGATTACTATTGTGTTAAAATTGGTATGTGTGAGCAAATGTGAAGTTAGGAAGAAATATGATTAACAGGGGCATATTTTACAGCTGTGACTTATTAGATAAATGCTTTGCTATTAAATTTCGTTTATTTTCTCCAGACCTTTCAAGGTTGTGGAAATCCCAAACTCAACTCAAAAGCTTCCAGCGCTGAGGAAAAGAAGAGGCGAGGAAAGTATGTCAGTGAAGATAAACCTTCAGGGCTTAGTTCAGAGAAACTTGTGAGTATGGAATTTAGTTCTGACTTTTTTAGAAATGCTTCTGTATGGAAACAATCTGTGTGGCCCGTTGCTTAGAATAGCACTGGTTCAAGGTCACACAGAGAGCTTTCAGGTTGGCTGCTGGTTGGAAAGCCAATCTTCCCAGTCACAGTCTGACACCCTAACACCAAGTCACCAGTGGAGGTCGTCTTCCTGGTTTAATTATTCTTTTGATGACGCCATTGGCATTTTTGAGATACTCCGCTCATAACAATTTCAGGAAATGTGGGCTGCCACTGCTTTGTTCCTTCCACTCAAGCACTCACAGGCACCGTTAGTATAACCCAGTCTGTCTCCTGAGTGAAAATACAGCCTCGCTGCAATGCTGTTGCAACTTAATATTTAAGAAACTAACATGAAAAATAAATGGGATAGTTCCGAGTACAGTCGTACCTTGGATCCCGAATGCAAGTCGAACATTTTGGGTTCCAAACACCACAATCCCGGAAGTGAGTGTTCTGGTTTACAAATGTTCTTTGGAACCCGAACGTCTGGCACAGCTTCCAATTGGCTGCAGGAAGTCCGCGCCTTGGTTTCCAAACGTTTTGGAAGTCAAACGGACTTCCAGAATGGATTCCGTTTGACTTCTGACGTACGACTGTAGTGGCCTTTCCCTCCCTTTGATTTTGGGACCTCTCTCAGTAATGTCAATGAAGTTCTAACTCTTGTTCCAGCAATGCAGGTTTATCCAGTCTTTACTCAGCCTTACCCAGTGCATAAAGGTAAAGGGACCCCTGACCATTAGGTCCAGTCGTGACCGACTCTGGGGTTGCGGCGCTCATCTCGCTTTATTGGCCGAGGGAGCCGGCGTTTGTCCGCAGACAGCTTCCGGGTCATGTGGCCAGCATGACCAAGCTGCTTCTGGCGAACCAGAGCAGCACACGGAAACGCTGTTTACCTTCCCACCAGAGCAGTACCTATTTATCTACTTGCACTTTGATGTGCTTTCGAACTGCTAGGTTGGCAGGAGCAGGGACTGAGCAACGGGAGTTCACCCCGTCACGGGGATTCGAACCGCCGACCTTCTGATTGGCAAGTCCTAGACTCCGTGGTTTAACCCACAGCGCCACCCATGTCCCTTTTTTTATTGGCATACGTCAATGTTATTAGTCACCACTAGCCACCTTCTTGAAGAAAGTTGGTCTTCAACTTACTAATACATCCTGACAGTTACTCACCCACTCTCCTTCTTTGCCAATCTCTTCTACCATTTTAGTGCTTCTGCTCCCAGGCCAGGCATTCTGGATGCTCGGGGTCCATTTATCCTTCATAAGTACATAGGAAGAGGCCTGTTGGATTAAACCAAAGGCCCATCTAGACCATCATCCTGTTCTCTCAGTGGCCAACTAGATGCCTGTGGAAAGCCCACAAGCAAGATAGGGGTTTGAGAGCTTTTCTCTTGATTTTTCTTGGGAGAACTTAAATAAATGTTGTGTTGATAGCTTTCTGCTGTATAAAATAGCAGCTTCGGTAAAGTAGCCTGTCTTGAATTGTGTACTAAAAAACAACTATGGAAATTGTAGCAGTCTTGCATTGTTGTAAGTGGATTAACTGCCCAGCGTTTGAACCCATAAGTTCTGGATCAGTTTATCATGACTGAGCTTGGAATTCAAAATGTCACTTTCAAACACCTTCCTCCTTCAGCTTTGATTCTTCTCCATCTGGCAGGTTTCAGATGCCAAAGGGAAGCTGAGAGAAATAAGGGACTTCTGGGTTGCCCTCCCAAGCACACTTTGCAATGAAAAAGTTTCCTCTGGTTCTGTGAATGAGGACAGGTGCTGGAATGGAATGGCCAAAAGCGGGTAAGGCTGGTCAAAATGTGACGGAAGTTCAGCAGGGTGAAGTACACTCACACACCAGTTTCATGAAGCTTTGTAATCTGTAAATATGAGCCCCATTATGGGGTAGGTAAGAGAGAAAAGGCAGAGTTTGCCTAGTCGAGAGAGTCAACATTAGTAGTCATTGGGATCCTGTCCTTTTCCTTGCTTAGACTGAGCCCCACATAAACACACACATGCTTGGGCAAAAAGATGGCTGCTGGTGCTGTTATTCCCTGCACCTGGTTCAAACGTAATGCTGAGCCATAGTTTAAGAAGCCAGTCACAGGACTGAGAGATCTTTCATCCCACCCACCCCTAATCTCTGGTTAAGGGCCTCCCTAAATACCAATTTAGAACCAGTATTTCTTTTTAGAAGGGTTATTTAGCAGTGTTAGAATGCCTTTAACCAGGGTTAGGGGCAGACATAAAGCCAAGATATAGCAGGTGGAGGCAGATGGCAAAGTGGAATTTGTGCCCACAAGATCAATTCCTAAACCATGTTGTCAGAATTCTAGGTTTGATGTTATGATCAGAAGAGTGTTGAAGGCTGCAGTAATGTTGGTGAGTTGCAAAGACTTAGATGCAAGTTAAAGATAGTGACCTAATTCCAATGTAGCACTAAACAGTAATGATATTATGCGCATGAGTAGCAGCAGGCCTTGGGTTTGCATCTTCCCTGCTCCCCTGATGTGACACCACGGAGATTTGAAACATCTGCTTCCTCTTCTAGACAACAGTTTGGTCCCAACTTTTATTGAAACAAACCATAGTTTAAACTAACCAAAGTCTACCTAGTTCTGACATAATAACAAACTTTTGGAAGCAGATGGTCCTCCTTGTGACCATGTCAGAATGCGCAAACCAGGTCAATGTCTTAAATCAATTGCGATAATGTTTGATACCCTAAAGTTGGCTTCTTGCATGAACACATGTGGCTCTTTGCAGGTATCTTCCAGATGTGATGGGAGACGGACTAGCCAATCAAATCAATAACCCAGAAGTTGAGGTAGACATTACTAAACCAGACATGACTATTCGCCAGCAAATCATGCAGTTGAAGATTATGACAAATCGACTGCGCAATGCATATAATGGGAATGACGTGGATTTTCAGGATACAAGTAAGTACGGAGCTGAGAAAAGGCAACAGTGTTGTGCTGTGGAGGTGGCACAATCTATATCATGCATACTTGTATGATATGATTTCTATGATTAGCAGTTGAAATAAAGAGTTCTGCAGGATTCCATGTTCAGAAAGCAACAGAACATCAAAGAGGTTCAGTTCACAATTCTGTTATGCCATACTTAATGTAGAGCCAGTGCACGGAAGCAGTGGCAAGTTGGCTGCTGCAAGTATTGGCCTTATTTGCTGACACCCAAGAACTGGAGTGCAAAAGATCTAGTTAGTAACGCTTGGTGATTTTACTCCTCCCTCTCTAGAGTGCTGGCTGCTACATCCATATCTTTATACAGGCATTGCCAAGACTTGTGCACCTGAGATTACCCACTGTCTTCCCAGGGTTTCTTCTCCCTATCAGTCCCTAATGCCTCATTTCAATGGACAAACTCCAGCTTTCCTCTGACCCAGCAGCAGGGGTTTCAAGCTTGGGAGGATGCTGTAGCTCAGGATGGTACAGTGGTACCTTGGGTTACAGACGCTTCAGGTTACAGACGCTTCAGGTTAAAGACTATCTAACCCAGAAATAGTACCTCGGGTTAAGAACTTTGCTTCAGGATGAGAACAGAAATCGCATGGCAGCAGTGGGGCAACAGTGGGAGGCCCCATTAGCTAAACTGGTACCTCAGGTTAAGAACAGTTTCAGGTTAAGAACGGACCTCCAGAACGAATTAAGTTCTTAACCCGAGGTACCACTGTAGTTCAAAATATTGCTCCTTTCTGTAATTAGTCCTTAGGAGCCTGTGGGCTCAAGTCCCCTGGTAACTACAGTAACAATGAGAACATGTCCAACTTTGGTTTGCGAAACATGTGGATTGAAAGGCTCCGCACAGAATTTGGTCCACTCATCCCATTTTCCCCACCAGCTTTTGGGTGGTTTGTTAAATGGGGGCAACGTTTAACAAGGGTGAGGTGAGATATATACCCCTGCTTCGCTGCATTCCAAATTCTTCATTTGCTTTCCCTGGCTTTATGGCAACAGCAATGCACATGGTGTGGTTTAATTTGCAAGCTCTTTTGGAACTGCCATGCTTACTTGAACTTTTGTCTTGCCTAGGTGATGACATTAGTGGTTCTGGAAGCGGCGATAGTTGCATTGACGACATCTGTGGCAAAAAACTGTCCAAGAGCGCTAGCACCAGGCCGCCAGAGACGCATCCAATGCCTAAGCAGTCTGGACAAGGTGTTGGTGGAAATAGCAGCAACATACTTTTGCCTTCTTCCTTTCTTTTATTACTTTCTCTGGCTGCTGTTGCAGCACAGTACCTGCGGCGGTAACTCATTTGTGCGGCCGTGAAAGAGACTGTGGGTGGTTGTAGTCTTAACTTTGCCAAAAATGTGGACTATATTTAATTCATCTTGGCAAAATGAGGGAGATAAAATGTTCTTGATTGTTTGTGATGACCTGGCAGTGCTAGAACTGGTCTTTTTCCCTTCCCCTTTCTTTTTTGGTCTTCTTTGAATGCTGGGGCCTTCTTTCTTTACCTCTTTTTATATTTAATTTGCCACAACGAGACACTTAGGAGCCTACAACAGATCTTGGCAGATATGGGTAAAGGGTAAAAAGGACAAATGACCTTCAAGGCCACATCATTTTTATTGACTCCAATAAAACACACAAGTATCTCATATTCTTATTTAGCTGTAGCCAAAGATGTGCTACAATTGTTTAAAACAATACACCTTTTTTAATTTAAAAATCTTCCAGGTGCTGTAGCAGTTCATTATTTTCCATTAAGCAAGTGGCAAATGGTCCTTCCTGTATACCAGATTAGCAAAGGGATTATGCTGGAATTTGGAACGAAATTACTTTAATTGGCAAATACCTCTGTTAAAATGAGTGGTTGAAGCCACTTAATATTTCTCTCCTACATCTAAATGAAGTAGAGTGAGATTCAAGTTTTGCATGATCCTTTGAAAGTAGCATTCAAAATTGATAAAATGCAATACAGAATTGTAATATGCAACATTATGCTAGAAATATGCATGGGGAGATTTCTGTCTGGGAAGCATTGTTTTCAGTTTGAGGCTGAAAAATTTCCCGTTATTAATAGTGACAACAGTTGACTTTTACCAAAGGGATGATGCAAAGAAACTGCTTTGTGTGTTATTACTGATCCTGTTAGCAAAGCCTGGAGGCGACTAATTGTTTGGCCCAGGGAACAATTATATACTATCAAACACCCCAGGGAATTTCCATGGCTACAACCTGCCCAAAGTACCACCAATTATGCCGATGGAAAGCTGACCAAAGCCATAGTTTGAGTCATCAAGTCAACCAGCTGCTACCTTATTTCCTCTCACATCGGCATAGTTAACCTTATGTTCTCTAGTCCTTGTTTAGTAAAACTGCTTCACTTCAGCTAATTTCCTGATTGTTGCTACATATTTGCCAGGAGTATTGTCTGATATCAAGGTGGAAGGGGTTGGAGGAAAGAGGGGCTGTCTAACCACATATCTACAGCAATAGATTCTCCTATGTATTTCGCCGTTGAGACACAGTTCTCTGCTTTGGGTTCTTTTGGTACAGCCATAAACTTTTTTCACCCCCTCTTTCAAAAATATCTAGCATAGAAAGGCCAGTCTTATTCATGTTGTTGAATGATAGGAAGCCTTCGACACAATCTTTGCTGTTAATTCACTTATATCATGACTTTCCTTTTAGGACACAGGGATTATGAAAGCATATTTTTTACATTTAATATATAGATATATGGGCTTTGCATAAATGTCGAAAACATTTCTCTTCTGCATCAAAGACAAATGCATTTCTTAACGACAGCATTCAAAAAGGCAGAATTACAGAATCAGTTATAAAACATGCAGAGTTAGCAGGGAAGCCATTCTAGTATTGTGGCACATGAATTAATGCAAGCAAATTAATTCAAATGAATTATCTTTCCCATTCCCGGCCCTATTTGTTTTTCTACAACACTGGGAGAAATTAATTTCCTAATCACTTCAATCGGTATTGGAGGCTGCCAAAAACATCACCAGAATGTTGAAAATACGCTACTGAAGTCTTGACGCCAGAACGAATTTGTTGCTCCAAAGAACACCTGCTTTTGCACACATTACTTTCAGTCCCTTGTTAAGTAGAACAGTACACCACCCCACTTTCATTATTGATCTCGTCCATCTAATATATTTATTTTTGTTCTCAGTTTAGACCATTCTTAATAATTCTGAATACAAATGAGGCATGAAAAGCAAATATCCTGCCTCCTTTGAACGTTAAGTTCAAATGCCTGGGAAAAAATGGAGTGCCACATTCAAATAGCATTATATATGTAGCCTTCTGTTGGTAAAAAATAGAAATGAAATGCTATACACATTGAGGTAAAAATGAAACAGCTGCCATTTCCTCCCCCCTGAATGAAAATCTTCTGCCAAACTGCTGGAGAGCTGTAAACTCAACACAGTCCTGGGCTCAAACTATGAGAGAACTAGGGCCTGTTGCGTTTACTCTGTTGCTTTTAACTCGGCCTGCCACATCACATCTGAAACAGAAACTGGCTGTGTGGAAATATTTTTTTCTAAGAGGAATGTGCAAATAGGGACTGATGGCCCTCGCCCTCCACTTCCCTCCCCAAAGCTTCTCCCTCCCAGCCAACTTTACTTCCCGTATGAGAGCCCAATTGAGGAAAACATGACATTGGGGAGAGAGGCTATGCTACAAGGAAGCAGGCCGTGAGGGGGTGGAAGTTTTTAGGGCCCATTTGCTCAATCCTGATTTTTATATGCAGTTGGGCCATCCCGTATTTAAATAAATGAGTCTGCCACTCCTTTGAGCCTCATTTGTCATTTGAGCCTCGGTCTCTTGATAAATGCTAAATCTAATGCTCTTAGGATCTGAAGTTTTGTGATTTAAAAAGTTTCATATATATATATATATATATATATATATATATATATATATATATGAATGACGTTGCTCTGTTTTGATGTTTAAAAACACCTTATAAAACCCAAGCCCTTTGCAAAGCTGTCAGCCAGAAACCTGTCACGTTTTGTTTTCTTTTTGTGCCATAATGTCTTTTTCAGTGGAGGGCTGAGGGTCAATAGAGGCTTTAAGAGCACTGATATTTATCATTTACAAATGACAAACAACCTATAATTTTCTGGTGGGCTTGTTAGAGAGTTATGGTACAAATATATCCAGAGTACACCTTGGCTTTTTAAAAAAAATATGCAGTTCTATCTGCAAAATTAAGATTTATTTCACTTACTGGCATTCTTGGCCATTTATATATTTCTTTTGGTTACCAAGTTCCTGTAACTATCTTGCACTGTTGAACTATGTTCTTTGAATCCTTGTATAAATAAAATTTAAAAAAGGCTGGAGACTTAAATCTATATGAATGTCCCTTGCAACAGCATGCTGCTTTATTTGTTCTGTTTTTACTGATTTTCAGCAGGTGCCAGACTAGCATCATGAAAAAGTATTTGTCAACTTGCTGATGATAATAATAGCATGAAGAATGGTCTGCCATACTGTTAAAATAGCTACATCTTGATTAGTATTGCTATGCATTTACTCAGAAGCAAGTCTAAGTTTGATGGGCCTTAGTCCTTAGTAAGTGTATTTAGGATAGCGCCATTAATGCTAACACTTGAAGGCAATGAGCCACCTAGCTACTGTGGCGCACCAATATGTGATGCCCTTCTAACTCCCTATAACTAAATGTTGTAATCGACAGACACCAAAATGTATTTTTATCCAGAATGGTGTGACCAGGACAGCAACCACCTATGTATGGCCCGGAGTACAGTTAAGAGCCTTTTATGCGTTACATCCAACACATGGGGCTCCCACATAGTTTTTCAGTAGTCCCTCTCAGAGCAGCTGTTGTTTTGATCAGCCCTCCTTTCCAAGTCAGTGTACAGTATTTAGGACTGGTGTTCAAATGTTAAAGCATGCTTAATGGTCCAGAGAACCAGAGGAGAGGCACTTCTAGATAAACAGTGCCTACTGGAGGAAAAATTGTACACCTGTCCCAGTCCATTATGTGGATGGTCTGTGTTGGATTTAGTTGCCCAGATCTAGCAGCAGAGATGCAAGCGTGGAAAGAGGTTTATGCACATAAATCTGGTGTAGACAGGGGCATAACAGCCTCCTGCAGAGAAAAAATGCCTGCATCCAAAACCTGCTTCTGTTCCCAGCACAGCTATCAAGGGGTAGGCCCTGATTTCTCAGCAGCCATACCCTGTCTCCTGGCCCCCTCCTCTCCTGCCTCTGAGTCTGAACTTCCCTCTGCCCCAGCCTCTTCCTGCTCACTAAGTCCTGTTGCCTCTTCAGCTTCTGACACCTCCCCCCCCCTTCTCCCTCTGACCACTCATCACCATCCCACCACCCTGGCTCTGAGCCTTCTTCCTCTGGGGGGTTCCCCAGCTGGGGCCTCCCAACACTCCTCTGTATCCAGCCAATCCATGCCACAAAGGCCTCAGCAACATGTTATATAAATTGCATATCCATCACTAATATATACACAAATAAACAAGCAACCAGCAAACTGTCAACCCAAACGAGGATGAATTGCCAATCCGTAATGCCATTAAATAAAGATATATATATGGATTTAAATTGTCTGAATGCTATCAAGTAGATGAAGCAGCCTGAATCATAGCAATCCTCTGTGTTTGCTGGGTTGAGCATGGGCTAGAATGCAATTATTTCACATGAAACAGCACGCATATAGAACATTTGATATAAACATGCCTTCTAGTCCTTCATTTAAATACACTACAAAAATAAGGGGGAGAAATGGTATTTCAGAATTATTTTTATTGTGCAATATTTAAAACCAGTTATGTCAGACACAAAAAAATCAGGTCAACGGATTCTTCCATTTAACAATGTAATATAGGGACCACAAATCAGTTGTAAGCATAATAACTCTGTACTTTATTGTGGCTAACCTTTTCATGTCTGGTTGTAATCACTAACCCCTGCCGAGCCTTCCAGCCCACCTCTAAAAAAAAAATTCAGACTGCAATAGGATCTGTAACAGTGCAGGTCACTAATACAGTTGCTGAAGTACATCTCAAACAGAGTCCACAATTTCAAAACAATCACTTCACCCAATACTACTGAATGGTATTGGGATCAATTCTATACTCTTCTATTAACATCAACGGTTAATCTGGGCCAGATTCTTCCACTTTGTTCCCTCAGATCCCAAAGCTTGAGTCAGTAAATGTTCACTGGATTAAGGACTGGAACCTGAGTTTGCTTCCCCATTTATTGGACCAGCTGTATTTATCTCCCTACTAATTGTACACGTGCAAAAGATTTCACCCCACACATTTCCTACTGCTGCCAGTTCTTAGAACAAAAAGACTACCATAGGCAAAGACCCTGGTCTATGAAGCCTAAATTGCTTTGAAAAGACTACTTTCCACTGAGAACACAAAATTAGCAGGCAAAAGTCCTATTGCCACCAGGTAGAAACAAACTAAAGCCCTTGATGTCTGGAACGACAAGGCACTAGCTGACAAACAAGCAGATTTTTTGCCCTCTTGTCTACCAGCTAATCCCAAATCAAAGTGTTTTGAACTGTTTATATATTTTTGTATTCTTTAAATGTGAAAAACTTTGGTTTTATGTTTGTATAGAAGAGCTGACCTTGGAAAGATACAGATATTTCACTACTACGTCCACGTTACCCAACCTCACTTTAAATAATGTAAATGGGTTTCAGTACCGACACAAGAATGCAAAGTTCCTTTGATTATATCTTCTAGCGTACTTTTCCCCCATCCTCCCTTATGTAGCATTTTTTCACATGAAATTACAGCTGAGCTGTACCAGTAAAAGGTAGAAGCATTTAAATGTAACTATAGTTCCCAGTATAAGGGAGATCTGCATGGCTGCTGCTCTTCTCAGGGTGTTTTGACACTGCCTCTTTCAGTTCTTTTGTCACATCTTTCAATTGCTTCTTCTTCTTTTTCTCCTCCTCCTCTCTTCTACGTCTGGCTCTTTCACTTTCTCCCTCTTTGCCTTCCTTCTTCTTTCTGGTTGGAGCCACTTTGCCCTTCTGAATCCGACCAGACTTGGTTATACGCACTGGCAGAAAAGTACAGATATATATATATGTTACATTAATTTTATAACAAACCCATGCAAGAATGCAGTGAATTGTCAAAGGTGGAACTAAAATACGTAATTATTCAATGTGTTTTTAGTCACTGCCCACTAGTGGGCTTTTAGATAGGTTACTCTGTGAAATTCCTGCTACAATTGTGTATTGAGTTCCTCTCCACTTTCAGTCACTATCTCTCCTGCCCATGGTGGCAACATGTTTCAGAGAAAGAGGGCAGACAGGATCCATAAAGGTGTTCATCTATTTAGTCATCTGCATCTTTTTCTAACCTTCTTCCCTTTCTGCAGAAATTGAGCAGCTTAGAATAACAGTATTGGGGGGGGGGGGGATACAAGAGGGCACAGGGCAAAACAGCATCACACATACATCTTCTCCTGTCTTGGATTCATTTCTAGAAACAATTTCAGAAAATGGGAAGGAAAGGCGTGTTGCAGTGGGGAAGGGAGGTGCTAACACTGCACAGAAAATGAGTTCTTGCCTAACAACTGACAGTTGCTAACAACTACACCGACATATTGACTGATCATTGTTTGACTGTGTTTTCTCTGTTTTCAATACCAACAAAGCAGGAGCAACAGATACACAAGCTGAACAGCAAGAAATAGCTTTTGCAAACATTTGTATCACTACTGAACGGTGTCCCTCCTTTGGGTAATCTTTCAGAGAATGCTGGTAAAGGAACAAAAGTGTTCAGGAAACCCTGAATAGGTTTGATTGTCCTCATCTTCCCCATTGGCTGGGATCACCCAGGAGACAATTCCTGGAAGCAGTAGGTTCACTCTCAGTTTTGTTTGCCCTCAGAAATAAGTACACATAGCAAAATCTGACTAGTAACACAGCGCATTGTGTTTACAAGTTCATTATGTGATTCTTGATTGGCTGAAATCCTCTAGTGGACGAGAATGAAGTCCTGGGCAAATAAAACAATAAACCTGAAGCAGCAGTTGATTAGAAGTTCCACAACTACAAAACAGACATGAAAAATGGAGAAGGGTCTCACTGGCAGGGTTTTTTCTCATGCAATTTTCCTATTGCCTCCAAAAGCACTGGTTGTACACATACTTCCCCCCACAGAAACGAGCAAACATTTGGCATCACCCTACTAGAAATGTATATCGTGACAAAGCATACACCCTAGCTCATTTCCCCCCCTCAAGCGTAACAGCATTTGTCTGTCTTATGCTATCTAGCAAAATCTAGCTTCCCTCCCACCTAGTTTTTAAAAAGACATTTGCATTGTCCATTCTAACCTAAAGAGTTGTATGGATTTAGAAAGCTGAGTTCCCTCACCCGACCGCACTCACATTCCCACCAATTCAATGTAAAGAAGACCATGCAAGCTCATGAATAACAGCAGCAACAGAGAGAAAATACACTGGAAGGATTGTAGGATTCTAATGTACTTTAGCTATAATAGCATTTTATTTATATATTTAGATACTGCTTATATGCCAAAATGGCTTCTAAGCAGTTTACAACTATAAAATCAATACACAGTTAAAATACACAAAAACAATTCCATTGGGGCAATAAACATCCTTAATTTAAATTAAAATATTAAAATATACAATAAAAAGCAACTAAAGAAGGAAATAATATATTTTATATTATAAATCATATTTATAATATACATGTATGCCCCAACCTATTCAAGCAATGTTCATGGCAGCTTACACTATAAAAAAATTAATAAAAGTACCAACCATTTTAAAAAATAGTGAAAAACAGGAACTAGGCTGCAGCAATTAAACCAATAAACAACAATAATACTGTAATCAGCCCCAGAATCTTAGCAAAAAAGAAAATCAGCAGCTGATTGTTACAATTACTGACCATGGAAAAGAAAAGCAGAACCAAAATAACAAAGTAACAGATTAATAGTGACTGCTTACTTACCCTCCAAAGCACTCTCTTCTTCCTCACAAAAATCAGCTGTAGAGTTAGCATCTTTTGCAGCAATAAAACAAGGTGCAAAGACATTTCAGAATGTTCAACATTAAGACAACATTATGAACGCCTCAAAAGAATTGTGCCTTCCGTGGAAGTGCTAGCTACAAGTAACTTCTATACAGTGTTAAAAATAAACGGTGAGATTTAATTTATTGCAATGATAGAATTAACAAAGGATTGTGTTCCATTTACATAGATTCTTAAAGTGTACATGCTTCCACTTTAGCAATAACTTCAAGATACATTGCATGCCAAACAGAAATGACAGAGTTTTCTCTTTACATAAATGGTTTTCTTAAGACTACATTCACATGAACAGTCAGTTCAGTTCAATGCACCTTAACGTAGCTAAACTCCAGCTGTGTTCTCTGCAAGGAAGTTAAAGTGAAGCAGGAGCAAGAATATTCTTCAAAAGAAAAATACAGAATTCCACCCCAGAATTGTTGGTGGAAATGTTTGTTTCTGACTCATCCCTCTCTAGAAACCAAAGCCAATTGAGAACTCTGGGGTGTCACCTCTTGACTGATTTAACATAGGAATGTACCCATGTAGATAATGTGGAAGCAGCATAGCTATCCCTTGGTACTAATAATTAATACTGTTCAATGGTTTTCATGTGAATGTACCCTCAGGTTTTCTGCAATCAACATCAATGATCACTGGAAATTCTACAAATGAAAATCAGCAGCTACAATTTAAAAAATCACTACCAATGATCTATTCATCTTCACTTAAACCACATCCTATTGGCTAGAAGAACTGAAGTGGAACTTTACGTCCTATCCAATCAGTGATCTGTTCTGTGTGAAAGATCTCACTGTATCATCCAGTTGGTTCAATGGAGGAAATGCTGTTCACTGAAAAACTCTGTTCAAAAATTGCTCAGCCATGGAAGCCCCATTCTGTATCCCTATACTGAGAAGTAACACTAGGTGGTGTTTGTAGTGAAGGTTCCCATGGAACACTTTATAAATAGTATTTATTTTCCAGCTTCCTTTGTTAAGTGGCCTGATACTGCATTTGTCTGAGGCTCATGGTTTCAAATGTAACTAAATCTGATATGAATCACATCCCTGATTTTCAAACTGTCTGATGGAAGTTTGGTCCAATTCTTTGTGGGCAAAAGATCCACAACCATCTGGCAAGTTTAGCAAAAGCAAAGCCGTATTAGAATGCACAGTGTTGTCCAGCATGTGGAGGCCTTTATTGATATTGTCTATGGCATATATTTTTTCTGTAGAGAGCAAGAGGAAGTCAGTATCTTCTCAGACTTTCTTTGCTACTAACTATAGACATGGAATTTCTGGTGTTTAAAATTAACATATCCCGAGTTCAGTCTCTAGTAGTTTGGGAAAATCTCAACCATGCTTGCTCCTTTCAAATGTGAAGTTTCTGTGACAAGTTCTTAAAGGCCAGATCTCTTCATTGCATTGCCTCTCTTCAATCCTAAATAAGGATTTGATTTGATTTTTCATCACATCAGCAAAATGTAAACAAAAAAAGGAACTCCAAAAGACCTGAATGGTATCCTTTATGGGCGGAGGGTGGGGGGACAATGGTTAGACTCACATCATATTCATCTATAGAATTCTTTGCTTCTAGCATTCTTCACTGCACAAGATATATATGGTCCACTTTGCAGCAGCAGAAATCATCTTCTTGCTCCAGTTCAAATGAATGAGTCTTCACCACCATTTGTGGCCATTCACTTACCAGTCTTCTACTTGATTTTAAAGTCCAAGTGTTCCAGGAGTTGAGCTATGATAAAGCCATCTGTCTTCACCACCTATGTGCTGTAGCCATGACTTTTTGTGCAGTGCCTCAGCCAAAATGGCATGTCACTCTGCATACTATCAGTCTCTCTCTTCAGTCCTAGTCTAGACTCTTGCACACCATAATTTCCAAAATCGAGTACAATTCAGTCACATTTGAATCAAACATAGGAAATAAAAGAATTCCCTCTTAACAGCAAAGTTGGCAATACTTCATGTTATTTCCAGTAGGACAGCAAAACGGGAGCTCAACAGTTCCAACACACACCGTAACATTCTCTTGAAGGTCCCTACATTTTCCTGTACAAAAAACTGGGTTTTTTTTTATAAATGTGGGTTCTGATCTTGATCCAGTATCAGCACACCTATACATACACACACAGGTATTTCTTTCATAGCTGAGATAAAACTCATACTTGCTGATCTTTGTATTTTGCCCATTGTGTCTCAAATAATAGGTTCACAATTCCAGGCAATTGTTCACTTGCCTTCCCAAATACAGAGTTGTTTCTTGCAAGGATGTGTACATGAGCTGATTTTTGAAGAAAAGAAATTACTTGAATAAAACCAGATTATTTTCTGTAGCATTTCAACTCACTCCTATTCAAAGAGAATTAGATATCCTTCCATTCCAGAACCAATCAATCAATTTTGGGAAGGGCTGTAGCTCAGTAGTACAGCATCTGCTTTGTATGAAGAAGACCCCAGGTTTGACACCTGGCATCTCCAGGTAGGGATGGGAATGACCTCTGCCACAGACCCCGGAGAGCCACTGCCAGTCTGTGGAGACCATCCTGAGGGCGATGGATCAACCAATCTGCTTCAACATCAGATAGCTTCCTATGTTCCTATGCATGACACAATTCAGAATGAGCTGCAGAGCCTATATTCTGCAGTAACGTATCTGGCAAAGTCAACATCTACTGTTCTATGACACCCTAGAAGTACACTGTGAAAGAGCACCATGTTGCAGGTGCATAATGAAGATCCTCAAGGGAACAGTACAGTCTGATTATCCTTTACGGTTATTGACAAATTGTATCGGTTACAAAACTTGTAAAGAGATGCATCGTGTTTCCGAATCAGTAAGCTAGGAAAAAACCCCACAAAAATGTAACGCCAAAGTTCACTTATCAAAATTCCACATGCACAGGTTGGGAATAAGTGTAAGGCTCTTTGTGGCAATAGCAGATCTTATGATGCTCCTATACTTACTACTTTTTTACTGTTGTGAATACACCTTGCTTTGAACACAACCAGACAAATCAACCTACCTAGGACACATTCTCTCTTATGACGCTCATTCCAAGCCTTCACTTTACAAGTCTTGCTGCAGGTGTAGATCTCGAAACAGCGCGTGCATACTGAGAGGTTCACACCAACTGATCGTCCACATTGGTAGCAATATTTAAAGACTCTGCAAAAGAGAAATTATGTGGAAGTCAACGTCCGTGATATTTATATAAGTTACCTTGTTGGGATGGACATGGTAAGTGATTATGTGGCTAAGAAAGGCGTCGTTGAGAATTAATTTACTTACATTCTGATTTCTAGTACTACTCTTATCAAAAACATCTTAGACTCACTGCTGCAAACTCACACTCTCAATTAAGCACCTGCAAGTCTTGAAGAATTGTCTGTTTCTTCAACACATGCTGTCTATAAGCAACTGGCCCAAATGCCGTTGGTTCCGGTTTACTAAATGTTTTTTCTCCCAACTGGTAGTTTCACACCACTTTGGGAGTTACCTGAAAAACTCTGTTAACAGGTAATCGTAGTAAATTAACTGAGCACTACATGTACAGGGCCGCAGAACAGGCCAATGTGGTTAGGCTTATTCAAGTGGGTCCAATGGGGAGAGAGAAACATTGCAAGACAGCGTGCCATATAGACATCTGTAAGCTAATATGGACAGTGTGAATTTACATTTTTATATGCTGATCTTACTTGGGTGCATCTGCGTCCATTGCTCCCGCTCCAGATTTCCTTCTTCCTGCACAACAACAGACATGCAAAAGGAGATATTAAATATTTTTTTACCTAAAGCCAGAGCGTGTATACACTTGAAAACAATTACTAATGTTTCAAATATCTTGGAATTTAATGAGTTCATTTCATCAATTGTTTCCTTCCTTATTTATTTCCTTACCAAAATTATATATCACTTGTTCGTTAAAATATATATATGTTAAAAAAATTTAAATAGGTATTTTAAAATATCCAACAGTAAACAGTAGCTAAAAAGAAAATGCATGTAACTTGCGCATTATCTGGACAGGCTTGTGTAAAGAAAAATATTTTAAGCAAATGCCAAAAAGAGTACATGAAAAACCACCAAACAGAAAATGCGTAAAGGATAAGGATCGTGACCACTGTGCAGCTCCTATAGTGTTGAGCGTACACCAACAATAGCAGGAAATGTTAGGAAGTACCCCTGAAATCAAGTTTTGGGTCTAAGAATAGCAGCCTGCACCAGAGAAGGGAAGTTCTGCTTTGGCCTGGAGTGGCAAGGAGAGAACATCCATTACAGTAACTCAGACAGGGCACACTCAGACAAGCTGAGTTGCAACATTTCCTACTAAAGGCACTGATTGCTATCTTCTTCACTATAAATACTGGTTGTCCTCTCTTATCACTTGTAAATTTAATTTAAAGTTAAACAAAAGAGAATCAGACTCCTGGAAATGTTAAACCAAGACATGATCACCTGTCACCCTTCCCTTCTTCCCCATGCCCATATAACTAAGCCATGGTCTCCTACCAGAAAGAAGCAAAAAATATGTTAACCCCTTTTCTCCAACCCACCTGCACAGAATAAAGATGCATTTTTGAAGCCATTTTGGCAGAGATTTGGGAGTCTGGTTGTGATTCTTGCATTTCAGGGGTTAGACTAGATGACCCACTGGGTCCCTTCCAACTCTACAGTTCTATGATCCTACCACCTCCACTTTCCCTGCCCAAATTTACTGCATCCTTGTTTTTCTACATGTTTTCAGGCATGCTTTTAGAATGACATATATAGTTAGTTTTAACCATTCTATTAATTTCAAAGTCTATTATTCAACCTATTCTTATTGTGCCGGTCATCGATTCTGTCTTAACATCATTAGCAAATATGCCAATTCCTTTTTAGTACAATAAAATTACTCTTGATTTAGCTTAAATGTCCTTGTTCACCCTTGGGGTGCCAAATTCTGGAGTGCATTCAAGTCTCAGTGTCAAAAGATTAAAAAAGGGGGGGGTGAAGATTGAATGTGAAAACTCAAAGCTTACAAGCAAACTGTAGATTCCTAAAAATATCGTTATACTTCCAAAGGTTTTGCTTGGCCTCACCGTATTTGAGTCTTCGAATTTCCTCTCTATCCCACTGTTTTTCTCTCGACGTGACGCACTCTCGAAGCCGTTCACTGAGGTACTCCAACAACTTTTTACGGCTGGTGAAGGTTTCCCGCTCCGTTGGTGATAGGGCATGGTACGGTGTATGGAGCATTCTCTTATCCTGCAAAACACAAACACCCACAAGATGCCGGAGAGGAAGCAGATCTGTACCTTCCCAAAAATATACTTCCTTGTTATATTTGCAGGGAATGCGCGAGAGCGTTGTACAGGAAAACCACTATGACGCCAGTAAGATTAGCATTAGAACACCCTGTAAGATGGACAGTGTGGGACGCGGGTGGCGCTGTGGGTTAAACCACAGAGCCCAGGACCTGCCGATCAGAAGGTCGGCGGTTTGAATCCTCGCGGCGAGGTGAGCTCCCATTGCTCGGTCCCTGCTCCTGCCAACCTAGCAGTTCGAAAGCACCTCAAAGTGCAAGTAGAGAAATAGGTACCGCTCCGGCAGGAAGGTAAACGGCGTTTCCGTGCGCTGCTCTGGTTCGCCAGAAGCGGCGTATTCATGCTGGCCACATGACCTAGAAGCTGTACGCCAGCTCCCTCAGCCAATAAAGCAAGATGAGTGCCGCAACCCCAGAGTCGTCCATGACTGGACCTAATGGTCAGGGGACCCTTTACCTTTAAGACTGACAGTGAAAGAGGCTGCCTTGGGAGGGGGGGGCTCTCCACTGGAGGAGAGACCGGATGGCCATTTGTCAGGGATGCTAAAGTTGCATCATACATTGAACAGAGCACTGCTCCGGATGACCTCCAAGGCACCTTCCAACTCTATGTCTCTATTATCTGTAAATTATCTCAAGTGTTACAAGAGCATCCTGGAGTCTCCTATGATCCCTCCTTCCAAAGAAACTGAAGCTTGGAGAAGTTTCTGCTCCTGGAACTTCCATACCACTTGGGAATTGGAGAACACTTAACAGAACTTAAAAGTCCCCAGCCAGACATCACCAATTACATGGGGCTCTGGAACGCATGTGTCCTTATTGCTCAGTGGTGATGTCTAGATTACTTGCAGAGCTGGCAGGTCTGTTGAAGAAAAGAGGCTTCCAGCCTTTCGACCACTTTCTGGTGGATGCAGATTGCAAGAATACAGACACTGGCCAACCCTTTTTTTTTTTTTTTAATGATATTTATTAAGAATTTTAAAATTACAGGAAAAACAAAGAGAAAAAGAAGAAAAAGAAAGGAAAAACAAACCACAATCAAACAATACAAATTGATAAAAATAAAAATCAAAAAACAACAACAAAACACGTAACACATTACAATCAAAAAAGCAAAAATAAACCACAAAAATTTAAAAACAAATCCAATATTCACAAATCCCTAACTGTCCTTACCTTATTTCATCGACCTCCTCACTCCTCCCCTTTTTTGTATTCTATTTGTTAATTATCACAGCAAATCCTTTCCATTTTTCATAGTATTCTGTCATTAAATTACCTTAATCTATTTTAACCTTATCTTACTATAAAAGACCCTAAAACTTAAAGCTTAAATTCTATTTATACCAATTTCTCATAACCATAACATATTTTTACATAATTCTTTTAACATTTCTGCTAAAGCCAAATAGTTTCGTTCCAACATTTTTCTAACATTCATCCATTTTATAAAACAATCCTAATAAAATTTTTGAAACTTTCTTCCAATCTTCATCCAACGTCTCTTCCTCCTGGTCCCGGGTTTTGTCAGTCCTTTCTATCCCATCCATCTAGCTCATTAACCTTAACCTGGTAATCTTATGTCCGAGGCCCTTAAGTCTCTTCCATGTCCCTTTCGCAGATCTTCTTCATATTTATACCTGTACTTGACTTTGTCTCCTGCTCCTTTCACTCGTGGAAACTCCAACTTGACAGTATTTTTGTCCCTTCTCGACAAATCAGCCCCTTTTCCATAATCCCCACTAAACTCCATGTGGTATTTAAAAACATGTTTCAAAGTCTCTCCAGAGTTAAGAACCCCCACACCCCCAAACATCTCACGGCCCATTGCCAGACTTGAAGAGTCAAAAAATCCCTGCATAGGGGGGTCTATCCAACCCCCCATTTCCAAACCAAACAAAACTCTATCTCTCCAAGTCTGGCTTTTTCCAAGTTCATTTGTCAAATCCAACAACTCATGTTCCTGCTGGGCCACAGCTCCCTCCATCTCTGGCACCCAAGGTCCAGCAACATCCTCCTCCCTCATCTGATCTGTCAGAGCACACTCCTGAGTTGGTTCCTGGGTGGGTTCTATATAGTTACTCACTACCTGTCCAAAATTTCTGATCACAACAGTCATCAAGTCCGTCTTCTCATGTAACTGTTCCAATAGGGCACTTGTTTTGCAGAAAGCACGCACCAGGGCTTCTGAATACATTGTTATACAAGGTCAGAAGTCTATTCCCACAATCTTAATCTGTTGCAGCTGCAGAGCTCCCCGGTTCAAGTTTAGTAACAGTTTCACAGGCTCCCTCTAGGGGAAGAACTTCTATTTGTATCCATCTCCTTTCTCTTTTTTTTCTTTTTCTTTTAAAAGCAGATCTAACAACAAGGTTTCCTTTTTCAGATATTTTGTCAATATTTTTTCCTTTAAAATCAATGGAATCACTGTGTTTCTCTTCTTTTAACTGTCTGTCAAAGACGTTTGTCTATAGTCAATGAACTTCCCAAAAACGTCAGTCCTGACACCCCGCTCCCAGAATCAAGACGGTGGAAAATTACTTTTCTTTACACTCTCTTCTGCAGGTTTAAACAGTCCGGAAAAAATCCCCCCTCTTCTCCTGCTTCCGAAGGGGGTTCAACAATTTTAAATGATGAAAGTTAATCCTTTACAAACGATTTTCTGAATTCTAGTTTGCCATGTCTTTGCTTTAATCTATCTACAAGAAACGGAAGGCTGACTTCCTGTTTAGACCTTCCCGTTTCAGTGCCAAATTAAAAAAAATAATTCTTAGTCCAATTTTCCTTTCTACTCACAAGTCTTTGTTTAAAGTCCAATTGTCCGAATTTAAACTACTCACGGGTAGTTGTTTTAGTAGCCAAATTGTCCCAGGAAAAAGGCAGCGCTCTCCGGCAACGGCTGTACGGCTTTGCTCCACAGAAGAAGCAGTTGACTCTCAGTACCGCGCCACTGCCCCTCTTCGCTCCGGAGCCCGTAGCTGGGTTCCTTTACGAGTTGGGGGGGCGCGAAAGGTGCCCGCCGAGTCCCATGGTCACAGGCTTCATCCGCCTGTGATTTTTCAAAGGGTCCCCGCTTCGCCGTAGCGGGAAAGACCCGATTCCCGTGGAGCTGGTCCCTCCGGATCAGAGGGAATCCGCCATTACCGATGGCGCCACCCCGGAAGTCCAGACACTGGCCAACCCTGCCCTATTCCCTAGCTCAGGAAACACAACAGCCAAGTCAAAAAAAAAAAAAAAAAGTAATAATCCAACACTTCCTCTTACCCTTACTTTACTACGTCATTTGAAAGAAGCAAGGACTTATGGGGGCTCTTCTTTTCACAAGAAAATGCTTACTCTCATAACTCAGTAATAACCAGTGAAATACACTGCACAAGTCATGCATGCAGCTTGGAAGCAAGTTTCAGAAACAGCAAATTATAAAGATAGACAAATGCATATACATGTTGACGGAGAACAAAAGACATGTTCACACATAGGAAAGAAATGTACATGCAGCTTGAGTTGCACTTCTTTTCCTCATAGCCATTTCCATCAGCACTGCTCTGCTAAATAAGTGGTACTCCTAATGCAAATAGGAACTCTAAAACAGTTAAACTCGCCCTCCATGCCTGCTATCCTCCCCCAAGCCATCAGCTGTTATCTGCACTTTAAAGAACATGTACAGTAAATGCAAGTATGTTCTTCATGTCACATTAGGTTGGTCCTGGAAATCACTTTTCACCACCCACAACCTCTGATCTTGTAAGGTGATTGCTACTAATAATAATTTAAAGGGAACCTTGCAATCAAGTGTGAATTCATTTTCTTTCCAAAGGCAATGTCTGATCAAAATCTCTGTAAATCTTTGTGGAAGTAAAAGGTCAATGGAAAGATAAATTTGAGTTCTAAGGAAAATGAGAACAGATGCTAGAGCAATCTGTGGCACTTGGCATTGATTTCTTTTGTCAATTATAGCATCAAAGTTCACATATTTTTAACATGTTTCTGTAGTTCGAGGCACTGAAAAGATACCTGATAGATTCTGAAATGTGCATAGTCCACCACTGTTCCCACTGCAGTTCTTGTCTCATCCCCAATAGTAATTGGCATCAACATGTCTGCACCTCCTGCTATTAGAGAATTAATCTGGGGAAACATGGGAAATTAAATAAATAAATAAATAAATGCAGGCCATCAAGAAGCTCATGTGACCACTCCCTTAAGTACCGCATACAGCCCAAAACAGAGTTAAGGGTTATGGTCACAACACTTTCTTTACAAACAGCGGATATACAGTGACTAGAAGCTATAGTCGCCCAGTTATTTGGGTGGCAGGGCAGTAGTTCATAACTCAAATCATCCAGAGGGCCACTTTTATTTTTGTTTTGTTTATCACTAACTTAAAAGCATGCTTCACTACATTAACCACATGAAAGCATTTTTTAAAATAATTTCAACCTAAACCTTTTCATTTTCACCCATCATCAGGAATCTTCTTTCCTTTTGAGCCACATTGTATGCACAATTCTTTCTGTAACACTACAGATCTCTGAACCTCTGTCTTCGAACCCTCCCTCCTCCCTCTCTTCACTTGACAGCACACTATGTATAGCAGCACACCCCATAACCCGTCATCTCACTTCTTCACCATCAAACGTCTGCACCCCACTTTTTAGCCCCTCTTTTTCTGTTTCCCCCTCCTCATACGTCTCTCTACAACTCCTCTCCTCTCTCTGTACCCCTCAGCACTTCCACAAATCTACTTGCACCTACATTTCTGCTACCCCATTTTTCTCGCTGTTTCCCCACCTGAAGGAATCAACGCTTTTCTTACCAATGCAATCTTACTTGCTAGCGTCCTCTTAAATTCATATGTTGTGTTAGCGACAGCACACAGGGCACTTCCAACTGCTTGGCCTAGTGGGAGATTTGGTTCAGCTCCACCAGCCAGAAGCTCAGCCACTGCCTAAGTAAATGCAGCACAAAGAAAAATCTTGGAAACCATCTCACAATATACACGTTACCACTTAAATTGAACTCATGGATCTGCTAAATCAGAACAGCATTTAACAGAATTTACGGTCATTCTGTCTTAATCTCGCTGCTGGTGCAAGCATGGCTAGGAAACAGGGCAAGGCTAATTCGATGGATGAAGCAGGACCGGCTGCCCAGATTCCTCCCTCCCCTTGTGAACAAGACCTCCACTGCCATCACCACACCACCTTCTGCAACAAAAGTAGCAGTCGAGGTCTGAGCATGTCCAGCAGATGGTGAGGAATCTGGTGAGAGGTTGAAATAAAAGGGAACGCTTAGCCTAAATAGAAGCAAAGGTTAAAGGGAGACATCAGAGTGGTCTACAAAAATTTGAAGAGCTCTCATGCAAGAGACTTGATGGAGACTTGATCTCTTTTGCTCCAGTGGGCAGGACTATACTGTAGGGTGGAAATTTCAGGGAAGCAGAATTCAGGTCAATATTAGGAGAAACCTCTTGGCAGGAGAGACTGGGAGCCTCAGAAGGTTGTGCGTTCTTCACTAGGTGTTTCTAGGGGTTCTAAGTAGAGACTGAATGGTGATCTGCTAAGATGCTGTAGATACAGGATTGCTGTACTGAGCATGAGGTTGGACTGGATGCCTTCTTAAGCCTCTTCCAATTACAGTCATACCCTTGGAAGTCGAACGGAATCCGTTCCGGAAGTCCATTCGACTTCCAAAACATTCGGAAACCAAAGCACGGTTTCCGATTGGCTGCAGGAAGCTCCTGCAGCCAATCAGAAGCCGCGGAAGCCCCGTCAGACATTCGAGTTCCAAAGAACGTTTGCAAACCGGAACATTCACTTCCAGGTTTGCGGCGTTTGGGAGGCAAAACGTCTGAGTACCGAGGTGTTCGGGATCCAAGGTACAACTGTATATGATTCTATGAAGCAGCTGCCCGCAGTGTGGTCAGAGTAGGGTGCTCTGCTAATTGAAGAATTTCTTCCCATTGTAAATAGCAGGCATGTTGTTGGGGGGGTGGGGGGACCCCAGTGGGAACAAAAGTCTCGCCACCCTGCATAGCACATCCTGATGCGTGGCCTGTGGGGAGGGGCGCTTGTACCAGCCATGTGTTAAATAAATAAATAAATCAGCCACACAAGGCCAAACCGTGTGAATAAAATGAAATGTACTTTGGCCTTAAGTCACAGCCCTTTACCATTGTCCTCATTCCTCCAACCCAAATCCGATAATGTTTTTAATGGTAATATTGAAGTCTGCATCAATATACTAGCAAAACTATGAAACTGGGCAGGTTATAAAAGTGATTTATCGTTTGTGCTATAGGGATTTGTAACCTCCTAGAGCCCTGCAAGATTCTGACAAAGGTTAGAACTATATATAACTCAGTTATATAATATGCACATTTTCCCTTTTACAAGCTTCAAATAAGATTGATTAAAACCGTCCACTTGCAACTGATTACTGTTTAAATAAGAACTGGAATCATCCATCTGATGTGGCAACAATGTCCGCAGATTTTCTCAAAGAATAAATGTGGAGGGAGGGGAGGGGAGGGAAGATAGCATACCCGATCATTTCCACTAGCTATAGCCAGAGAAAGAGGGCAGTGGCCACTCCACAAGACATTTGGATTTGCATTGTGTTCTAAAAGAAGACGAACAACTCTGCTTGCATTCTGGAAGAGGAAAATACAATTAAATATGATCAATAAAGAAGAAACTTTTTTTAACTTAAATAATGGATCGACTTTTTAAAACGTAAATTACGTATTTAAAATAAAATATGTTAAGACAAAGACATGCCTGCATCTCTAATTGTGAAGTTAAAAACTAAGCTAATTTGACTGGGTATTTACCAACATGCATACTGTTAAGTTTCAGTTCAGAATTACATAACAGAAGTTATGGATTTGATGCAACGAATCCCAACAGTATAGAATTAAACCTACTCATATAGACATAAGAAAAAATGGACTAAACTGCTATAAACAAAGAATGCCCACAATTACAGATAGTTAATTAGAGGTAAAGTTGGGTTATTGACTTTTTATTTACGTAACCGATGGCAGTAATACAAAACTGCCAAGTAAGAAATCTATGTCAATGAAGCAATCAGCTCCGAAATGAGACAGCATATTGGGCACAACACAAATACAGCTGATTAAATAGGACCTTCCAGTTCTGTTAATCTACAGAAGACTCAATCATTAACTGTAATTAACAAATAAAAACCTTAATTGTTCAATGAGAAATCTCTAAATGCGTCAAATATGGTGCTCAAATGTATTTAACATTTCCCATTTTCTACCACATAACAATTATCACCTGCTATCCCTCCAGCTGGCCTGAGGTCACAATCCATGCCCATTTACCTGAAAATAAGTCCAGCTGAACTCACAAAGACTTGTCCTCTTGAACCTATAGAGTTTACTATCTATTGTAATTTCAATGAGATAATGATTTCCCATCATATCTCTTTTCAACCACCACTCTATTCAAGCTCTCCAAAAGTAGATAGAAAATAGGAATGGAAATTGAGAGGAAAAGAGTGAGACTTAAGAAGTGTCAAAGCTATTCACATTCATTCAGGTCTAAAATTGGAAACTAGATTTTCCAAAAGCTTTCTCCCCAAATGTATAATTGCTTTCTGTACAGTTCTGGAACTGAGAGATCTTCGATTTGCTTTCATCTCAAAGGGAGTATTTTGCCCTTTAAAGTTGAAAATTCTATTAAAGCAGGCCATAAGACCCAGAGTTTTTGTTATACAGCAGATCCTATACAATAGGTTTGGATAAAAACAAAGATCTTCCTAAAACAAACAAACAAACAAACAAACATAACAGTGACCACCAGGTGACAGAGAAGGGATCCAGAACAGGACTTCAGTGCTGAAGGAAAGCAGAAACAACTCTTTCCCCCAGGCTGCTTTCTAGTTCATAAAATCATAGAATTGTAGTTGAAAGAGACTCCAAGGGTCATCTAGTCCAACCCCTTGCAATGCAGAAATAAAATAAAATTTGAATAAAAGTTCAAATTGCATTCTGCACCCAAACTGTTCGCCCCATGGGGGAGACATATAGGTCTCTCAGTATGTTTGCCCTTCTAGGTCAAATAGCAGTTTTAGATATTGATTGAAATTAGGAAAATAGCCTGGGTGGAAAGGATTAACTGCTCTCCCTCTGTCAAACCTATTTGCCACAAACACATACACAAGTGCTATTAACTTTTTAAAAAATCCACAGGAGAGCCACCATTATGTAACTTCTACGTTAAATCTAGCTTGGTCCTGTCTCAGTTGCGGTCAGAAGTCTAGACAAGTGTTGTAACCAAAGCTAGATGATGCCTCCATTATAACAACATCATATTTGCACTTACTCTCTGTTCCAAGACTGGCTTAGATGGCTTAACCCTGCCATAGGTCCTGTCATTGTATGGCAATGCAGCAGAATGGGCAATGAGACCACCATTTGAAGGAGAGTAAGGGCAAGAAGAAGCTGTTGCGTGCTTTCAGCCCAATCCTAGGATTGCCTCTCATGTTACATAGGAACAGCAGATGCAGAACTGTCTCACAAATTTGCTATGCAAACTTCTTGTGTAATGTGAAAACAGAGCAAATTGTATTTCTCCTTCTTCCTAAGAAAACCACTTATGTAAGCAGTTCTTAGACTGCAGGCAGCCAGCTAAAGAAACTGCCAGATTGGCTCTAGTTATATACGACAGCCCATTTGTAGCTGGCTGGATAAGAATTTAACCAGTAATCTTTCATATTAGCTGTGCTGGTCCCTCCAAACTACAAAATAAATGCTGTTTGGTTCTTAATGTTGAACTTTTACTTAAAGCAGTACTCAGGACTTTTCCCAAACTAGAAAGGGGATGCTGCATTTGAATTTAATGAACTGCTAAGGGCCTCTAGCGGTCAAAGTTTGTGACTGCTCCATTGTTGCCCTCACCATAGTTCTGATGCACTGCCAAAAGCACAATATCCTATCCTGATGTAATGAGTAGGAGAACTATCATTGCAGCAGAATGAATAGCAATCTGATGTTTATCTTTGCGGGGGGGGGCGTAAATTGGGGAGACATGCAATGGAGACAGAGTAAGCAGCATTTAAACAACCAAATCAAATATTTTTATAAAGCAAAAAGGTCATTGAAACAATGAGAATGCCTAAGGGACGTTTATAGCACATATTTTGATTTGTAAATAACTATCTGAGCTCTTCATTATTAAGTGTTCCAGCAAGGGACCATCCGGATTAAAAACTATCTAAAACAACAGCAACAACTTTTCAAAGGGTTACAAAATGGTTAAGGCAATGGTTAAGGCTGTTCAGTCAAGTCAGCCTGTGTGCGTTTAGGCACATACACAAACACATATCATCATCATATTTATACCGTTCCACCAAGGAGCTCAAGGTACATGGTTCTCCTTCTCCCCATTTTATCCTCACAACAACCCTGTGAGGTAGATTAGGCTGAGAGACAGTGGCTGGACAAAGTTCAACCAGTGAGCTTCATGGCTTAGTGGGGATTTGAACCCTGATCTCCGAGGTCCTTGTCCAACACTACACTACAGTTGTAACTGAGTAATTACCATTCAAAACATGCAGATGCAAGCAAGCCTATTTGATCTGTGAGGTTTTGTTTCATGCTACAAAAGAAACCAGTATTTTATCATTTGAAAAGAAAAAGTGGTATACTGAGTTGTATTTTCAGAATGTGTTTAATGATACATTTCTGTTATTTAAAACAATTTTAAAGTCTAACGAAAAGACAGTAAACAGTTTATGTGCTCACTTTGGGGCAACCAATTCAAACTCCTGGTCAGCCAACAGCGATTGCAGATCTTTGTCCATATATACATACTAAGGATTAGTTTTAATACAGCAGGAGGGGTGCATGAGCTACTGGACTTCAGGCTTTATTATCAGACCCTTCATTTCCATATGTTTGAGGAAGCTGGAAATATGTGATTCCTTCTTTTAAAACATAAATTCCTTACTAATGTAACACCTGAAGACTACACAAGTTAGTGAAGAAGAGCTTTCAGGTTGAAGAAGAAAGACTCCCACAGCTATCACTTACCTCATAATCATCTTCCCTCTCACATGCAATATGAAGAGGAGTCCTCCCACCTTCCTCTGGGATAATGGCACATTCTTTGTAGTAGTTTTTGGGTGGTCCCATTTCATTATTCATCTTAATCATAGATATATTTTCAGTAAGCTCGTTCTGCAAGTAGAAATGGGAAAGAAAATCACCAGCGTAGAAGGCTGCAGGCACCTTAAAGAGACACACAGTCTGCTCCCCGGAGTGAAACAGGAACTATCCTCCCTAAACTATGCCCAGTGGGAGTTCATAACCTGTTACGAAAAGTTCACCGCTTCGCTCAGAAATCTGCACTTCTTAATTATTCTGAAAACACAGTTAAAAGGAATTTCTACATACTCTCCAGTTATGAGCTGTACAGTGCTTATTAACATAGGCCTTTTACTGAGTCAGACCACTGGTTCATATAGCCCCACATGGGGGAAATTTTGATTTTTAAGGGGGGCAATTCGAGAATGAGTTATTAATAGGCCTTTTAGGCTTCCTCCACATGAATAGGAGTTCACTTTTTGAGTAATAATAATTATATGTCATGTGGGGGGCAATCAGGAGTTTAGATGCTTAGGTGGGGCATGGCCAAAAAAAAGTTTGGGAACCACTGATCTAACCCAATGCCACCAGTGGACCTAGAAGGTCTTGGGCTGAGATTTTTCCCAGCCCAGCTGCCTGGGGTCCTTTTAGCTGCAGATGTTAGTAGGTTGCCTAAGAAGTTCAGGAAGAGAAAAGTAGAGCCAGTCAGACTCAAGGCATTCTGTATACAGTATATTTGGAACTGCCCCTGCTCCCTGAATATATGTTGCTGTGACCGCATTTGCTACGATTTTTTTTTCTAAAAGTACTGTTTCAGGATAAATAGCACAGTTCTTAGGATACAATGCTATTATTTTCCACAACACTTTTGCCAAAAACAAGTCAATTCCTTGCTCCTCTCCAGCACAAGTAACAAGGTTGGAATTAAACGGACATACCTTGTATGAAGTCCTATCAGGCCCATATATATCATTCTCATCCTCTGCCCTTACGTTAGGATCTGTAGCTGAATGAAGTAGTGAGCTTGTTATTTCAACCCCTTCTTCACCAGGAAGAGCAGCAGCAATATGAAGAGGAGCTGTGCCTCCAAGCTAAAAAAAAAATGCTATATTTAATATTAAATCATAAGTTACAAAACATCTCACTACTGTGCATTCCTAGCGTATTATGACAGTGAGCCATTCCAGCATTCAATGTCACCGTTAAAATTTCAGCTCAAATTGAAGACACCTAATTCCCAGGTAGCATAAATATCTGAGGAGTGCATATCAAGAAGCAAAATGCAGTCAGAAATAACTGCTAACTGCAATCAGAAATACAATCACCCTCCACTGGATGGAATGGTTAGGCTGTATGAAATTTAAAACCAGTCTAGGCAAGATGGGTTCATAAGGAAATATCTCTGTCCCTTAGAGCCCATGTCAAAGCAGCAAATCCACTCCTCTAGCTGGGCCCTTTTTGGAGGGAAGTTCCTTGCTGAAGTTCTGAAAAAACAGAGATTTAGCACATGCCCAGCACATGGTGCATCATCCTAGCACCAAGATCAACTGAGGATACAGAGGACTTGGTCCAACTCAACTCATATACAAGACACCCCCAAATTCCAATTAAGTTTCCATTATTACCGACATTCATTAAATTCCTCTAAAATCTCTCTATTCTAATGTCTAGAGATAGGAGAGAATTGTTGCAAACTAGTTACAATCAGCAAAAAATACTTTTCTTCTACACTGGTAAAACTAGAGGGTGGAACCCAATGCTGCCCTCCCACTCACAGAAAAGCTGAAGAACATCTTCTGATCCAGTGGAGGCATTTGCTAAGTAAGATGAGAGGAGGTAATCTTCTCCAATTTCCCCGCTTCCTGCTGCAATCCTATGAACCCCCTGAAAATTTGTTCCAGAGGGTTGTGGATCAATACAGAACAGCCTGGAAGATGATGCAGGGGGCTACAGGGTTAATCGTGGTGTGTGTGAACGCCTCCCCACCTCTTCTGTTAGCAGATAACTCAAAAGGATTTAAAAAACCCACTCTGCAATGTTAAGATTAGCATTCGCTTTCACTCATTAAGAATAACAGACTCACAACACAGGCCTACTATACAGGTTTACTCTGAAGTAATCCCCACTGTACTTCTAGGATTTCAGCTCAATAGATTTATCACATGAATCAGAGTAACAGGATAGTGTGCTGCAGCTGACAACGCAAAAGGGAAGGCATGCCTCCTGCGACTGGAGAAACAGAGATTTGACATTTATATCTGGCATATGAGCTATTTTTGATGCGGTGGGTCCCGAGTTCTGTACACTTGCATAAAGGTAAAGGTAAAGGTACCCCTGCCCGTACAGGCCAGTCATGTCCGACTCTAGGGTTGTGCGCCCATCTCACTTAAGAGACCGGGGGCCAGCGCTGTCCAGGGACACTTCCGGGTCACGTGGCCAGCGTGACGAAGCTGCTCTGGCGAGCCAGCACCAGCGCAGCGCACGGAAACGCCGTTTACCTTCCTGCTATAAAGCGGTACCTATTTATCTACTTGCACTTAGGGGTGCTTTCGAACTGCTAGGCGGGCAGGAGCTGGGACCAAAAGACGGGAGCTCACCCCACCGCAGGGATTCGAACCGCCGACCATACGATCGGCAAGTCCTAGGCACTGAGGTTTTACCCACAGTGCCACCCGCGTCCCCACTTGCATAAGACACCAAAACTCATACAAGAGCATTTATGCCAGGCATAGGCAAACTCTGGCCCTCCCTAGCTAACAGGATCAGTGGTCAGGGATGATGGGAATTGTAGTCCCAAATATCTGGAGGGCCAGAGTTTGCCTGTGCCTGATTTATGCCATCAGTCCAATCACTAACTTAAATTCTAGTCTCTCTGCTTTAATGAGAATTATCACACACAAATAAGGTTTCCCTACTCTGGTCGGAAGTCGTATATCAGTCCTTGCTCCAGCTTCTAAAAGAAATCTCACTGCATCTGGATCTGCAGCTTTAACAGCAAAGAAGAGGACATACATAGGGATTCTGCACATATTGGGATCTGCACCTCTCCTGAGCAACAGCTTGATAGTAGCCAGTCTCTTTGTGTGTCTAAAAACCAGCAGAAAACAGAACCCCATTAATTGTTGAAAACTTTGATAAGTGCAGTGTTGCTAAACCTGAAGGTGAGGGTGGTGGAACTGTAGCTGTTCTGCAAGTGATGCAAACAGCTACAAATATATCATTGCTGTAATCTATCCCAGCCTTGCATCATCTCTGGCCTTCTCTTACCATGCAAATCCGCTGCAGATCCGCTCGCGCTCCATGGAGCAGACGCTGGTGCTACTCGTGGCGCAGGTAGCAAGCGGATTGCAGTCGGTGGGTCTGTCCTTTCTGCCGGGGTCTGTCCTTTCTGCCGGAATCCCCTCTCCCTGCTTTCCTCCTCACCCACCCACCCCAGTCCTGATTTATAGGAATGCAATCCAGAGCCGCTCCGAATCGGGGCTGCCTCCCCCAGGGTGGGCTTTGTGCATGCAGAAGTCCCAGTTTCTACTTTCGCCCACTGCTTAGCCATTGCTTTCCCGGGTAGAGTTTTAAGGTGTTGGGGGTTTGGTGGTGGTGGTTTTTTGGAGGGAGGGTGTTTGCATAAGGCATGCTGAAGCTGCCGGGAGATGCATGCCTTGCCTGCAAAAACCCTCCCAATTTGATTATCTCGCTACCGCCACCTTCACCCGTTTCCCCTCCCAGCCAAGAAACTGCAAGGAGCACGAGGGGAAAACCTTTTGGAATCCCAGCCTGGCCTTTGTTGTGCTTTGCTTTGTGTTTTCTGCTTTCCTGTGGCCCACTTTATACTGGGTAACAGATTGCAGCCTGGTTTATTGCTTTCATTTTATGGATCAATGGTCTCATTAGATAGTAAAATTCATGTTAAATTGCTGCTTTAGGGGTTGTTTTTAAATGTCTAGAACGGATTAATCCAATTTGGATTACTTTCTATGGAAAAGCGTGCCTTGGTTTAAGAACGCTTTGGTTTAAGAACGGACTTCCGGAATGGATTAAGTTCATAAACCATGGTACCACTGTATACCGTCACTCAATACCAATGCAGCAAGCAAACTGCACCATTTCCGATCATTTTTCAGAGGTACCATATGATGCCTTCTAACCTTCCTTCTGATAAACTCTTCACTGCAAAATCAGGGAAGTTATACACAAAAGCTATCCATACTGAGCAGAGCCCAACTGGGACCACCCTAGCAGCAATATTAGTGTGGTCATTGGCTTCAGCAGGCTGCCCTGTGTTCTTCTATAGTCACTTACTCTGTTATTGATGCTGCCATTCTTCCCAGAGTGCCTTCCTGCTGAACGAGCCCTTCGCAGTCAGCGAAGTATGGCACTTTTAGCATGTGTTCACTAAGAGCAGCTGCACCGCGCTGCATGGCTTCTACTGAAACCTGAATCTTGAAGTTGTAAATGCCACAATTTGTCTCAGAGCTCTTTTCTACAGCGCTGCTCTCCGATTCCTCAGATGACTTAGCATATGTGCCACGTTCTGACTTTTCAGCAGAGCTCAACGGTGCTTCTGGTGATGCAGGGCTGGCAGAAGAGGATCCTTTCAATTCTGTACTCGGCTGAGATGGTTGAGAGGACTCCGACTGCGAAAATGGCATAGATCCTGGAGATATTTCTTCTGGCATTTCTTCCATCGCCTATATCAAGCAAACAAAAAACAAAAAAGTGGGGGGATGGGGGAAATTATTTCCAAAACCAGTTTGCTGCACCCCAACATAAAAAACTGCATTGTTAACATACACAGACAGACAAATTCATACCATTAGGTTGTCAAATAAAATAGCGAAAAAGTTGACGTATGTTACTCTTCTAAAGAATTTTACAGAAAGAATTTGTCAAATACACAACATATCTCTTATTTGTTTCATTTATACACCAACTGTTAAGTTGTGGGCGAACATATCAGACAACACAGCGATTCTTCCAAAGCAGCTCTTTATTTGTAAGCTGGAACAGAACTAACTGAGGAGCTCAGTCAGCCTGCTTATATAGAGCTCCAGACAATGTAACTGTTGCCATTTTCTAAAACTATCCAATCACTGAACGTCACTTTCGATCCTTCATTTGCATACAAACTATCCAATCACTGAACGTCACTTTTGATCCTTCATTTGCATAACTATCTACAGCATGCCCCTGCTGGCCCAGGGTGAGAACTTCAGTACATAACACCAACTTTCTTCCATGAAACTCAAAGTAGTATACAAATGCTCCAGCTCTACTCAGAACTGTCTAACTTCAGCAAGTCTGCTGCATTATATGCCTTTGGACTATGTTTTAGAGTTTAGACTCACTTCATTATGAATGGCTACTTGTAAGGGACAAATATATCCAGTTGTTGTAAGTGGCAAGGACTGCTATTCAGCTCTTTAACAGATACAAATGAGTTTGCTCCTATACACACAACATACAGGAGGGGCAAAATGTCCAATAAGAGAGATTTCAAACCTTATTTTTATCATTGTTAATAAATGTCAGGACTTCAAAATGTGTATTGGTTGTACTTGAATCCTCTTCATGAGCAACCCTACATAGTACACATTACAATAGACTACTCTAGAAGCACAATGCCATACAAGGCATAGTTATCACATCATGACCCAACATCTTCTTTAAGATCACAACTCTGGAGCAATTCATTTCACTCCACCTCATCATCTCTGGACTGCAATGCAAAGAAGGCTTCAGGCCGCTCTGCCTTGCAGCTTTGAGAGAGTAGTTATTTCTAGTAAATGAAATTACCGTATTTTTTGCACCATAACACTCACTTTTTTCCTCCTAGAAAGTAAGGGGAAATGTCTGTGCGTGTTATGGAGCGAATGCCTATGGGTGGCGGGGGGGATCTGCTGCAGTCGTGAGAAGAGTATCCATGGTTCCCCTTTCTTCCCTCCTCCATGGATCGCTTTGAAACAGCAAAGCAGGAGAAGAGCCACTGAGTGGGGAGGAGAGAGGGACAGAGAGCCTGCTTCTTTAAAGGAGCAAAGCGGGAGAGGAGAGGAGCCGCTTACACGAGTGTAAGCGGCTCCTGTCCGGTTGGCTCCTTTAAAGCAAGCAGGCTCTCTGTCCCTCTCTCCTCCCCACTCAGCTCGCTACATAGCAGCAAAGTTTTTCAGCTCGCTAAGCCGGGGATAAGCGGGGAGGAGGGAGAAAAGCAGAGCCTGCTTGCTTTAAAGGAGCAAAGTGGGAGAGGAGAGGAGCCTTCTCCTCTTGTACTCCTCTCCTGCATTATTAGCAGCATCCTTCTCCACCCACCCCACGCGTGTTCCTTCTCCTCTTAAACCCCTCTTCTGCATTATTAGCAGCATCCTTCTCCACACACCCCACGTGTGCTTCTTGTCCCTTGAGTGCTTTTCCTTCCCTCCCCACTTAAAACGTGGTTACAAAGCACGGATCCACATGGATCCTCAGGATTTTTGCATTGGGCTACTCCAAACTCACTGTCAGATCACATGTCTGTGGCCACAGCATGAACCACAAAAATCATACATCCACTGTTTCGTTTAGAATATTTTTTTTCTTGTTTTCCTCCTCTAAAAACTATGTGCGTGTTATGGTCGGGTGCGTGTTATAGAGCGAAAAATACGGTAATTTGGATCAACAGTAAAAGAAGAAGAAACTATTAGGCATTTCACTGAACCGTATTTCAGACTTACAGATTTATGATGGACTGACCTCTCTTCGAGAGAAGTTCCTTTCAGCAATGTTGGGCTGAAATGATTCTTCTGGGAAATAATGAATAACACACATAGAAAGAGCTGATAATCCTTCATCACTACATTTATTCACATCAGCCCCATTATCAAGAAGAAGGTTGATGATGTCATCATGGTAATTCATCTGCACAAGAAAACTATTTAGGTTATTTTCATACAGAATTAATACAATTTTCAGAAGCCTACTTATTTTTACTTTGAAAAAATGGAGTTTGACATTGTGGGTTTGTTGGGGGTAGATATATACTACAGGTAAGGTTTCATATTCCTCAACTGGGGATTTTCCCTTAACTTTCTGTTCATGTTCACAACTGCTACTCATAGCTATTACGGTACATTAAAAAAGAGGAATTATGTCACAGCATAGAAGACAAAACAAAACCAAGCCTATTTTGCCTTAACAGAATATAACATAGTAAGATATGCAGTCTCACAGCAGCAGCAGCAAGGGCAGTATATCCATGTACATCTGCTATATCTGGGGGGGCCAGGTTGTCCATCAGAATCTCATCAACTCTATTATAGTTTCCTTCGGCTGCCTTCTTAATCAGCTCTTCACCAGCAAGCTCTTTGGGACCTTTCTCTCCAAAGCCATTCCGGTAGCCTTCCAAAATGAAATTAACATCCCAGTCCACGTCCTTCTGGTAATGCCTAAAAATGAACAAAAAAAATGAAAAAGCTAGATAGACCATTTAAGTATTTCTATTCTCATCAGTTCTGACCTTCCAAAAAACTATTTGGAGTGATGGGATGGACAGTTTTCCCTTTCCTCACCTGTGTGTACATATCACTGGCCTAGCTTCTCACTGAGGTGATAAACCTGTATCTTGGCTGTACTACCTCAGACTGCCCATATATGTGCATGTGTGGTGAGTTATTGTAGGACCGAATGCTCTCCCATACAAAAATATTCCCTCTGTATACAAAACTAGGTTGTTGTTGTGACTATTATTAGACAAGTAGGAGGGTTTTCAATTTAGCCTTCTCCCCAATATGATAGAAAACTATGTGGAGGGGTTTTTTTATTTTTTGTCTTATATGAAAAGCAATCAGTCATGTAAGCATCCATGTTTAGTCTGAAGTGGCATGTCCCTGGCACAGGCTAACCCTCCCTGCAGTAGCTAGGCTTCTGCTCCTCCCTTCTTGCAACGGCTCCTTGGGCAGTTTGATAAACAGAGACAGGGTCACACCACACAAAGACCATGAATTCCATGCAGAGGGCCTTCTCGGTAGTGGCACCTGCCCAGTGGAAGACCCTCCCATCAGATGTCAAGGAAATAAACAACTATCTGACTTTTAGAAGACATCTGAAGGCAGCCCGGTATCAGGAAATGTTTAATGTCTGATGTTTTACAATTTTTTATATGTACTGTAAGCCACCCAGAGTGGCTGGGGAAAGCCAGCCAGATGGGCAGGGTATAAATAATAAAATTTATTGTTGTTATTATTATTATTCCAACAATTTCCAACTTGCATATGTCTCTTTCCATCTCCCTCCTTTCAATCTCCCCCCCCCCCCAGGAAATGGTGAAAGGACTATTGGGGGATGGAAGGAAAGGTTTGATAAAGGGGAGACAAGATTGGCTCAAGGCCACCCCAACCAACTCCCACACTACTAAGAAAACTAGTAGTGCCCAACAAGCAGTGCCACCAGTAATAACAAGGGAAAGGAAATGAATGCAACAATGAATGTTCATGGACCTTTTGGCATGTGTTGGGGCTTCATTGCAATTCAGCAACAACTGACATGACTACAGCAAAAGTGGTATAAATTTTAAAAAGTCACACAAGCTGAACTGCATCCAGTTGAAAAGAAGAAACAGCAGTAAGAAATGGGACTTCAGCAGCACTATCAAATGTATAGCTATCATCTCGTCTTTTTCTCACATTACCACTTACCTATATCTATAGATGTGTTTCTGCATCTTGACCAAGAAAGGTGTTATATTGGTTATAGGCCATAGTTTTTCATAAGCCAACCGTTTCTTTTCCTTAAAATACTGGCAATCAAAGTCTTTCAGGAAGGTCTTAGTGTGAGGAAGATTATCCGCATCAATTGAGTATATGTACAGGTTTTCAGGCAATGTGTAGCTATCATCATCTAAAAGAAGACGCTTGTAGTGGTAGAAAAATGGGTCCTTCTCCTCATTCAGATCCCAAAACTTATGCGTATCCTCTGAAATATACTCTCTGCTAGTCTCAGCATCAAAATAGACACTAAGTTCTGGGAAATCCGCAAGAGTGAAATATCCAGGTATTTCCGTACATAGTTTAATTATATGATTTCGATGCCACAATCCAATGTCTTGACTATCATCTGGATGGGTTTCAATTCCTGGTCCAAACCGCTCATCCCCCTTGTAAAGCCCCTTTCGGCAGGAAAAAACGAGAACAGAAGATGCAAGAGAGAACCACAAACAGAATTCACACAGTTTAATTCAACTTGCAATAATCTCATCTCACCAAAAACAATTAGCGGCATGATCCTGTCAAGTGCCTAAAAACATTCTTACCCATTCTTTACCAGCAGGATTTGGATTAATTTTATTATTAGCACTGAATTTTTCTGAAAAGCAATGCTTGAAACAAAAAAGGTAGGATCCATGAAAAAGATGCAGAAATTAAGACTGTATCTGATTTTACATGATCATTATTGTTGCTTATTAAATTTGTATACTGCCCTTTGCCAACAGGTTTCATGCAATCTTGTGTAATTTGATTTATTAGACATATATTGCTTTATACTAAAAAAAATCTTCAAGGGATTATATATATTATATTTAACAATGCTCAATAAGAGTATAGAAACAGTTATAAACACACACTTTAATCAGAATTCAAGCACCAGATTTTTTAGTGAATTCCAAGAGCTGAAATTCTACATCCGCTCCTCTTACTAGGTACATCTGGCATAGACCCCTTAAGTATGCACGGGGGGGGGGGGGATCTCCTTAGTAAACTGCTTCAGAGCGCTTTTTGAAATATACTTTTCCATTTTAGTTTGCTTTTATACACAAAAGTTTGCAAAATCCACACCTTATCCAGCTGCTATTACCTGGTATCTATCACTTCCTTACACATTTTCTAAATTCTGTGCAAACAGATCGAAACAATATGTCCTATGTTGCTTTTTTTGTTGCGCACAGGACACTAACTAGCTTTGAAGTGCATTCATTTTCTAATTTTAAAATGAGCAAATTTGTACTAACTCTGAAACATTCAAACACAGAAGTTTTCTGCAATTACTTGAACTTCACATCATACCTATCAAACAGCACTATGATAATTAGAAATACTTTTTATTACCTGAAATTTTCTTCCATCATTAAACTCCATGATACCATAGCCTTCTTTACGGCTAAGATAAAATGACCCTATAAATTTGGAGCCATCAGGCCAGAAGTAAACCCCTTTGCCATGACGGTGATCTTTATAAAACTGCCCCACATATCTCTGCAATAAAACAGAAAGAAAGTTAGGGGAGAGCAGGTGAAGTACAGTGGCAGTTACAACCGACTGCAAGTATGTATCACAGAACTCTCATGAAGAATATTATGGAAAGAAATAAAAGAAGGATTTAACTAGTATTTTCAATACAGTTTAAGCATGGTAGCATTCATTTCCAAGTCAGGGAGGCTTATTCCACTTGGCTTCATCCTGAGGAAATGACTGCACAGAAACATATTGAGAATTACAACATTTAATAAAAATGGAATATATGGAGGATAAAAGTTCAAACAAAGTTAGTATACCTGTTCAATCCAGGATTTACAGTCTTGGAAAATTTCATTAATATCAGATTTATTAGGGTGAATTACTTTCATTTCAAATCAGAAAAACTGGGTAAGAGTATACACTCAACTATGACAGAGATATACTTATTAAATTTTGCCCTAGCAAGCATTACTGAGTGTAAACAAGGAAGTCAGAGTGATCTACTTGACAAAAGGAATAAACAGAACACATGACATTTTATTTGAAAGCAGCAGACCAGAACTATTTAGTAATCTACACATTTGTGACTATAGGAAGACCGCAAGTTGCACACATTTAACTTGTGCGCATTCAGCTTTACGCGTACGGCAAAATAAATAAATACGAAGGGGGCAGAAAGGAGGTAGGGTTCCAGGAAACATGACTTTGGAAATTGCATCTGCCACTGATCCCAGTGGGTTTTGACTATACACAATTTTGGCTGTAGGCATGATCCCTGGAACGTAACCCCCGTGTAAGCTGTGGACCTACTGTATTCCATATCTATACCCTTGTAGTTGAGAGTAGCAGCAAGAACAAACCACTGTAGCAGCTAGGTCATCTGGAAGCCAGGAGAATGACTTGTATTTTAAAAAATAACTATCTTCCCCTTGTGCTTTCTGTGCTGCCTTGCGATAGTACATACAGTATTTTAATTAAACAAACATGAATTACTCACAAAAATGATAACTGCATCTAAATACATTAGAAAGGGTCTGGAAACCAAGCCTTATGAGGAACAGTAGAGGGAACTGGGTATGTTTAGCCTGGAAAAGAGGAGACTGAGAAGAAATTATAACCATCTTCAAACTGTGCATAGCTTGGCATTAGATGCTGGTTGAACTATGTATCTTATTTACTGAACATTTACCGTTTAGACTTGAAACTAACATGACTAAACCTGCTTCCAATAGTACGTTTTGTGAACCACAAATGTTAAAATGTTAGACTATGGGCTGCAGTTGCACTTAATATCAAGTTTTAGTAATAAACAAGAAATTAATATTTTATTAAAGTTGTTATTTCCTATGGAAAAGAAGTCACACTGCCTTTCAAGGTGCATGCATGTTTTAGGCTGCAATCCTAACCTTGTCTATTTAGAAATAAATCCTATTGATTCCAATGAGGTTTACATCCAGATAAACAGAATAAGGTTTGCATAAACTAATGGGATTTACATCTACGTAAACATGCCTAGATCATGCTATTAAACAAACATTAAACAGATAGGATTCCGATATAAAAACTTACCTTGGCTAGTTTTGTTTATTATCATCATTATATATAAGAATAGCAACGTTTTTAGATGCAAGAACATACATTGCAACATTTTAATATTAAGCCGGTTTACCTCACCATTGTCCCACGCAAATTCTCCATACCCAAGTTTTAGATCCAATGCAAATTCTCCTCTATAGCGAGAACCATCAGGCCACTCTTGTACACCAACTTTAGTTTCAATCTTGTTGTTGTTCATGTCTTCTTCACAATATAATAAATATTGCTGTTCACTTTCTTCCTCATAATCTTCAGCCTCTTCTTCTTCTTCCTCTTCTTCCTCTTCTTCATCACCATCATAATCAAGTGCAGATTCTGGCTCATGCTCAGTTTCATCTTCCAGTTCAACATCCCTTGACATGCCACGTCTTCTCTTTTTTTTTGGTTTCACTCTGAAATCATTATTAGAAAGAGTCGCCAATGTTAAATTACCAAACTGAGGACACAGAACATTAATCAACCAAAGACCTGGTGAAAGAGATACGTTTTCGCCCAGAGCCTAAAGATATGTAAAGGTGGTACCAGTTGAGCCTCCCTGCAGAGAGCATTCCACAAACAGGGAGCCACCGCAAAAAAGGCCCGCTCTCATGTTGCCATCCGCACACCTCTTGATGATGAAGGAGGCACACAAAGGAGGGCTTCAGATGATGAACACAGGGTCAATATTGCACCTCTGAAAGGTTTTTAGTCTGTCTGAGGCTTACAACAATTTTAAAAAGAAATAATCTTAAGATAATTCTAAGAAAGTGTGCTTCCTAGTAATTTAACGAAATACGCGGGTGGCACTGTGGGTTAAACCACAGAGCCTAGGACTTGCCGATCAGAAGGTCGGCAGTTCAAATCCCTGCAACGAGGTGAGCTCCCATTGCCCTGCTCCTGCCAACCTAGCAGTTCGAAAGCACGTCAAAGTGCAAGTAGATAAATAGAAATACCTTCTCTGGCGGGAAGGTAAATGGCATTTCCGTGCACTGCTCTGGTTCGCTAGAAGCGGCTTCGTCATGCTGGCCACATGACCCGGAAGCTGTACGCTGGCTCCCCCGGCCAATAAAGCGAGATGAGCGCCACAACCCCAGAGTCAGTCACAACTGGACCTAATGGTCAGGGGTCCCTTTACCTTTACCTATCTACAGGAATGTTTAATACAAAGAGCCATACCCCAGCAACCAAATGAAAAGAGCCAGCAGAATCTTAATGCAGAATCTAGTGACTATATCTAGATGCCTGACTCTATAGAAAGATCACGTCTGCTCTTTGCCACCCATCAAACTCAAGTGGTACATAAGAGAGTTCACCCCACAGAAGAAAATTCCCCATACCGATACCACCTTCACTATTTCATGGCACTTAAATCACGTAAAATATGTCAAGTACTTCCCATACAGAGAAACAAACACAAACATTCTCCGCCCCCCACCCCATCTATCTACAATATGTTCCCCTAAAGAGATTGGCCGTGGCTGCCAGAGAAACCTGTTAATTACGATAGACAGATAAATCAATGTGCTTGTATATGGCACACCACACTCCAGTGATTTTGGTTTTACCTGTCACAAGATTTTTTAAAAGTTTACAGTACACTAAGCATCACAGTTCAAGCCTCAGGGGTAGTTCTGCATAAAACTTTGCAGTACCCCTTGCACAGGTGCATTCTTCATCTGCCATAGGCAACATTAGTATGCTCCTGATTCTGACTCTAAACAAACACTGAGGACACATTTTATGCACTGTGGGAAGCAACCATCATAAATCAATGTACTTTATGGCACCCACCAAGCTGCTAGCTTTAAATACTCGATCAGTTGGTAGAGCATGAGGCTCTTAATCTCAGGGTTGTGGGTTTGAGCCCCACGTTAATTATTCATTATTATTATTATTATTATTACTATTATTATTTATACCTCGCCCATCAGCCTGGGTTTCCCCAGCCACTCTTGCTTCCTGCATTGCAGGGGATTAGACTAGAATCTAGATGATCCTTGTGGTTACTTCCAACTCTAGAATTCTGTAGACGCAGATATTGCCAAATGGTACACACAGTGTTTTTTTCTGGGGGGATGCAGGGGTACGCACACCCCTAAACATTTTGTGAATCTTTGTACTTTTGTCAATTTACTGTATTTATTTTTCCAGATTTGGACTATAAAATGGTGATTTTGGGGACATATATACCCTTTGCTCCTGTCCAACCACATTACGTTTTTATGTGGTATTCACTCCCAACAGTAAGCTCATGTTTGGTTTTCCCAAAGTGGTTAACGAAATCTAAAATCAATAACTTGCGTCATTTTTAAATGCTTACACTTAAAAGTAAAACAATAAAAACACCCCAAGGTAGGAGAGAAGAAGAAACCCTCACAAATTCCACCAGTTTTCACCCATCTATATGCACCCACCCACGACGTGCCAGAATGGCCGCGTGTCCGTTTATGCCTTCGCACACGCAGCCCAGCTCCACCGTTCACACGTAACTTTCCCCACGCGTGCACACCTGCAGCCACGCGGGGGGATTGTGACGCGCCTGGGCTTCCGCCAGAGGTCTCCCGAGGACAATCAACCTCTTTCCCTCCAACCCACCCACCCTCCAAGTAAGCAGAAGCCCCGGCTATGAGAAGCCCCCGAAGGCGGCCAGGGCACCCACCCAGGAGCCGCAGCGGCGCCCCCGGCAGCCTCCATTCGGCCTGGACGCCCAGAGAGAGGAGGCTCTAGCTCTGGCTGAACCCGCCGGATCCGCAGAAGAGCCGAGGGCGCAACGTAACAGACCCTCGGTGGCCGGAGAGCGGCTGCCCCTCAACGGAAAAGGCGACGCGCGTCTGGTCCGCTACGCAGGTGCCGAGCGACTCCCGCCAACCCCTCTCTCCCGTTTGGGCAGCGCCGCCTCCCTGTTCCCATAGAAACCGAGGCGGGGGGGGGTTGGCGCAGGCGCACGCGCGGCCTCCTTGGGCCCAACTGCCGCGGGCCCTTTGATCCCTGAGGTGACTTTCCTGCCCAGGTGTTGAATTGTCACGTGACGTCCCTGCCCTCCCACCACCACCACCCCACGCCAATTCTCCCTGATTCCTTTCCCTGGAGGAAAGCCTTCTTTGGTACTGTATTCCTATATCCCGTGTTTCTCACAACAGTGAACAAACTAAGAATACAAATATTTATTCTATGCAATGAAGGATGGCAGGCACATGTGTCTATCTTCGTTGCTTTCACCGCTCTTTGGTGATCAGGTGTCACCTTTAGCAGAAAATTAATCTACATTCAGTCACGCCTTGTTGGTTCACAATGGTATGTAATTATAATCGGATCTAGACTGAAATTTGAAAATATTGGGTGCATCTTTTTCTTTCCTGCAGCAGCGATAACAAAGATGCCCAGTCGAAACAAAATTTAAAAAAAAATCCTTCCAGTAGCACCTTAGAGACCAACTAAGTTTGTCATTGGTATGAGCTTTCGTGTGCATGCACACTTCTTCAGATACCCAGTGCTTTTCTACAATAAATAAATGTTTAGGGGTACTACCATTTTGACTCAAAAAAATCACCATTTTATAGTTCAAATCAGGGAAAATAAATACAGTAAATGGACAAAAGGCTGTCATCAGGGGTAGCAACGGAACGGACAATTCAGCATGCTAGAGAAGGAACTAAAAAAATTTAAATTTGTAGTTTCTTCTCCCATTAGGTTCACAAAGTATTTAGGGATATGCGTACCCCTGCGTCCCCCCCCCCCCCAGAAAAAGCACTGAAGATGCCTACTAACAGAGAACTCATTCTCTGAATCCTTGGCATAAAAAGCCCAAGTCAAATTTATATGGCCCCTTTAGATAGATGATCCTTGATGTAAGGAGTTCCTGCTTGCCATCATTTGTAACTGCTTGATAACCTAAGAAGAGCCATACTCTAGATCAAGCCAAAGGTAAGTCTAGTCTAGCCTTGTGTTCTCACAGCAGCCAGCCAGATGCCATTGAGAAGTCCGCATGCAGGACTGAGTAATGTAATGGCAAGCTCGCCACTTGTGATTTCCAAGCAACTGGTATTCAGATATATTGCCTGTGATGCTGGCTATCATCATATTGCATCTGAGCCTTGTCATGTTATTGTTACTCTCTAATAGGCTGTGTGAGCTACCTTGCCAGGCGGTTTCTGTAGTGTGACATACATCTATAGGCAAGTCATCCTGTCTTTTTGTTTTTTGTTTAAAAAGGATAGTGACAACAAGGCTGTCCAGATCTTCCTGCAGCCATTGCAGCCATTTCCTGAAGCTGCTGGTTCCCCCCCCCCCCCGAAGGTATTTACACCTTCTGCACTGGAATACAGATAACTATTTCCTAACTTTCAGTCCAGCCAGTATATGAAAATGGAATATCACAGTAACCAACTTGGAAGTGCCAATCAAAGGTGGAAAATGTTTCAGATGATTGTGGATATGGGAAAACAAATGATACAGAATAGGCACCAGAATGCACTGGTTGTTTCCAAATGGTCACAGATAGCAAGCTACTTGAGTAGCTATATTCTGATGTTTGCAAGTCAGGATGCAAAATTAAAGCCCATTCCAATGGCCATTTGTGAACAAGCTTACAAATCACTATGTAAACTGCCAAAGAACGCTTGATTTACCCAGAGTTGCCCCACTTCTTCCTTGACCTCAGAATCTGCCAAGGCCCTTCCCAAATTTTTGTTTTGGTGGGGTTGTTTGTTGGAGACATTGCTTATTTTGGGGGGAGATGTTCCTGCTTTTGGGGGGGGAGATGTTCCTGCTTTTTTGGGGGGAGATGTTCCTGCCATTTACTTTGAGGAGTCTTGGATATTTTGCCTAATTTTTGGAGATTGGATGTGTGTCCAAACCTCACCAGTATTTCTTCTGTTAAATGGATATTTTGTGGTGCCCATGAAAGATTTCTAAATTTGCTCCTAGCCCCTAACAGGTTGAGGACTTTTTTAATGCATTCAGCTGTATCTCAGTTAAAGAATATGCAGTAGCAATATATAAACAGATAATTTAAAACTCTATAAAGCAGTCAGTAACAGAAAATTATTCAGCACCTTTAAACAGAAGCCCAGCATGACCACAAATCACAATAAAATAGTAGAAATCAGAACCACAAATTTCTACAGCCTGGTTAGTCATTGTGTAAAACAACAGTTAACAATTTCATTTAAAAGAGCTGCTTACGGACTTGTAGGGATACGGCCTGTCCAATCTCACTTGAAAGAGAGTTCCACACATATCCTTTTTAAAGAAGCATGTTTGTCTTTAAAGCTGTAAATGTCAACTCGCACATCTCTGAGTCATTATATAATTTGAATGGTTATGAGTTCTGTTGTTATTCAAAGCGGAGAAAAGCCTCTCCATTAAAATGGCTTGGTCCTTGCTCTTACTCAGTATCAGTGTTCAGTTTCTTCTTCATCATCATCATAATCAAGTGCAGATTCTGCCTCATTTTCTGTTTTATCTTCCCCTTCGTCTTCTCTTGGGATGCCATCTCCTACTTCCTCTTTGTTCACTCTGGAAGCATGAGCAGAAAGCATCACTAATGTTAATTTACCAAACTGAGGTCGTCTAACCCTAAACTCACATTTCGAAGTTCCACTGATTTCAAAGTGACTTACTTGGAAATAAGTATGCTTAGACGGCATCTTAAAAAGCAGAGACATCACCTTGCCAACAAAGGTCCGTATAGTTAAAGCTATGGTTTTCCCAGTAGTGATGTATGGAAGTGAAAGCTGGACCATAAAGAAGGCTGATCACCGAAGAATTGATGCTTTTGAATTATGGTCCTGGAGGAGACTCTTGAGAGTCCCGTGGACTGCAAGAAGATCAAACCTATCCATTCTTAAGGAAATCAGCCCCGAGTGCTCACTGGAAGGACAGGTCGTGAAGCTGAGGCTCCAATACTTTGGCCACCTCATGAGAAGAGAAGACTCCCTGGAAAAGACCCTGATGTTGGGAAAGATGGAGGGCACAAGGAGAAGGGGACGACAGAGGACGGGATGGTTGGACAGTGTTGTTGAAGCTACCAGCATGAGTTTGACCATACTGGGGGAGGCAGTGGAAGACAGGAGTGCCTGGCGTGCTCTGGTCCATGGGGTCACGAAGAGTCGGACACGACTAAACGAGTAAACAACAACAACAGTGTGCCTATTGACCATTGCACAAAATCCCTTCGTACTTTTTTTGTGCAATGCTCTCCCAGCCCTCATTTGACAAGAGAGTAAAGTAACATCTGAATAAGCCCTCTGGGGTTGCATTCTGGGGATCGCTCCTAAAGCCAAAATCACATACTCTATAGTCAAAACACATTGTGTGAAATGGCAGGTGGGATTGCCAAAGTCTTGTTTCTTTCTTTCTCTCTCTTTTTTTGCCAAGCACTTTCTACCTCAAGGATCTCCTCTCCCCCTCCCCCATATGAACCAATCCAGACCCTGCAAAAAATTATCATCTAAGGCCCTTCTCTGTGAGCCTTCTCTTTGAAAGGTCCAGAGGGTAGCAAGACAGTAATGGCCTTTTCTGTGGTGGCTTACCAGTTGTGGAATGCTCTCTCCAAAAATCCCTCTCCAATAACTAATAACCAATAACACCACCCCCCAGGGCTATGGCATTTTATTTAAAACACATAAAGGGTTTTATGATTAAGTGATATACAAATGCTGTCATATAAAGCAGTAAATCACTCAGCATCTACTAAAATAGCAGACAATGGTAATTGTAATGCATTGGTTCCTTCCAAACAGCCATAGGAATACATGGAGAATTCTGAATTGTCTCATTCATGTATGACTATTTTAAATTAATGTACTTATTGAATACATTTATATGCCACATTTCAGGGGGGAGGTTCCACACAAGGGAACAAACACAAATGTATAAATTAAAGAATGTGCAGTACCAATATGTAAAGCACCTTTAAACAAAAGCCCAATATGACCATAAGGTAAAGGGACCCCTGACCATTAGGTTCAGTTGTGGCCGACTCTGGGGTTGCAGCGCTCATCTTGCTTTATTGGCCGAGGGAGCCGGCGTACAGCTTCCAGGTCATGTGGCCAGCATGACTAAGCTGCTTCTGGCGAACCAGAGCAGCGCATGGTAACGCCATTTACCTTCCCGCAGGAGTGGTACCTATTTATCTACTTGCACTTTGACGTGCTTTCGAACTGCTAGGTTGGCAGAAGCAGGGACCGAGCAACGGGAGCTCACCCCGTCGCGGGGATTCGAACCGCCAACCTTCTGATCAGCAAGTCCTAGGCTCTGTGGTTTAACCCACAGCGCCACCCGTGTCCCATAAATCACAATAAAATAGTAGAAATCAGCACCACAAATTTGCACAGCCCAGTTAGTCATGTAAAACAACAGTTAACAAATTCGTTTTCAAGGCCTGCTTACAGACTTGTGGGGATATTATGGCCTGTTAATCTCACTTGAAAGAGAGTTCCGCATGTATCCTCTTTAAAGAAGCATGTGTGTCTTTAAAGCTGTAACTGTCAACTCACACATCTGAGTCATTATATAGTTGGAATTGTTATGAATTTTGGTCCTCTCAATCAGTATCAGTGGTCAAATAAATAAATTCCTTTGGAGTGTTGGATGGACTTCCCCCAAAGATCAGCTTCAGAGCTTAAGAGTACTTCTAGATCCGAGCATCCATCTGATGTCCAGGTTAAGCGGCCAGAAACATTCATGATTAGATCCTGTTCCCCTGTCAACCCTCTTGAATTAATCTGTCTTTGTATAATGTTTATTATTATTACCATAATTGCATCAGGATTTTATTTTTCTAACCTGCTTTGAGACCAGTGGTTGAAAAGCAGTATATAAGATGCCAAATAAATTAATCAAATCACATTTGATCCCTTGTACTATGTTGTGCTGAAGGACCAAAGGGTCTGAATATGACTTCTTTTCCCCATGCATGAATACTGGCAAGACATACCAAAAGTCTACATTTGGTACAGAAGTTTATAGGACAATGCTGGCCCAAATTATTTTACCATAAAATGTACTAATGCTTGGGTGTCTGGGAGTCCTTTCTGTGCTTGTATGAAAAGGTTCACACTTTCCTTTCAGACAAGTTTTATACGCTGTGGTTCTCGCAGATAAATAATACCATGAAATGTGCCCTAAAATCAAGAAGGATCCAAATATGCCATTTGAAAAAAAAAATCACTATTTGAAGCCAAGCATCTGTGGGATGGATAGGGATTCAAGATAGATTCCTGATCTGGCAAGCTTCAACAACATTAACTTTAGGAACTCATGCACTAACCTGTGTTTCTTGGGTAGAGGCTCAGTCTTGTTTTAATGTGTGTGTATGTACAAGAGAGAGATACTTGAAAGAATCTACAGAACATGACTTCACAATGGCAGTTGGAGCTATTATTTACAGAATCAAGGAGTTATGTTTCCATGGTACTAGATTATTCCATGGTACTAGATTAAAGCAAAGATTATGGCATAATGCACACAGTGACTTGCGATCTCGATCACACACAGTCTGTAGTCCACTGGCAGTAGGAGTACAATATGTTTAAATTAACATCTTACATTAAAAACTTGACAGTACCAAACTATTGAAGGCTTTTCATCAAAGCCAGACTAAACTTCTTTCCTTCTGCAGTGTTGGATGGCAGGTTGAGAGGAGTTCCCTACCAGGACAGACTTTGCTCGTGTGCTCAAGACATCGATTCCATAAAACATATTTTGTTGCACTGTGCAAAATATGAGCAAGCCAGGGCTGAACTGATCCTACCCTTGCTGGTACCTTTCCCGGGAAAATCAGAGACTCACTATGTCAGGTTCCTATTGGAAGACCGGACAAATGCTAGAACATTAGCAGTGGCAAAGCTTTTATCGGTGGTTGCAAGAACCAATGATCCCTATATTCTGAACAAAATGCTTGTTTAACCTAGAGGTAGGCTGTATGAATTGTGTATTGCTTTGTAACGATTTGTTGGGTCTCTGGACCGTAATAAAGATTGTTATTGTTGTTGTAGATTATTCCATAGTTTCTTAGATGACAGTATGAAATGCTGTAGAGAAATGGGATTTTGGTGAGTGCTAAAGACTAAAGAAAATTGATTTGGGTAAGTGGTTCTGGACATACTGCATCTCTGGATTTTTAACTATTTAATATTTGCAAATGTATTTACGGTGTGGTGGCAGACACCTCACATACTTCATGAATGCAGCATATTGGCCCGGCATCCTAGTTATCACAGGTGATGTGAAAATTTATCTCACCAGTGTTTGTAAAAGTCTAGAGTAACATGTCTCCAATAAAACTTTAGAGGCAGGAATTGGAAGGCAGGGATTAATTTAATGACCAGATATCAGGTCTCATAATTCATACAGAAGTATATCAGCACTGTGTGTTTTCCCACAATTAAGAATTTACATACGTTAAATGGATCTTAAAAGTAATTAGGACTATAAGGAAGCACTCTTAAATACATGGAATGTTTGATACAAATATGCAAAAAGATATACAGTACTTTAAACCTATTACATGAATTCTTCATATGCCTGAAAGATAGATATATTCTGTGGCAATAACAAAGACTACAGTACATGGGTTGGTCCAGCAAGGCTTTTGTAAGACTTTGCTTGCAACAAAGCACCACATTTTACAACTAAATGAAAAATAAAATAATTACACACTTTAGTAACTTCCAGAATTAAAGCTTTTCAGTATCCAAAACCTGTTTTTAAAGTATAGACATGCACAGGCAGAGCCTACAGCCAGTACAGTACCCTCAGCTGCACTGCACAGAGGGGTAGCCCTACCATT